>NW_027210664.1:0-680000 GCF_029030835.1 Brachyistius frenatus
TTTTGTGATTTTTTTGCACCAAAAAAATGGCATGATGTTTTGAACGACACAGTATGGTATGACTTTCTCTTCATATTTTAGACGACATACTGTAGTCTTAAGCATTTTAAAAAATTTTGGCCAAAAAAAAACGTCATACTATAGTATGACTTTTTGTCATTTTTTGCACCAAAAAAAAGGCATGATGTTTTGAACGACACAGTATGGTATGACTTTCTCTTCATATTTTAGATGACATACTGTAGTCTTAAGCATTTAAAAACAATTTGGCCGAAAAAAAATGTCATACTATAGTATGACTTTTTGTCATTTTTTGCACCAAAAAAAGGCATGATATTTTGAACGACACAGTATGGTATGGCTTTCTCTTCATATTTTAGATGACATACTGTAGTCTTAAGCATTTAAAAAAATTTTGGCCAAAAAAAAACGTCATACTATAGTATGACTTTTTGTCATTTTTTGCACCAAACAAATGGCATGATGTTTTGAACGACACAGTATGGTATGACTTTCTCTTCATATTTTAGATGACATACTGTAGTCTTAAGCATTTAAAAAATTATTTTGGCCGAAAAAAAACGTCATACTATAGTATGACTTTTTGTCATTTTTTGCACCAAAAAAAAGGCATAGTATGTCGTTTTTGAATAGAAAGTCATACCAGTATGTTCAAAACATCATACTATAAGCATTTTTAATTTTTTTATTTTTAAATGTGCCAAAAAAAAACGTCATACTATAGTATGACATTTTTGTGATTTTTTTTTTTGGCCTAAGAAAAAGTCGCTATAGCATGACGATTTGGACAAAATACTATGGTATGACTTTCTCTTCATATTTTACATATATATATATATATATATATATATATATATATACAGCTTCATACATAAACATCCATATACATACTTATATAGCAAAAAAAAAAACAAGTCAACCATTATTTTCAGTACAGTTCAAGCATTTAATCAGCACTTGGTTACCCTTTTTACTTTTTCTCTTTTACTGATTAAGACTATCACAACCAGTCTGGTTGGAGACTAAAAGTTGGTTTACGTTTACACCTGCATCAGTCAGCTTATCATGTAACAGGCTAATGACATCGTCAGGCAGCACACGAGCGCGAGCCAGGATCCAAGCCAAGTCAAAGTGAAAAAGTCCAAAGTATTCAGCACAGGAGTACACCAACGCATATAACTGGTAATCTGTGGAGAGTACCCAGTATGGAGCATCTGGAACACCTGGTAAAATTAGTACAGTGGAAGTTATTCAGTTTTGTATTCCAACAGTACAACATACAAGCTCAATTTTCTAAACGAAAAAATACTTCTATAGTATATTTACCTTTAAAGAAGCTGACATCGAGATTCGCAGGGTGAGATGGGTCTTTAACTTTGGCAACTCCCTCAATTGAGTTTATCTTCCCATTAAATCTGTATGGAGGAGAAGAGGCCCATCAATTAATCCTAAACAAGGTAAATGGTGAATATAAAACTGTTGAGGCGGTTGAATCCTTACAAAAGCTCTGCATTGTAAACATTGACCGTGCCATCAGGGAGAAGAGTGTATGTTGCTTGGTTACATTTTCCTCTTTGAAACAACGTTGGGACCTTCTCTATTTCATACCAGGTACCCATATACTGGAGCGAGATGAGAGAAAAGGTTTTAAATTATGGCATTTGAATGGAATTTTTCTTAAATAAGACATAAACCTTCTACATTACCCTGTTTACATCTGCTCAATAAGCTCAAAATCAAGAAATGAGCAACATTCATTCAGTATCTTACTTTGGTCACGATGAAGTCCTCTTGAACAGGTGGCCGGGGGCAACGACCATAGTGGAAAGATTGACCATCAGCTGCTGCTGCAGTCAGGAGAAGCAGAGACAGGACCTCCACACCAGAGTTAAAACCATTAATGGTTAAACTGACTTTTAGAGTTATGCTAAGCTACCCAATGTCACGACAGGTAATTCACAACGTATTTTGCGTATTAGAAATGTTGTCAAGAAGTGGAAAATTGCAGACTACCTGTAGTGCCTTCATGTCCAGGTTCAACGTAAAATAGGAGCACACTGTATTACCTTACTGCGACTCCAATTTATCAGCGCAGTTGTTTTTTCTTTCGCCGGCGGACCTTTGGAAGGCAAAATTAGTTTGAGGAGCTATATTTAGATTCTGTTTAGGAAACCTTTTAACCACTGTGGAACCGGGTTGGAATCCAATTTAGGACAAAGGCTGCAAAGACGCATGCTGTCATGCAACTTCAGAATCGATGTGTTATCCGTGTGGGACGGGGGTTCACGAGACTAGAACTTCAAGTCATTTTAAAAGAAGATATCCTATGTCTCACCTCAGGATGGTATTCGACTATTTCAACATGTCACTCAGAAAATCCAATATGGACTCAAAATTAAAGCCCTCCAAAATGTCGAACTTGAGGAACATTCCTACTGCGTTATTGGAGTTATTCTCAAAAACAAGCCAGACAAAGAGGTAAGACTGAACAAACACAAACATTGTGTGCTGTAAAATCAAAACTACCAGCTGGGGGAACACTAAAATTAAAAAATGTCCCCTCGGGGATTAATAAAGTGACTACCTAACCTAACCTAAAATACTCCTTGAGGGAAGCAGTTCATTTCATCAATGTCATGATAATGAAACAAAAACAGATTATGAAAAGAGAAATCTTTATTCAACAAAAGCACCAATATTTATACAAAACATGTGCTCTCACTTTTGCCCCTGGAGTTTTTCTAGTATTTATTTCTAATATAAAACTACATTGCTTGTTTCAATGGCATCTTTACACCGGGTAGAATTGAATTTAGACTGTCGTCAACATTCGCCAGAAATCTCAGATCTTAATAAAAAAAACAAAAATTTAAAAAAAAAAGACAACGTACAAAAAAAAAATAAAAAATAAAAAATAGAAAACAGGCAAAAAGTGAGAAGAAACAGTCATTTGACAAAAAACAAACGATAAATTACATTCTTAAATTTAATCATCTGATTTCATGTTATGTGCTGTGACGGTATAAATAAATCATTGAATTTAAATTAAATAGGCTATGAAGAGGAAGAGCTGCTAAGAAGTGAGATCACCAAGACGGATGAAAAGCTACAACACAAACAACACTTTCCAGGATGAAAATGTTGAACTAGAAAATATTATATATATATTAAAAAAAAAAAAAGGAAGTACAGTGCATCAAAAATTACTTTGGTGGCAACACGGGTCGCCTGGTCATCCCTTTGTCGGACGAGGGACAATTTGAGTTGTGGAAAGTTCTGGCCTTGGAAATATTGAGTAAATGTTTCCTGAAATTCATTAAAAAAAAAAAAAAAATGGGCTTAAAAAAAGTTCCACGGCAACCTGTAAACAAAATAATGAACGTCGGCTTTTTTACGTTTCTACCACAAAGAGTCTTTGGACCACCACGTTTTGGGACAGGTGCAGATTCCTGCAACCGGACTCAGTCTTTCAGTCTTCTGAAGAACAAAGAGACATCTTGTCCTCAACACACCTGGATGACTAAAGGAAAAAAAAAATCCATCTGTTCTACTTTAAATTTTTGGTTTTTGAAGTGAGTCAGACATGTCTTTTTGCAATTGAAGCCACTTTTTCTCGGATAAAACAAGAGGTGCTACGTGTATCATTTTCACCATTAATAAATCATGACCTCATTGTGTTTGAGATTGCTAAGATTATTTCCATGAATGAGTAAAACTGCTGCAGCTTTTTGCATTACATTATGTTCCCCTCAGGTTGGAAATCTTTTCGACTGCTTCAGCACAAAGGGACATTCATTACTTTTCCTTTGCGAGCAATCCACAAAAAAAATGACTCCAGTTCCAGAGCGAAGCATCGACTTCTCGGATGATACCTCGGGCTGTTGTCAAGAGGTTGTTACTGCCTCTTAATCTTCCTCAAACTGAGTGATGCCGGAGGAGGGAAAGGGGGAGTGACAAGTCGTTACATCCTCTTTGTAAGAGAAAGCAAATGCTGCACGTAGCACCAAAGATGTGCTGAAAAAAAACACTCTGATGTTTTCCCAGAGTGTTTAACATTTTTATGCTGGTGGGGATGGGTTCCTCGGGGGAGGCAGTGAGGAGGGGGGGGGGGGGGCTGGAGTTTTTTTGTTTATTTTAAGGGTTTTTGTGGGTCTCGATACAAAGGACGATGTAGTCGTTGGAGCAGCTTCGCGTCTGCTGGCCCAGGAGCAGACCCGAGGTCAGGCTCGACGACTGGCCCGTGACGGACACGTGGTCCGCTCGCCACGTCTCGCAGTGTTTGTCCACCACCCGGAGCCCCCTGCTGGTGGAGCCGTGCCAGATGCTCTTCTGAGGCCTGACACAAGGGGAGGACAGAACAATATATCACTACTAGCAGACAGAGGAGCAGACTCAAAGAAACAGACGAGTCGGCGGAAAGTCAGGTTCACGAACCAGAAGGGGTCAGCTAAGACGTCCCGGCCATCGAAGGAGTAGATGGGTATCCTGGCTTTGATCGGCGCCCCGTCGCCGCTGAAAATTGTCCGCCAGTTCCTGAACATGATGTCGCCCTGAGGGAAGACACAATGTGTTCAGTGTCAGCGGTTTAGTGTTCGTTAAACAGTAGCAGACAGCAGGAGAGCTGACTCACCCTGAGGTTGGTCACTGGCAGAGTTTCCCGGAAGCCGGGGTAGACGACGTGGACCAGGTCCTGTCTGTTGGACGAGATGAAGGCCCGGTAGTTGGGAGCCAAACCCATCGCCTTGGCCTGCTCGTAACACATCCGGTCGGCCGTGTCGAGACCCATCATGTCGCCCGAGTGAGGCTGATTCAAGGCCACCAGGTTGAGCTGCGGAAACACAAGAAGAGTCTTTTTAAACTGTGCGTGTGGAGTCACCGTGATGACAACAAACTTATTGAAACTCACCCTTTCTTTAACCGAATGTATTCTTTCCATCGTGTCTCCTCTTACATGATATGAAACTCGAGGCTGAATGAAAAGAGGTGTTGAATGGACGGTCGCTCCAATATAACATTCGACATTTTTTTACTGAGCTGAAAGCCGAAAAAAATGAACACTAAGTACCTCATCTTGTGGAATGATGTTGTTGGAGAGGTAGATCAGACTGCCGAGCTGTCGGGACAAAACAGAAACAACAACACCATTAAGCATTTTGTTTGTTACATTATAAGGTAAACATTATTGATAAGTCATATTAATAGAAATCGACAATCATCATGCGATTCTGTCACTTTCCAAACAGGAATGTAATTAAAGTTGTCGTTTTTTTTTTAATCAATAATAAGGGTTTTTTTTCAGTCACTGCTGTACACTGGTCAATAAATATTTAATCATCTTCTTAAAAAAAGAGACTATTTGACATCAAAAAACTTTTTCCAGCTGATTCAGATACACAAATATCAAACCAAAAGGATCAATAAGCGCTCTGTACTTGCTGTTGAATTTTGAATTACAAATGAAATCAACAAGCATTAAGTATGACTAATAAGAACATAAGTACCTACATCAACTGTATCTTGGCATTATATGTTACCTGTATCTCTTTCCATCCCTGGGAAACCTTGAGGAAGAGACTTCCTGTTGTCGTGACGTACGCCAGAGTCCCCTCCGCATCCTTGGCCGTGCGCTGCATCATACTCTCACGACTTGAAAATGTCTTCAGCTGGAAAACGAATACAGAAAAGAAAATTTGTAATGGATTTTGTATTTTCTTTTGCAATAATGAATTAAGAGAGTTACAGCTCTGAAGGCAGTAATTCAACATTATATGGCATGGTGGGTTTATGGATGGTAGAAACAAATTAATCTCACAAACGCTGCGTTGCTCAAAGGTCCCGGAGGTCCAGGTGGTCCCGGAGGTCCAGGATGGCCAACGGTGATCGGACCTGCCACAACAAATATGTCAACACCTTTTTATCCAGCTCATGATAAGTTATCTTATCTTTCAGATGGCCTTGAATAAGTTCCATCGTACAACATACTGTATGTTTAATGAGTCGTACCTAAACCGTATCTTAAGGCTGACCCAGGGAGGCCCGGAGGCCCCGGTGGCCCGGGAGGACCGACAGGACCAGATCTGCCATAGCCCGGATTACCAGGTGAGCCTGGCACTCCGGGGGGTCCTGCGGGACCAATCACTGACTCTCCTTTAGGCCCCTGAAACGTGTCCGGAGGAAGGTTACTGAGTTTCTTTCAAAGAGATGCCATGGTTGTGTATTAATTAAACGCTGACTCACCACCAGTCCCTGTCTGCCTGTTGGTCCTGGAGAGCCCGTTTCCCCCGAGTCTCCTTTCTCCCCTTTGATGCCCTGATCACCCTTCGACCACTGTGGGTGTGTCGCACAGGCAAAGACACACACACACACACACACACACACACACACACACACACACACACACACACACACACACACACACACACACACACACACACACACACACACACACACACACACACACACACACACACACATAACACTTGAGTTGAGACTCAAGTACAATAAGTCAGCATGTTCAAAAGTAAAAAAAAAAAAAAAAAACAAACATACCCAGCCTCCTCTGGGAAGATAATTACCTGGAAAAGAGAAAAACAATTACGAAGGTTCCACATTATTCTAAAAACTAGTTTGTGTCATCACAGCAGGTGATTGTATTAAAAAAAAAACATATACTTGTTTTTTGTGACCCATTTTCTATTCATTGCACATTATGTTTCTCTTTGATGATATTTAATGCTACTTAATGTTTTCATGTCGGTACTGAGTGAGAAATTGTTGACTCACTCGGCGGCGCCATCGTTCCAGGGACGCCTCGCTCTCCCTTTTCTCCTTTTGATCCAGACTGACAGTTACCTTGGAGACGGAAAGACAAATTTAAGTGGAGTTTGACCTATTTGCATCAGGACCAGCTTAATGTAAACACTTGTACATTTTTAACATTATCTTTGGTGCTTAATGTTTAATTAATGGAATTAATTAATGAAATTATAAAAGGTGATCCAACCTACCTGCTGCAATGGTTCCATTTGGATGAAGCTGATTTATTGGAGGAAAAACACATGAACAGTGTTTGTTTAACTTGTCACATTGTCAGTGAAACAAATGCTTCATGCGTTCCAATTACAGCATTAAATCATCCAATCTGTAATGTTAATATTATCATCAACGTGCAGATACATGCAGATTTTTCGTAGATGTGATTTCACCTCGTTTGGTTGGCTGTAATGAGCCTTCAACTTTCTATACTTGACATGCAGCATGCAGGAATATTTTGGAACCATCCTTAAAACGTTCTGAGATATTAAAAGATTACGTAGAACCAGCGTTACACAGAAGGAGACGTGAAAGAGAAAAAGAGTGTTTGCGTAGAGGAGGGGACCTAAAGATAACTGATTCATCCGAACTCTGACTTTAATACAGCCGATGTCAGAGAAAATTAAAGGTGCATTGCAGCGCAACTGACTCAAATGAGTCTTTTATCTTTGTGCAAAATAAATATATTAGTTAGAATATTGGCAAAAAAAAAAAAAAAAAAAAAAAAGGAGGATCTATTAGAAAACACAATAAATAAAACAAACAAAAAAAACCTATTAATATTCTCTAACAGAGGCTGTAATAAAAGCTTTTTAGCAAAACATGCTTCAGTAGCATATAATGGTACGGTCAGAAACCTACGGGCATTTTGCAGTGGGGCCTGGGAGGGATGGGGAACACTGTCTTCAGAGACCAGGAGAGACGACAGTAAGTATATGAAACACAAAATTACAGGTGAGAAGAACGCAGTGTGTGAAAATGAGTGTGTGTATTTACTCCTTTGGGACAGTTGAATATTCCTGGACGGCCCGGCGGTCCCGGAGGGCCCGGAGCCCCCTGAGAAAGAGAAGAAGGAGATGTCAACAAAATAAAAAATGTAAGTGTTAAAAAAAAAAAGAAAAAAAAAAAAGTAGAAAATGTAAATATTTGAGACAATTCAAAGTCTGGTGACCAAAAGGGAGAAAAACTAGGTGCTATTAATATTCATGCAACGGTAGACATGTCATGTAAACATCAAACTAGCACAAATAAATCATAGAAATGTGGGTGTTTCATGAGCAGATTTTTTTATGTGTGACTCACTGGCAGGGCTGCAGAGTCTCCTCTCTCTCCTTTAGGTCCTAACAGGCCTGGACGACCCTACAAAGATGGAGAGACGTTATCCAGAAGCATTAAAATGCATCAATGTGGAATTTAATTTCCCGTAAAACACATCAAGCGGCAGCTTATGAGAGCCTGTTTTCATTGTAGACTCACAAAGAAACAACTAAAAAAATATATATATATAAGTAGGTTTAACGTGAATCCCCTGATTAAAGAACCAATGGTCAGGAATTCATGAGTAGTTTTTATGTCATTTTAATGAATGTTTGGTGAGGTTCAGGACGCTTACCGGTCGTCCAGGGAAACCAAATTCTCCTTTTGGTCCTTGTGGTCCCGTTGGCCCCTGATGGGAATGGAAGCGAGTGACTGACTGGATTCATCAAATGAATCTAATGTACATTTAATTCCAGAAAATATAATGATATTTGGCTGCGGTTGTTTGCTGTCAATACATACTGCCTTTCCAGGAGACCCCGACGCGCCGTCCTCTCCCTGCAAACAGAGATTTTATTATTTCCCAAAGAGTCATTTCACATGAACATAACTTCTCAGGGAAGTGGCTTAAAATTAATCTGGCTCAATGAAATAAGGAGATGTAACCTTGACTCCCTTGGGTCCCGCCGGCCCAGCCAGGCCTGACGCCATCGATCCATTTGCTGCAATCACAAATCCCGGCTCACCTCTTTCACCCTGCACACATACAGGCAAGTAAACAAATATGTAAACAGAGAGAAGCAACATGCATGTACACAAATGTTAACTTTCATTGCTGTGTGTATTACAGAAAAATACGAGTACAAAAAGATGATTATATTTTGAGTACTTTTCACTTACTTTCAGTCCTGGAGGTCCTTGAATACCTGGCAACCCCAGGTCACCCTTTGGACCCTGTGGTCCCTGCTAACATGGAGGAAATCAAACATCACATACCTGTTCTCATATCAGAAATTATAGCCGAGTCGAACGTATTTTTCTATGTGCCGTCACATCTATGTTTGTGTACTCAATTGTGTCGTTACTTCCCATTCTTTGTGGCAGGAAAGCCGACAGCTGAATGCAAAACTGCGACACTCGTAAACCAACAACTGCTATCGAAGCGTCACAGTTTTTAGTTGTCGTGACATCATTTGAAACATTTGGTCTCCGGAGTTTTTCCGTGCGATACTCACAGCCGGTCCCTGAGCTTCAAAAATCCCTGAGAAGTTCAAGGCACCATCTGTGTCGTTAAGTAGGAGCTGACAAGACAGAAGGGGGAAGTTTGTCAATAAAAACAAAACTAAAACAACTTCATCACTCTGGTTATACAGAACAGCACATGCAGGGAAACTTTAGCTGAATGGCTCGCTGTGTTGGTGTATGTTAGAGTGACGCGCGCTACTTACATCCTGGAGGTCGAAAATTCTTCCCGGTGCTCCAGGTGGTCCCGGAGGTCCCGGTAGACTGAGCCCGTCCCGTCCAGCGTCCCCCTGAAAAAACACAGTTGACAGTTTAGCCTTTCAGGAAAAAACAGCAACACACATCCAAATATTTACCCGTTGATGGTTTCACCTTTTGTCCTGAAACACCTTTACCACCCTTTGGACCCTGTAAACAAAAGACAAAACAAATAATCAGTATTCTTCTTCATTAATATGTTTTTTTTTCTCACTGAATTGTAGAAATAAAGTTCATGCAAGTGACACTTTTAAGATTGTTTATTCATAAATTTCAATCAGAATCATTTTATAATACTGACCTCTTCCCCTTTCAGTCCCTCCGAACCCGGAACCCCTGGTGGTCCTCTAAAACCTGCGTCCCCCTGCAGAAACCATGAAGACACATTATCAGCATGCATCGCTGGTAAATCAGAAAGATAATTGTAAGAACCCTGCGTAATAATGTAAAAATGGAAACAGATTTGGACTCTGTCTTCCTCACTCAGAGACAAACAGTGATAAATGATCAATAAATTCTGCGGTGCACTGGGTTGTGATGCTTCCTTCTGAAAGAGACTCTGGGAGATCAGACAGCACAACAAGGCAGGTTGTGAACTCGTAAGAGAAGAGCATCTCTACCTTCTACGACACCGTTCTGCACAAAAGCTCGTTAACTTAACAGCCGTTTAACTGACCTAAAGGGGTGTAAACTTTTAACGAGCTTGTCTGATTGGTGCTCGGATAGCACCTGACATCTTAGGAAGCGCAGCAGAGGGACAGTTGAGATAACAGTCGACAGCAGACTCACCTTTTGCCCTGGTTTCCCCGGGGAACCGTCTAAACCGTCGTTTCCCTACGAGAGGCACAAAGGGGGAAAAAAATAAAGACAAAAATACAGAGAAAATAAACTTTGAAAAAGTGTCTTAACCCAACAATAAAATATGACCCCTGTATAGAGGTTAGTACATGGGAGGTACAAATTCATTTACATGTTTTAGGTGCTTGAATATCCAATAAAAACAAACATCACATGTCAGAATTGTCATGTTGACATTTAAAGTGTATTTTTTTGATGCACGTCAACTCGAAGCCTCGTTTTGATCCACTACCGTTTGCCAACTGTAGGACAACACGCTGAAAATAGTATGATTATAGTGTTGACTTTATTAATATTAAGTGATGACAATATACATTGTCTGAAGATTTCAAATCTTGTTTTTAGAATTTGAAATGATTATGAAACAGCCATCTGAATAAAGGTATTTTATTTTTTTTACCAGAGTATCTTTGACTTTTTCCTTCTTTTTGAAACATTATTGATTATTGTGAATAAACTTGCCAAAGAAATGAACTTCACTGTGCGTGTGTCGCAGTTTTGCTCTGTAGCTTCAACAAATAACACAACCAGTAAAGTACATGTTAACACGGACACACACTGAATATATCTTACCCTGGGTCCAGGATTTCCTGGAGGACCCTTTGGAGAAAAACAAACCCCGGTGTCATATCTTAAGTGATAATAGGAGCTGTTTGTGACACGTTAAAATGAAATGATGATTAAACGACACACTCATTGTATCATATTTGTACCTGTGGACCTTTTGACATTGCAGCTCCCAAACCGGTCTGAATCCCAGATCCTTCCATGTCCTAAAAAACATAACAAAACAGTAACAAGCAATGATTTAATTGTGCATCCAACATGTCTCATCTTTTTTTCATAAAATCTTTATCCCCTCTAATGTCAATGACACGTTTCCACTGAGACAGCTGATGGATTCAGATCTGGGGTTGAATATTGTGTCGATAATATCATCCTAAAATCATCACGCTGTAACCCGTCGCAAACAATAGATTCGTGTGTACCTCAAAGTCCAGGGTGAAGCCTCTTCCTGGAGGTCCTGGGGGCCCGGGAGGGCCAGATGGACCCCTGGGACCGGGCTGCCCTTCCGGACCATCTGACCCTGATAATCCTGGGAACCCTGGCGGGCCCTGATCCCCCTGAGAGAGACGGACGACAAATTGAATCACCTTTAAAACTGCGAACATATATTCTGGCTGTTAAAATATTAAAACACATAAAAAAACAGATGTAGCTATGATTCCTAATATTAGTAATGGACCACCATTCGACTGGATAATGAACCATCATTATCCAGTCGAAGCTAAAAAAAACAACCCAAAAAACAGATCTTACCTTCGGTCCCGGTTGCCCGCTGGCGCCCGGCTCTCCCTGACAACAAGCAAATAAAAACATAACAAAATCACATCAGCTACCGTGTTGACTGGAGACGGACTGTTGTTCAGATCAGCGACACGGGCTTGTTTACACTCGAGCCCCCTCGGCTTTATTAGTCCGTGGGGTCACCTCATTAAGAGCCCGGCCTCTTCGTGTCAGCTGGTTATTTAGTCTGTGTAATTGTTTTTTCGCTAATGGAGCACTAAGAGGCCGACTCGAGGGAAATCACAGCGGGGGTTCACACAAAAGGAGGAAATCACAACGAGCAGGAGGCGGATCAAAGATGGGTGTGTCAGTCCAGGACGTTTATTACAACATCAGCATTAAAAAAAATTTAAGAGTTAACAAGTAACTTTCTTACAGCCTTGAATACATGCCGTATGAAATGTGCTGTATAAATAAACCTGCGACGATCATCCGCCTCACCTTGTCTCCTTTGTCCCCAGCAGGTCCTGGATCGCCGTCATTTCCATCGACTCCCTGTAACAGTGTCGACACGAGATTTGTATTCACCAGATACTTCCAGAGCAGGGCAACAATATGCACATTTATCACACTGTTTGCATGAGCTGCTTGACTGCTGCTACCATATATTCATGGAGCGAAGGTGGATGCCGTGTGCGAGTACGCAGAGGCAAACGCATTAAACAAAGCTAACGAGCTGAAGTGAGTTCATTTTTTTTTTTTAATGAAGCAAAACAATCCAGCAGTAAAATACTGTGAACCTGTGAGTAGCCCATTTACACTGTTAGTAAAAGCTCCTAAAATTTGAAAGCGAAAAAGACACATTTCCCCCCCAAAGGACGCGACAGCTGCAGCCATGTTCGAGCTCGAAAATACGATAAGACGTATCTGAAGTTTTGGAGCGTGGGTGCACAAAGATTTACACACTTCATACTGAAATGAATGTTTGCACACATTTACATCGAGGTCTCACTCTCTTCTCAACACACTCTCACGATGTTTGCACACGCTGGGCAGCAGGCGCTGGCAGGAAAGCAGTAGATGAACATGGGGTTGGGGGGGAAATACTGTCTTTTTTTTTTTTTTTTTTTTGGTCCCTTGTGTTTGAAGGGACCGGATGTTAATACCTGACCGGACCCTGACCCAGAACCAGAACCAGACCCAGATCCACTAAACCAGTCCTCAATCACCTGAAAACAGAACCTAGGTCAGCAATGCAAGTGTTGCTTCAGCTTTATAGGTGAACCTCATGAGCTGAAGAGAGAAAATCTTTCACACGGCATTGTTTTTTTCAGAAACGAATTGATCCTTTAGTAAATCCTATCTTAAATTAAGATGTGCTGCTTCGGTCAGAACAATATAAATGCATATTTCTCATGTTTTGCTGAAGTAAAGTCAACAAACGAAACAGATTTTTATGTGGAAGCAACTGTGAAATCTTCAAAATATTAAATTCTCGGTGTGAGCCTTGCTGCACCTGAGGAAGAGTTTATAGTAGAAACATGCAGTATAATGTTGTAACGAGAGTATATAACATGCACATAAATGTCAGGTTCTGTCGCATTTTTAAGTTTATATTTTGCTCTAAATGATGAACTCGGAGTGAAAAATGGGAAAACAGGAAGGAGGAAAGAATCCTAAACTCACAGGAAGTCCGGGTTCACCCTTCCCTCCATCCTTTCCATCTTTTCCCGGAGCGCCAGGCGGTCCAGGAAAGATGTCCTCAGGTGGGTTTCCTGGGAGCCCCGGCTGTCCCGGAAGACCTGGAGGTCCCGGTGGACCCTGAAAACACAGGAGCAGATGAGCTGATGGTCAGATGACGGCGGGCGACCCTGTAGAATACAGAGTGAACTTCACTTACCCGAATAATCTCCGCATCACTGTCGAAGTCTTCAAAGCCGGAGGCCTCCTGATAAACACACGACAATCAAAAAGAAGAGTCACTTACTGGATTCTGATTGGGTCAGAAACTTAAAAGGTTTTTTAAGACCTAAATCAAAGCGTCAGTCATTTCACATTAATATTTAATTTAGTATTAAAATTTATATTCATAGTCCCGTTTGTAAATATTATTTGCGCATAAAAATGTAAGTAAACAAAGTGAAAAGAACGCAGGCGTCACAGGAAATGCCTTCGAACTGTAAATGTAACCTCATCACAAACAAAAAGCTGAACAAAGGCCTGTCAATCAAACAGACACGCCCCCAAAAACACATCTTTTTGAGGCTTATTTTCTAATTCATTTAGGGATTAGGGAGAAGAAGCGGCTTTAATTAGCAGAACTTCAGTGACTTTATTGAAGTTGAATAGGAGTCTATGGGGCTGGAGGCTTTTTGGAGGCGACCTCTAGAGGCACTTGGTGGTATTGCATAGGCCAAATTTTTGTCGACCCAGAAGTTTCATCCACTTTTTTATAGTCACAATCCAACAAACCATATCAACATTCAAAACAGTGTCACCATGATAAATGCACATAAACAATACAATCCAAATTAAAAAATGACAAATGTAAAAAATAAAAACACAAATTTTACGTTTAAGCTCAGCTAGCCCAATTTAAGAGGAAACAAAAGACCAATATTGCTGAACTCAACACCAGATGTTTCTAAGACCAAGAGAAGGCTGAAAAAGTTACTTAACAACCTACCATGAACATGGAGGTCTTGCTGGGTCGACCTGGAGGTCCAGGAGGCCCTGGCGGGCCGGGTAGTCCAACACCAAGATCCCCCTGAGAGATACAGCAGTCGGATGTTTGTGTGTTTATTTGTACATTACTGAGATGAATTACATATTCAAACAAAAGGTCCATGACAGGGTATCAGAAAAGAGATATTGTTTACCTTTTCTCCCTGAGGACCAGGATCTCCTGGCATTCCAGGAAACCCTGTTGCTCCCTGGGGGAAAAAAATAGACAATCGCACAGATGTATCACAGTAACACAGATAGTGATATTAGGAATAGTTGGAATCAGCGTTTGGTATCAGCAGGAATATAAAGTGAAGCTCTATAAATTACGTAGGTTGAAATTTGCAACATTAGAGCATCGGTTTTCTGCACAGACACTAAACAGAACCGATGAAAAAGGGTTTCACTTACAGGAACACCAGCTTCACCTTTGCTTCCCTGGAGAAGAGATAAAACCAGAAAACCAATCCATCATTTTACGATCTAACCTGCAGCCCGAGACAACAACAGAACAGCGCTGTCGGCGCTCTAAAAAGCTCATCTCATGTTCTGTAAATAGAAACCTACATTTAGTTCAAAAATACAATATTTTTTTCGTGTTAAAAATGAAGCAGAACACAAGCAGATAAAACTCACAGGCTGTCCATCTTTCCCAGGAAGACCATGCGGGCCTGCAGGACCTCGTGGTCCTTGTGGACCCCGTGGTCCAGGCTCCCCTCCCTCCCCCTCTCCCGATCCGTGTCCCGAAGGGCCGGGGGGTCCTGGGGGACCAGATGGACCGGGCTCTCCAGGCTCCCCTTTCTGTCCCCGGGACACCTGGAAGGACTGAAAGTTGAAATTATTTCATTAATTCATTCATTGGAGTACAGTAAGGTATAAAACGGTTTAGTTATACCTCAGTAAAAGGAGCCAATCAGCAGTCATGTGTGCA
The DNA here is from genome assembly GCF_029030835.1 of Brachyistius frenatus. NCBI lineage: Eukaryota > Metazoa > Chordata > Actinopteri > Embiotocidae > Brachyistius > Brachyistius frenatus. The sequence goes on from NW_027210664.1 coordinate 15,392, forward strand.
TAAATTTATTTTAATAACAAAACCTTGATTTCTCATTATTTGATCTGCATAATGTCGGTGACTGCAGGGTATATTATAAAAAGTGAAGCAAATGAAACTATCTTGGGCATAATTGAAACACCACACATATACAGTACGTATTATTTTAATCTATTTTGCAGAAATCATTAATTAAATTCCGACTCACAGCGTCGAGTGCGGAGGCTGGAGTCTCGGTCTGAAATGATGTGACTGTAACACAAAACACAAATTAACACATTAAAACTAATCTGTTCAGTTTTGAGTGAATAATTATAAAAACTTTAATAATATGATCTGAAAAAAGGAGGAAGTGTGCAGAACGGTAACATATACGAAGGATGTGAAACTTTATTTCAGAACAGGTCAGAGGAAAAGAAAAAAAAGAGACACACAAGGAGGTGTAGCTGTGTTAACGCCTTCGGCACCATCTGCTGGATAATTTGGGAACTGCAGCCGAGAGGGAGCAGCCCTGGTAAATACATTACAGCATCACTTCTACGTCAGCACACACATTTAAAAACAAAAGCCAAAGATTAAACGTATTTTACCTTCAACTGTGGTCATCTCCGCTTCCTGTCCTGAAGTCTCCTCGCCGTCTTCATCTTCATCATCGCTCGGTGACATCTGCGTGGGCGGAGCTCGGACCGGGGCGCTGTAGGTGGGGTCCAGGTCCGGGAAGGGCTGTAAAACACAATGACAACCTATGAATACGTTCGCTCTGTAATGCGGAACAGATGTGTTCAAGTTTATATCAAAAAAGAAAAAGGAAAAAAAGAACAACAAAAAATGTATATCGTAGCTGAACAAACTTTGAGTACTTTTTACCCATTTTTATGTAAAACTTTCTACAACTTGGTTATTACAGAGAACTAAAAAAGACTACACGTGCTGTGTTCTACAATTTACGACTCTATCTTTTGTCTCTCTGATGTATTCATGAACAAACACTTTTATTTTTTTGGTTCTAATCCAACAAAACAAGTTGGAAAAAAGAAAATGTTTCCTCTCAGACCAGATCCGACTACAGCGTCGTACCGAGGGCAACACGTCGCACCAAACTGGCTCAGAGAAAATTTATTAATTCGACATTATTCCTGCGAGATGTGCAGCGAAGTGTCGTGACCTCACGCCTCAGAAAAGCCCGTTGCCTCGTTCATGAAGGATCTGCTGAAAATAACTGCCAAATGAAAAAGCAATAAATCTCCTTTTCTTTCCTGAAGAGCGTTGGATTAGAGTCTGACAGTCCTTCTATGTGCCGAGGGAGAAAAACTTTCAAAAAGCTCAGACCGGCTGGATTTGCACTGTCACACATCTGGAAAACTCCTCCATATATATATATATATATAACAGGACTCAAGTCACTGAGGAAGCATCAGTGGCGTCAGATATTTGGGCTGTAGATGAGGAAGAAAATGTATCTCTCCTCTACGAGTAGATGGTTTCTATCTGCAGAGGGGCTTTAAAAGTTCTTGTGTTGTACATTAGTGCACGATGCATGGATTTTTCTCCTGAACAGAATTTGTGAGCACAGTCTTAAATGCTTTGAAAAGAGTCCAAAATCATTTTTATTTCAGTAGATTTTGATCAGGTGTCAAGCCAGGATGTCATTTTTCTTCTGCTAGACATTTATTTCATATATAAACAGGTAAGTAACTGTATTTCCTTCAAGTAATATTCACATAGGAATAGGAATGTTGGATGAGAAGATTTGACTGTGTTTCTCATGTTTGTACGTGAACATGAAGCTGCAGCCAGCAGACAGTTAGCTTAGCATGAAGACAGGAAACAGAGTTTAGCTCCTCTAAATCCCACTAATTAACCTCTTATGTCTTGTTTTAAATGTTTAAATTCAGCCAGTGTAGGAAAGTAAGAGGGGCAAAGATTCCCCAAGAAATCGCAGAGTGCCTCGAAAAAACTGATTGAGGTGCAAAAAATTGCCACGAAGATTATGAAAAATTCATTAGCTTTAAAGTTTAGGCCAGTAATCTGATCCTACATTAAGCCATCATTAAATTTTCATCAAATTTTTATATCAGACATTCACACGAACAGAGACCAAGTTCAATCCTGCACCTGCACTGATAAAGCCTTTATTTGATCTATTAACTTGTGCGTCGTACACGTCAGAAGTTTATGAGGAGCTACGTCAAAATATAAATAAAATAGTTTCCGACACATACAGCTGGTTTTCTACACACGAGGATGAATCGTGTACTTTTTATTTCCTCCTGTTGGCACAAATTGGTGACTTACTGTATGTTTGTTGATCTGGGCTCATGTGGCATTAGAAGCAGAAACTTTTTGCACTAATTTCGCAACTGTTTTTTAAAAAAGTGCCCCCAAAATTTAGTAAGCACCGAATATCTTTGAGACATCGACTCCGACCCGCAGAAACTTATCTCTGCGGTCTCTGGTTGCCTTTATGTCTCACAGTAACATTAAAATGAAATCTTATAAGTCGGAGAGCCATGCGACCTGTTTTTTCTCCAGCGTTCAGCCTTTCAGCTCAGCTCAGGTTACCGGCAACGATCCTCTCATCTAACGACAAGTTTCCCAAAACTGTGGGACTATTTCTTAAAGTAAAAAAAAAAAAAAATTCCAGTCCTCGTCCTATCCTTGCGTCTCCTCACTGTTGCCCTGTAGTATTTTGTTTAATTAATTTGAGAGAGCACACAGCTGGCAGGGAGAAACATATATCATCATGTTCCAGCCTCCAACAGGCCTGACAGGATAAGAGCAGTTTTCTTTGGTCCACGTCCAGCTCGGCTGAATGGGAAAAACACAAGTATGGTGTGTGTGTGTGTGTGTGTGTGTGTGTGTGTGTGTGTGTGTGTGTGTGTGTGTGTGTGTGTGTGTGTGTGTGTGTGTGTGTGTGTGTGTGCGCGCGCGTGTGCACACACCATGGCATACTCTCTCTCCTCCACAATCTTCTTCACTTCGTCTATTCCCTCAACGTCTTCGTAAGCGCCGCCGCCGTCGCCGCTCCCGTATCCAGAGGCCTGCGGTGAAAACGAGAGCCGGGAAAGAGGAATCAGAAGATAAACATGAAGAGAGGCAGGAGAGATTAGCAGACTGAATGCCATTTGAGTTCAAGCTGTGGGGAAGAGAAAATTAAATGAGGAAACTGGCCAAAAATACAAGTAAGAAAAAAAAAAAAGAGAGAGACTTATCCCAGAGTTTGGTTCCCACAGTTTCTGTCTCGATTGTGTTCGCTGTCTTTAAAAAACACTGAAGATCAGAAATGTTCTAAACAATATCATCTTTTTAGGAAATCCAAATACTGAACAGATGATGGCAGGAAGAAAATTTGGCACCCGAGCTCCCACGAAACTCACTTTTGATGCACGCGATCACTGGAAACCTTAAACTGCCTGGATGAAGCTCTACGTACTCTAAACTGTCCCTTCTGTTCATATGCATACTATCCTTAATGTGGTAGTCTTATATTGGGCAATGTTGCCAAAAGTATATGGACAGCTTAACATTACACCGTTGTGTGTTATCTGTACGGTCACAACAAGTTATTTATTTTCATCACTGATTAATCTGCCATTTGGGTTTATTGATCCATTTGTTTACCTTCAAATGTCATAAAATAATTATTGTAAACATTTACAGAGACCAAGGGGATTTTTAAATTTTTTTTTATGCCTGTCTGACACAGTCCTCAAAAACTCAAAGACATCCCACTGATAATTATATAAAACAGAGGAAAGTAGCAACGCCTCACATTTGAGAAGGTTAAGCCGGATAATGTTTTGCGTTCTTGCTTGAAAAATGACTCGAATGATCAACAGAATATTTTTCTGATTCATTATCTACTGATAGACTAATTGTTCCAAACTGACTAAAAACCCTGAGAATGAATCTGCAGTAATATCAACCTCCACACTCTCTGAAAAAAGTTTCCCACCAGAGATTTGATCTCATTCATCAAACAGAGCATCAACGAAGTCCGACACTGACGCCGGGAGTTCAGGAACCACTTACAGTCAGTGTTCCTGTTCATGCTGAAGATGCTCGATGGGATTAAAATCGGGTTTAAAAACATAAAATAAAAAAAAATAAAAATGCAGACTCAGCACTCATGCATTGCGGCCCTGTATTCATGCACAACTTCCCGTAGTGCCCTTTTTTCTTCCCACCAGCAGAGGGAGTAACAGTTCCAGTTTTGCAGTGCAGCGTCTGTTCTGGAAGAAGTATGTCCGACTGTTTCACAGCTTCTGGGTGTGTGTGTGTGTGTTAATGAGTGTGTTCAGGCAGACTCACATATGGATCGTCCTCCTCACACTGGTCATCTGGGGCCGTGGGATCTGACTTCAGCACCAGCTGCTGGATGGAGCCCTGGAGAGAGAGAGAGAGAGACAGAGACAGAGAGAGGAGTGGCATAAAAGGCGAGTCGGCATTTTATTCCGTGATAATTTACTTCATGCTGTGTCATTAAGTTTTATGGAAGCATAGCGGACATTTCCCACACACGGACGTGGCCTCTTTCTCTCCCGTCCTCAATCAGCACACACATAATTTATGGCACAGTACACATTAACGCGCAACACATTCGCACACTTGTCGCCAACATCTGGCTGGGAAACAGGTGTTTGTGTGTGTGTCTGTGCTCCAAAGATCATTTTCACACCAGCATTTAAGCCCGAGTCCATAATTTATATATAAAACATCCAGACATTTTATTGGACAAGTCCTCTCACAATAATTACTTTAATAACGTTTAAATGTTTAACTAGGCTGCGACTGGCTGCCTGTTCAGGCCTGCGATCCACTGCAGGATAAGCAGGTAAAAAACAAATGGTGCAGGATGCAACATTTATACAATGCAGAGAAAATAATGATAAAGTGTCAAATTCTAGAGTGGTTGTTTTTTTGTTGCTTTCTTGGATAATGATGTTTGGGTCTGTGCACAATCCCTCCCTTTGGCACCAAAGAACAGCTGCAACATCATCATGTGAGCAAAGATATAGAGTTACAGATGCTGCATTTGAGCTCAACACAAAAGGATTGAATTTAAAGTATCTCCGGATTATTTTGCATTTTAAAAAAGGAGGATTATGTCATTAAAAGGTGCCATTTTTTTTGGGGGGGGGGGGGGAGACATGAGGTTAATAACCAGGACACAGTTAAAGATGTGCTTCGGCATCAATGTGTCCACAGACCCCGTGTGAAGTGTGACGGTTTAATGCCCTCCGAACCTCGACTGTCACCGTGCGGCATTGTTTTATTCCACGGAGATTAAGACCATCTGTGTTTTACCGTGAAGAGGACATGTACCCTGCAGATTATGGCTGATTGATTATGGCTCGGCTAAACTTTGTCGGTTGATGTGTGATGCCTACTGGAAATAGTTCTGGCCGCAGGTGTCACACAGGGAGAAAACAAAAAAAACGCATTTTTAAGAATGAAAAGAAATGAGAACGAATCATGACAGTCGACGCAGGAAGTCAATATTCTGACAAGTTATCACAAAGAGATGTAAAGCTTTAATTCTGTGGCCAGATGCCTGATTTTAGTGCAGCTGTATGCAAATGAAAGTGAGGAGGGTTTTTTATCTGGAGGGGAAAGGGATGGTTTTACAGTTTTTAGGTGTACAGATGACTGTCTGGTCCTTTAAATCTGAGCACTGGTGTGCCTCATTAGATCAGTACATTCTTGCCAAAGACAATTTCAGCCAAGTGAATTAATCCTGAGCTCAGGCCAAATGACAAACACCTGTTTTTAATGGGAAGAAGAGCGTCCTGTGAAATTTAAACGGCGATAAAGGAGAGAGAAAAAGGAGGGATAGAGAGCGAGGGAAGGAAACGGGTGGATGCGACTTAGGAACCGAAATCAGAGGCATCCGTTTGTGCTGTAAACAAACGCATCTGAAACAAACTACGAACGCGCCACGCAACCTTTTCCGCTCCTTTCAAACAATTTGAATAGGTGAAATCCCCTCTGAGCTGAAGCCACAAGCGTGCGGAGGAATGATTAAGTTGGTCAGTTTGTTAAAACTTTTCAATTACGCGAATGTAAACACTCAAAGGCAGCGAGTGAATTAGTCAGTGTGAGGCGGTTTGAGTGGCACATTTAGGGGTTGGAGCTTACCGCACACACACACACACACACACACATACGTCTATGGCACAGATGGCTGAAACCAAACACAGGAGGCAGGTTGCTGCTGGCTTCAAACAGTGTAATCACAATCTACTTTGATCACTAGAGCCTCTAAATGACTCGCATACAGACCGAGCCATGTTTCCTGTGACGTCTGGATCATAGACTGTTTATAAAGGTGATGTGACAGCTCCTAAAAGTGAAGGCCAAGCATCTATATCGCCCCCTAGTGGCTGGTTACAGGTCATAAACTCGGGCTAAATAAACTATTTTGCGGTCTGAGTATTGTAAACAGACTGATACTGAAGGAGTCTTAAGATGTCAGAGATGCCTCAGGAGAAGGCTAAGTATTTTTCCAAGGTCCTGTTCTGTGTCTGCAGCGAGTCACTTTAACTAGCGCCGGCCAAGTGTGTGTGTGTGTGTGTGTGTGTGTGTGTGTGTGTGTGTGTGTGTGTGTGTGTGTGTGTGTGTGTGTGTGTGTGTGTGTGTGTGCGTGTGTGATATGAGCGAGGATAACGACTGAGATGAACTGAGGCCTCGACATGGATTCAGTATCTTTAACTTCACAAGTGAGATGAAAAAAAAAAAACACAAAAAAAAACCGTTGGCATAAAGACACGATTCTTATTCTGCACAATTTAAGTCAGAATTCAACAAAATAAAAAGTTGCTTCAAACTGTGGCTTCATAAAATACACTCAGAGAGACAAACGTGTTCAAGAGTCACTCAGGGAGAATAAAAAAACAGACAGTATTTGAGTGAATAAACCAGCGGAGGAGGAAGATATTTTCATCCATTTGTTGTGTGTTCGTGTCAGTGAGGGAGCTACTGCTGCATCGTGGCTGTTGTTGTTCTCCCTGACAAGGAGGAGGAGGAGGAGGAGGAGGATCTTTGACAGAGCTGTGAGTGCAAACACTGAACAGCTGGAGACAGACGCTCAGTGCTGGTCCTCTTTGTCTGAGAGACGAGGAGACGGCGAAGAGAGTCGGGAAAGAGATGGAGCTTACTGGCAATAAATAGAAGAGGAAAAAGTCTAAGAGGGGGCAATAGGTGAAGTCTCTCAAACTTTTAATGGTCAGACTGAAAGTTCACAGCTCTGGAACAATGCTACATGCTACACAGGGCTCTCTCTGGGTTTTTATCATCCAGTCAGCAGTGAAGAGGCTGACAAACGACGGGAAATCAAATGCTGCAGTTTAATGCACTGTAACTATTCAGCCACCAGGGGGCTTCTTGTAACGCTAATTTTGACATCTTCTGTATAGCGTTCGCTCAAAATACTCATCTGGCTTCATCCATGCTAAGGCTAAAAAGTAGCTGAGTTACACGAAAAGATCGATACCGGTCGTAGCAAAATGCCACAAACTGAGCCGGAGGCAGCAGCAACAGGAGCACAGAAAAGTCAGTGAAACACTGGAGGAGGGAAAACTGCTAACGCGGTTCTTTCCGATTATATAAAACCGTCCACCGACTGTTTCTACTGAGATTTAATCAAAGATAAATTGGTATTTTAGTGGAGATATAACGATTTTGTTTCCATGACGCTTTGGAAAAAAAAAGTCCATGGCTGTGACTCGTGGGATAAAATCAAAAACGTATTTTATCCTAACTAAAATAAAACCGGATTTAATTGTAACACTGGGGAAAACAAACATCGTGTTGGTGCGTCCCTGCGAGGCCTTCTGAGACGCTATAAAATCTTTAAAAGTCGTCATGTGTTTGTCTGTGGAAACAGATGAACCTAAAAATGTTTTTTAACAATACTGAAAACAAAGAGTTCACTTGCCCTCTGTGATTTTAAAAGATGCTACACGGAGGTGATTTTGGTCTGAAATGAAACTCGAGCTCTTCGTGATGTACACACCGACGTCAGGCTTGATATTAAACCGCGGCAAGTAGAAGAACCTGTTTGAGAGATTGTTCCAGTATCAACACGGACTCCCCTGTGAGACCAAGAAACACACACACACACACACACACACACACACACACACACACACACACACACACACACACACACACACACACACACACACACACACACACACACACACACACACACACCCCTACGTGGCTCGCTGGATTTCTTTAAAACTCTCCTCAGATTTCTCTCATAAAATCTTAATAAGGAAAAAAAAAGAAGAAGAAGCTGCTTGGCAATAAGAACTTATTTCCACTGTCCTGGAAATAAAACATCTCGTAGTTTGTCCGTCACATGAACTTACATAACAACGAAGAGGACCGGAGGTTGAGAAGCAGCACAGAAGAGGCTTCTTTTTTTGGTTATTAAAGTCACAGGTCGTGTATATTTTCTAGTTTAGCCGCCGGCTACGAGTTGATTTATTCAGAGGAAGAATCGTTCGCGTGTTTCCTCATAGGGAATTTGTCTTTTCTTATTAAAATGTATTAAAATCAAATAATCTAACAATTCTTTGGACAAAGTTTTAGATTTACTCGATTTGTAACGAACACTGGCTCGACAGTGTGATTAGAAAACGGCAAATCACAGATGATCGGGAGAAAAATATCAATGTCAAATGTCAATAACTCTCCCGGATCTGATTCTTTTTTTCTCAGCATTTCGCACATGATCACTGTGAACCCACAAGGAGAGTCTTTAACAGCGACCGAAGCCTCCACCCTTATAGCGTATTGTTTGATTGCACTCTTTTTTGTTTTATTCTGGCAGAATTGGCAGCTGCACTCACAGTTGCACTCAGCGTGAGTTCTTCCAAGATGAAACACTGTCAGCCATATTCCACATATGTAAATCAAGACCAGCCTGTCGTTTCGGGGGCTCTCATAGGATGAGGAAGAGCTCATAAACCATGTACTCCTTCCTTCCTCGTTTCCCGTGGCGGCCGTGAAGCCGCCAGCAAACGCTATCGTCTTCATATCTCAAGTGCAAAAGCAGTCAGCCGCCCAAACGCCACATTTGTTTCTGCGAGTAGCCGCGCGTTCAATATCCACTCTGAGTGCACTGATGCAAACCCACTGACTTTAGGAATAAAGGAATGAACTAACCAGAAAAAAAAAAAAAAAAAAAAAACAGCTGTCAAGAAGGACAGCAGTAAAAGAAGTACTCACCACAAACCTGGCCAGGCCCGTGCCGCCGGCGTTCCCCACGAAGATCCCCGAGCTGGCCTCGAAGGTCAGAGGCTGAGCGCTCCTGGAGAACGCCACTCTGTGGTACTCCTCGCAGTCCATGTAGAGACGCACCTGAGAGACGAGGGCAGGAAAAAAACAACAACTTGACGCGTTAAATAAACATCTCAGAAGGATAAATGCGACCTATCTAACGGCCCTCGGTGAGGACCGCAGGTCCAAAATTGGGCGAAAGCATAAATTTTCACTGGAAATGTCTATTTTTTTTTTTTTTCTGCATAAGACTGGAATTAAAGGATAAGTTTGAGGACTTTTCACCTTCACATCAGCGAGTCGAACTGTTTCACTGGATTTGCAATTTACTACAATACTCCGTTGTTTTTGTAATTCAGTTTTAGTTAATAATTTTGCCTTATTTGAAAATAAAAGAATATTTGTGAACCCTTTTTTTGTTATTATAATGTTTGCGCCCCGCTACAATCAAAATCAAAACTCCACAACGGTATGAAGACTAAAGTTCTTACGTCAGTGAATTTTGTAGGCAACATCCGCAGATCCAGTCAATTATTTCTCATTGAATTATTCGATAATGATTCAACGTTTCTGAAGAGAGCTCGTGAAGCGTCTCCACCCGGACGGAGTGGACACCCCACGCTCACCTCGGCGCCCTGCACCGTCAGCGTGAACCTCGCCCATCTTCCCGTCAGGTCTCCCATCTTGAAGGAAGCTGCTTCCTGGGTCCCGCCTCTGGTTTCTGGGTCGGTGTAGTACAGTATGACTCTCTGGGAACCATCCTCCACTTCGGACAACGCCACACCCAACTGTGCGATCTTAAGAACGCAAACGAGGACAGCCTTTAGTTTTTCTTTGGCTTACATGTGGGAGAAAGGAAAGAAATAGGGAAAATCACATCGCCGTACTTTCTGATAAGCGTCCGTGATGGCGAACAGCACTCCGCCGCGCCGCGTGGTCGGTTTGGCCGTGACCGTGATGGCAAAGTCGTGATAGAAGGGGTCGGGGATGAAGGACTTGGTGAGGCGGCCCACGTTGGCGTCGGGGCCGAAGCTGTACGCCGGGTAACCCTCGAAGCCCGTGACGAAGGAGACGGAGGGAGGGAGGGGAACGCCGATCAACTCCGTCAGGTCCAAGGCGCCCTGAGAACCCTGATCTGCAAAAACAAACAAACACAAAAAGGGGAGAAACCATGTGAGTGCAGGGGTAAAGAAAATATTGTTCCCATCCAACAAAGTGCATCAGAGTTCATCATTGGTCTCCTGACACCTTTTACCCAACGCAAATAAATAGACGTGAAAAGGTCGTCAAACGAAGAGCGGGAAGAAAACTGATTGTTGCCATCTGGAAACAAAAATGGTGTGAAGGTTGAAACTCAACTTTACTGGTGAAGAATCTGACGGTTCATGAATTAGTTGTTTATTAGTATTCGGAGCGTCGAATGTCAGTCACTGGAAGTAAAGTGAACTATCTCAACAATCTTTCTCACCGCACTATGTCACTTTCTTGTATTATTTATACCGTAAAAGACCATTAAAAAAAAAGAAGAGGATTATTGAGGGGCAAGTGTTTATTATGCATCAATTAGTTTGTGGTATGCGATTTTAAGGGAAATTGTCGTAATAATAACAATACATTTATCTGTATTGCACCTTTCGTGCAGGAACTGCAGCTCAAAGTGCTTCGCAGCAAGAAAATAACCTGCAGTGTTTCACTTAAAAAAAAGATATATAGGAACATAAAAACGTGCTAGAATGTAATTTCAACATATAAAAAAAAAGAAATAAAATGCAAAAGAACGTCAAATTTGATATATGATGCAGAAGATGCACCAATAAAATACAATATATAGTCATTATTAAGGGGCAGTTTAATTATCTTTTGCTTTACATTTTACATGTTCCATCAAAATACACAAAAATACTTGATACGCAGCAAATCTGTGGGACGAGTTTAAATGAAAAACTGTCAGAGATCAATATATGTTTTGCAGAGAGAGAAAAACAGACCTGAGAACGAATCACCGTGCATATAATGAAAACCAGGAAAATAATTCACTCCAAATAAACAGTGAACACACTTACGCGGCCACGCTCATTAAAGCAGTCACAAATATTGTGAGAAAATCGAAGAGCTTTAAGACGGCAGGTGGAGTGATGGTTGCTACCGGAGTTGTCGACCAAAAAAAAAAATGAAGCTGCCATGTGCAGTATGCTGCATGGGGGGGGGGGGGGGGGGGCAGATCATCTCTGCCCTCTGGGCCCCCCTAGTGGGTTAATCCTGCTTTGGGTCAGGACTGAAATGCTGCTCTGGAAATTAGAGCATTCCAGAGTCAGGATAGTGGCAGCTGTGTTGCAATTATCTTGTGTCAACTGTTAATGATCTAACAAAGAAAAAAAAACAAAAAAACAACACACTGAAAAGATGAATGATTGAAATTCTTTGTATACGATGTGCTTTTAAGAGGTTTTGAAGTATGACAAACAGTCGAGCCTGAGAAAGGAGCATCCGTCTGCCTCGTCAGTCACACGCACACACACACACACACACACACACACACACACACACACACACACACACACACACACACACACACACACACACACACACGCACAGCACGCACTTTTTTTTTTTTTTTTTTTTTTTCGACTGCCCACCTACCACAACACATCTCTCACACTCACACCTGGTTCTCCTTAGCATGAAGGAACAATCCGTCTGTTCTTTCGGAGCGTATGGGCAAGCAGGGTGCAGAGGGCCGAGGCATCTGGAAGGCATTAGGCTGGACGAACACACACACACACACACACACACACACACGCTGCGCAGTGGCAGCTCCTGTAAATTAGACGTACCGCGTGGCGTGTGTTCGTCTGTTGTGCCAAAGAGCGACGAAGACCCAAAAAAAAGTGGAGGGGAAAAAAGAGGGAGACAGGCTGGGAGTGCAAACATTAAGACGCACACTGTGTGTGTGGCCGGTGAGGCACACTTATCCCCCCCCCCCAAACCCCTCCCCACACACACACACACACACCCCCTCCCTCCATCATTAATTGGATTGGAACCCCTGACTGACTAAGGCAATTAAAAAAAACATAACAATGAAGGGCAACCCGCACCGCTCTGCTGCCGAAACTCCACCGCAGCTGATCTCGGGGATTTTACTGGATTTGTAGTTTAGAGTTACTTCTGCTAAAAAAAAAAAAAAAACACGCAACGTAGTGTAGATCAGAGCGGTGGATCTGACTTCATCTGATTGGACAACCAACGTCACTACGTCCCGCCCACCAATATCTGTACTCTGACTGCACCACAGGCCTGTCAATCAAACTGACACGCCCCCCCCTCCCAAAAAAACCCTAAAACAAAACACGTCTTTTTGAAGATTATTTTCTAAGTAACAACGGGATTATTTTCCGATGAACAAAACTGATAAGAAGGAGCAACTTCAGCTAACAACACTGAGATACCTCGTGCAGAAAATGTATTCGCTTCTTGTTTCAGGAGGGAAATTGAATGGGAGTCTATGGAGCCGGAGGCTTTTTGGAGCCGACCTCTAGTGGCCATCGGTGGTATTGCAGCTTTAGGCACTCCTGCAAGCAATTTTAGGTCATTAATTTGGTAAAAAGATCTCAATTAATACTGAACAATCCAAACGTGCATCTTCAGATTATTTCCAGACTTAGTGTGGGTGTGGTCTTATTATAGATAGATTTTCACATAACAGTAAAAAAACCTTCACTTCAATTGAATTGCAATTCAGCATTTACATTTTTGGAAGTCACTTTATGTCCAAAGTGTCCATAGAAACAAAAAGCTGGATATTATGAAAATTGGAGGTGCGATAAACAACTGAAAGCATGTTCAGTCCTCTTAGTTCATATTTCTTTTGACTGGAATTTATTGACGAGTACGTCTGAAATAAAGAGAATTGGTCAAAAAGTATTTTTCTTTCTTGTGATTGTCAGAATTTTTCTAATTATTAAGCTGATACAGTGAAATCTGTAAGAGATATCTTTCAAATACTCTTTGACCCATTTCTGACTGACAAAAAAGTCCTAGAATCAGAGCTTGGTGACTGAATCGTGACCGCCAGACGCGATCTTCACTCCATCTTCTCTTTTGTTCTCACTGATGAAGTCCTGCCAAAGTCTTTCTGCCCAAAATTCCCACAGCGAAGTCTGTCCGCGCCGTCGTTTGCCCGACGGTGACTTCACCGCAGATGTTTTCCTCCAGAGTCAGAGACTTAACACAGCTGGACACATCGCCGTGGAAACGGGGATACACTCCCCGCGTTCGCTCCAGTTCTCATGATGCTGCAGGACTTCACAAGAGCTTCGGCCAAATCACTGTTTTTTTTTTTTAATCGTCTGTCATCATCCTCCCGACGCCATCTCATTATTGTTTGATAAAACAGCTGATCACGTCAAAGGAAATCTGGCTTGTGAACATCACCGTCTTGATAAAGCGAATAATAAAGTAGAGCAGTGAAAACATGTAACGCATGCCAGGACAAAAAAAAAGATTCTCACACTGTGAGAAAGTTGAGTAATTCCGGTCAGGGCGTGACTTTCTCCTCCGAGTCTCCGGCTCTGGCCGAGTCGGAGCTCCACCTGCGCTGGAACAAGAGAGCGGAGGACGGCTGGGGAGATGCAGTTGCGTGTCCTGCAAGCGAGTGTTCGTAATAAGTTCAAGGTGTTTAAAAATAAAGTACAAGAGGCTGCCATGCGATTCAGTGTTTGAATACCGGAGGAATAAAACTGGCTTCATCCATGTGAACTCCCTGTTCACTGGGGGGGGGGGGGTGTTGGAGTACCAGCTGTCAAAATTAATGGAGATGAGTGTGTGATGTCATTTTAGTGAAGACACAGAGTGACAATATATTCACAGGATTCGCTGAGCTCTTAAAGCCTCCAGACAAAAAGAAAGAAAGCTGTGAGCTCATTTCTACCGTAAGCATCATCTATATTTCAAAGATTTAAACTGTTTGGCCTTGGGTAAAAAAAAAATTCAATTACTATACTAAACTGCTCCTCAAAGGCAATTCACTTCCTATTATCAGTCAAGAATATATTAACATCCACTTAAATGGAGAGTTAAATGTGTATTTCAGGGAACCTTTTGCATTCATCAAAATCGGTGAGAAGATGCAATTATGAGGTCAAGTGAGAGAAAACCGGTGAAATCAAACACCTCAGCAAGTAAATACGACATCAGGTCAGACGGGGCGAAAGTCTTCCTGCAACTCTTTGAGTATATTAAGGACTTGTAGGCCTTAATATACAATAATAAACCTCTCATACTGAAATATGTTTCTTTAAGGGAAATGCCTCAGCGCTGCTCTGGGTTGTCGTTTCCAGTCGAAAAAAGGCAACAAGAGAAGTGACGCGAGCCTTCACAGCTCAGCGATGAGAAGAGGAGTAAAAATGTTTGTAGAGAAAATACAACTTCCTGCGGCTTGTCTTCCCGCCCGCTCCTCTCCTGATCCACTCAGTCGAGTCGCAGAGTCGAACCGACGTCATCCCTCTGGTTTATAAGCCGGACACGTCATTACATGCAATTAAACCGCTGATTTTTCAAGTTCGGCGCTTCTGATTGAAAGTGCAGCGTTTTGATGTTTTAAACGCATTCCGGCGAGCTCTGACTTTGTCACGTTATAATACCAACCGCTTCAAACGAGAAAAAAGAAAACGAGGCGTCTCGTAATAGCGCGGTGATGACGGATGCAGTCGGACAGCTCGACACGGCGTCGGCCACAATCACTCGGCTGTCAGTCAGCGCGCGGCGGTTTGCAACGAGCCGTCACATCTGATCACGGACTCGCACATCTTATCAAAACCTCTTCGACATCCCGTCTCCATGGAGACCGCGGCAGGAATACAGCGTGTGTTTATGCAATTTACAACACCGCTGCTCATCTGGAAGTACATATGCACAAAATCCCACAATAAATAACTCAAATATTATGCAAGTATTTAGACACATCACCCCCCCTCTTCCCCCCCATTCCCTCATTTACCCGTAATTATTTTCACCCTTTTCTGATTCCAAACATGTTTTTGCTTGATGGAAGTTGAACTGGGGTAACTTACATGCAGATAGATTTGCCAAAAATCTCAGTGAAAAAGAGTTAGCTCCGATAAGACCGCGATAAAGAGCAGCGTTGAAGAAAATTAAAGCCAGACAACGAACAATACGCAAAAAACACTGATTTAATGAGGTGCATTTAGTCATTTATTGGACATAAAAAGCTGCTTTTTGCCAGCAGATCTTCAAATACTGAATGTGTGAGTGAATGAAGGGAATGCAGCTGCTAACAATTGAATCACCAGGCAACAATAACGCGCTTGACAAAAATAGAAAGCCGACAAATTAAAATGCAAATGGTATTCAAATTGAATGGCTTTCTTTGAAGGCAGGGAATCAATTATACATATGTATGATGCGGAAAATATTTTGTTAAAATGGCAAAACATGAAAAGGATGCAGTTCAGTCGTAAGTTTTTATCGAACCACGTCAGACATTTCACACCTGTTTTATTTTAAAGATTTGGATTTTTACAACTACAGATTAATGCGCTCTTTTTCTTCACACAAACAAAACACGACTCCTCTCACATCCTAAAGGTTCTCAGTGTTCGACTGAGTGACGTGAGATGTGATCTGGGTTGTGACAAGCAGAAAGTTAAATTAATGTGTGAGACCAGATGAGGCTACGGGCCACGCCCCCATTTGGCACAAAGCTGCTCTGTTAGCGTCGAGCTAAAAGTGCCAGAGGCCGCGCCATTATTATCAAGAAAAGCACAGAGTCTGAGACGAATAGATCTTGTTGAGGTTGACGTCAGAAACAAAGACACTTTTCTCTCCTGCGTGAACGTTTGAGAGATTTGAGATTAAGCTAGTCAGCCCGGAGCAAAAAGAAACACACTAAATGCTGCTATAATTACGGGTTTCTTGACTTTGCTACATCACATTTTGCTTTCAATAACAATGAAAACACTATTTGTACCTCCAAGAAAGGAGGAAAATCCTACTGCTAATGCCACCGAATCAAATTCTCATCCAGAAATATTGGCTTTTAAAATCTCTCTGAACTCCCTCGATTTATACGAGAAGCAAGTTTAGCAAAGTATATTTTTATTATTACTTAAGCCAGCGAGGAAATAAGATAAAAAAAATTTTTTTAAAAACCACATTCCCCAACAAATCCACTGAATGATATAATCTTGTTCCAGTAGATAAATGACTATCAAACCCCAGAGAGATAAAACTGCATGATGCGAGTGTGGCTATCATGCTCAAGGAGAAATGTGACATTCATACATCTTAGGAATGAGGTAGCACCTGCGCATGTGACTCCTGTATGTCAGGAATGTGATAGTCCAGCTCACATAGGAATAAGAGGCCCGCGTTCACAGAAACAGACAATCCAACCCCCCCGCCCCCCGAACAGAATGTCTCCAAGTCAGCAGGCTACCACATTTGCTCAATTTGATGCAGCTTTTCAGAGAAGTTTTATCCAAAACAGACAGCTTGTGGTTGATATGGCATCCACTTATGGATCCCGACGGGGAAACAGATCACATGGTGTTGCAAGCACCTTGCAGCAGCAGCAGCAGCAGCAGCATCAGCAGCTGAGCCATATGAGCCACAAATGGAGACTGAGGAGATTATGATTTGTGTGGGAAAGTTTCTCCTACTGTTTAAAAGATGGGTTCACCCAAGTAATGGAAAAAAATAAAAACCTGTTTTCCAGTGGTAGAAAGATGTCGGTTTGCTTATCTGGATGTCTGTTTCTACCTCCGTTCCTCTATTGTAGAAGGTGAGTGGAACTTTGTGATGCACTGGAAAAATAAAACTGTATTTTCAGGTTTGATAATCTGATTTAGTTTTTCTTCCAATTTGTCTGTGCTGCCACCTCAAGTATAAATCAGAAATTAGGACAGCAACAGAGTCCTATAAATTCACCCTAAATACTCTGATTTAGTCCTGAGGAAGCACAGCTTCAATGGAGCCCTTCATACACTTGGAAATGCAAACAGATATGTGGAGCTGCCATGTGGGGTTTCCAGAAGTGGGTAAATTGGCTCGTGCAGCTTTAATGTACAGCAGAAGCATAAGAGGAGCTTGTTCTCAGTTTGGTTAAGGTCTGAAAATGTCAGGATGTCCGACCATCAAGAGACGCTCGGTTCCTTTTAAGTAACGTCTCGAAAACATTCGCAAAAAGATATGATATCGCAAGATACAGCGATATTAAAAATGCGCAATGTTTATTTTTTTATTCCTGCCAGGCTATGATGACATTTTGGCTCCATCAATCCCCAAAGCACCGGGACAATCTCCACAATGAAAGCCAACATGAGTTCATGCTTTAATAGCTTTGCAACAGGACATCAACAGAACAGCTGATTGTCCTATAAAATGGGAGCAGCTTTTACAGCCATTTAAATTTTAGCAGCTCGTAAGATGAACCAGATGGTTGACGGGAATCGGAATGAATCGCGGCGTCCGACCTTGTGGGACGGAGCCAAGTGCATTTCCAGCGCTGGTATTTTAAGTTATACTTAAATAAATCCCTCACTTCTCTTATTAAGCCATCTACAGGCTCCATTTGAGCATACTTATCAGGACAGAGGCAGTAAAGAAAACATACAGACCTAATTAGCAGAGCCAGTCTCCAGCAGACTGAGATGAGAGAGTTTTCAACCAATTTCCTGCTCAAACATTTGGGAACTTTTGACAGAATAGTGTTTAAATATAAGTTTCACAAGAGCCTGTTTCTATTGTTGCATGCCGTCCATAATGCGTAGGTGTTCTCCATATTTGTTGTCACTGGTTGATTGTATAAACACTCCTGATGCTGAGAACAGCAGCCGCATTAACTTTATTAGATGCAGAAGGAAAGAAAATCCTGCCGGCATTAATCTGCTGTTACCAACAACATCACCATCAATCACATCCAAACTCTGTGTGCAGGATTACATAACAAATTGATTTTCCATGACACATCATGTTTTAGCGCCGCTTTACAAAGTCAACCAAAACTCTGTCCGTGTCCTCAGTTAACATCCGAACGGAGCTCTGGACACCGACACAAAAAAAAAAAGAGCTACTTCAGCATTGTGCTCGAGTGGAAAAATGAATGAAAATACTTATCAGGTGAAGTGCAAACGAGTCAAAAACATGAAATGTTTGGGGGGAAATTCCACAGTAGCCAAACTTTACATGCTCCGGCAAAGAGGAAATGAGATGTTGTGATGGAGATTTAATGCAAAGCGGCCGCAGAGTGACTGGTTAGAGTCGTTAAACTTCAAGGTTCCAGGAGACTGAAAATGTTGCTTCTCTGAGTGTTTATGATCATGATCATGATTTTGAGCACAGATTTGATTGAGCTTAGTTAGCTTTTTTTGTTTAACAGGATCACCTCATCGTATTTTTTTATATGTTCAGTGACAACATAATGAAAAAATATGTGCAAAAAGACGCCCTTCAACTTGCCAGAATCTGTCACCCATACCGCCTTGAAATGAAGTGGAAACGCCACGCTGTCACTGTGGCCCAAACCGGCACACCCTCTCTGTGTCGAAGTGAAACTTATCTGGCGTCAACTTCTGGTCCAACAAATGACCCACCGCAGAAATGAGGCAGTGCACATTGTCTCATCCTCACTGATGCCAGATGTAGAATTGAAACCACCGAGCGAAGCTCCAGATGTGAGGAGATGGGATTCATTACTGCGGAGCTTTGTGTGCCTCGTCGCTGATTCTGTTTGCCTGTGGTTGTTATGGACTGAGTTGGCGGTGCAGTTGTTGTCCAGTTGTTTCTCACCTCAGCATTGTGTCTACTTTTATCGAGCGATTTATTGCTCTCCGCTCTGCGTTTGATGAAGTGGTTGGGATCAGAAAATAGTGGATTGCGTGTTGCAAGGTGGGAGGGAGGTGGTGCTGGAAGTCGCTCAAGATCTTTTTTTACTCGAATTACCACCAAGTTGTAGTGTTCAGTACATGCAGTTCATGTGCAGACATGTTCGTGCCACATTTGTAAGGCGTTATATTTTAAATTTGTGACAAATTTGAAGAAATTGTCACCAGAGGTTCCTGAAATATCACATTCACGAGTGTAGGCCAATGTGATGGGACAGTGACCTTGACCTTTGACCTTTGACCATTAAAACCATAAAAGTTGATCGTTGGTACCAAGTGAATATGTTTGCCAAGTTTAAAGAAATTCCCTCAAAGCGTTCTTGAGATATTGCGTTCACGAGAACTGGACAGACGGATAAGAGGGAAACAAAGTCTTGGTGACCCTGAACTTTGACCTCTGACCACCAAACCCTAATCAGTTCATCCTTGAGGCAAAATAAACAACTGTGTCACATTTGGAACAATTCAAACACAATTGGGGCGATAATATTTGCCTTCAGGCCTGGACATGCCAAAAAGATCCCTGAAAGAGAGCAGAAAGGACATTTGATGCAACTGGACACAAGAAAATTGGCAGAAAATAAATGCATTCAATTTACAATTAAAAAAAAAAAAGCATCACTGATACTGAAGACATTTCCATTCTGGATATTTTCCTGCACTCCCATTCAAACTACACAGGAATGCACCTCAGTGGTCTCTACAGTGGAGGTATTGCCAGCGTTTTTGCAACGTCATGATATTGCCGGCTTCGCAGTAACTCTCGCTGCTCTGCTCCCGCTTCAACTGGATTAGGGAATTAGTGACCGAGTTGGTATTCCCTTCTTCTTTTTTTTAAATGGTTTAAGAATTTAGAGGTTCATCCATCACTTTAAGAGTACAGACTGCTTTGCACCGTGCTCTTAAGGCTCAATTTACCACAACTTGTGTGCTGAGAAGAATTTTCTGTCGGAGGCAGAATCCTATACCAGAACTGAGTTTGTGAAATGCAGCCAACGGAGACCATAAAAGACTAAAGCTGCAACAATGAGTGCAGAAATCCACACAGAAATCCGTCTTGACGCAGATTTAAATAGGCCTCTCTCTCTATAGCTCTTGCACACACTGATACACACTGATACACACTGACACACACTGACACACAACGGGAGCCTTATGTGTGACAGGTAAAGTGAGGTCTGGGTTGGGAGCGGTAAGCGGAGCGCATTCTTGTGTTTCATCCAGCAGTCGTCTCGGGGAGCGAGGTTTACGGTTTCTCAGCGAGGCGGACCAGCTTCTTCCCGGCCGGTGGTCTTACAGACGACCCTCCATTTAATGTATGATAATATATACAGTGGAAAGCTCTGACTGAAATGCGCTGACTTTTTGTTTTTGTTTTTGTTTTTTTGGTGGAAAGCTGCTCTTAGATCAACTTATTTTTTCCCGTGAAATGGACAGTTTGGCGATTTGTGCAAATGCCTACAATGTTGATGGTATGTAGGCACTGGATCCACAGAGCGCAAAGACGTCTGACTTTTAGGGTGCGATATCGGGACGGTTTCCCTTAAATAATTGGACATCACAAAACATCTTCCATCCATGCGTGAACAAATGCAGCTGAAGTTGTGCTGCAGACTGCGCGATGCTTCGACGGGGTCGCGTGGGAACGCCGCTGTAGGTTTCACGAGGGGTGAAAAGTTCTCGGTGTGACTCCAGCAGACCGTGGAAGAGGAGCATATAATGACTTCCTAATGAAGACGGTGTAATCGTAGCATCCAGCAGGACAGAGGGTCACGGCGGGTCAAGGTAGAATGAGGTCGGGGTGGCAGGATTTATGTCACGATGTTTTCTTTCTTTTTTTTCTGACTGTGAAGGCATTTTCATGGTACACCAAATAAAAATATCCCATTTCTTTCATTCTCAAGCAACCGTTTCTTTCTACTAAAATGCTAAATTTGGCAAAAGCGAGAAGTGAAAACAGGAATCTGCTCAGGTTGTAGGAATTCAGACTGTCCTTCTGATTTGAAGTTGTTTTGGTTCGGTGACTCGAAGCTGTGGACTGAGCCCATATAAGCCAAAAGACTGAACAGGAGCCGGGTCACTAATAAGGACCTTTTTTTTTTTTTTTTTCTTTTTCTTCTGTGCCCGTACGAGCTGGCAGCCGTGAGGCCGGTTACTGTAGGTTAGTGGTGCCAAGTATCCCTCCTGTCCCGTCTCACCCAAAAACACACACATTTACACACACACACACACACACACACACACACACACACACACACACACACACACACACACACACACACACTGCCAGCAGCTGTTATCTTCCATCTCAATGTGGAGCAGCAGCTTGGCAGCGTCGGCAGCAGAACAGTATCACCTTTGTAAAGCAAAATATTTTACATATTTTTTACTTAAGTTTTCACTTAAAGCCCCTGAGGTCACTTTCCAGTAGAATATTGGAGTTACATGCCGCTTTGAGGAGCCTGTTTTTGATATTTAAAAGAAAAAAAAAAAAACATGCTCTTTTCTGTTTAGGTAGAAACATCTGTAGGTCAACCATGTCTTAGACCTGTGCACAAGCTAAGCTTCCTCATGTGCTTATTTACCTTTAAGAACACAGATCATGTGAGTGACGTATATGTATCATTCACTACAGGTACATTTACAACCATTAACTTCACATTTGTCCGATTAAACGAGCCAAAAACAGCTACGAGAGATCAAATGTTCCCCTAAAAAATGGTCATGCCAAATTTGAAGTTTGCTTATTCAAGAAAATCCAATTGGATATTTTACGCAGCTTACGCAGGGATGCTGGCAAAGAAGGAAATTCTTTAGGAAATAAAAACCTATCACAATATTATCTGTGACAGAGCGACCAAATGCAACAGAACCTGGTCTGCTTCTGCACTTTTTAACAGCCTTTCTCCTGACGCTGAGTTATTTAAAGGGATACTTCTGGTCACTTGAAAATCAATGAAGATGTTTGGACTCACCAGTCCAGCGGAAAATCTTTAGAGTGGCATACGACAAGTCAAAGAGGGCTCGACTCTACAACGATAAACTTCTGTGTTCTTGGTCTTAAACTTTGAAGTCTTTGTTTTACCATTATTCATCCCAATCTATTAAGATAAAAAAGTTTTTCCTTACCCGTGTTTAAACCTTCTCGAAAGACATTCTCTTACTCTGCCTTCGAGTTAATTAAAGCAACTCCGGTCTGATGTTAAAAGCGGATGTCTACAGGGTTCAGATGTCACGGGGCTCCGTGTAAACGGCATGTTGTTTCGGCTTACCCCAAGCTGTGTTTAACCAGCTGTAGAAACTGCACTCTGACCAAAGTGTCAGAAGAATGATGGACTAGCTAAAAAAACAAAAACACGGCCCGTTTTTTTGGCAGCTTGCCGCCACAACGTCCAGTCCTCAATGCAGAACTTGCGGAGAGACATTTGCGAAGTCTCCGTCTTACTTCAGCAAGAAAAAAGGGAGCTGGGATGATGAAATGGTGATTTCTCCATTGAAATGATTGTGATGAAGGAGCAACAGGGCAAAAGAGAGAGAATAGGATTGAGGGAAGGGAACAATGTGAGTGAACAAGATGGAGACAATCAATCATCAGTTAAAAGAAGCTAAATAAAGGAAGGTAAAAAGCTTCTTTTCCACTTCATCGACGACATAACCGGGACCTTTGACACGGGTACAGTTTGTAATGGCTTCTGTCAAAGGAGGAGAAAAAAAAGTTTCTCACCGGTTAAAGAAAACTGAGATAGAAGGAAAAAAAAAAAAACATAAACTCAGCAAATGTACGGAGGTGCGACTGAAGGATCAACATCTGAAACCGAACGTGACCTTTTTTTAATCTTCCTCCATATCAAATCCTGAAGCCGTACAGAAACCCCCTTTTTTTTCTTTCTTTTCCCAGAGAAGAACGCCAAGGCTTTCTGTAGCCGAGCGAAGGTTTTACATGTTTGTATTCATCACATAGGAGATACTCGTGTAGCTTATCCAAACCATTCCTACAGGGGGGTGGGGGTGGTGGGGTGGTGGTCTGAGTGATACCATCTGCTTTGGCTCGGCGGTGCGAGTTGTTCGCTACAGTTTGAAGAGCGGGCCCTCGGCCAATCCGCTCGCAGTCCAGTCCATTCATTGACTTGAAGCGTGGCTGCGTCCAACGGCGCCTGCTGACTGTCACTGTTTAAAGAGTCCGGACCGGCCTGGCAGACCCAGGCGAGAGTGACCCGGATGACCGCAGCGCAAAGTGCTCATTTCAAATGTGAAATTTTGTGTATCCAGAAAATATATTTCCTCTTTTCATAGACGATGAAGCTGCTACTTTCAGTATGCTGTGCCCGTAAAGAGGTTCCCGTTACTGTAACAAACAAGAGCAAAATGCTGAGAACATCTGAAAAGCAAACATTGTTTCTTTTTGAGCTCAGGGCTGCTCCTATGTTTGGCAGATGCCAGGAGAACGCAACCTGACGAATGAATGAGCTACTGTAGACGGGGGCGGGTGGGCTGTGTGAGCAAGCCTCAAATATCTGGTCTGCGGATGTATATTTGTGGACGACTAGATTCAGTCAAGGAAAATCTAAGAGCTGCAGAACGCGGGGATATTCAGTGTATTGTTAAAAGTCTGTGCAAGGCCTTTACAGTAAATATTACCATGCAGCCTACAGAGGAATGTTTTTTTTTCCGAACCGGAACCGGTCCGCACAGATCCCCGGCCTCATCCAACACCTTCGGGATCCCCACTGTGAGCCGGGTCTTACCTCTCAGTGCACGACCTCGCTAACGCCCTTGTGGCTTGTTATAAATCCGGCGTTGAGTTATAAAGCCGATGTGATTTGAAGCTCTATTTACTGCCACTACTTTCTGTTAAGTTTTGGAGAATTGCCCACCCACAGCTCGACGGCGAGGGCTTTTACTTTGTCTTCAGCGAGGCCTGTAAAGCCGACTCAAGTCGAAAGGAAAAGATATGGCTTGCAGTTTATCAGTTCTTTCTTTTTTTATCGGAATTATCCTGGATAGCTGCCAAGTCATCTCTTGAGAAGTACAGTGAAAAACATACCCCGGTGATTCCTCCTTATCACTGAAAACAGTGCAGATTACCATTATGGAGGAAAAAAAAAACATCCAAACAACCCTCTGAGCAAAAAATGGAAACAGAAGCTTCTCACATCAAAACGGTCTCACAATGCATTGGTTACTAAATTGGGTCAAAATGTAGTCCAGGTTCACCTTGGGGAGGAAATGACCCCAATCCTTGACCCCAGTGTCCTACAACAACCACGAACACTCAGCAGCTGTTAGCATCATTTGTCAGGTCAAAGCCGGGTCAAGCTCATTGGCCTGTGATTTCAACTTAATTCCTCTCGTCTCCCCAATGAGTGTTGAAAAGACAGAGCCTCGTCGGGAACACTCAATTGGATGAATATTCACTGGAAAAAAAAAAAAAGAGTTGGATGCGGGGTGGTAGTTTAATTCCAACGTCCGGGCAAACTAAGAAAAGAATGGAAATTGATGAACTGTGCAGGGTTGAGTGTTGCATTTGGCCAACATCTGACACGCGAAAGAGACGGAAAGGGGGGAAGGAGACGGGGAAATCTGTCATGAGAGAAAGAAAAGAAAGCAAAGGGCTGATTCAGAGAAAACAAAGTGAGCAAATAAAAATAAAAAGATAAGAAAGAAGGTGTGCAAGAGATTCTCAAACCACATGAAAGCCAATACCAAGCACTTAAAAAGGTAAACACCTTAATCGTCTCGCTCTTAATCACGGTGCAAAGGTTTTACTCAGGTATCGATGGAATAACTAGCAGTTACGCTGCTTCTACAAAATCTTTTTCTTCGCCTCTGCTCTTAAAGAATCTGCAAATTCAGGTTTTTTTTGTTGTTGTGTAAAACAAGAACATAAAATCAACAGACAAACATCCACGTGTTCAAGTCTTCAGCCTCATAACCATTATCCCAGCAGTCCAACATCGCGCACAGTAACGGTCCAGTTCCTTAAGTGCCTCGAAGCTTGTGATGTCTCTGCTCCAGCTGCTGCTCCAAAGGAAAAAAAAAAAAAACTTCAGCTCTGTTTTTACAGTCGAGGCCGGCAGCTTCCAGCTTGTTTTTATTTGCCATATCCTCAACGGGTCCGTATTACCCCACTGAGACCATCTTCGTGTATCTCCATTATGTCAACTTGTCGATAGAGAACGGACAGGTTTTGAGGTAACGCAGTTGTTGTTGGGCCAACAGATGGGAACGTTTAGGAAACTCCGAGGCTTCACTTTACCTCTTTGACACTTTCAGAGTGGAAATGAAACAAAAGAGAGAATGAGAGAAAGAGAGAGTTTTGGTTTATGATGAAAAGCAGCCAATCCTTAAACTTTAAAAGATGGAACCAACAATTACTTGTATTTTCCTTTTGATCCAGGACTTAAAACTATCGATTGCTTGTTAGGACCGTTAATAATTGTATTTCTGATTACTAATTTCCTACCTACTAATCATTTCAGAGCAAAACCAGACCCAACAACAACAACAAAAATGCAAACAACAACAAAGAATATATGAAAGCGAGTCAGGTTTTTGTTCCCCTGAACTCATCCACAGCGAAAGGTTCACAGTCTTTCATTAAGCAAGCAAAACCATGTTGGTTCAACCAAACATGACGCTGCTCCGGAGTGGAAACGTTGTCGTAATAGTTTCATAACTATAAAGAAATCCAGTCATTAAACTCAAAATGGAGTCAAAGTGCTCTATTCGAGGCCAATTTTCCCATAATTCAGACATTACATTGACTTACATTCCTTCCCCGGAGACCCGTCCTAACCATGACCACTACTTGCCGAACCTTTCTCCTTACTCTAAATTAAACCTAACCTGTGACAGACTCTACACTCTAAAATTTAATAACTAACTTGCACCACAATCTTTTCCCCTTCGGCGCTCTACAGAACGAGCAGTTTGATTTACAGGGCCATTGTTGAAGTAACTTAATCCAGAAGCAAATGTTACATCCTTACTTCAGCCGGTCTAAAGCTGCGTGTGTGTGTGTGTGTGTGTGTGTTGTGAGTTCTTTGCACGCGTGTAAAGCCGTCCAGATTTAGACGCTGGCCTTTCTCTTCGCCAACAGTCACCCCCTAAAACAGAGGAGATTGCACGTAGCTGTTGGCCGCCATAAAAATCCTCAAGTACCTGCTGGCTCTCTGGCACTCTTTGATCTGCAACATCTGACCTGGAGTTCATTTCCTCATGCGAGAGGAAAGAAAATGACAGCATGACGATCTTGTAATTTGCACGCACGCAAGTATCTCAGAAAACAGATCATTAGGATTTTAAATCTTAAATTTTTGTGAAATTACTTCTGCTTGTGTTTTTAGTTTTAGAGATATTCGAAGGTGAAGTCATGAACGTTGTTTTGTTTGTTAGCCGTTGCTCTAGATAATCGCAGGTGCATTTCTGCTCCAATTCAAACTGTTTCCAGCCCTTCATGAAGCAGCTTCCTACATGCACTTTATATAAATATGACATATTAAACTAAATTGGTTTCAGCTCCTCTGCCTTGTACTGACAGTCCATACAAATTGGTAACAAATGGCAGAAAAACCAAAACACCTGTTGGGATAGTTTGGGATGAGTGGCCTCACGTCCTGCCGTGGACGAAATGCACAGTTCTTACTCTGAGATGATTGGATGTAAACATGTTTAGAGCTTTCCCGTGTTTTTTGTTTGTTTGTTTGTAGCTACAACTAACAAGTCCCCTAAACGCCTCATGAGAGTTATGGCTTAACGCTACGATTTCAGATGTCCTGTGAACGCCTCGTACTACCAAGAGAAGCTCGCTTGCCGAATGCACACAGAAAAGCCTTTTGTTTACTGAAGCAGACGCAACTCCTGTGACCCAAAAAAATGATTCTGAAAAGAGTGAAATAAAGTGTTCCAATGTAAGATTCAAGCTAAATAAGTTGAAACCAAGAGATTTTATTTGTAACTGCTGCGGCTCACGGACATCGATCGCATTAACTCCTGCGTAAACGAGGCAAAAGATTTGTTTTTAAAATGAAAATGTGTTGGTGTGGATGTAGCGTAGGTATCGAAATTTGGTGCCAAATGACAAGGCATTTTTTCAATGCTAAATACTAATGGTGCCATAACTTTGCTGCCCTCAAGAAGGAACCATGAAACTGATGAGAATGTGAAAGGATTAGGTTTCAAATTACTGATTGTTTCATCACATACGGAGTAAAAGATTTTCATTTATGAAGTACTCTTACTCCACTGTCCCTTTCATTTTTAGGCTTTCCTTTGCTTCAACATCAGGATGGCCAACCTTCCTTTCCTTCATAAAAGAGGATTTACTGGACATCTTTGGTGCCTCACGGGGATCCAACAGAAAGCCTAGCAGGCTGATGACATGCTCTGCGGCGTTTCTCAGGCCGCGATTGTTGACCTTCCTGCTTCCGGAAGTCTCTCGCTTTGCCTGGCAATGGACTATGAAGCTGTAAAGTGTCTTGAATGAGGATGAAGCCGGGTTAAAGTCTTGCTCTCAAGGACGGGTCTTTAGGAGTCAGATGGGGGAAATGAGAGGAAACCGTTTACAGGTTTTACAACTAAAATGCATGTTGTGATATTTCCAACCGGCCAATGGAAGTCCAAGTCTTCCAGAATTTATGACACCATATGAAGATATTTTACTGCACTCAACATGTATAATCAATAGGTTATTTTTGTCCCCCTCTATAACTCTCTCTTTAAGTATCCTGTCAGTTCAAACCACAAATCCTTTGTTTTCTTAATGTCTTCCTCATTTGTAAGTGCCCCAACCATCGAAGGAAAAATGAAACGTGAGGTTTCTTTCTGGTTGCCCACAACTGGCAAATATAAAGCACTTCCTCACAGACTGGCTAAAAGGTGACTGAAGCTGCTACAACCCCTGGCCACAATTCAGGGAAGGCACTGAGTTCATCCGAAACATATCAGCTTACAAGTCTCGTTCTGCTGTGTTCGGGCTAAGCTGCGAGAACGAAACCAAATATAAAAACAAAAGATTCAGCTTCTGCCAAAAAACTGGAGCTTTTGGCCACGAGTGCTCCCAGTCAGGTTGTGCTCAACAATGCATCTCAAAAGCAAAAAGCAATTTCCCAGTTGGTGTGATTTGCTGAGAGGAAATTGGAGCAGAGGTCACGTTTCATATCTGCTGCCAGATAGATACGGAGAGTTATCAAATCCGGGGTTTGCCTGCTAAAAGGGCAGAAGTCTCTTCAGGCAAACCGCAGCATCACAATAAATTGGTTCTTCTCCCCTTGGCCTCATTGCCAGGTTTGACTCAGCTGTTATTGTGCTGATGAGGCGATATACAGGACATTGTTCAAGTACAGAGTCAATACTTTTTTACTTTTTATTTATTGGAAGCAGGAAGCTGATTTGTGAGCAGGAGGTTTGGAGATTTTTTGCATTGAATCTAGTCAGATCTAAACCGTGTAATGATAAAAAATCTGCTTATTAATAAAACACAGAATAAATCTCTCTTCTAAAGAACAACATTTTAGCATGCCTGTAAACATTCGGCGGATCGGCAAAACAGGCAATTTACTCGATATCTACAGGAGTAAGTCAGAGCAGAAAACAAATTGTTAGCAAATAGTACAGCTGTGATGGATTAAAAACTACAAAATAACAAGAATCCACTGGTTAAAACGGTGCAGCTTCCCACCAGAGAGACCACTACGTTCGCCAGACAAACCCCAGGCAAAACTTACCAGCATTTCACAGTTAATTGAAGGCCCTGTGTGCCAGATACATCGTGCTAACCACCGTGATTTTCCATTAAAACCGTTTCCTTAAAATTAGCCGCATTTCCAAGTTTCATTCAGTTTTTATGGGAAGTAGTTGCTTTTTGGGGAGGGGGGGGGGGAGGCAAATTACTTCATACCGCGACTGCTTTTGCTGAGTAAGTGGAAAAATCCAGCTGATTATTTCATTACAATCAAGTGAGAGTAGATCAGTTGCTGAGGGGAACCTGAGGTTTGCGGGTTTTTTTTTTAACCGATATTATAAGAAAGTGACGTAGCGTTTGTGTTTAAATCCAACATGAGCTGGTGATGTATAGAAAATGGGATTTTTATTTGGAAAGACAAGAACACAACAAGGACCTGATGTTTGCTTTCATGTTCATGGGAGGCTCGACAACAAAACTGTTTTTCAGTTTTTTTCTCTGCACTTTGGTCAAAGAGGTTGTTGAAAAGTTCGTAAGCTTGAGAACTGCACGATGGCGGTCTCATGGCGATTATATAACTATAACGAGAACCTGATGACTCATCTGCCGATCCCATTGAACTGGTCGTTCTTACTTGTGGTTCCCTGTTAATCTAAAAGCCCAATTATGCATAATAAGCAGAGATCTCCAATTAAGCATAATGAAAACATTCAGACTCTTTTCCGGGTTTTGAATAAGTGTTGAACCTGCTCCCGAGTTGGAAAAAGCTTTTTTGGAAAGTTGATCTGTTTTTCTTTCTACTCTGGTCAAAAGAAGCTGCTGAAAGCTTTCAGGGCTCTGAGCACCAGACGGGGATGTCTGGTGTTGCCCGAGGCACTGCCTGATAACAGCATTGTTCAACCGAGGCCCCGAAGAAGAAGAAAAACAAAGTTCTCTGTACTCAGCTAGAATAATATTTGAAGGGTTTCTAGAAATCCGCATTTGTTCATGGGAACTCGAATGCTCCTGTATCTTTAACAAAGACTTTAATCAAGGTAGTTTTTCAGCAATACCTTTTCAGAAGTCCTCGATTTACACCTATGATTGTTGATTTATTGACGGACTTCAAGCAATTTTGACCATCAATGGTTTTCGCGAACAAAACGATGTTATCTGAACGACCGTCTTTAGTTGAAAATAGTTTGCGTAGCAACAAAATTGCATACAATTTTGAAGTGTAGCTACAAAGGCAGAGTTAGTGCAATATTTATTGAATTAAACTGCAATGACGCTTCATTAAAAATTTACTGAATCGATGACGAGAAGCAGCTTGCTCCATTTACCAAATCAACAGGAGAACAACACCAGAGTGATGATATCGCTCCGATTTTAATGCCCGATTTATGAAAGCAACAAGAAGTATGTGAGAATAATCCACAGATTTGAAGTTAAATAAACCAATATTGAAGTGATAAGTATGGCTGATTACTGCTGTGCTGTTTTGCTCGGTACCCAAATCTGGTTCTCATTTAAAACCGGGCAGCTAGCCTGAGTGAATACTTACAACTTTCTAAAGGCCCGACAGAACCGGATAAACCCTCACCCTTAGCATAAAGCTGGCAATGCAAAGATGTTCATATGCTGTTTTTTTTATTGGTATCTCTCTTTTCGTTTTGCTTGTTGTGAGATCACAAAGAAAAATAATCAAAGTCACATCTTTAGCCACTTTGACATTGGGCCATCTTAAAGGCCGCGTTGTATTACAGGCTACAATGAAATCTAGTTTTGGCAAAGATTACAGCGCCTGAAAAAATAAAGACCACCCGAAAACAATTTTGTTTTATCAGCATTGACGCATTTTGGTTGGAGACCTTCCGGGAAATGAACAAGCTGTTTTGACCATTTTAGTATCTTTTTTTTTATTGCAGGCCATCGATCAAAAATTATAGAGAACTTATTGAGAAATTACAGAGAATTTAGGACACGTCATGGTGTTATGATTCTGGACACAAGAGAAACTCACTCCACCTCATATTGTATACATCAACCAGAGACATGGGAAACAAATCTAATCTATTACAAACCCACCCGCTTCAAACTGAGCTTCGACAAGAAGAAAATCAGCAACAACATGTTTGACTTCATGTCTGTGACCGCACTAACTTGAGGTTCTGTTTGCAGCCTTCTCAAAAACAAACTTACCAGCCCACGAAGGTTTGCTGACTCTGAATTTTATGGAAAGTCACATCAGTAAATTCCAGTTAGAAACCACAAACACGCTCCAGTCAATAAATACGCCTCGTACTCATTCAGGGCAAATCGCAGCAAAATTTACTCCAACTTTATATCTCTGTTTTAAGCCTTATGGACTGGAAGAGCACAGAACCAGCTTTTTTCCTTTCTTGGTTGGACCGCAACAACAGGGACAGACCTCTAAATATTAATGTATGCCAATGAGTGAGCAGAAAAGGGTCTGTCTGAAGGAATTACAGACTTTCCAACACACATCACTTCACAACACAACACACGCCGTAACCCAACCTCTATTCCTAACCACAAGCAGGTGTGTCATTTGAGTAAGCGATAGTCAGCGAGTAATAAAAGTTGCAGCGCTGGTCGCCCAAATGATCGCGACTTTCTGTATTTGTTTCCATTGAAAATCCCTCATTTCAAATTAAAAGCCCTCATTTCAAATTAAAAGCCCTCAATTCAGGTCGACGGCAACAACAGCGGCGGCGAAGCGCTAACCATAAAACCTGAGAAACCGCCTTTGATTTTCACGGTTATCACTTCCCGCTAAAATTTCCAGGATTAAAACCACAGCAGCAGAGCACAGGGCTCTTTAAAGAAATCTGCATGAAAGAAAAAGCAAAGGAAGCGAAACAACAAATTAACAACAAAGAGGAGAAAATGCACGACGGAGAGCGACTGAAGCCGGAAGAAGAGACAGATGTTTCGTTGGTGTTTACTTGCCAGCGGTGGTGACACAATAATGTAAACTGAGACCATTAATTAGATTTCTGTTGGGATGTTTTTCAGGGGGGGAGAATCGACAGTGTGCTCACAAACAACCCAGCTGCAGACCAGCTGCGTGGACACAACACCACCTCCACCACTCCCACTGGGAAACAATCAGGACCCTCATTACTGAAGCTCTTCAGAGGACATGTCTTTTAATTTTCCTCTCATCACCCTAATATTGATCTCTCACTGCTTGAGGCTGCCAAAGAAAAACCTTAATCCCTCTGTAATTCAAATGAAATGCATCAGAAAGACTTTAAAAAGCATAGAAATCAAATGGGTGGTCTTCAAATGTTCCCACTGTCGGAACAAGGGAAAAAAAGATAAAAGATGTAAAAGGTCAAGTTTCTGTGGAGTTTAAACTAGAGACTTTCTTTGAAGTCTGTTTTTTCTTGTGCTTATGACCACACGTCATATCAGCTCGACAGCAGATAAAACCAGAGCCACAATGGTTCAAGGTTGCAACAATATACCAACCGGTGCCACAGCAGTACACCCTGACCTGGTGTGACCTCGCTAAAGAATGTCTCAAGTGAGCAAAAAAAGAAATAACGTAGTTTATAAAATAGTTTGATCCAGATTTATCAAAAAAAAAAAGAGAAGTTACATTATGCGGCCAAAAGTATGTGGACACGACCGGTCACATCCAGACTGACGTTCAATAATCCCATATAATATTCAGGTGTCCACATACTTTTGGGAATGTTTTAAAAAAAAAGGACTGAAAATAACATGCATGGAAACTTTGAAGGGATAGTTAACGTCGGTCCGTTGGCGGATGATCTCCTAAAGTCGAGATTTCAAGAGTTCAAACGCGACGCAAAACATTCTTACCTTCAACACCAACATCCTGGTTTAGAGGCAACAGACCGATCAAACAAGCAGAGATCAGAGCACCAAGGAGGATAAAGGTGATGATTCAGTGCAAAAAAAAAAAAAAAAAGGAAAAGGAAAGAAGGAAGTGTTCATAAATCTGTCCTCACTGACGACTCGCTCTGTCATTAGAGGAAAACCCTCCTCCTGGAGCATGAACACACGCCACCAGCAGACATACGTGGCTTACTTATACAACTATACACAAGCAGAGACACACGCACACACACACCGTTCACGACTGTACGTACAGAATCACTGTACACACCGCTGCCGCTCCGCACTCCATGACCTCATTGCAGAGTCAGATGCTCCTTCTTGCTGCTATGACAGCACATGTCCTCTCAGCCTGTGGTCTCCGCGCAGCTGAACAGACACCTGCTTGTTGCAGCTCCATCTTTCCGCCCTGACAGACAATTTCCAGGCTGTTAGAAAAATTCCATGTTTTTCAGCCATCCGGCTTCAGCGGTGCAAAATAAAAAAAAATAAAAAAGGCCAGGAAGCCGGCCGCTCCCAGGAAAAATAAACACGGCAGATTCGGACCACTTTACATCAGCGTAAATTGGGGTGTTTTTGACGCACGAGCGCGCCGTTTCCTACAGAATACAGTCGAGTCATGAGTTTTACATCATGTGTCGTATTATTAATCAGCACAGCGCACTCGTGTCGACACGCTGTAACGTACCAACGCTCAGCTACGGAAGAACTTTCTTGTAATCCTGCTTCATGTTTGATGCTCCACAAACAGTCAGAGTTAAAATGCATGTTGCTTTATTTTATATTTCAACTCTATTTGTGTTTAATTTGATGCATTTTATCTGTTTTTATGCGTTTTAATTTCTTTTTTTATATTTTTTTAAATGTTCCTTTATATCTGTTTTTATGTGAAACGCTGCAGGTAGTTTTCTTTGAGCAGCATTTCATGTATGAAAAGGTGCAAAACAAGTAAAGTTTATTCTTATTGTTGTTATTATTTTGAACTGTCTTGTGCTATTTACCATTAAACAGCTCTACAGGAACAAGAACAGCAGCAAGTAAAGGGATTCAAAGCGCTGCTCTGTTTGATCTGCGTCATCCAATATTAAAACCAAGGAAAAGAAAACAGTTGAAAACAGCCAACAAAGAGCTCAAGGCGGCAGCTTTCAGCATGAAAAGCCTTTGATGGCCAAAGCTTTGATTTAAATGAGCGATGGTCAGATAAGGGAGCAATTAACGGGCTGAAGCAGAGTCAATTTATCTGAGGAGATCTCGCTAAAACATTTTCTTAATGAAAAGCCATCACGCTGATCTATTTATAGCCACTCGTAGGGTTTTACTAAAAGAGGACAAAACGACCATAAACTACAAAGAACACAAAAAGAAGGTCAGAGTGGCATGTTGGCGTCACAACTTCATCCTCCCTCACAGAAACCTTCCTCTACTGAACGCATCCTGCGTTTGTTCCTCCGGTTTGGTGCTTTGAACACAGGATAATGCACATGTTTCTGGTTGAGGGTTTTCTTTTTGTTTTTCTATTATTTGCAGATAGAACCCAATAAGGCCCAGAGACTGCCGAGTCAGCAGAATGCATATTAGTTTTTTTTTTTAAAGTCTGTCGGTGACCCTTGAGCTGCTTCGAGGTGATGTCCTGGTTCTTTTTAAAAGATTTGCATGAGTTTAATACAAAAAAATAAAAAGAATAAAATCAAGGCCAAGTAACAAAATCAGCTGCAAGTGAGAGCAATGATTTGCAATCCAGATGAAAGATAACAGTTGTCTACCAGAGTGGACCAAAGTTGGCAGTTGGAAGTAAACAGGAACAACCTGGGATGCAGAAAACACAAACAACCAGCAGCGCATCTTGAATCCGTTCGAGGTCGCCGACACTTTAAAGTGTAAACAACCACAAGAAATGGTTAAATCACGAACTGAAGAATAAACAAAGAATTCAAATCTGTGAAATGACAAGAATAAAGTTCATTTTTAAGCCAGCAGCTGATGAATTTAGCTTCGTATTAAGACTGAAAACACATCGACAGCTGCACTGCAACCATACTTGTGATACGATTCATGAACTAACGCTCGTCAAATAAAGTTATTATGCACATTCCTCAAACTGTTGAACTCTTCCTTTAATGCAGACGTCATCTGAATCTTCTGTTTTTTGACTTTTTTAGCAGCGGAAATCATGAACAGTTCTCTTTTATATTGACAAATAAAAATGTGAATATTATACCACAGACTGTCTTTTCATTTTGCAAGTGGAAACCTTCGACCCTGAACCAACCAGTCCAGAAACACACAACTTCTCTCGATCCAAGAACTGAAATCGAACCAGATAAACACTTTGGCAAAATAAAACAAAACTCCATTTAAAATGTAGTTTTTGTTATGATTTGGTGTCCAACACTTGATTATTTCAAGTGAGCATCTGCTGAATGTCTCAGCTGTAAACAGTAATCATATCATGATCTCATAATGTAGCAGAGACAGCGATTTAGTTCTTGTAAAAACCTCACGGAGACACACTGGTGCATCTGTGTCGGGAGTATAAACACACATGTACGTGGTCGGAGAAACATCTGGCCGCTTAGAACGTATAGAGCAGCTCGTAATCATATCATCAGCTTGTTTTTTGTTTTATTGGGTGACATTTTACACTGAAGATACCTAGTATGAAGTATTTCAAGGCAAAAAAGAAAAAAAAACACTTTCATAAACTGTACGTTAATCTCACTCGTGTATTACATCATCTTGAAGGATGGAAACAAACTGGACATTCATTTATAGGAAAATGTCACAGACTATAAAAAGTCTCCAGTGATTGTTTTCTTTGCTTACTCATTCGTGAAATCATCGTTGGAGAGAACTGAAGATCTGACTGGGCTAAAGTTGAACTTGCAATTGCAATCAGAAGCTGACGTGTTGTGTTAGGTTAGGTTAGGTTAGGTTAGGTTAGGTTAAGTTAGGTTAGGTTAGGTAGTTGCTTTATTAATCCCCGAGCGGAATTTTTTTTCCGCTACAGCAGCATACAGAAGCAATAAGATAATAATAGAACAATAAAAAAGCAATAAAATAGCAGTAAAAAATATAAAATATAAAATGCACAGTATATACAGTACAGTATATATCTATATATATTATATACAAACAACCAAGAAACACAGACAACAGTGTTACCTCCCAGCGGGCCTGCAGTCTGGATGACCGACAGCCAACCGAAGCCGAACTGAAGAATCCCAACCAAGAAAACAGATCTGGAAGAATTCGCACATTACTTCCCTCAACTGGATGTTAAACACACATCTGCTGACAGATCAGCATCTACAGGTGTTTCTGCTGTTTCCTGGATTTTGGATTAATAAATTACACAAACATGCAATTTGTCCTCCTGCAGGTGGAGCTTCCGTCTCTACTTCTTATTACGTTTTGATACTAACGCGTCGATTGGCTGCAACTTTTTTTTGTTTTTTTTTGTTTTGCATACGAGAGAGAAACCCTCTTTCTCTCTTGCGATGGGAAAAACTCGGGAGGGGGAAGCAAACAGACTCTGTTGACCTTCACTGAACAAACATCAGATAAAAGAAAAGAAAATAATAATTAGTAGCTTTAGCGGAAGATCAAAAACTGTTTAACTTTAGAGTCGAAGATAAACTGGTGAGGGCATTTCGTTTCTGTCAAACAGGATCTGCTTTGTTTTTGGGATGTTCGACTGAACTCGAAAGTCCGTCGATGACTCAACGCTGGAAATGTTCTGATTTAAAACAGCTTCATCCGCGAGTCAGATGTGGGTTACGCATAATTCACTGAAAGTGATTTCCCGCCCCGTTGACTGCTGGTGATACATACGACACCCTTCATGATCTCCAAGGACTTCATCTATCGTCACCCTTGTCCTGTCATAATTAGCATCATCATCTCCATCATCATCATCATCATCATTATCCTCAGCTCAATGTAATCATCATAACCACATTCTCTAAGACTCACATCATCTTCATCATCGTCACCGGCCATTCGTGGCACATTAGATAATTAAAAACATTGTTATTTTGTGTATAATCAACATGTGTACAGCAGATGGAAGAAGGAGATGCAAGTTTGCATGTGTGGGCTCTTTTTTTTTTCTTCTTCTTCGTAGGTCGGGTTTGTAGACGAACACAAGCACGCCGCACTATATACTGGGTTTGTTAACATGCTACTCATTAAGCGTAGATTCATTAGCGTAGATTCAAAGCAGTCAATTCCCCGAGGACGCGCTTTTATGATTCATCTGTAGATGGAAACCATGACTGTCGTAGAAGTGATTCTTCTGAAACGTGGGCCAAAGACATTTTTATCGTTTTTGGAGCGGTTATTTACGTATTTTTGGGCATTTATGTTCACAATATATTGAATTGCAAATTAGCCAAATATACAGTAAATAGTAAATATACGAGTGTGGACTCCACCATCGTCTTGCCAACGGGACCTTTCGCTGCCCCCATCTGGAAGAAACGAAACACAAACGTACTCATAGAACTCAAGTTACGTCCAGTAACTACTCGGCCATCGACTTCGCTCACTGTGAGAGTCGCTCATGCATTTTTCTGTCTTTTTGCTCAAATGTGTCTGTTTCTCTGCTGTGATAACAGCGTCTGTGTTTCACGAAGGGCTGAAAACCAGAACAGAATATCAGCAATGTTTTTAAAACGCACCCGGATGCCAACGTCAGCCTCTCCGCTGCAGATCAAGCAAACGAGCACATTTTCTTTCACCAACTCGTCACATTTCTTCGTTAATGTACGGCGTTTCCCTTTCAGTCACCCGTTCACCCCTCGATCACTTAACCATTCTTCTCTTTGGCTTCGTTCATCCTCTCGTTGATCTGCTGATATCCTCTTCCACACGCGTCTTTTAACTTCGCACGTCATTTTTTCAGTTAAATCAGAAGAGTCATGTACCTGTTAAGTAGTTAATTCACCCAAGCACCGCTTCACGCAAAAGAAAAGAGGATTATATCAGCTTCGTGTCTACAGTTGCGCACAGAAATGTGAATGTTGCCACGGCGACAGCTCTGTTTTCAAGAATATTTACAGCATGCAGCCTGGAAATATTTGTCCCTGGTGCTCTCTCTGGCAAGTCAGCCAGCATGCGCGTGCGCGCGCGCGCGCGCGCGCACGCACGCACGCACACACACACACACACACACACACACACACACACACACACTCCTTTTTGCTCCCTTCTTGAAAAAGTGAATCATGGCAGAGGGATTATAAATATGGCAAACGCACAAACAGCCTGAGGATGGAGCCGCTGGCTCAGCCAACATCTGCAGGAGCTACAGTAGAGGAGAGTGGACAATAAAATAACACTTTAAAAACTCCTCACACACATCCACTTCAACTTCTGCTGAGATGTATATATTCACTCCCGACATCTCCAATTGCTGCAGCATCATCATCACCCACTTATCTCATTATTAGGGACAAACGTGGTCACACTTTCTAAAACCGCCAGCAGCCCTCGTGGTGTTTATAAATGATAATCTCAGATGGATAATTAAGTTTCATGGGGACCAAGAGACCCTGTAATTATTTGACAGGGTGAAGACAATGCTGCTTCTGTGACATGGAGGTCTTTTGTGGTGCTCATAGGTCAACACATCCGAAAACGCAAAATTGAAAATGCCAATCTGGATTCCAGCACGCTGACGGAAGCAGCGATGACACGTCGGCCCGTCTGTCCGAAGGCCGGGACGAAAACTCAGAAAACATGAAGCTCTCAGACATTATCGACGGTGACCTTCATCTCTGCACAAGCAGCTTCCAGCGCTCGGCATTACATCATCTTCTTCACCGCCTTAATCACGCAGCGCTACTGATTGCCCAGCTTGTCTGTCAAAGTGCACGTTGTGAGGTTTTGCCTGTTTCCAATTGCGAGGGGGGGGAAATAAAATCTGCAGTTCTTTCAGCACTAATTGGGAACATGTTGAAGTGTCCGCACTGATCTGTTAATCAGTGGAAAGAAACTTTACGTTTTAAGCTGTGAAAACAGTCTGCAGAAAGAAGCAAAGCGCTTCCGCAGGAGCTCGGAGAAACATCCCAACCGTCACACAGCGCAGACGCCTGCCCTCGTGCACCCAGATGTTGAGACATTCATTGAAAGAGAAGACTTTCCAAAGAGTTCGGGGGAGCTCTATTTGTCACTGGCCACATTCCTGCCTCCCTATTTCCATTATAAACACTCTCATGCAGAAAGACTTGTGGACCCAACCTGCTATCTCTTGGGACGTCCTGGTCTTGTCAAATAGGGGCCGAATTTTAAGGATGCCATCAAAACACAGACTGAAATCCAAACAAGACTCCTCTGGAGAGGGGGTGGGGTGGTGTCTTCGCTATATGTGCACTTTAATTATCACCTACATGTGAGTAAACATCCTGGATGATCTGCAGTGAAAAAGAGGGAAACTATTGCCAGGATATTACATAATTATAAATAAAGAGTGAAAAGCTACCTTTGCATGCCTTTTCAAAAAAAAAAAAAAAATTAAAATATAAATATCGAAGGTGCAATGACACTACTTTTATTCCAAGAAAATTGAGGTCCAAAATGTTCATATGACCTCCCAAAGTGAGCAGAACAGCAACAAAGTCATATTCATGCATACTTCTCCTAGTGATATCACGCCTGGTTGCAGCACTTTTTCCAGGTCCAGGATAAGAGTGCACCAGTTTTATCAACTCAGCAGGAAGTTCAACCAACATCAGAAACAAAAAAACAACAACACTTCCAGCAACAAGCATTCAACAGACAGAGTGCACATACCGTCCAGCAGCTGATAGGCAGAGGAGCAGCGGCAGCAGAACCGCAGGGTGAGTAGAAATAATCCAAAGAACCAGGGGGGAGTGCTGCACGAACAAAAAAACACAACTAAAGAGTGAGAAAACGCACTCAGAGGGGATTTCAAACAACTTCCTGGGAGAAAACACAGTGAGTTTCATTTACCGTGAAGTCATCTTCAGCTTCAGGTCCACACCGAAGTTGCCCTGTTCATATGTGGTGGTGGTGACTGGAAGAGAGAGAGAGAGAGAGATGGGACCCACTCTGCCTCGCTCTCTCACTCTGTCCCAACTAAAAACCTCTCGCTCTCCTCCTCCCTCTCTCTCTCTCTCTCTCTCTCTCTCTCTCTCTCTCTCTCTCCACAGTCAAACAAAGGCAGCTTCAGTGAGTCTGGACTCAAGGGGCCCTGAAGCTGAAACCCGACTCCCCCTACATCTCTCTCTCTCTCTCTCTCTCTCTCTCTCTCTCTCTTTCTCTCTCTCTCTCCCTGGACCACCACTTTCCAATCCAGCCTTCTTCACAACTCCAGATACAAATTAACACACTCCAGTGAAGTCCTCCTCTTCCTCACCCATGTGGTTTCTCTGGCTTTCCTTAGAAGCCTTGTGTGGCCTTGACTTATCAGAAAAGTGGAGGAGGGGGGGGGGAAAGACACCTTAAGATCTGCAGCATCCACAGATTTTCTTTTTAAGTGGAGTGAGGAGAAGAAGTCATCGAGTGGCTTTTCTTTATCACTCTGTAAAGAAATCTACTGATTTGACTTATTATTATCTAGAAAGGTGTAAAACTTTGCACCTGATGATGTCACACCCCATCTGACCAATTCTGTTTTCAAGGCCTTGAGTAACTTGAGCTCCTTCAATCGCAAAC
Organism: Brachyistius frenatus; assembly: GCF_029030835.1. Classification (NCBI taxonomy): domain Eukaryota; kingdom Metazoa; phylum Chordata; class Actinopteri; family Embiotocidae; genus Brachyistius; species Brachyistius frenatus. The sequence goes on from NW_027210664.1 coordinate 55,790, forward strand.
TCCAACACAAACTTCTCCATAACTGGACCATAAACATTCATCCACCGCAATGTCTGGACTTTAAGAGCATTTTGCACTCTGAGTCTAACCCCAAAACAAACACACACACACAAACGCCTGGGGGGGGGGGGCGGGGGGGGGGAGGGTTTGAATAGCTGCAGGAGCCAGTGTGGTGGAGGGAGTGTGGGGGGTGGGGCAGATAAGGACGTGTTCAGACCTCGTCTCTGACAGCTCGGACAGATAAGAGCCAACGATGCTGTTTAGAGAGCAGCGGTGAGCTGTCCTCACTTCGCTGACCTCAGGCAGACGGACCAGCGTCAGGCCAGTCGTCAGGCCGTCGTCAGGCCGTCGTCAGGCCATCGTCAGGCCCGTCGTCAGGCCGTCGTCAGGCCGTTGTCAGGCTGTCGTCAGGCCCGTCGTCAGGCCACATTCCTCCGAACGCCTAACAGGCTGTGAGTTTGCTGCCGTTGAACGATGAACCTTCTTCAGCGTAAAGTCAGATATTTGTCTTATAAACGCCCCGTTTTCTGACGTCTAACCACGATCACAGTTTCAACCAAATCACCTCCGAACAAGCTGCAACTCTGTTTACAGCATATCGACATTTACGTCTGGCTCCGTATTAGCCGATTCTCATTTTGATCAAATTCATACAACGCGATCCTTTTCAGGAGCCCCTCCTCTGAAACGAGGTTAACCGTTGTCTTTTACCTTTGGTCTTGTTCGAGGCTAATCCACCGTCATTTAATACTTATTTCTATAATTCACTTTAGTTGAGTTGCAAGAAAAAAAACATTAACAGCGCCACGTGTCCAAAATCTGCGTCCATGTTTTACACGCAGGTGCTTCATTTAGTTTGAAAAGTAAAAGGTGATGCACACCACCAGCACAACTAGACTGCAGTTTCAAATACAGCTCCATCTCTCTTAGGGTTGCTGCAATGCTCACATATGGCTCAAATACTGGCAATGTTTCTTTAACTAAGTACTTCAGTGGCCTAAACACACCTGTAACTTATTGTGGGATGTTAACTTTGAGTCTCTATTCGGGATGAACGATTAAGCATTCACATCACGGGACTTTGAGACCAAAGACTTTTGTGCAACATAAGCAGGTCACGCTTCCCCGCATCGGAAAACAAATCTTCATTACATCTTTCCTCCCGACTGCGTCGGCCGGTGCGCATCAGTCGTACGGAAGTTTCCACATAACAACTGGAAACAAAAAGAGCGATGAATATTCATTTCATAAATACGTGGAGAAAAGTTTCATGTTTTATTGGAAATTCGTTTTTTTTCTGCTAAAATCCCAAGTGCAAACAAATACAGTTGGTGGGTCACCGGGATTACTTAAGACCCCCCACCCCCTTTTCTGCACCCACTACGACCTATAAGATGTTTCACCGATCTCCATAGCAGTCTGTGTATTTGGAGGTAGAAAAAAAAAAAAAAACTCCGCTTTGTGATGAAAGAGGCGAGGAGACAAAAAAAACAGCAGCAGCAGCAGCAGCAGCAGCAGCCTGGCGTTTCTATGCAAAGAAAACAGCAACACGGAGCAGGAGGGTGAGAGCTGTTAGACTGTGGGTGGCTGCAGATTAGGGAGGGGGGCGGAGGGTGGGGGAAAGGGGGGGCGGAGGGGGGGGGGGGAAGGTGGGTCGGACCGAGGTCTCGCCGATGTGAGTCAGTGAGATAACCAGATCGCCATCGCTCTTTTAGCATGAAGTCTTTGAGAAAAGCAGGCTGAGCTGACATCAAAACACACCGAGGAACCAAAAAAAAAAAAAAAAAAAAAAAGAAAACACATCTGGCTGCAAAGTCGGAGAAGGAGCTTTTTTTTTTTTTTTTTTTAAAAGGGAATTTCCATGTTAGGAACTTAAGCTGTTTGTGGCTGTAAGACTGCAGCGCTGCTGAAAGACACTGAAGAGATTTTTAGAGGAGACAAAGAGGTTACGACAATAAAATCAAGAGTAAACCGTTTTTGTTTTTTTGTACTTCGACGATTCTGGACTTGATCACGGGACATAAAAGCGACACGAATGTTGTAAAACGAAGCTGAAGGGGCCCCTTAAAGCTGACAAATGTGGACGAGAGTGAGACGAATGTGGAAAGCACCGTTAATCGAGATGAGCAGTTGAAAATGCCACTGTGTGTGTGTGTGTCTCGAATAGGCCTTATCGTGGAGGATTCCTCTCACCACCTCTGACCCCTACGCAGGGTATCTATTAACCTTCAGACAACAACGCTGCGTGAGGAAAGCTGAGCTGATCAGGTTTCAGTGTCACTGCCTTGAATCCTTTAAATTGTCTCCTTATCGGCCGTCACGCCGTCGCCCTCGCCGTCTTTTTCCGGAGACGTCTCGAAGCGAAGGTGGCGAACAAATCTGAAGTTGAAAGAAAAAAAAAAGGTGTTGGGTGATTACTTGTTTTAAGAGCAAGAACAACTCGGCTTCATTCTCAATCTATCGATAGCAGGACTCTGCTGCCTTAAAATGTTACATGTACCAGTTTGATGCCGGCGTTAGGTCATAGCAATAGTTTGTTTGTTGTTATCGTGCTCTTTTTTTTATATATATATATATTAAAGAAATAAATACAATATTTGATATATACAAATTTGCAGCCACTTTTCCAGTAAAAGCCAGCACATCTTCTAACTTTGTGAAACTCGCCAAAATAAAGTGGCGTCTTTGTGTTTTTTTTAGTTTCTCATTCCTCTGTAATTTTCTTTGCTTTTTCACCTTCCCGCCCCGCCATGACTGACGTGGGCTCCGCAGCCCACACTTAAAGGACCAGAGGTCTCGCGCATTATGAAGCCTCATCACAAAGCCGGGGTTCAAAGGTCACACTTCATCTCCGAGGGTGGGATGACGGCAGAGCGGCACCTTGTTCTCGTGCGGGTCTCGGGTCAACGCGGAAAATAACTAGTGAGTCTGGTGTTCTTTAAGCTGAGATTCAAAACGCAGCGTTAACAAACGGGGAGCCCTGCGACTGAACAACAACTATTCAGGCGCAGAGTGATCGACAGGGACACGAGCTAATAGGTCGCGCTGCTTTTCTACAAGAGAAAAGCGGATGGATTTGAGACTTTTCACGAGACAAATAAGATGCAGGATAGAAATCCATTTTAGAACTGGTCAAGAAAGAAATACGCCTTTCATAAACGAATAAAATGGGCTGCACATCAACATGACTTATAAAGGCAGAAAAGAAAACCATGCAACTCAAATACTTTTGCTTGAAAATCAGGCATCAACCTTTTTTTTTTTTTTTTTTTTTTTTGTGCAAGAGCGGGATCATCTGCAAAGTTGTATTCATGCTGTCGGAGCTTGTTTACATCTCAATTAAAACACTGATTAAGTCGTAACCATGTAACTCAAGTTCTTCGAACAAAGCACGAAAAGACAATGTCTTAATTATGAAGTAAAGGTGACTTGACAGACTCGTGATTAGGGTGCAAACACTGCGAGTCCTCGGTTGGATTCCCAGCCAGCCGTTCCTTTGTCGGTACAGTTGTAAATCGTTTTGAACGTCCTACCGCCATGAAATGACTCAATTGACGATCCAAATTTGATCAGTTTAGTCCGATAAACATTCAGTCTAGAAAAGACACACGATTGAAGTATTCTATTCTCATTCAAATGAGCATAAACCAAAGCTCCGCCCATTGAGCATGCTCAGTATAAAATCATCGAGGCAACGAGGGAGTGTCTCACCAGACACCAGATTAAAATCTCTGTATACTGTAAAACAGAGAGATTTATCCGAATCAGTACTTTATGAACTTGTTTGGCTTGAATGTAACACGTGTTTACATGTAAAATAGTTTAAAGGTTTTATTGTCTCACTCAAATCAACAAGACCAGTGTGCCTTCCAGTAAAAGTTCTGTCAGGAAAGAAAGAAAGAAAGAAAGAAAGAAAGAAAGAAAGAAAGAAGGAAAGAAAGAAAGAAAGAAAGAAAGAAGACAACAGTCTTTGTTTATGTTAACAAAATCTGCAGAATGTCTGCATTTAAAGTCTGTTTCCATTTAAGTGTATACAAATCTTCATAGAGCAATTTCTTTGAATATTGAAAAGACTTTACCAGCAAGCCAGATGATCGATCGATCGATCATCTGGCTTGAAATGTGCTGCAGCTCCTCTTTGGGGTTACCTTTCCGCTCCCGTAACTTTACAGGAATGTGGTTTGCTTACAGGTGTTCAAGCTGCAGGAGAGCGTGCCAAGCAGCGAGAGATGCCAGTGTTGTCGAGGTACATTTAAAATCCCATTTATCTGCAGATTGACTGCTACGGCGCAGCTGCTATTACCGTCCCCGGCTCCTTACAAGTGTTCCCATCTGCGAGCGCCAACATATAAAAGGTGTTTTCCTTTGTAAAAACGCCAGAAGCTTTGACCTCTGAACTGTCTGTCCTCGACGCTCGATAATCCTCGACAATAAGTGACAAGCGCTCGCTGAGAGAGTTCGGGCTGCAGGCCGCATGGTAACGATGTTAAACTGTCATACTGTGTTAGTATTTTTGCTTGTAATATGAAATAGTAAATGTAAAGTAGCCTGAATGTAATGGAGGCGTGAGTCAGGGGAGGATTTGGTAGCGGCAGCGGCCAGATATTGTTCATTCATCCTGCAGCTGCAGTTTTGGACGGGAAGGTGGAAAAATGAGAACTCCTACACACGATGGCTGTTTTGTTTTTAGAAGCTGGAACTTTGTAGCTTTTATTATTGTGCAACATAAAACTTCCCCTTAATTTATTTTGTGTTTTATAACAGTGAAATGAGTTTGTGGACCGAACAATTTCTTCTTTTAGGATGTTTACATGAAGTCTAAAAAAAAAAATCTACCTTAATTTGGCCTCTATGATTCATGTGTGTCCTTGTGTTTGTTATGGATACTACCTGGCATTAAAACCGTGTTTTATTTTCCAGCTTCTTTCCACATTTGATGCCTGGTTCATCCAAAAAAAAGCAGCTCACTCATCATTGAAAATGTCATTTTCGGTGCACAGATCACATTAAAGCGTTGAGCGGTGTCCTCCTCTTCATCTTCTCTGCCTGCAAGTTGTCTGATAAGTTGGGTAAGTTATGATGTTTTTGGAGGATGTGGACTTAATATTCTCATTAACCAGTGAACTTGACACTAGATTGAGAGTTTACAAAATTGAAGTTAAGAAAATTCAAGGAAATTTGGGAGGCTTCCAGCTAAAGCGTGGGGTGATACAGATAGCTCTATGCAGGGGGGAGAAATTACTTGGTGATCTTCAGGTGAGTAATGAAGGTTTTCAGCAGCTGGCTTCAATGAGCTGCAAAGAATTAAGTGCATTCCTGCTCTGTCCCCTTTTCTGATCTTCACCAATTCACTTCACAAGAAATAATACAGATTTTCCAGTTTGTCTCTCCTGAAGGACGAAACCCAGTTTGTTGGGAGGCTGGATCAAATACAGGAGATTTACTCATGTTAAACTAGCTGGTGGCTTTTTGTGCACAAATAAAGACACTCGGTGCAACTCAAGATCAGCTTATGATGCTAGAAAGGGCTTGTGTTAATAAAAAAATAAAAAATGGATGCATGAAAATATAAAAAGCAGTATTCTTGTGAAGCTGTAGGTCGATGCGATAAATCAAAACTTTAGATGTTCAGTCTCTCCACTACAAATAAACTGTTCTGGTCATCGAAGCAAAGGTGAATGATTTGGCTAGGTTGCCCAAAAAAGCTAGTTTATCAAAGCAAAACATACATATTCTACTGCTGACCACTAATGCTGCATAAATATTTCCTGCTCAACCTGTTACGGCACAAATTCATGAAGTGTCATCGCATAATTTTTTTTTTTTTAAAACACAAGAATGTGGCTCCAGGCGGAGAAACACATTACTTGCGGTAAAATAGTTTGAGCACCTTCAGAGAGCGCATGTAAATGAGTTTGTGTGTACAGGTGTTGCTGACTCGTGAAAAAAAATGGCAGGTAAACACAGAGAAGCTGCCTCGCTTTGTGGTCAGGCTGTATTCACATACCGTCATCTGTCTGCCAAGAAGTTCAACACGCTCTCCCATTTTTTTTTTTCTGCTCATAAAGCAAAGAGTTGTTCGTACATTTTTGTGCATCATCACCTTCCCGGGTCCCGTGGCGGGAGAGACGGGGTCAAGAAGTTTGCTGAAAACCAAAATCTCTCAGAATTTAACCGCGTGTTTATATTCGGTGGATTTCTCTCCAGGTTTTTCTCGGCTCATTTCGAATTCTCCACAAGATAGTATCCAAGATAATACAAACGCGTTGTTTTTTTTTTTTTTTTTTTCAAAAGCTGGAGTTTTTAGTTTATTTCTACATCAGCGCATGTAATCATTCTCATTAGCGAAGGTGGGGCTGCTGGGGTTTTGTGTTACTAACTGAACATGTACACACTGCAATCAAAAGAGTTTACCGGACATTACAGTGCATGTTCTCACGCCCCACCAAAAAAAACATTCCCCCATATTCACACTGGAGGAAAAAAAAAAAAAAAAAAAGACAAGAAGCATAATTGCAGCTAATGCATCAAAAGAAATCAGCACCAACTATTTTTTTTAACGAGGATTTCTTAATATTTAAACACATTTCAAATTCATGGCTTCGCAATGCTTTACATGCATCCGAAATCAGTTACCTGCAGTGTTGAGTTTACAGCGATGTTTGTCTAGAGAGAGAAAAGATGTCTTTGAACGCACAATTTGGAAGACGTGGAGGAAAAGACAGACAATCGCGGACATCTGTTCGCGTTGCTCGTCGTTCCTGGATGGCGAACATCTCGTGCAGATCAGAACACAGATTTTAAAAAGGCAGAATGCCGTCAAGGTGAAGAACTGGCTTCAGGGAAAATGTGCTTCACGCAAGAAGGAGCGCCGGGAGGGTGTCCCGTCCAAAAGTCTGCTATTAACATCTGACTCGGGACAATCCGGCCTCTTCTCCTTGTGTTTGCTGCCCTGACTAAAGCCCCCGGGACCATAAATAACCTCCATCACTCCCCCGTCCAATATTTCCAGTCAGGACTTTTCTGACGTCTCCGCTGTGGGCGGATCAACATTGTTGAGCGTCGATCAAAAAGTCACTTTTCTTTTTTTCCCAGATGGAGAGAGGAGAGATGAATTTCAACAAAACTTCTGCACCGAACTGTTCTTTCCTCTCGTGTTGCAGACGGCACTGCTTTGTTTGGGCCAAATTCAAAAAGCTCGACTTGAACGGCGTGCAGCGACGTGTGAAATGAAGCTGGGTGTAAAGTGTGGGTCCGTGAATGGGCAGATAAAAACCTGTCTAAAGTATTCATGAAAGGTTTCAGCGCTGCGTCTATAATGCCGTTGTTATCTTTTAGATTAGATTTTGATCTTAATGGAACTGGAATTGGAGCTAAACCTCCAAATTAAGACCTTCAAGGCCAATTGAGAGACTGAAAACGTGTTTTTTTTTTTTTTTTTTTTTTATCAAAGTTCGTTCGAGGGTGTTCATTTCTTTTTCCTTTTGTAACATTACGTGGTGATAATATGGCTCGTATTGATAAGCCATCAAGCCCTAATAAGATAGAAAGAAACGTTTGATAATAACCACCAAAAAATCCCAATGAAATATCCTCGGAGGTTAGATTTAACTCACCGAGCTTTGATTTTGAAATTTGCACTCGACGGGCGCAGCGGTTGATAAATGAAGAAGCTGTCAGAGGAAATAAAAGGGTCGGATACCTCTGGTGTAGTATGATCCAAGCATTACAGGCAACGTAGGACCTCTCTTTAAAGATGAGGAGTAGCTTTAGACTTTGCCAAACCTAAAAGGTCAAAAACCTGTTCTTTTGGAAGGCGAACCAACTGTGGCTGTTGTCTTGCAAACGGGGTAACAGGTCACAAGGTATTTCAAAAACAGACTGAAAACGGGTCTTTAATAACTTGGTCGAGCAGTTGCATCAGCCAGCTACTTCATTCCTGGCACGCTTTCCACAGTGATGTAAGGAGCTGCTTCAACTCAGTTCGGTACCAACCCGACTCCCTTTACCTCACGGAGCCACTGAGATGATGTCGACGCGGGATTCTGAAAACCGAAATGACGCTGCGTCCTTCCCTTTTCTTATGTACTCGTGCAAGTATCTGCAGTTTTTGTAACTAGTGTCGACTGTAACTCAGTCAAACACCAAAGAGCTTCCTTCCTGCCAAGCAGACAGTAAAAGGTCCCCTGACAATGCAGAGAGGAAACGATGAACAACAGCAACACAATGTGAGGTCATCCGCGAAGTCTGTCCCACATATCATCGACAGATCTGCATCTGCGGTTGGGTTTTGGCTGGAAAAGGCGATTTTTGCAGTTAAAGCTTGTCAAGACAGCAGCTGTGTCCACACAAAGAGGGTGGACGACATGCAGAGCATGTCTAACTGCTGTCAGAAAAATGTGCTGGTCCGACGGGACTTCCCTGAACAAATTTTTCAGAATTTCTGTGGAATGGCAAACTTGAAATGGTGTGAGCGTCCAAATATGACTACGATGCTGAGAAACTAATAAAAACCAAAGACTGTTTATGAAAGTGGACGTAGCTTCCTGGTCTGAAAAATGAAGCCCAGATGCAGAAGTGCGTTAAGCTGCAGTACCACCGACTGCCACTAGAGGTTGGCTCCAAAAAACAAAACAAACCAAAAAACAGGGGCGGGGTGTGTCTGTCTGATTGACAGGCCTGTGGTGCAGTCAGGTTACAGCGTAGTATCGGCGGGTTTCCAATCAGATCAAGTCAGACCCCCAGCTCGTCCAAATACGGTCGCTTCCTGCTCCAAACCGCTCCTAACTAAAAAGATGGCGACGGCTGCCGCTTGATAAAAACCGAAATCTTAAAATTCTTTTCTTGGACTGTCAGATCAGCCATGAAGGATTTGTCCAACAAAAGCTTTTCGTGTGCACACGTGTGCACACGTGTACAAACACACACACACACACACACACACACACACACACACACACACACACACCTGCTCACGTGATGATGGCACTGGCAAACGATCAAAAACAAAGAGGCCCTCTTCTCTTCACCGTCCTGACTGACGCCGTCTTTGTTCTCTGTGTGCAGAATAACTCCTCAATCCTTGACCACCATTCAGCTCACTGTCACCACTCTATCGCACCCCTATTACCTGCTCATCCCTCTTCAAGGACGGGCCCGAGTACGTACGGCGCCGTGTTGTTGTAAAGTCTGTAAAGGTAAGAGCGTGATGAAACTCACTTTGAACTCGCCAGAGAGGAGCCTCCGACTCCGGTGGAGTCGGCACGCCGTCCATCTTCTGTCTCCTCCTCATCCTCCTCTTCCTCCTCCTCCGACAGGCAGGCAGGTTGAAGCAGCTTCCAATTTCAACTTTGGCAGCCAATTAAAAGGTGGACGTCTGATGGCGAGAAGAGCAGACAAGAGGTTTCTTTCTTGATGCAGGTCACGACCGGGTCGAAAGGTTTTCATCCCCGCGGCCGAGTGTGTTCATCGGCACAGAAAGATTTGTGTTTTCCCATCGGTCGAGAAATACGTTCTTTGAATTGGCTTCACTTAATCGTTAGGACTGGGATACAGTGGTTAACTTACATTTTGCTGTTTCTGATGCAATATGCTGCAAAAAAAAAATATTCAGGACATCACAGTTTCTGCATCGAAAAAAGGGAGAAAAACAAAAAAGAGCACAAGTTGAAACAACCAACATTCAGAAAGTCTGAGCTTTTTTAATATTCACATGCGCGTTTGGCAAAATGATCGTATGTGCCTTCGCTTCGATGTCAAACAGCCATAAACTGAACTGAAATACAAATGAATCAGCCGCTTGATATACTGTCAAGCAAAAAAAAAACAACACTACAACCGACAATCCCATGTTTCGAAATGTAAGAATTTGCTGCTTTTCTTGATAATAATGTTTGGGTTTTGATTTGTTCGGGGGAGGTGTATTGCCATCATCTTTGGATATTGTAAGAGCACCATCACAAGCGTCATGTTTCTACGTCACCTCCCAGACAGTTCAGGTAAGTCAATAATAAGTGCGGCCGGGGGAATCCAACCAATCAGCTCAGAGGAATGAAATACCAGAGTGAAACTACCATCAAAGTCAGTTTTCACTTCACTTTCATTCTGATTCAAAGAATAAAGTCAAGCTTTCATTTTAGGACATTTTCAATGTGTTTTCTTGTGAAATGCATGAAGAGAAATAATAATAAATTTTAAAAAATGGAGTTCTATGCAGTGATGGGTTCTTTTCACATGTTTGAACTCCCTGTGGTTTTGCACGGCGGGGAACGTTGTTTTCTTTCCGCAGCAATTTGCTAAAAGGATTATCACCCTGAGGTGACTCGGACGGTTTCAGATGTATTGAGACGGACACGCAAACTCCAAGTCAACAGAGTAACCCGCGCATCAGTGTTTCCGTGGTGTCCTCTCCTCCTCTCAGCTAAGTGACCTCTTCTTTCCTCGATGACCACGGAACTGAAGTGCCTCTTTGAATTTCCGCTCACACACACTCACAGGCGTTTTACAGAAAACGCGAAGAAAGACTGACGCAGGCAGCACATGGAAATAAGCGGCGCTGCAGCGGACGTCATCCTGAAGGTTTTAATCCGCGTTTGTCTGCTCCCGTTTTGTTTTAAGGAGACGAGAAGCTTTACACGGAATTCAGGTTTGCAGTGATGATTCTCTGACGGCGTTGAAAACCAATCCAGCAAAAGTACGAAAATAAAATGTGACCTTGTCTGGTGAGATCATGAAATTTTGTCTTGCGTCAAAAGTTAGATCACTGTTGCTGTCCAGCCAAAAATATTGTATTTATATAATTGACCTAATTAGCACCTGTTTCTTTCCAGCTCAGTGTGAGAGTCTGTGCTGTGTTTCTGTCCTCTGATCTCTGTGTGTTTCATAAAGGGGCGAAGCTCCACCTCTGTTTACATGGGATTTGTGATCAGTGACATCCTCATCAGAATTCAGATTTCTCACCGTTCCTACGTGCTGCACGTTGGCAACCAACAGCTGGTGTTATATAAATCGTCAGACTTCCCAGCGGTTGAGGCAGCGTTGGGCTCCTGAGCTCGCTGAGGATTCACAGAAAAGATACTCGACAAACCTCCAGCGCTACACCGCAGATCATCAGTCTAAATCAGGAATTGTCCTCCGTCTTCCTGGCTTCAGATTGAGCTCTTTTTCAAGGGATTTACAGTGAGCTCTTTGCACCAAAACCCCCTCGTGTCCACGGCTTGCCAGATTTGAGGATTCAACTGGGCGTATCTATTTCCCCCTCCCCCCCAAAAAAAAAATCCCAATCAATCCACACTTTTGTTTTGCCAGACACTCTGCTCTCCGCCAGGGCGTTATGTAAATCTATTTCCATTTAAAAAACCTCTGAGTTGCTTGGATTTGGATTCAGCGGGTGTTTTCTCTGAGGATGAGCGGCTGTTGCGCCTCTGTGCTGGCAGACGTTTCTGTTTTTTTGGCAAATTCATTTCCACCAAACTTCGGTTTCCAGGTTTTTGGGGATCATTTTGTCAGGGTTGCAAACAGAGAAGCTTCCTGTGCTGCCAGGTCTGCAGAGGGACCGGCACACAGGAACCCCTGATGCTTTTTATTTTTTCCTGCACTGATCAAACGACAACGCCTGCGGCTGCCGATGTTTGACACGGAACACACATGGGCCCGTTTAGTGAACAGTAATTGACAGACTCCTAAAAAAAACACACACACAAAAAAAAGGAACAATCAGTGAGTTCTGGGGTGGATTTTTTTTTTTTTTTTTCCTTTTTGATTTCCCTGTCCTGCGTAAAGTAACACCAGAGCAGATGTTAACTGGTGCAAAGGTCACTGATTTAAACTCACCGCTGGCTTTTCTTGGCTAAAATGAAGTTTTCCACCTGCTGCAAAGTTTTTAAAAGCTTTCGCTTTTTTTCATCCCTGCGATACTTTTAAGTGGCACGGCGGCTCAGTGAGTCTCTGATATCGGTTCATTTTTAAGCTTTACCTTTCAAAAACACACCTTGTCTGCGTTGTATAAAACGCGACTTTGATTATATAATCCTCTACAAGTGGAAAGAGATTTAAAACTTAATTGAATTTGAGGACGGCATTAGTTGAGTCAGGGGATACAGATGGCTCGGGCGTACAGTGGAGTAATTGTTCCTGCTGTGACCCAGACTTTCCACTACTTAAACAATAACAGAGTCATTAATCTCCTATATCCCATCTTATCTCCCACACCAGGGACTCGCAGCTAATACCTCAGTGGATGTGTCACCGTCCACATCCTGCTTTGCGAGGGGAAAGATAGGGTGTCCTGCTGCTGCAACTCTTCGCTATTCATCTACATTAGCCAGGAATTACATCATCAGTCAGTGTTATCCTTATATTGAGACAGATGTTTAACACCTTCTGTCCACATGAACTACTTTCGCTCCTCAGGTGAGTAAATAAAAAAAGAAAAGCAGATGAGCTGGACATCTAGAAATGTACATCCCGAAAGATTTGAAGTGGGACGGCAGCTGCTCAAAGCACAGAAACTTAAAAAATGAATGATCTTTTGAAATCTCTCAAGGGCTTGCAACAAGCATTGAACTTGCCCTCTAAAATGTGTATTACTTCAGAATAACAGGCCCGAAAGAGTACTTTTTATTTCTTTAACTGAAATTTTACAAAAAAAAGAGGCATTCAACTGATGCAAGACCTTCGAGAGACTGAAATCACAACTTCAGCTTTTTAACTCTTGGGCAAGAAAAATGTGTGTGTGTGTGGTAATTGTTTAAATCACTACAGTAAAATATGGCAAAACATTCCCATCGTGTACATCTGGGATGAGCAAAATGTGGCATCAGATTTGGTCAGGATTGGAATAAAATGGTTTTAAAATGAAATACCTGAGAAAATCATGCAATAACCACTGGGTCCGAGGAAAGAGCTTTCTGCTTTCGTGACTTGCAAGTTAAGAATTATGTGAATAAAAGTGAGAAAAAGTGGACCACAAGTAAAACACTTTTGCAAATATAATCCCACTCAGTGCATGATTTTAAAAGTGTATTCACTTCAAATGGCATGTGAAAAGTCTCAGCAAGGTTCCTTTTAAGATTCTGCATATTTTTAGTAACCATCACGAACTGCTCATCTGTTATGAACTGCTACAAAATATATGAAAGTAAAACAGGCGACAAAACAAGACAGAAAAGTATCCGAAGAGAAAATGCAGATATCAACTGTGTCGAACCTCCAAAACAAGCAGCCGACATCAGATTCGTGACTTTATTTGTTCCCACGAACCGAATATCTCATCCACAGTTCATCCCCCTCCCCCCGCGGCTACGTTTTGCTCCTTTGGTTGGCAGGATTACCCATGATGCTCTAGCTCCCCGGTGTATCATCTACTTCCCCACGGAGCCTAAATACCGCAAGGCATCTATTTACTATCGTTTAATATTTAATAGAAAAGACAGCGAAACCCGCTGCTCCTTGGAGACTTTTACCCGCTCCGTGCAGCTTTAAAGATTCATGGCGTCGCTCATAAAGTATGCAACATTCACAAGGATCTCTGGAAGTGACAGAAGTCCTCTTCAAATCCCTCTGGGTTCATTCATGTTGACTGCCAGAGATGTCAACAACGCCGATGCCAATGCGAGTTTATTATTGTTTGTAGCGTGAATTCAGAAAGGATGAAGCTGAAATCTAATTAAATTCAATATGTCGCTGGAGTATTTCAAGTGGATTTAAAATAAATAAATAAATAACAACAATAAAGAGCGTATAAACTGCAGGGTAACTCCAGAAAAAGAATCTGAGCCAGAATTTAATTTGAAACATAAAGCCATCCTCCGCCGATTAATCAAAACACAAAAAACTTGAAAGAGTATCATTGGGTGCCCTACATCTGCAACATGACACGTCTTTACTTCCAAGAGACACCTCCTGTCTGTCTTCTCCTGTCCAACCTTCTTCTTCCTCTCATTTGTTCCGCGACACTCCCTCCTTCAAATAGGAGATAATCCCTCTTATGTTCCCCCTGGTTTCAATTATTCGCTTCCCTCACATTGTCATTTCTTCGGGGGTCAAAAGAATAAAAAAAAAAAACTTTGTGATCGTAACACAGACGAAAACTAGCGGGGCTCAAAAGACGAGACACGATTCAGACAGACGATGATGACGTGATCGCAGATTAACTCGCCGTCGGCCAACCCTGAAAAGCCACCGTCGATCTCTCTGCTCCTTCTCATCCATCTGACACACACACACACACACACGCACACACACACACACACACACACACACACACACACACACACTGGCAAACAACACACTTCCTGTCACACAGGAATGCGAGCTTTACAGGCATCATAAATCCCCGCACGTACAGTCGTACGCGGGACGCCACGGGTGCCAACTGTCATTTGAAAAACCTTGAGCTTTTCCAACACTGAAAGCATTCCTTTGGACGACAGACAGCGAACGCCTCCCTCGTGACATCCTAAAAGGTGTACGACTACGACCGTGTTTGATCGTTTAAGCAGCAGAAAGCGCGCAAGTGTGTTTAAAACTGTAGATTTTTTTTGACGGGATGTAAAACTCCACCGATGGATGCTGCGACTGCTGCGGGGGGACAGCGGGGGACAGCGGGACGGGGGTGTTAGAAGACTTTAGAAGCTGCTACCGTGAACAAACACACTGCCCACCAGAGAATCTACACACACACACACACACACACACACACACACACACACCTCTGTGTAAGGCCTGCAGCGGTGGTGGCACACAGATGTAACGCAGACCTTTGCTGGGTGGCGGTGGTGAGGGGGGGTGGCCTCTTCTGGCAGACCAAAACTAGAGTTGAATGTGTGTGTGTGTGTGTGTGTGTGTGTGTGTGTGTGTGTGTGTGTGTGTGTGTGTGTGTGTGTGTGTTTCACCCCGCTTTGATGATTTACAATAAGAAGGAATAACACCGAGCGTTAATGAAGCTGTGAGAGTCGATGAGGGAGGATTTTTTTTTGCAACAACAGACGAGTCCTCTTTTGAAATTACACTCATTTTTTTTGTTTGATTTTGGTCATTCATCAACTCATGTCAAATTCTCCCCATGGGGACTCGCTCCCATCAAAATCACTTAGCCATGATGAGGACGTACTCTGCCAGGGAAAAACAGTTGTACGGTGATGTCTGTGTGAGAGAACACCTCTGATCACAACTCGGACTCGGGAGACGACACGGTGCTGCGCAGGATTGAGATGTTTTACAGATTTAGGGTGTAAAAAAAAAATAGAAATAAAGGACGAAGCTTTTGTCTAAACCAGTTCACACAATGCTGAATGTCATCGGAGTATCGAATGGATCAAATTCTGATGGTGAAATGAGTCATTTCGTGGATTTTGCCGAGTCATCTCATTGTGTAGTCTACAGCAGAGTATATGACGTGTTAAAAGGGATTTTTTTTTTTTGGTAATTTACTCCCACGTGTAGAAGAGGAAGATAAAAAAAAAAAAAAAAATTCCTCCCTTCTGGTTTAAGCTTCATAAATACTCGGGTACGGTGGCCCTGAGGGACCAATGCAGGAATCAATCTGACAACACATTCACAACATCATAAGCAAGGCGGAAAAGAAAGGACACACAAAAAAACGCACAATACAGACACGTGCTGCACACATGGAAAACCCAACCAAACCATCAGCTCTCTGCTTCTCTTGAAAATACCACCATGACTCACTTTTGCACGGCGGGGTACCATTAAAAGTCGGTTTAAACTTCTCTTCCACATCAGAATAATGTTGTATATTGAACTTAATTTGGAAATAAACACGTGATTAAAAAAAAAACATCCGTAAAAACGACGCCGGCGTCCTCGCATAGACCGGAGAGGACGGTCTCGGTGGAGGAAATGCCACCGTGACATCACCTCCACCTCGTCCATTGTTTTCTTCCAGCACAACACCTGGTTGGGTGTAAATCGGGCTGAAATACGCTCCATCCTGGAAAAAGTGTATTAGTCAGCAGTAATGAGGGAGATCCCTGTTCGCAGGCTGAATCAGCAATCGCACAACTTGGACTAAGTTCACCTGTATTTGATTGTATTTTGAAATATATTTTCACAAAAAAACACTGCAGAAAAAAGAAGAAAAAAAACACCTCCTTTCCCGATTTCATTTCTGCATATTTTAAGGGATTAAAAAAATATATATAATAAAGAGTTTATAATTGGTAACAGTAGAGCAACTCTTCCAGGAGAATGACATTGAAACTGAATCACAATGTCTAGACAGTCCTGTCAGATCCAAGGACTCAAAAGAAATAATAATGTGCGCCAGCTGAAGAGAAATGACGTTAAAGAAGAAAAAAAAATTTAAAGTTTGATTCTTAAAGAGGGGATAGATAGCTTTGTTTCAGCACCCTGGAAGGATGGAAATCCCGACAGTTTAATGTGCCATTAATCCAACCGCAATGGAAATTCACTGAAACAGTGGTAATTGATTGGCAGTAATAATAATGACATGACTGAAAAGTGTCAAAACACTGTCGACTTCTATCGGGCTCGATGTAAAAGAGATCTGTCATCTTTTCTTGCGGATCAAACAGGGAGTCGGAGCCAGAAAGCGCTCTCCGCCACAACCAGTGATGTAACTGGGAATGGGACGGTGGGAAAACCTTGACCTCAGAAACAACCCTTTTCTTGTGGTTCTGCTTTTAAATATCCCCAAATATCGCGGTACATAACTCGTATACAATGAGGAAGCTGGGGGGGAAAAATGATGGCTGGAAAGATGACTGACATATTTGTAGGAAAGAAACGTGTTTATCCACAAACAACTATCTAAAAACAATCCTTAATCAAACCCTTCATATATTTTAAGGATATAAATCCTCTCAGATGTGAAAACCAGAGCAGAAGAAGAAGAAGAGCAGCTGGTTTCACTTGAACTCCATTAAAACAAGACTAATATGCTGTAATAGAAAAGCCGAGCTCTGATGAGCGCCTCGTTATCTGCCCCGTGACTCCCTGTTTTTCTGCAGGGTTATTTTCCACCTCTGAGAGGAAACAGGAAAAAGCAGTCACAGAGACCGAGTGGGACGACACAGGTGGCGCTTCCATTTGGGGGGGGGGGTTACTCGCAGTAAAAGGCGGAGAGAGAAAACAAAACGCAGACATAATCAATTTACGATGATATAACGGAGAGAGAAGCAGAAAACTCCTCCCATCAGGGAGTAAATTCAGACAAACACTGCAAAAGCTGCAATGCAAATATCAAAGATATTTGGTCAGAAATATATATGGTTAATATTCACTTTTCGCCCTATAAAAAGAGAGCGTTGAATCCAGCCATCCCTATTTTTTTCTTTTCCTTTCTCTTACCTGCTGTTTACAAAGAGGGGAGGACATCTGCACACATTACTTGCAGCTCTTTTTATGCCGTATTGTCAGTATTGTGAGCATATAACCGATTTCTGGTGGGATGAAAAGGATGCCAGTGTTGGTGATCTGCCATTGGCTGCAGCCGTTGAGGTGTACTCAACCTTTTTAACAGAAGTGGCAAATGATGAATGGAAGACAGGACACAACACAACTCGTTTAGTAAAACGGTGACGTCCACTTCTAACCCACTGCATGGTAATAACATTTCAGTGTGAGATTGTGAGATTGCTGCCTGCACAGCGAAGCCTTTCATCTTTTTTTTTTTTTTTTGTCCATTGGTTTTTTGTTTTTTGTTCCTGTTTACCCTCCCGGCAGCTCCAGAGCGAGGACCGTTAAAAAGCAGGCGAACGAGCGTCACACAAATCAAGTAAACACCATCATCCAAAAATCTGTTCCCGGTAAGAACGGTTTGGTCTGCATCGCACCGGCCTGATGCCTTTAAAGGAAGCAGCAGCAGCAGCGAAAGGTCTGATGGTCTCTTTTCTTATCAGCACGTGTTGACTCAGATTTACTAGATGCTTGTTTGTCTAAAAAAACAACAACAAAAAAACAACAACCTCTGAAAATATGTTTTATTTCCTCAAAACCAGTGAAGAAACTCCTCTGAGTTAATAAAAGGCCTCGCTCGATGTTGATGTGCCGACTTTCAGCCTTCTACCGAGAAATGCATTGAAAGTGTTCTTTAACTCTGAAGTCCAAAAAGCAAACCTTGAACGGATGAATGATTTGTTAGCCCCGGGGTATCTATTATGCGGCACACTGAAAATATCACGTTGCATTATGGATTTAACATTTTCATAAAAGTCCAAGAGTGACTTTCCAGCACCGCACGACCCGACACAACCACGAAATTTCAGATGTTGCTAATGTCCTTTTCCTCCTGTGTGATATCTACTATGTCCATCCTTTTTATTTTTTATTTTTCCTGTGGACTGAAAAAACAACTTTGAATTGAAGTCGGTCCTCCTGTTCCAAACAGACTTCTACCAATCGAAATGCAGTAAAGTTTCCTAAAAGCCTGTCTGCAAACACTAGTTCTCCTGCAGCTTCCTAAGAAGAAAGCAGTTAAAGTTCATCATGTATTTAATTGTAATGAATAGAAGCAGGAAACTCATTTGTGGTTGTTGTTGTTGGTTTTTTTCTACTCAAATAGTGACAGAGCAGGAAAAAGGCAGGAAGTGCAGCGTTTCCATCCCGCTGGTCTTCGTATCAGTGAACCTACTTCCTGGTGTTGACATGTGGCTCTATCAAAGGATCGCTGTCTAACCTAAAGTACCATAAAAGAGACCATTAAGGAACTTCTGAAGATTCCCTGGAAGAGAGAAAGCGATGTCACTTTTTTTTTTTTTTTTTCTTTCTTACTATTTCTTTCTTGCTCGTGGCCGGTGAGTTGTCGGGACAGACCGCCCCCGTTCACCTCCACGAAACGCTTCACAATAAACTCCCACTCGAAATGAATCAAGTTGAAAGCATGCGCTCCTTCAAGAGAAGGAATCCTTCAAGACAAACAGCTCCCAAAGCTGGCCGGCTTTTCACAAGCGGCTCTAAATGAAGCAACCAGCATCGAGCGAGGAGAGTAATGAGGACCTGTTATTCTTTCTATTATCACATCTCAATGCATTTGATTTAAGTTATTATTGCAACGTGTATTTTTGGCCGATTGCATTTTCCTTGAGTTCTTCAGGCGGGGAAAATTAAAGCAAGGCGCTAAACAAAAACAAAACATCAGGTCTGGCTTCTGGTGTCTTTATGAAAATCTCATCTGTCGCTCGATGATGCAGAGTCAGCAGCGGACCTGTGGAAAGCGCTCGGGCCTGCGTGGATGCTCCGCTCGGATCCTGCGGATATCGCTTACACGTAATGAATGCTCGCCCCTATCTCCCACAACCTCCACACAAAACCCCGTCCGCCTTTCCCACAGGGATTACCGTGTCTGTGTGCGTCCGGGATTGTGTGTATTTGTGCGTGCATACCTGCTGACTATATATGGCCAATTTGCAAGACCGAGGTTATCTCCAAGGTAACGACGGCGAAGGGGCTTTCTGGGAAAATAACCGGCCGGACTGTGTGTGTGTGTGTGTGTGTGTGTGTGTGTGTGTGTGTGTGTGTGTGTGTGTGTGTGTGTGTGTGTGTGTGTGTGTGTGTGAAAATGATGACACACCAAACAACGTTTCCCTTCGCATTCGTAGTTCTGTAGAAGAAAAAAAAAGGAAAAAGAAAGAGAACCAAGTAAATCGCTGGAACATTAACGTCGCTGTGAGATGTGGAATATGCTGAATGAAAATGTGCCACATCAGCAGTTTTTAATATTTGACTTTTCTTGGGGGTTCTTGGACAGAAGAAGACAGGCTGTTTTTCCTTGTCTTTCTGCAAAGCTAAGCTAAGCTAACTGTCTCCTGGTTTGTTGGCATTGGTCAATGAACTGAGCCACAGCTAAAAAAACAAAATCCTCCACATCGTGGAAGTGAACGGGAACAAAAATCTTTGTCTCCTCTCATGTTTTTTCAATCAGATTAAACTTGGCAAGTAAATATACGCCCATAAAACACATTTCCCCGTGATTGAGATTGAGCTCCCGCACCGGGAGGACGAACGCTGTCGCCTCTGCTAGCTGCGATCCAAAGAAACTGAAACTTGAAACACACGCAGTCCACGTTTGTGAATTTAAATGCGTGGCGAGGCCCTGCGGGAGCTCACTCCCGGTCCAGATGTTCTCAGGTTACCGGGGGGGGGAGCGTGGGTGATCACACTCCATCAGACGGAGACGGATGTCTTTTCCAGCAGCTGATGACATGGACAGGTAGTCAGTCGCCCACCGGCGCTCCTCGACTCGAGTGTCCATCATCTGGAATTTCACCGACCGACCGACCACGCGTTCCGGTCCACGAGGGGAATTACAAACTTCAAATCTGCAGAAGAAATCAACGTCCGCGACCTCCGACCTCACGGCCTGATTATGAGACCGGTGCTTAGAAAGGATGAAGTGATGAGTTGGTCTAATTTATTTTGTTGCAATTTTAGACGTAAGGGGATGCTAAAGGTCAGACAGTCATTTGGGCTGTCTGTCAATCAAAAAAAAAAAAATCTGTGCTATCAAATAAATTGGAAGGAAATTTCGAACATGGAGGAACGCCGTGACTTTGGGCTATCCTGTTCATATCTAGCAGATCATGCTATCAGACATTTCTTTCTTCGAGCACCACTGTAAGGTTCAACGTCTCAGGAATTGTGCTTCTTGATCGGGCTAAATCCGCTGTGGAAGTGCAGAAGCTGGGCCCTGCTTCCTTCCAGAGGCCTGGAAACGCTGGACGAGACAAACCGCCCATTTTAAAAGCCAAGATCCACAGCGTGAGGCCCGGCTGAGGAACATCCTCCCGGCCCCCGAGGCTAATATCCTGATATACTAGTGTTTCCTCTTAATGTTGCTCTTTGGGAGCAGGGGACGTCTTTCAAACAGTCGTTAGACAGTAAAACTCTTCACTCAAAAAAAAAATTAAAATATGTGTGGCTTAGTAGTTTATTATTGGATTATGTAAAGCCCACAAAAGATGTATCAGTCACCACGGAGGGGCTTTTTGGCTCTTTGTTATCTTGCTTATGTTACCAGCCAATCTTAAAAGTGTGAAGATGGATTTTGCCTTATTTTTGGAGGAATGAATTTCTTCTATTTTTACATGGTAGTTTGGATTACTAATCCTTACAGGACCTAGATTTAAGTTTCTGGTGTCAATTTTACAATTGGCTTTTGACCAATTTGCCTATAGCAAGTATTGGACCGACAACGCAAACATTTAAACGCGTTACAATTCAACAAGACGAAGGAACCAAACACGCGATGCTGCGGCAGTTTGAAGCAAACAGACTTTAACAGAGTCACAAGTCCAGAGAGTCCAAGGCTGACAAAATCGACAATGAGCCAGAACTCGAGGACAACTATGGGTTAGGAACCGAGCAATGAAGGTTTAGGATTCGGCAACTATGTGGTGGCAGACTGGCAGCAGATATGCTGAGTGGGCTGGTTGCAGAGTGGCTACAGGTGAGGTGGGCGTCAGACCAGGCACAGAGATGCAGAGAGAGAGAGAGAGAGACTGGAGACCTCTGGTGGGTTGAGGGAGTGAAACAGGGACCAAAATGAGTAATTAAGAGGCAGAAAGACCAAAACTGTGACAAAAAAAACCCAACACAAATAAAGTACGAGAGAGGTTTGAAGTACAGGATATTCATGTTAAAACGCTGACAGTTCACATTCACCCCCGCAGCGCAGCGACTTTCCCACCCAGCCTCGGTGGCCTTGAAGTTTCGCAGCTTCAAGGCCTTTCACACACTACCCTCGAGTCCCGCATACCAGACGAATAGTTGAGCAAGAGTGGAGCACAAAAAGTGTGTTTTAAAACAAATTTTAAAAGCGTTTGAGCCACTGATAAAGCTTTGGTCGGCCTTTTGGTTTGATTTTGGTTTCCATGGTTTGGTGTGGCTTTCAGGAAGAAATCAAATAAATCACAGCATCTTTTTGACCAAAAGTGGTCATTTCAGCCCCTCAGAGGCATCTCTGACCATATTCATGCCTTTAAAAGGGGGCAGTGTCCAGCACTGGTGAGCCTTCACCAATGATTCACCATCTGTTGAAATATTTCCGTCTTAATATCATGCTTATGCAGTGTGTATGTGTGGGAGGGGGGGACAGTGTCAGAACAATGGAATTTAGATGAAGTGACACAATCGTCCCATGGACTGCACCAATGAGAGATTATTTTTGTTTTGCTTCCTGTGGAGTGCTGCTATGGCGACACTGGAAACAGTATGCCAGCAAGGGTAGAGGGATTTGAGGTATTTTAATAGCGGCAATTTATTGCTCTAAAACATATGACTAATTTGTGCTTTTCCAGTTGGGAATGGATGAGACTCGTTCGGAAAACATACAGGTAATACCGGCAATATAAATACGTCTAAATAAAGGGTACGAAAAGGAGAAAGAAAGGAGCATTTTCCAGGGCAGATCTGTACAGCGAACGGTGAAACGGGACTATGTTCTCTACGAGCGTGCCAAAGTTGACGTGACGTCTTACAGAAACAGCTCACTGCTGGCAAGAGGTTCAGAAAACCCTTATCGGAGTTTTAATGTTTTATTTCAGCGCTGTAATGGAGAACGGAGGCATGTGGTAAACTCGAAATGAACCCGAGCTCCTCGTGGATTAGCCGTTTCAATGGCTTAGTAATGCACAGTGGGTTGGCAGCCAAAAATCCACATTACGCAGGACTGTAAAAGTCAAATTATTCCCAAACAAACCCCAAGAAAACGCGGCGGGACTTGGCAGGTACGTCACCGTGGAGATAAGAGCTCCAGGGGGACGCTGCTTCGTAAACAAACAAAAAAACAGTTTGAAATAGCATCTTTAAAAATCTCATACTTTCAGAACAGTTGTGGAATAATTCGTAAAGCTCAGTCCAACGTCCGTATCTCACTAACGCCACCAAGTCACTTCCTGTTTACGGGTGGAGCACGAAAGCAGCTTGAATTCACTGAGCGTGAAAATAAAGACTCTCCAATGACTAAATGTGTCAGATAAGGTCAGTGGAAGATAATGGTCACTTTTTTTCTTTTCTTTTTTTCCCCCATTGTTCTCAGTTTTTCATGTAGTTTGCCAGACGAGAGTGAAGCAGAGCCGCTCGCAGGAAATCCACAACCGATGGGTCCAGGGGGTGGGGTGGTGGTGGTGGTGGTGGTGGAGGAGGAGGAGGAGGGCGGAGGAGGGGGGGGGGATTTCCACTGTTGCTGCGATACTAATGACCACGAAACATATTGTGACCCCAGAGAGAAGTGTGTGCGGTGGAGAGAATTACACATGAAGCAGGACTTGTGTCCAAGAGAAGATGTTTGGGTCGCAGTTTCTATTGTCTGCGTCGTGCATGTCAGTATTTGTGAATTGCTTTTGTCGCTGGTGTGCATGTGTAGCTTTGTCCTCCCCGCCCAGCTGACTCAGCAGTTTTCCCCTGAGCGGGTGTGAACTGAAGCAATAGTTTGGGGGTCTGCCGATGTGAAAAAGTATATATATATATATATATATATATATATATATATATATATATATATATATAAGTCTGGTCAACAGAGAAAAAAGGTCAGAGTTCACAAATGAACAAACAGCTTGTTCCTGTTCAGAGGTCAGAACAAATCGGATCTTTTTCAGGTCAATAAAAGGTCAATGCTCATTTGGAACATTTGGAAAACTTTGCCATTTAAAAAGGCCGCCGTTTCCATTTAAGGGAAACCATCGGGTACAAGGAGATAGAAGCAACTTTTTCGTGGAAAAATCTTCCAAAGAACAAACATCAAAGCCACGATGACACACCCTTGCACCCTTTTCTGCAACTTACATTGATTCTTTATACGCGCGACTGATTTTTAACATCAATTGAATGAGCCGGCGTAATGTTTAAAGCCCACGAGGTCAAGTTCTACTTCAAGCTCAACGAGGTTGAAGATCACGTATTTTGTGGAAAATGTGGGGTCGGCCACGAAGCCGGAGCCTCGTGATGAAGAGCCTCCGCCAGAGGAGCGAGCGGGGAGCAACGGCTCACGTGGGAAGTCACAGCTGCACGATGCACAGCGCGCCCGCTGGCTTTTTTTTTTTTAATCGTCGTAGAAAATGTGTCACCAGGACGACAGCAGTTCTTTCTTAGAGTTTCTGTTTCTTAACTGCGAGTGCCTGCAGGCCTTTTTCTTTCGCTGTCGACTATTCACGCCGTTCGCAGCAGTTCTTCCCGAGCCGCCGAGGGTGCTGTTTAAAAATGACACCTCCTGTCCACGAGGAGGTGTAGAAATCTAGAAAAATACCCCATCCAACAACCGACTGATCCACAACAGATTATTGATCAAAAATGTCACATTTCTCTGAGAAGCCACTGAGATTTACATCCGCCGGCTGCATTCCTTCCTCTTAAATGCGACCGCTGACAAATGTTCGTCTGTTGAAAAAGCCTCCACAGCTTTGCTGCAACAGTGACAGGACCGAATTTCAAGCCGGCGGTTTTAAATGAAAATCAGACAAAGAGCGGGAGGAGGTCTCTACATCCTTGGGTGGCATTCAATGCTCTGCAAACACTTAACAGTTTACATCTGAACCGCTGCCTGTCTGCAGACAACACAACAGGCTCAAAACGCTTTCAAATGGAAGAAGGAGGAGACTGTAAACAGAGACACAGTAAAAAAAAAAAAAAAATAAAATACAGAGGCACTGCATCAAGGTAAATACTTGTTGTGGCCATTTTCTGCCCGGCGACACAAAAACCCCTTTAAAACAAGATGTTTCAAGCACTCAGGCAGAAGTTGTACAGCTGTTGTTAGAGTCTGGCTTTTATTATTATCATTATCGAGATTTGGATTTTCACCTGAGGCTTCCAGCTGAACTTCATTTCATATTAATAAGTAGTTATTCACTTGAGTTCAATTCTCGTGGGCAATTCAAGAAAGCGAGAATCCCCCTTGTGGTGAACAAATAACTGAATCTACATGCTACATTGCGTCATCATGAGGCTACTATGAAGGTATTTTTGACTTTTTCCTGTTTTAACCCACTTTTTCCAACTCGGACCTGTAACATAAGTCATTTCTGATCTTCTTCTATGTCTTATATTAACGTGTGAAATGGGATTGCACGTTCAGTCATGGTACATAAAAATGATTCGTTCTTCTTTGAATACATTATCATGCCTATACCATTGTTTAAATTCATCATCTGGCATATTAGACACCTACAGGTGTCTTTTAATAGATCATGCAGGAGAGTATAACACTGTTCTGGATGTTTAAAAGGCACTGAGTAGTGTCACTTCTGTACCACTAGAGGGAGCCACGTTTCCAGGATAAACTCCCAAATGAGAATCTTCAAATAAGGAAATTTACTGTTCATGACAGACACTGCTGTCTTGATAATTTAGTTGGAAAAAAAAAAGAAAAAAAGCAGACTTGCTCACAAACTGGCACTTTAACAGTCAGCACAAGCAGCAAATACATTTAATTCAGATCTGAGGTGTGAATTACTTGAATTAAACGCCCGTGGTTACGCGAGAGGTTCAGTTTGTGATTGCTGTATAGTGTTTTGGCACCGCCACGCCTTGTTGTTTAAATTCCTGCCCGATCCTTGAAGCCTTTGTGTTTTTTTACAGTGTCAGGCATTAATCCATGAACCATCTGTAAATGTTGTGGTGTTTTTGTTTTTTTTCTGGTCACCGTGCTACTCCTGGTCACAAGCTGGGAGATGCAACATCTGGATGATCTGCACCACATTAGCTATTCCCACGTCTTGCACATGTGCTACTAACCCCCCCCCCCCATCTCCTCCTCCCTCCCCACAAAAAAAAAACATTAACGCCGATGCACAACGAGGGAAAATAACACGGGAGATTTGAGGATGAGTCACAGCCTGGAGAGAATGAGAGGAAGGTGAGGAAAAAAAAAAAAAAAGGCTCCGCGAGCATTAAGGGTGGGGTGGGGTGGGGGGGGGGATGGGGGGGGGCTAGCTCAGACCGGGATAAAAGCATGGAAAAGAAGAAAGACGGAGAAAGGCTGATTAAGTGCACTTTTGTCAATGAGTCAGGTTCGTTATCTGAGAGAAGAAAGTAAAGTCCAAAAGTATTGGTGGAGTATGGGGGGGGGGGGGGGGTGAGGACGATGAGTCAGACAGAGAGCGAGAGGGGGAGGAGGGGGAGGAAGGAAGGTGTCAAAAGAGGCCAAGAGTGGAGGTAAAAATAAAAATAAAAAAAGAGAACCAGACTGGAAGACGAGTATTAGGGAGGGAAAAAACAAACCGTGTGATGAGATGAGAACAGATGATGAAGCCAGAAATGAAGGAACCTGGTAAACAAAAGAAAAAAGATGGGAAATGAATGGAGAAAGATCTGAGTAGCAGTGGGTGGGTGGGTGGTGGGGGGGATCAGGTGTTATGGCATGGAGGGGTAAAAGTTCATAGCCAAGTAGTTAAATGGTGCACAGAACCCAGGTACGTATAGGCAAGTACAGGTTGCTTCATTTTGTAGCTTATTATCACAGTTTACACGAGAAATCTCCATTAAAATGAAAATAAATGGAACAGAAAGAGTTTTATCCAATAGAGAAAACAGTGAGGTGCAAAAGAGATGATGCAAAGAAAAAAAAAACATCTGTCTGCCTGCAGATGTGTGTGTGTGTGTGTGTTTTTTTGCCCATTATGTGCTGTAAAAAAAAAAAAAAAAAAGAAAGAAGCTTCTTATTTAAAGTTCCCGGCCTGCACGTGTCAACGCAAACGTCGGTACGCATGATGAGCCAGCGGTGTGACGTCAAACACTTCAACGGGACGAGCTGTTCCACGTTTCTCAATGTGAAACTGCACCTCCCTCTGCTGGCTGCAAACACACTCGGTGCAGCCCACACAGCACGCAGTTAAAAACAAAACACACACACACACACACACACACACACTTCCAGCGAAGGGTGAAGACTGTCAGCATTTTGCCGCATCCGAGGGATTGTTTGGAGATACGACTCCGACGAGGGTATTTGGTCAGAAGATAAACGATGACCTTCCACGGCGCTGACACACAGTTGGGGCGCCGTGTGCCGCAGCACAAAAATATAACGACACTACTAGAAATATAAAACTTCGAGCAGATGCGATTCATATTCTTAAACCCGTTTCCCTCGGGAGTTGGTGGAGACCAAAAGCAGAGCTGAAAGGAGCGTGACTCGAGTCGCGACTTCTTGCCCCAAAAAAAAGTCTGCCGTGTGCTTAAAACGTGACGGTATCTTTACGTTCCCGCTGACTTCAAATGGGTCAAAATGTCACGCGTAAGCGTGGGCTCGGAAATACACCGCAGCTTAGTTCAACGCCTTCGTGGGGGATTTGCTCCTGAAGCCTTACTCCATCGAGCGCGACCGGTGGCCAATAGTGGCTGATGCCAGCTCATGGTCGCTTGGTAACCTGCGGTAGATTTGAATTTGAACCGTGTTCCCTGAAATATCAAAGTCAGATTATGGGAAAGCTGAGGATCCTTTGATCCGACGCGCAACATCTTGTTCAACTTAATTAATACCTCCGCTGAGTGTTAACGCCACAAAACACCAGTCGCCTCAGAAATGCGTTACTACAAGTCAGGAAGTCCACGTTTGATGATTCAGATGCGTTAGTGACGCGGATTCCTGCGAACACCAAAACGTTTTATTTGTACCATCAGCAGAATTGGACATTTCATTGACGATATGACGTCGATCTATTTCATTATGAATTGATGTTGTAGCCAACGTCTAAACACATAAGTTGGTGGGACTGTTTTTGTTTTTTAATGTTGAGGTGTTGAGTTACTTCTGTGTAGTTCTGTAGGACGACGGCTTTTACATGATCATTAAACGTGTTCCTATTTTTAAACTCTACACTAAAAAAAAATGAATTGTTCAATATGAGACCAAAGTTGAACTGTGATTGAAGTCGGTGTAATACCAACTCTATCCACGTGGTGGAGCTACGTATCTGTTATATCACAGGCTGCAAAGCAAAGTCAAGGAATGGGAGAATATGAAAAAAATATATATTATTAAAATAATAAACCGAATCATATGGGTGTCAACAATTTTGGATTTGTCTCCAAAACTGGGACGTATAGTTACTGATGCACCCGAACATGATCGATTTCAAACTTTGTAATAGTTTTAAGGGGAAAACAAAACCCCGTATAATTCAGCTTTCAACTTTTATAAAAGCTCACAGAGGACATCGGTGTTGTGTTTGTTTACAAGAGTTTATAATTGGAAATATGTCAATGGGTTTTTATTACTACTCAGAGTGTGTGTGTGTGTGTGTGTGTGTGTGTGTGTGTGTGTGTGTGTGCGCGTGCCCTGTCATCATGTTGTTACAAGCCCAGGCCTGTAATGACGGCCCCGTAAGGCATTTATTGGGTGTTATGGAAGTAATATATATTATGGAGGTCACCCGAGTTCATTCTCAATCTCCTCGCCGCCCTGCCATTGGTCAGTCCCACCTGAGGTTTGTGCCAACACACGATTAGCCTTTAGGGCGAGACTTAGTCCGGTGGGCATAAGGTGCCCCAAGATTAGTGTTAAGCAGTTTGTGAAGACGCTGCTCAGATTGGAACAGATTGGAGTTGAAGGCAGAGTTGCTGCCTCGGCAAAAATAAGTTCCCAGTTTATATAAAGTCCAGGATGTAAGATGTTGTTGTTGTTGTTGTTGTTGTTTTTTAAATCTTCACAGAGTAAACAAATGAGATATAATGTTTAGGAGGTTTAGAGAGCTTCTCCATGCTAAAATAAGTTAAGTCGCTCCATTAAAATTTCGTGAACAAATAAAAAAAATAGTTGTATTAATGTTGTCTAACTCTTAACAAGACACCAAACTGTCAAACTATTCCTTGCAAAAATAAATAAATAAATAAATGAAGAAATAAAACTTCAAACAGTACGAAGTGATGAAACAGAAATAAATATTTTGAAATGTCGTTTAAAATCTTTCTACAGAACACAACATCTTTGAAACTCAACACACCGATTCATTGAGTCATTCGTTTTTTATTTATTTATTTATTTCGTTTTTTTGCAGTGCGAGAGATGTGTTCATCTGCGCTGCGCGTCGCTGTGACTGCGAGGCTCGAGCCATTGAGACGGAGAACAAAGCTGATGGAGACTCCGCTGGAGAGGCTCTACAGCAGTGAATAGGAAGTGGGATGAATAGGATTTGGAGGGGTGACAAATCGTACGGTGGATTAGGTGTGTGTGTGTGTGTGTGTGTGTGTGTGTGTGTGTGTGTGTGTGTGTGTGTGTGTGTGTGTGTGTGTGTGTGTGTGTGTGTGTGTGTGTGTTATACCAGCTGGCTGAGTCCCCTTTCCCATTAGCTGAGGAGGCGTGTGTGTGCGTGTGTGTGTGTGTGTGTGTGTGTGTGTGTGTGTGTGTGTGTGTGTGTGTGTGTGTGTGTGTGTGTGTGTGTGTGTGTGTGTGTGTGTGTGTGTGTGCGTGTGTGTGTGTGTGTGTGTGTGTGAGCACTTCATCCCTTTGTACTGGAACACATTACCATGTATTCTTCGGGATGATCCCCTGAAGACGCGTGTACATTTCAGAAGTTAGTCGATAGTTACCGAACACACGGCGACTTATTCTGTTTGTTTTTTTTTTTTTTTTTTTATTTTATTTTTATTTTTTAATCGGGATTTAATGAATTTTTAAAAATTTGTGTCGTCTTCAGCGTAGAAGTTTTTACACGCCGCCGATCCGACTGCCGACCGAATGAACCTGACATTGTGCCGTATCGCCGCCATGGTGCCGTTGTTATCTCAGCAGCAATCTACCGACGATAGAAACACCTGAACTGTAATTTGACGTTGAGATCGTAAAATGGGAATTTCAGTTTTTCAGTCCAAAAAACAAACAAAAAAACAAGCTGTGCGTGGGTGCTGTCGTGGCTGCAGGCTATGAAACACGCATGTTGTTTAGGCTCCGGTGCCAAATGATGCGGGCGCACGGCGAGTGAAGAGAGAACTTTCTGTCGCCCCCAAATAGATTTGCGCCCTTTAAGAGCCGTGAGACGTTTTGTTTTTTGTGAATTCGGGGTTGTGACGACGTGAACGAAAGGCCGTCGCGCCATCGGTCTGTCGCCCCGAATCCAAGAGCGCGCTTCATCCGCAGCCGACGTTTTTTTGGTGTTTTTTTTTGACACGTCCCAGATTAATGCTGTCAGTCGCACCCGGGCGTTTTCCCGCTCCTGCAAATCCAGATTATCGTTTTCAAAATATTTGCACGTCGGTGTTTTTTTTTTTTTTTTTTTTTTCGCAGCGGAGACGGAGGAAATGCGGGAATAAAGAAAAGCCTCGACGGGCCGCGTCGCGTTGAGCTTCGCTCCAGCGTTTTCCAAATTCACTACCGCGAGCTTTTGCGGATGTTCGTCGTCGTGGCAACGACGACAAACGTACCGAAAGCGCTCGGTCGGGTTTTAGGAGAAGATCGCGGTTTAGTTTAAAATAAGTGCGTTTAAAAAAAAAAAAAAAACATTTTATAAGTCAAACGTTGAATTTCGTTTTCACACGGGACTCTTGGGGTACCGGGACTTTGTCGGGATTTACACTTTAAAACTAACCGGGTTTAATGGGTTCGACCGGCGCTACGAAGACTGAGGCTAAAAAAAAAAGGCGCGGCGCTCCCCAACGAGCACCTCCGTGTGTCCCGGCGTCCCGCGGCGCTCCCCAACCAGCACCTTCGTGTGTCCCGTCGTCCCGCGGCGCTCCCCAACGAGCACCTCCCTGTGTCCCGTCGTCCCGCAGCGCTCCCCAACGAGCACCTCCCTGTGTCCCGTCGTCCCGCAGCGCTCCCCAACCAGCACCTCCGTGTGTCCCGGCGTCCCGCAGCGCTCCCCAACGAGCACCTTCGTGTGTCCCGGCGTCCCGCAGCACTCCCCAACGAGCACCTCCGTGTTTCCTGGCGTCCCGCAGCGCTCCCCGGCGTCCCGCAGCGCTCCCCAACGAGCACCTCCGTGTATCCCGGCGTCCCACAGCACTCCCCAACCAGCACCTTCGTGTGTCCCAGCGTCCCGCAGCGCTCCCCAACGAGCACCTTCGTGTGTCCCAGCGTCCCGCAGCGCTCCCCAACGAGAACCTTCGTGTGTCCCAGCGTCCCGCAGCGCTCCCCAACGAGCACCTTCGTGTGTCCCGGCGTCCCGCAGCGCTCCCCGGCGTCCCGCAGCGCTCCCCAACGAGCACCTTCGTGTGTCCCAGCGTCCCGGAGCGCTCCCCAACGAGCACCTTCGTGTGTCCCGGCGTCCCGCAGCGCTCCCCGGCGTCCTGCAGCGCTCCCCAACGAGCACCTCCGTGTGTCCCGGCGTCCCGCAGCGCTCCCCAACGAGCACCTTCGTGTGTCCCGGCGTCCCGCAGCGCTCCCCAACGAGCACCTCCGTTTCAGCCGGAGATGAAAAAAAAATACAGAGAACGTCACGAGTCGCGTATTCTCGGGACGGCATCCGAATCACCGAGGCCAATTATCCGCGGCGCAATTATCTCCGGACAGACAGCAGGTGAAGACTCAGCCTGTCATCGATTGACCATCGACCGGCAGGATTTGCCCTCGTCGTAAATTGCTCCTGAAAAAAATGACTCCTCTGCTTCTTCGCATTGATTTTCAAGCGGCAACGAGGACGTCAATAACAAATCTAAGGTTTTTAGCCCCCCCGCTGATTTAAACAGAAGAGGTGTTTCATTCTGAACATCGCAAATCTTTATAAAAGTTTTTTTTGTTGGTTTTTTTTTGTTACAGACTAGTATTCAGCAGGATATCTGCTGTGAGTCAAGGCTGGCTGCTGAAAGGACTAAACAGGCCGCGGCGGTTCACATGACAACAACAGCTGGATGTGTGAAGAGGTCGGGATCAGTGCTGCTGCAGAATCAGTTATTAAAACCGCTTTTGAGCTTTATTTCTTGAGATTTCTTTTTTTATTTCCACACCCGCTAGATTACAGTGAGTTTTGTAAATTCAAATGAATATCGCCGCGTTGGACTCGATAAGATAAGCTTCAGGATATTTTGGTAGCTCTTTATAACACCAGAACCCGCGCCGCAATACACGAACGACGCGAAGCCCGTCGGACCGTCGACCGGTGGGATCGTTTACTCTTTGCGCGTCCACCTTTCGCGGTTTAATGTCGTGTATGTCAGCTGCGTATTTACACGCAGGGATCTCATTAACAAAAAAAAAGAGACATTTAATTCTACGACAGATCAAATCTGCCAAAAAAAAACGCCGTAATTGGCTCAAAATGAGAAGCCTGCTTTTCCGTCTATGTCTCGACTTAAATGACTTAAAAAAAAAAATTAAAAAAAATCCGCCGTGGTACAAAGTGTGCAAATGTGAGAACGGAAAAGCTCGACTGGCGTAGCAACAGTAACTAAGGAGTACAAGGCTCATACTCTTTATGACGTGTCGACGATGAGCATCAGTCAATAATTGAAGGGGCGCTTTATGGATCACGAGCAAAGCAGGTATTTTCTTTTTTTTTTTTTTTTTCTTGTTCATGACATTTTGCATCTCCCAGAAGGAGGTAAATATCAGAACCTGCTGTAACGCTCCTATATGCATATATGCACACGCACACACACACACACACACACACACACGCACACACACACCCCCCGTGCAGTGGCCTTAAGTGGCGTTCTGTTGCCGGGTAATAAAGAGGAGGGAGGCGGCGAGGCAGGTGCTGCTGCCGGGGGAACAGTGGGCCACTTGTGGTTCCTTTGAGCGTCTCTCCACACTCGTCCGTCTGTCCGCTGCATTCACTTCATCTCGTACCGTTCGCCGCCGTCGTCGTCGCAAACAGGTGTGAGTGTGACTCCCGGCCTCCCGCCTGTCACGGTTGTCCAACTCGTCTTCATCATTTTCTTTTCTAAACTCTTCCTCAAATCATTCAAAATGCCTTTTTTTTTTTTTTTTTTTTTTTTTCCAATTGACCCATCCCGCGTGGGTGTCAGCCTACGTTTGAACGCCGGTTACGTTGTTCATCCACCCTGTCGCATTTTATTTTGCACCTTCCGCTGCTGTAAAAACTTCTTTTTTTTTTTTTTTAGCCTTGAAAACACACAAAGATTCAGCGCAGACTAGAAATCATTCAGCACCACAAGTTTTTTTTTTTTTACCAGGATGACTGTTATTCTCAAAGGTAACTATTAAGACGTGATATCAAACTCCCGTCTCGGGCACGTCGGTACGGCTCAGTTGTTGCTGTTTTTCTTTTTTTCTACAAAAGCTCTGCAAAATCAAAACTCCTGTAAAGATTTCAACTCAAAGAAAATCCTGGTCGACATGATTAAAACCCTCAAATCCTATTTGTGTCGGCTGAAATTGTATTTTGTAAGTCGTAAAAGTCGGCCGGGGTTTTAGTGTCTTTGAATATGATTCGTATTCGGTTTCCAACTTTTCAAGCAATCGCTGCACGAAACCAATAATGGAATATTTGGACAGAAAAAAAAAATGCCCAAAACCAAAACGGCACAAATAGAAATTTGCGGTAACGACACACAATTTCTGACTGTTGGAGACGACCGGCGGTGAGCGTTTCCTTGGGTGTCCGTTGTCACGGCAACCACGACAAACACGGCGGATGCGGAAATGGTCAAAGTCGGGTGGGACGCCTGCAAATGCTCCGACTTTGTAACGGAGCGACGGGGATATTTATTTATTTATTTTTTTACATGAACATCAAACCGAGTAAGAAAGATTAATAAGTTGGATTTAAAAAAAAAAAAAAAAAATTTAAAGCACAAAACCTCCAGAAGTACATCGTGGCCTGAAACAGAAGATTCCCGCCGCAGCGAGCGCACCACTAATCGACGGTTCATCAGCCGTCCGGGAACTACAATCAAGGCCCTCCCGTTCTCGGGGCGACGCCAGAAGATGCCCTGATTGCGTTTTCACGGGGGCGTAGCACCTCAGATGACTTCGCACCGAAGTCGTCTGAAGGTCATTCGTCGCCGGGGAGGAATCACGATTGCCGGGGCGTGACGTGCAGAAAGAAAGCGCGTCCGCGAGCGGCGCTCCCGACGACCTCCCGGCGCCTCGGGCGTGCCTCGGAGCTCCCCGAGCACACCGAGCGGTCTCCGCCAATCACACGTCCTCTCATGTCCACCGACCGCGGCGCAATCTAGTCCTCATTCTCCTCTCGTTGTTGACACGCTGTCATTGCGGGGCCGCGCTGCCTAGCAACAAAATCCAGGCAGGCGGGGGTTTTTTTTCCCCCCATTTTTTTCCAATCTTCTGTCAGAGTGTGTGTGTGTGTGGGGGGGGGGGGGGAGACGGGGGGGACAGACTCCGCCCCGGTCCGTCCCGGAGGAATGATTGAAAGGTCACTTCACTCCTCGCCTTGTTTGACAGAGCAAAGATTGTCTTTTGTGAGGAGTATTAAGAGTGTGTGTGTGTGTGTGTGTGTGTGTGTGTGTGTGTGTGTGTGTGTGTGTGTGTGTGTGTGTGTGTGTGTGTGTGTGTGTGTGTGAGACAGGGGGAGGACACTTCAGCGTGGGTGTGAAACACTGGGTGATGAGTGGGCTGAGCGTGCCGCAAGGCAGCTCTCCTCAGGACCCGGTGATCGAAGCGGGGGGGGGACGGGAGGACGGGGGGGGGGACGGGGTTGCTGCCGGATCGATAATGCCACACTTACCTCATCACATGCTGGATGTGACACCCCCTCTCCCCCCCCCCTCCATCGGATTGCTCCATTGTTGTTCTCCAATAGGTCAGAGGCCCCTCAGAGCGGTTTTAAAGGAGAAGTCCGTTCACCCACCTCCTCCCCCACCTCCTCCTCCTCCTCCTCCTCTTTTTTTTTTCTTCCCGTTACGAACCGGGTCGTGGTATTTTATTGTATTTTTTTTGGGCCGTCTTCGGGGAAACAGTTTACTCACCGCACTCCGTGCCGAAATGTGCGAACGAGCCCCCGACGGCTCTCGGGAAGTTTCACGGCGGTGAGCCCGCAGGAACCGCCCACGCGAGAGACCGGGCCGTTACCGCGGCTACAAACACAGCGTCTCCGTCATCCTCTCAGAACAAAACGCCTGTCGGTGTCTCCACGCGTTACCGAAGCCGCGCGTTGGACCGCCGCGGCTCTCCGTCGAGATTTTGGTGAAATGTCTCCGAAAGGCGAGACCGGCGAAGGGCCCCTCGGTTGCAAATTGCCCCCCCCCCCTCCTCCTCCCTGCCCCGCTGCCCACGCTTTGATTTTTTTCCAATTTGCTTCGAAAGGTGAACGAGTTTGACCTTTGACCTTTTCGACGAGCTGCCCGTGATGTTTCGTAAATGTGACGGATAATTGACAAACGGCGCTTTGAATTTCACCTCAAACCCGCAAAAAAAAAAAAAAAAAAACACATTCAAATTATACCACAAATCAGAGTGTGTGCGTGCGGGTGTGCATTTATTCTCAATTGAAAGCACTGATTGAACATAACAGGGGGGGGGCCTGCAATCAAGTCATTAGGTTGCCGCCGGTATGCAATTTCATCAGAGTGAATTAGCTGCAGGCTGAGACCGAGAAACCCTTCTATATATAAATTGTACACAAATACACAAATAAACAGGACGTGCGCTCTCTGCAGAACTTAATGGTAAAATCGCCAGATGCCCGTGTTGATGGAGTACTCACCCACAGGAGGTCGTTCGCCCCTGAAAGAAAATCCTCCCGAGACTGGAAATCTGCATCGGATTAAAGAACATATCAGTCAACGAGGCTCCATACGTTCAACATTTCATACGACGAGTCGTATATAACATATGGTATATGATGGTATATGATGGTATATGATGCGGGACAGAATAAAGGACCGACGCTTCGGCTCGTCTGATCTGACGGCGGCAAAAATCGTAAACAGCATTTTTTTTTTTTTTTTTTTTTTTTACAGTGGGTACGGAAAGTATTCAGACCCCTTTCAATTTTTCACTCTTTGTTTCATTGCAGCCATTTGCTAAAATCAAAAAAGTTCCTTTTATTTCTCATTAATGTACACTCAGCACCCCATCTTGACAGAAAAAAACAGAAATGGAGAAATTTGTGCAAATTTATTCAAAAAGAAAAACTGAAATATCACATGGTCATAAGTATTCAGACCCTTTGCTCAGTATTGAGTAGAAGCACCTTTTGAGCTCGTACAGCCATGAGTCTTCTTGGGAATGATGCAACAAGCTTTTCACACCTGGATTTGGGGATCCTCTGCCATTCTTCCTTGCAGATCCTCTCCGGTTCCGTCAGGTTGGATGGTGAACGTTGGTGGACAGACATTTTCAGGTCTCTCCAGAGATGCTCAATTGGGTTTAGGTCAGGGCTCTGGCTGGGCCAGTCAAGAATGGTCACAGAGTTGTTCTGAAACCACTCCTTTGTTATTTTAGCTGTGTGCTTCGGGTCATTGTCTTGTTGGAAGGTGAACCTTCGGCCCAGTCTGAGGTCCAGAGCACTCTGGAAGAGGTTTTCTTCCAGGATATATCCAGGATATGAGCAGTGCCTGGTTTTCTCCACACATACCGCTTAGGATTAACGCCAAAAAGTTCAATCTTGGTCTCATCAGACCAGAGAATCTTATTTCTCATAGTCTGGGAGTCCTTCATGTGTTTTTTGTCAAACTCTATGCGGGCTTTCATATGTCTTGCACTGAGGAGAGGCTTCCGTCGGGCCACTCTGCCGTAAAGCCCCGACTGGTGGAGGGCTGCAGTGATAGTTGACTTTGTGGAACTTTCTCCCATCTCCCTACTGCATCTCTGGAGCTCAGCCACAGTGATCTTTGGGTTCTTCTTTACCTCTCTCACCAAGGCTCTTCTCCCACGATTGCTCAGTTTGGCTGGACGGCCAGGTCTAGGAAGAGTTCTGGTCGTCCCAAACTTCTTCCATTTAAGGATTATGGAGGCCACTGTGCTCTTAGGAACCTTGAGTGCTGCAGACATTATTTTGTAACCTTGGCCAGATCTGTGCCTTGCCACAATTCTGTCTCTGAGCTCCTTGGACAGTTCCTTCGACCTCATGATTCTCATTTGCTCTGACATGCACTGTGAGCTGTAAGGTCTTATATAGACAGGTGTGTGCCTTTCCTAATCAAGTCCAATCAGTTTAATGAAACACAGCTGGACTCCAATGAAGGAGTAGAACCATCTCAAGGAGGATCAGAAGAAATGGACAGCATGTGAGTTAAATATGAGTGTCACAGCAAAGGGTCTGAATACTTATGACCATGTGATATTTCAGTTTTTATTTTTTAATAAATTTGCACAAATTTCTACATTTGTTTTTTTCTGTCAAGATGGGGTGCTGAGTGTACATTAATGAGAAATAAAATGAACTTTTTTGATTTTAGCAAATGGCTGCAATGAAACAAAGAGTGAAAAATTGAAAGGGGTCTGAATACTTTCTGTACCCACTGTATATATAAAGATATTTTCAGAATAAGAGTGGAATAACTTTTTTTTTTAAATTTTTTTTTTTTAAATCCAAACAAACAGGGCTGGATAAACATGACATTCGCGTGTCCCAGCCTTCATTAACCGCACTGTGTTGATGATGAAGGTGAACGCGGCTCAACATCAGACTGATTAGTTTGGACCAAAATCTTCTTTTGTGTTGGAATAGCTCACAAATATACATTTGGTCCCCAGAGGGCAGTTGATCACAAGAAATCAAGATCTAAAACTTTGGCTCTGCTGGAAAAAAACAAACAATAAAAAATACATGAAGTAGAAAACGTGTTAGTTAGTCAGTTTATTAATTTAGTAATATCGGTTTGATGTCTGTGTACGGAGGATACGCAAAGTTTGTTGCGCACTTTTTTTTTTTTTTTATTTCAGAAAAGTTCAAATGCATTAAATGAAAATGGCAGCAGGTGCGCAAAACACTGTTCGGACAGAATTAAAAGGAAAAAGGTTCAACGTTCAAAAAATATTCACAGCTTATATTTTTGTCTGGAATGACTTCAGATTAAGATTTGTCCTGAATAACTCGCATCTCTTCCTGTATTTTGTTCATTTGACTTCAGGACTTGCTCAGACAGGCTGAACATCTTCCCCGGGACTCAAAATCAACTTGTTTTTTCAGTCACTATCCTTCGTTCATATTTTGTTTTTCTGCAATAAAACACGTTCTTTGAACAGCAAACGTCAGATTGCAGGTCAACTTCAAATACGACACCAAGTGTACATCCGTAGCGTTTAAGTCACTTTTACCCGTGGGGTTTTTTGTTTTTGTTTTTTCCTTCCACCTCGTGACCCACTCCGATCGATAAAGATCCGCGTCGACATGGGACGAAGGGACGGGGACACGCGCAGCTGTCGGCGAACTTCAGAGGCCGAGTTCCCCCTGAATGCATAATGGAGGAGAACTAACGAGCCCATCTCTCATCAACATTCCCCCACAGTCACCTTCAACAATACATTCGCGCCTCGCCGCGAGTGGCGGCCCTCAGCGGGGAGATGGATTTCTCTGTTCTCGTGTCAGAATATTTTAATGTGTCATCAAAGTGGCAGCTCAATACTGGCACAGCGAAAAGAAAAAAAAAAAAAACCTGAAGCCCGAGCCAAACACCGGGAACAAGGAGTCTGTCTGAGGGATGATATTAGCATACTGCCTCTACGGGGCGATACGAGAAACGAATTCAGACAAGACTTTATTGACTCCGAGGCGGCGCTGAATGGCGCGGTGATTGTGGACCTGCGTGGTGCCACTGGCATGAAATAAAGATTGCGGCACCGGGTGTGTAGTTCTGTTTGTGTAGTTTTTTTTTTTTTTTTTAAGGAGGAGGGGGAGGGGGGGGGGGGGGCTTTTCTTTCTCTGACACCAGCATAAAAACTGTGACAAAAGTCTCTTGAAATCCTACTTTCCTTTAAATCCATCATGGGTTTATCAGGCCTTGAATTCCCCCAGAAGACATTAAAGGCCTCTTTCTCACGTTTAAAAAAAAAATAAAAAAAAATAATAATTTGGAAACTGCATTTCGGGGGAAGCGTTCTCATGAACTTTGTATTATTTGATGAAGTAAGGAAATACTGGTGACGAGGAAGTTGTGCGCCAATTTTGGCACCGTGGGCAAAGTTGGAACTGCAAGTCACGTGACATTCATAAACGCAGAAAGCGGGGTTTTTTGTTTTTTGTTGTTTTTGTTTGTTGCTGCAGCCGACGTGGTTTCAAATCTCAGGGCGCAACCACACCAGCAATTCAAAGTCCAGTTTGACTCTTCAGCCTCTCACACCTGTCGTCTGAGACCACCTCTCCACCAGGATATCCGACCCCAGTGGTGGCCAACAGCTGCACCGTGTTTTCACTCCTTTAAATCCCCCACCCCACCCCACCCCGCCCCACCCACCCCTCCACCGCCCCTCTGTTTGTGCCTGATGTGGAGGAATTTGTCACTTTCATTTGGAGTTTAAAAAAAAAAAAAAATAAAAATACATGCGAAGCTTGTCTGGAGAATGTGGCGCGAAAAGAGGAGTTACTCAACAGTGAAGATAAGAAAAGTCAGCCCGCCCCGCGGCCCGCAACGTTAACCCCCTCACACGCGATTCGGTTCCATTACAGACTAAAATTATAGCCGGGGAAATAGAAGCTGCAGACTCATAAATCACTGTAGAAAAAAAACAAAAATAAAGAGATGTGCAGTGACTCTAATAGAAATTCCAATATATGAGCTACAGATGCAGCTATCCCCCGCCACCTCCACCTCCACCTCCACCCAGAAGACCTTTGTGATTTATTTCTGCCACCACTGTTAACACCCAGAAAAAGGCTGATGAGGAAAAACAACTTTATTTCAGCTCTTGCGCTTCACTATAGTAACGAGAGAGATATGCGAAAGCACGGTGAACGCCCACTCTGCAAAAATTGCGAGGTGGGCCAGTTGTCTTCGCCCGTTGACAGATTTCCACTCCGCATAAATAATCTGGAGGTGGGAGGGGGACTGAATAACGCTGGCGGCGCTCCAGCTCGGGGAGTAATTCGGTCTTTATACCAGGAATTTGTTCCTCCCCCCCCCCCCCCATGAAACGCTGGCACACAACTAACTGGAAAGTATGGAAAAGATTTACAGCACCCAAAAGTCTGAAATCTTCTTAATGAAACAAACTAGACGCAGTTTGTTTGTTTATTTTTTTAGTGAGCTTGAGAAGATTTCATGTCCGGGTGGTATCAGTCTTCTGGTCTAACGCACTGAATGAAAGATAATGAAACACATTTCCTACAGATGCCAGTCGGCACCGCAAACCGCTTGCTGCGTCTCACAACCAGGAAAATATCAGCTAAAACTACCAAGTTTTTCCTGGAGAGAAAAATCCTTTTTTTTTTTTTTTGTGTTATGGGAAAAGAGCAAAAACCCAAAGACAGAAAGTCTTGCGCAACCGGAGCTAATATATTTAATTATAAATACATAAATTCTAATGATGGTGCACGTAAAAAAACCAACAAAAAAACCACCATTAAAACATGTTTTAACGGTCAGGAGTCGAAGAACTGATCAGCTTTTTTTTTAAATTTTTGCATCCCGGTGTGTAATTAACCTCATTAAACTTCTCATAAAAGTTCCGATTCAACTTTGATCTGCGGATATCGTTGACGATATGTTCACCGTGTAAAAAGATCAGCTGTACATGTGTGATTCTGTACTAATAAACCTGCTGACGGATAAAACAAACCTCAACTTTCTCTACAACACGTAGTTTCCTTTACGTTTCACACACACGCACACACACACACATAAAATACACCAGAGTCCAAACAATTCACATTTAATGCCCTGGGCTTTATTGTCTTATTTTAGTGAGAGTTCTGTCACATTATTTTTTTTTTTGTGTTTATTTTTTTTTTAAAGTCTTTTCAGCCTCCAGGTGGGACAAGTAAACCTCAAGGATATATCCTGCCATTGGACTGGGCATTCAGAATCTGACAAAGACGAGAAGCACTACTAAGTAATGCTGCCTTTGTGCCTAACTCTTCACAGAAGAGAGTACATAAAATTCCCCAAAGGAAGGCACCCAATACTTGTGGTTTTTGGCCTTGCAGCCGTCTGGAGATTCTTTTTTCAAAGAAAAAAAAAAAAAAAAAAAAGTAAATTAAAATAAAAAAAAAAAAAAAAAAAAAAAAAAAAGAGGACGCGAGGAGAAAAGTGTTTTTTGTTTTGTTTTTTTTCCTCACAACTTCCGTCCGTCCTCCTCGTTAGCATTTTTTGTTGTTGTTGTTGTTATTAAAAACTGGAATGATGAAACACGTACAGCGATTAACTGCCCATTCACCTCCCTTTATCACCTGTGCATGAACAAGTAACAAATGAACAAAAGAATGAAGTCTTTCAATAAACGAAAAGCTTACAATCAAGTTTACCACAAGAACAAGAGAAAATAAAATTTAACAAAACAATTACAAAAATAACTGAAGTTTTGTTTTACAAAAAAATGTTTGTTGGATAAAACAAATATAAAAAGGGGCCTCCGCTTGCATGAAAATGAAGGACGACCCCCTTTTTTTTTTTTTTTAAACAAACAAAATACAAAAAGCAGCATTGATATTTTATCAAAACCATGAACGACAAAAAAAAATAAAAACATCACAAGAAAAAAAAAAATAGTGCTTAAAATCAGAAGCAGCAGCTTCTGGAAGAGACTTCATCCCTGTTTTGTTACTTGTGTTTGGGACAATGTTTAATGGAAGCTCTGTGGAAGAGAGGAGCGCCCTCTCTCCCAGGGAGTCACCTGCCAACACACAACCACCTCCTCCTCTTCCTCCTCTTCCTCCTCATCCTCCTGGTCTGTATGTATGTCACCACTGATTTTCACATGATCCACAGAGAGAAGCACAGGGACCCAAAATAAATGTGTGTGTGTGTGTGTGTGTCTGGGGGGGAGGGAGGTGATGGTGGGGGGGAGGGGGAAAGGCGGGGGGGTGAGAGGGGGGGGCCTGCATTGTGTTCACAATATACAAAAATACCCAGGAGTCCGTAGCTACCTAACATTTACTACAGCACAGGAACCAACAAAGGTACAGTGTACAAATAAAAAAAAACAAAAAAACAAACAAACCAAACCAAAAAAAATAAAAACAACAACAAAAAAACTGTAAACACAGCACAATAAATAGATTAAAAAACAGCAGGCTCCGCGCACCATGCACATGATGTGATAAAACTCTTCTCTATACAACTCCCACATCTCTCACACTCGTCACAAAGTACTTGG
This sequence comes from Brachyistius frenatus, assembly GCF_029030835.1. Taxonomy (NCBI): domain Eukaryota; kingdom Metazoa; phylum Chordata; class Actinopteri; family Embiotocidae; genus Brachyistius; species Brachyistius frenatus. The sequence continues at coordinate 97,884 of NW_027210664.1, forward strand.
CTTTCTTTTTTTTCCTTTTAAAGTTTGACTCCCAAGTGCAAAAAAAACCAAAAACATCACAAATGGACAGTTCTGTATTCAAGTAATATATACAAGGGGCGGGGAGGGGGGCGGGGGGGTATTACAAATATGTAGTTACTGTACAGATACTAATTTTGCCATATTCATAATTTACAGGTGTCAATATTTTAACTTTTAACAGTAACAAAAAAAAACAAACAAAAAAAAAAACCGCTTTAAAAAGTATGAGAGATGAGAATTGCAAAAGCGAGCGGCCGCGGCCTCCCGTCGCGCCGCCGAGTCGCCGTCAAAGAGTCCCGCTCGTTCCTCCCCCTTTTTGCATTCCCGCTGCTACGATGCACAGCACCTAGAAGAGTCGCACTCCTCGGCCTCGCCGCTACTACGTCACCTCCATGGCCACTGTGTTGTCTGCTATACTGTTCAGTGCTGGCTTGTCTTCGTCGTGATTATCCCTGTCGGAGGAAACAAATACATGACTGTAAGGCCAAAAGCCAGGGGTCTGTTAGCTGAGCATAAACAGTGCTGATAGTCTTTGTAGTCCAATAGGCAGACGTCAGAGCGGTTTTGGCGGGTGTAGCGAAGCTCACCTGGAGCCCATGTCCATGGGCGACGCTCCGGAGACTTTGGGCATCTGCAGGTTGGTGGCGGCGGACAGCTTTAAGGCAGAGGGCGGCACGTTGCCGAGGGTCCGGGGGATGTGGCGTCCGGCCGACGGCACGCTCAGACAGATGTTGTTCCCGATGAGGACCTGAGTGGTGGCCGGGGCGGCGCTGGCAGCGCCGCGTCCCAGGAGGCCCAGCGCCGCCGCCGTCGCGTGGGCGCTGGGGGTGGAGTTGAGGGGGGCGGGGACGGCGTTGGCGGGCGACGGGGTGGCCGAGTTGGAGGAGGGCTGGAGGAACGTCGGGGCGGCGGCGGTAGTGTGTGTCGACTGGTTGGTCTGGTGAAGGGCTGCGGTGGAGCTGGACAGGTGCAGACCTTTAAAAACACCTGGGGGAGGGTGGGGGTGGGGGTGGGGGGGACGGAGGAGACCAGAAATGAAAAATGATATACAAAAAAAAACAAAGAAACCACAGAAAACTTGGATTTTCAAAGTAAAAGCAGGTCAAGAAAAAGAGGACGTGAGGAGAAATAAAACCCTCTCCGTCCTCCTCGTTAACATTTGATTTGTTTTGTTATTAAAAACTGGAATGATAAAACACGTACAGCGATGAACTGCCCGTTCACCTCCCTTTATCACCTGTAGGTAACGAATGAACAAAAGAATGAAGTCTTTCAACAAGCGAAAAGCTCACAATCAAGAACAAATTCAACAAAATGACAAAAAGAGCATTTTTGTTTCACAACAAATATAAAAGGGGCCTCCGCTTGCATGAAAATGAAGGACGACCCCTTTAGAAACAAACAAACAAACAAACAAGCAGCATTGATATTTTATAAAAAACAACAACATAGATTTCCAAAACTATATTTTGTTTGGCTATCCTTGTAAATTGTTGGCGTGAGATCAGCACGCAACGACAAAGTATGATTTTCAGATCAGACGTAAGCCTGCACAATGTAATGAAATCTTATCTTCATGTGTACAATGTTTTAATTCCTGGACGTCGGAGCGTCGTTGACGCAAATCGGTAGTGATTGTGATTTATTGGGTGTTTTGTTTCCATGTGTCGGGTGAAAGCTGCTGAGTTTGCGGTTATGCAAGCACATTTTCTGCAAACGTCCTTTTAACCGCGTGCTCCCACGTTAAATACCTCCGAGGTTGTTTTACGTCAGCGGTCCCGACACCTCGTCGCCCCCGTGTCCTTCCTAAATATGCAGGAAATGTACCCGTGTGACCCCTTCGACAGAGTTTACAGTCCCACTGGAGACGTCGGGGGAAGTACTTTCACCAAACAGGGAGTTGCATCTTTTCATGTTCAAGGATTTGTAGAGGAATTCAAAAATGACTATAGAGATTCATGATGTAACAAATCGTCTTTAATCCAGATTTATGTCTTCCCAGATTTATGTCTTCGGACCTCCTGACCGTCCTTTTAACCGTTGACAACGGTGATCAAAACCTCCTCATTAATGGGACGGTTGGTGTAATAGCTAATAAATCAAAATCGCAGCCGGGGAACTCACCTGCACCCGCCAGGACCCCGTTGACTCCGCTCGCCAGCACGAGCTCCTCTTTGGACTTGAAAGCCAGCAGCTGATCTGTGGTGACGAGGGCCGAGGCGGCGAACTGGGCGCTGGCTTGGTCCAACGTCTTGGACGCGAGTGCCTACGCAGAAAAGACGAAACAAAACCCCGGAGAGGAAACGTGTGAGACCTGACCCGCTCGGCTAAAATGTGTGAAACTGTCAACAAAACAAAACAAACCGAGCTCAGCACTTCTGCTGCCAAAACCAGGAAACTGAGCAACCGGTGGGCATTAACGCTGCTGGTGGGAACGGAGGACGTGTCCCGTTGTCCCGAGGATGTCCGAACTGACCTTCAGCTGGAAATCATTTCCATACGGGAGGAAACTCGGGCCCATGCGGCGCGGTTAAAAATAAAGATAAAAAAAAAAGACACGGAAACAGCTCCGATGTCACACCCGTGGCGTAAAAACGGCCTTCTTCCTCGTACGTTTACATTCGTAACAGTCGCCGCCTTATCTGTGGTTCTCCGAGTGTGTCGGTCCGTACTGACCTGTGTGGTGTTGGTGGTGGTGGTGGTGGTGGTGCCGGTTGTTGCAGGGTTGTTGGCTTGTTGTTGCTGTTGGCTCTGCTCCAGCTGCTGTTTCTGCATGAGAGCCAGCTGCTCCTGGTGCTGCTGGTACTGCTCGGCTGTGAACACTGCGGACGAGACCAGGCGCGCCGGTTAAAAGCACGATTTTGGTGGGGTGGAGGTATTTGGACCGTTGCCGAAGCGATATTCAGCAAGACGGGGGGGAAAAAAAGATATTTATTATGTCTTCTGTCAGGGAGAAGGAAAAAAAAACCACACACCCTTCTTCTTATTGATTAAACCTCTAAAAGCTCGTCCATGTTCATCAAAAGGACATATTTAGAAGTTCTATGCAGCACAAGCTGGCAGATCAATCACATAGCAAGACCCCTCCCATATATATATATCTATAAAACTAAATTACCACCACATGGACACGTGAAGTCTTGATTTCCACTGAATTGGGGTCTTCAAAGCGAGAAGCATGTGAAAAGATGACCTCTCCTCTGAACGAGGAAGACGTCGTCACCTTTAAACCCGCATTCCTGCACTCGCATGTCAAATTGATCCGTTTGCGTACGCGGTCCCAACAAGATGCACGTGTACGCGCGTCGCTGCGGGGCGACAAATGGAACGAGCCTGAAAGTCCGGTCCGACGGTTTACCAAACGCTCGGCGCTGCAGACGTCCCGAGGCGCGACTGTACGATCTCCTTCTCGTACGCACACGCACGTATCCGAGCGGTCGACAACACCGCGTCGCGGGCGGCTCCGTACTTCATCTTGAATTTCGCCGCATCAGAAAATAACCACACAAAAAAACCCTCAACAACAACAATTTTTTTTTTACAAAAACGTCCCTGTCTGTGCAAAAAACAAACAAAAAGGGATTTCAAAGGGTGATGATGTCACAGCATTACATCACCCCCCCCCTCCCCCAACGTGTGAACTTCCACGTAAGCAACAACAAGCACGGCTTTAAAACGGCTATATTTAAAACACAATCTGGACCTCAGTCTGAGCCACTGTTGTTGTTTACAAACCATCAGGTTATGTTTTGTTTAGTATTGGCTGCACACGCCGCTAACGCAGGATACCTTGAAATATCCTGATATTATTGCTCGTCGGTAATCGTGAACGGAGCGAACAGGCTTTCAAACCTCAATCATTTTTGTAGTTACAAACAAAATGGTTTCTTTTGAGCAGGTTCTTAAAAATACTGCCAGGTCCAGACGGAGGGCACTAAAATTGGAGTTTTGAACTTTTGAAACGCAAAATTTGTGTACAGCTACTTAAAACTAGAAAATAAAAAGCATTGTTTTGTAAAAACCATGATCAAAATAAAGTAAGTGGAAGTTTAATGCTTTGGGAACACTGATACAACTTGAAGACACATGTTCTCCTCTGACAGCCCGCTCCAGGCAAAAGAAGAGGACGACTTACAAACAGCGGCTCTTTAACATGTTTTGACAAATTTCAGGCTAAAAGCCACCAGTTAAGATCAGAGACGGTCCCGAGAGCAAGATGTAATACGTAGAAGTCTTTACCGACAGCTGCGATTAACTTGCTTTAATAACAATCGCGGGGAAAGAAATGAGTTCCGCAATCTGAACATGTCCCCGATTTCGCCGGAGATAAATGGCCCTTTTAGAAACTAACCAAAACAAAGGAAATGCCCACTCATGGCTCCACGCTGAGGGGCAAACAAATTACATGCATTTTCAACCTCATTTCTCTTTAATTATTGAAGGAACCCATAATGTGGCAACTATCTATTACGTCTCCAAATAGAGGCGCCAACAACAGGAAATAATCAGGCCTGTACAAACAACCTCCTTCACAAAATACAAACAGCTCGACTTCGAAAGTTCAAACGGTCGATGTTTTACTCAGCTTATTCCACAAACTTGAATTTAAAAAGTTTGCTATTGTCCAAATTCACGTTTAAAAAAAAAAAAAAAAAAAAAAAATGTCCACACCAGAGTTTTCCCCCTTAAACTCGGCTGAGTATTGACAGATTAGGAAGTTTGGGGGTAAATCAGGAGATCTTTCTGATAAATTTATATTTCTTACCAGCTCAGTGCGCTTCAAATATTCACCCTATTTCCCTCCACACTCACTCAAGCACACATCAAAAAATATATTGCTAATCAACCCCTCCGCCACCGCTACACAAGCCGGGGGAACACGATATATTATAGCACGAAAGCAGGAAGTTCGTGTGATTCGGCGCTACACAAATAAACTGGATTTACCGTCACTTTGGGAGCACAAGCTGCAGCACAGCCATCTTCCTTTGAGGTGCCTCATCAAAAAAGCAGCAGCGAGTCTCGACTGAACAACACACGCGCGCGCGCAAAAAAAAAAGCCAATCTATAAAACAACAAGCACCTCACATCATGTCGTTCAAAGAGAAACTTTGAATTACGCTGCTCCACGTGCACCAGAAAGCAATTCTGCAATTTGTCCTTTTTTTTTTTTTTTTAAGAGATGAGCTGGAGTCCGACAGGAGAGGATCCTCTAACGGGTAAAACCAAAACAATAGAAACAGAATAGAATAAAAAACTCAAGAGATAAACAAAAAACCAAGAATAATAAAATACACCAGATTCCAGAGTAAAGTGCTCCTCTAAAAAGACCAAACATGAATACGGATGCTGACGTCCAATTAAAGCAGTTGGCAAAACGAACCGAAGGCAAAACTGCATTGGTGCCTGAACGCAGCTCCTTCTTTGATTATAGCAGAAGGCTTCACTGAATCTACCCGTGAACATTCCTGCCAGAGACTGTAACCTTGTAAGAATGACACGTTTCCTTAAATTAGCTCCCCTGTGATGCAGAGAAACCTCCCCTCCGAGGCAACGAGATGAAACGGCTGCAACGCCGCGGCCGACTCACCGTTGACGGGCGTGGCGGCTGGGCCGGTGCGGTTCTGGGAGCCGGCTCCTCCAGACAGGGTCCGGGTTAGTCCCGACACCGTCCGGCTAAAATCCCTAAATCCTCTACGAGACAAGTCTCCCGCACCCAGAGGGTGATGGGATAGCGTCCGCGGTCTGAAGTGCCTCCAGCGGCACGCTTTAATGTTCAAAAGAATCTGGCTGAGGTCCATGGGCGTTGACGACGACGACGGCGGCGATGAAGGTGAGGGAACGTGGGAGGAGCTGGTCGGGTCCGAGGTATTGGTTTCTGAGGTACTGGCGTTGGAGTTGCGGAGCGGAGAGCTTGGAAGCGGCGAGGCGAGTGGTTCGGGCTCCGGGTCGGAGTCCAGGCTCTGGCAGATGTTGTCGAGATCTGTGTGCGCTCGGTCCAACAGGATCCTTCAAACAACAACAAAAACAAGAGTCAGTGGCAAGTCGTTTAAAGGTCTGACGACATTTTGGTTACACTGCAGCGAGTGCGGCTGTTTTATGTAATTACAATGTGCCAGTACCGAATATAGCAGCACAAAAAAAGAAGAAGAAGAAGAAAAAAAAAACCCGGAGTTCGACAATCGTCGCTGCGGCCTCGAGAGCTCGTTGCAATCTTAGAAAAACAGACACAAAAGGCCGTTTTCTGCTCATCTGGAGCCGCGTGACCGGTGGAGCAGAAGTTATTTAGTTTGGCCCGAGGCCGGAGTCGGAGGAGAGGCTGGTGTAGTAATCTGACTTAAAACTGTACAGTGGCTTTTTTGTTGTCGTTTGTTTGTTTTTGTTGTAATATAAAAAAAAAGAAGAGAAAATTGTGCAGTGTCAGCAAAAATGTCAGGTGAATAATCTACTGTGGACCTAAAACAAACCCTTTTTAAAGCGCCGTGCTTTCTAAACACGATCGCCGTCATAAGTACGCGTCATATCGAAGAAGGTGAGAAAGGGGAACGCCGCTTATCTCGTGTGTGTGTGTGTGTGTGTGTGTGTGTGTGTGCCTGCGAAGCCGATACCGGGTGACCCAGTTGGTCTCTCCTTCACGACAACCTGGCGTGATGCTGGCTGCCTCCTCCAGTCGCTCCGTCTTTATCCAATCGTGTGTGTAATTACCGTGGAGATATCAGACGGAGCCGCGAAGTTTTCCCGCGGCGGCAGGCGAATCCCGAACAAACGGGAAGCGTTCGCGGTTTGAACACCAGCTTGATATTTTAGAATAAAACGCGCCTGGCAAACGGTCTCTGGCAATCTGCCAAGAGAGCTGGTACACGGGCAAAACAACCTCGGTGCCTCCAGCCAACACTCGGCTGAGTAAATCTCCTGCTCGGCGTCGATACTGGCAGCATTCCTACACACGTCATATTTCTGCATTTGCGGTTTTGTTTGTTTTAGAGGGAGGGGTTGGGGGGGGGCAAAACGACCTAAGAACCCGGAAAGGACCGGTTGCGGACCGGTTGCGTCGCAGCGGCTGTAACCACGACAACCCAGACCAAACTCACCTGCCCCCTCTGGCCACGCGTCGCCGTGCCAACCCGATGCAGCGCCGCGGCACGTTCAGCGAGGTCAGACAGTAGCGGAAGCGCGGGTCGCCGAGCCCCCCCTCCGACGGGCTCGCCCAGGGCCAGCTGCCGCTCTCGTCCGGACGAGACTGAAGGAAAGACGAAGAGGGAGATGGGGAAACGGAAACATCAACAACAACAACAACAACAAAAAAAAGAAGTACATTGGATATTAAAAACATCGAAACAATAAGAAGAAGAAGAAGAAGAAGAAGAAGATGATGAAGAAGAAAAAAGAGGCCCGTCTCATTGTTGCATGTCCTGTCCGGCAGAGTGTGGGAGAGATGAGGCAGCCAGACTGGGCAGCTTTGCTTGTTGGAGCTATAAATAGAAAGCAGGGGAGTCACAGGAGGGCACTCACAGTGTAGTACTGACAGCCGGCCTTCCTCCTGAACGCATAGCAGCCATCTGGGTCATTCTCCTCCTCTGCCTCCGAGGAACCTGAATGGACCTACACAATGCAAAACAACAACACAAAATCTGTAAATAAAGAGCCAGGGACTTGAAATTGTACCCCTTTAATAACACCCCCCCCTTTTTAAAAAAAAATTGTTTTAATTTTTTTTTAGGAGATCAATATTTAGCTCAGTGATTAAAGCTTTCATCCTTTTGTTTGCTCAGTTTGAATATGAAAATTGTGCCGGAACCGCCCGACAACCGAGGGTTGAATCATCCGCGTTCATCCCGAGACACGACGGCGTTACCTGTGAGAACGGTTCTTCGTCTGAGCTGGGGAAGTCGTACTGGTTGAGGTCCTTGGGATTGAACACGGAGGGCCCCGAGTGCTGCGGCGCCGACAGCGGAGGGATTTTGGGCTTCTTCTCGTATTTCCTTTTGGTTCGTACTGCCTCCGTCTTCTCCGGCTGGGGGGGTGGGGGTGGGAGGAAGTGAAACGATAGCATGTTTATATACTGCGTTCTGTGTAATCAAAAGGACATTTTCCCAAATGCAAAAACAAAGCTGTTGCTGGTAATTGAGCGTGTGCAGAAACAACGGCAGTAAAAAAAAAAATAAAAGAAGAAGCATTGATATGCAGATGGCAGCACGTGCCAGATGCTGCTGCCGAGCCAGATGGCTGCCCCCTCCCTCCCCCACCGCCACCTCTCACCCCAACTTCCCCGGTGGGACGACCCCTCCCTGTCTGAACAGACTCCAACTCTACCAGGATTAGTCAGATGCTATTCAGCCCTCACTCTTTTTTTTTTTTTTTTTTTTTTTTTGAGGGGGGAGGGGGACAAAACCTAACAGAGAGGCAGAGACTCTGCAGTGAAGAACCGCTGTGTCAAATCAATGGAAGAAATGAGGGTCAGAGGGATGAGGGGGCAGAGTTAAACCCCAAAATGACTGTCTGTAAACAAAAGGGAAAAGTCAACCAGCTGGTAGTGGGGGAGGGAGAGGGGGAGGGGGTGCAGAGGTGTCCCTGCAGGGCAGAAGGTGGGGTGGGGTGGGGTGGGGGGGGTGAGTTGTTGGACACTGGAGATAATGAAGTTATAATGACAGGAGGTGACACGGAGTTCACATCAGTGTCGTGTAATGAAGTGCGAAATGAAAACTCGAACAATCTAATTAATTTGAATTCAGCACAAACCACAAAAATACTAAAACATATTCCTCTAAAATTTCTTCCATTATATAATCTGCTTTAAATGGTCTCCACCATGTATTTTGACAAAGGAAAACCACTGTGGGTAGATTTTGTACACACGTACGCGGGAAAGCAACAATCGACCGTCAGCATTTGTGCTCCTCGTGAGTCAATGATTTTCAATAATTAATACCAAGTTGCCGTTTAAAAAGTGATGCTTCTTTTCAAAGAAGAAAAACTCCAAGGTCTGGCTCGTGTCTGTGTACAATGCGAGATACGGCATTTAAATGTGTGAATTCACTCAAGTGAAGGACGCCTGGCAAAGTCTATATCGCATCCTGCACTTTCAGCCCCCCCCCCTCCCCCCTCTTGACATGTATGACATTATCAAGGACGAAGCGAGCGTGTTTGTGAATGCGGGCCTTACTTTCTTGTAGTCCTTCATGTCCAAGTGGTCCTGGTGCCTGTACTGGTTGCTGCTGGACAGGGGAATGATGGGGATGGTGTAGACGGGCTTCACCAGAGCCCGCTGCGCCAGCGCCTCCGCCATCACCTCGCTGCCCAGGTCAGGCATGGCGTTCCTAACGGACGGGGTAGGGGAGAACAAAACATATGAAATACTACAAATCTTGTGGAAATTGTGCAGTTATTTATCTCCGATGTTCAGCAACACGGCCCGCTAAAACTTCAGCGCACCGGAGGAGCCCGGTACACTCGGGTCACTCGGCACCAGCGCAGCATGGTGAAGTGGTCTGGGAGAAGATATCCGCCGGGAACCGAGCGCTCGCAAGTGAACACTGGCCGCCATGCGCCGGGGCAAGAAAAAGCAGGCACGGGGATAACAAGAGGAAATTGAAATGTCACTACAAATCAAAAGCACTTCAAGGAGACGGGTCCAATTTAAGCTCGCACTGACAGCTACTTTCAGAGGAAATTCATTCCATTCGGATGTCATGTTTAGATGGATCGCAACGGCTCCACCGGGGCAGCGAGAGAAGAAGAAGAAGAAGAAGAAAAAAAAAAGAAAGAACAATTCAAAGCGGAGCTTGGAAAACAACAACAAAAAAAAGCTGATACGTGAAAACAAATATTGTATAATACAAACATATAGTCTAGTGTACCGCCAAACAGACTGGGGATAATAAACTCTAGCAGGCAGCATGATGTCGATGTGATATGATAAACAGGGTGAAGTCCAAATTGATAATGCAAGCAAAAAAAAACAACCAGCAAATGTCATCATTGCCTCCCAATTAGCAGGAGCAGTGGAGCCCGACCTGACAGGAAATATGTGGTTGACTTTCACACAATCAGTCAGGGAGCTGACAAGTGCTGTATTCTTCTGTGTCAAGTTCAACTTGATGAGAAAACAAAAATGTGACCACAGAGGCTGTCCAAAACACCACACACGGTGACAGCATTTTAAAACCACAAGACAACAATGTCAAAACAACAGGACGAAACGTTGACCGATATTACCCAGAAATCCATCCGTGTATGAACAAAGTGAGAAATACACTTTAAACGTACGACTGTGTGCTGAATACCAATAAATAGAAAAAAAAAAAAAAAAAAAAAAGCCTCCTTGACAGCGGCTACTAGCTCGACGCTGCAGCTGACGCAGTGCAGTCGACCCGGACAACCAGCAGCCGAAACTCTTCAGGGGGAACCGATTTCACACGATGGTCTCTCTCACCTCTTCTCCACGATTTCCAGTGTGAGGTGTAGCAGCTCCCTCTTGCTCTTCTCTCGCCTTTTGATCATCTCCAAGATGGTGACAGCTCGGCTCAGGTCCCTGCGCAGCTTCAGCATCTTCTCGTATGACGCCTCGTCATTCTTTCGATTCTGAAAAATGGAGCAGCGATGATTCAGAGCGTCTCCATTTATACAGGAACTTATTCCCCCCCCACCTCCCCTTGATGCACAAGCTCCTCCTCCTCTTGACCAAAGTGTCCTACCTTCCTGGTCTGCATCTTCTCCGTCCGTCGGCGGAAGGCCACGTAAGGGTCGCTGGTGCTGGAGCCGTCCCTCTTCTCCTGCTTGACGTTGGGGATGAAGCAGCCACCCTTGCAGATTTTCCTCTTGCGGCTCCAGTAGTCAAACACCTCCTTGATCAGCTCGTCGTCCTCCTTCAGCAGCAGCTTGGCTTCCTGGAGAGTGACGAGCTGCGGCGGGAACACGGGCGAGACCAGGTTCATTATTCACAAGACTCGTGTATAAAAAATAAATAAATAAAAGTGATAAACAAAATCGAGAAGAGACTAGTTGTTTTTTTTTTTTAAAACAAGCTGCTGTCATTAGAAACAGCCAATGACGTGACAAAACAAGACTTTTTGGCTTTCAGTAGTTCTTGTGGCCTTCAGGGACACCACATTAACTTGTACTAGTTTGGCAGTTGTATGAATTAAATTTGGACTTATTAGAGATCACAAGAACTCCGAAAAAAGCCCAAACTGCTCCTAGAAAAACAAAGTAGTAAGAAGATGACCCACCCCTCGAATTGGTAAAATACAGTTAGAACCGCAGAAATGAGTCCATGGTCGTATTTATTCTGTTGTAAACAGAATAAACTCACACACATATATAGGGTGACAAATACCTGCTGGCCGCTGCCTTTCTCCAGTCGGTCTATCATTTCTTCAAACTGCAGGGCAGTGATTTCCATTTTCTTCTTCAGCTTATTCACAAACGTCTCATCCTCTGAATCTAGGTCGTGGTCTGGCTGCTCTGTATCCAAACTGAAAGCTGAGAGATGAAAGAGGAGCCGGTTACCGGAGAGACAGACTACAAGCTACAATATTTCAGAGGGAAATTTGGCAGGTACAGAGGTGCACTGAACTAAACAAACATCAGAAATAATAATAGTGCAGACGGCATCGTGCAATGAATGGATGATTCAATATCAAACCATGAGGGGAGATTTTACTTTGCAAAAGCGAAACTTAAGCAGGCACATTTTTAGAGGGATAAAATCAGTTACATTAGGAAAAAGTGTGTCGTTAAACAAGTTTAACAAGGTCTGCTGTATTTAGCAACATTGCATTTTAAACAAAGTCAATGAACACAAGCCGTGAGGGTACGAGTTTCTAAAGGCGTTATTGTTATTCGACTTCATCCAACTTTATTGAAAGAAATAAACAACATTTTTTCACAACAAGGCACCGTGTGTGGTTAGTTCTGTGCCTTTAATAACTCAATAAAGCAGCGCTGCAGGACAAACACTTGCAATAAAGTTGTGAGCGTAACCAGGCAGTTGCTTATAAATATTGCCATGTGAGAGAGAGAGAGAGAGAGAGAGAGAGAGAGAGAGAGAGAGAGAGAGAGAGAGAGAGAGAGAGAGAGAGAGAGAGAGAGAGAGAGAGAGAGAGAGAGAGAGAGAGAGAGAGAGAGAGAGAGAGAGAGAGAGAGAGAGAGAGAGAGAGAGAGAGAGAGAGAGAGAGAGAGAGAGAGAGAGAGAGAGAGAGAGAGAGAGAGAGAGAGAGAGAGAGAGAGAGAGAGAGAGAGAGAGAGAGAGAGAGAGAGAGAGAGAGGCTGAGTTTTTGATTTTCACCCGACCAGTTCGGCCACAATTTCAAGCCCCGGCTTGCAGATTATCCAGAAAAAGATAACAATTTAGTCTGACAAAAGACATAAAATGGGCAAATATGTCTGTCTGTTGTGATCCATCAGCTACTGTGACCCGAGGGAGAAAAAAAATAAATAAATAAAAAAGTGTTTACTGCACAACCACCATCAGAGCTGCGCTATCATCAACACATTAAACTGTCAAAACCGCTTGGGAAGGTATGCAGCGTTTCCTCTCAACACACCGTGTTTAAACTGTTCAGATGACGGGAGAAATTAAGGTGAGAATATGTGCAACAGCAGTCCCAGTTTGACATTCAAACGGTCTAATGGCTGCAGCACGCGCACACACACACCAAACAAACTGTGTTTGTACTCGTTTTTGATGAGACGCAGCTTTTTGGGGCCTATTTTGTTGACATTTCACGCTCCAGATGAAGAAGCTTATGTCGACAACGTAGAAGGACGAGAACCAGACAAACTTTTTTATTTATTTGTACTTCCAGTTTCTCTTTAAACTGCAAATTGAAACACACGAGCCTCTCTCTCTCGGCAGGATCCCGACACACACACACACACACACACACACACACACACACACACACACACACACACACACACACACACACACACACACACACAGACAGACAGAGACTATCCGGTGCATCCAAAACATGGCCACGTGCTCGTGGACCACTCGCGCAGCTAAAGCAGATAATCCGGTGGCAAGCGGCCGGCTACTCACGCTGTATGTGAATAAGCTGCTTTGGCATTTTGAACTCCCCGGGGTAGAGGGACTCGTAGTGCGTGATGTTGCACTCCGCCTCGGGGACGGGGATGACCATGTTGTCCCGCTTCTCGCCGTACACCTGCTGCGCCGAGATGGCCCGCTGGAGATGGTGCTCCTGGAAGAGAGGAAACAAAACAGCCCGTTTAAAAAAAAAAAAAAAAAAAAAAAAAAGGGACTGTAAATGGAGGACTTCTGCACAGTTCATTGTCTCAACTAGTTTTCTTCACACAAGCAATGCAAAAAGTGAATTTCAGGATTATCAACCTTTACATGTGAACAGGAACAGGTTTTTTGTTTTTTTAAATAGCACTTCATTGCGTGGATACGTAATCAACAGAAGGGTGTGAAATGGGAATAAAGATGAGCAACATGTCACAGAATTTTTTTTCATTTTGCTTCCAGACATCCTGAACGCAGGGACACAAGTCTCCTTCAGAGAGGATTAATAATCACAAACCGTACAGATGGTAAAAAAATAAATAACCAACTGCTCCAAAGTTCTTCTATGGGATAATTAACGCGGTTTGTAGTACAGGATCTTCACTTCCACACAAAGCCTCGGCATCCATCACGGGAAAATGACACCTCGCTTTCGGAGCGACAGCAACCCAGATCTCGTATTGAGAGAAGCAGTATAGACTCATTTGCGCTGCAATATGTTGCAGGAGCTATGCGGGGAGTCGGCTGCAAAACATTTCACAAACCTAATAAACTGCACGTAAAGACTTGTTTTTCACCATTAAAAATCAAATGCAATGGCAGTTACTAAAAAGTAGAGCATTTCAACACAGTACGGGGGCTGCAGCCGTGAAATATCGTCCTAATTATGCTGAACATCTTCCACTGTTTCTATGCTATATATACATTCGCTAATAACACACTGTTTGTCATAACGTATACAGCCTATTGTATACAAGCGCAGTGAGGAAGTATCTCAGAGAAATGAGTCATCCTTAGGAGAGCGGGTGTGGGAGTATCAGCTCGTGTACCGCTGTGTCAATTCCAGTCATCAGTTCTTCCCATCGTGTGCGGACATCCTTTCGAGCATCGCCACAGGTTAAAAAAAAAAAACAAAAAAAACTCAGCAGTGACTCCTTTTTCTTTTGTTGATACTCTCGGGCGGAACAAGAACGATAATACAAAACTCTAAACTACCGAGCTCAGAGGGAAAAAGCTGTTGCGCGTCCTGAGCCCGTGGGATCAAATCTGAAATACCTGCAAGTTCCTGCAGCGGCAAGTCTCGGTGCTTCGAACTGCAGCACAAGCAAAGATGTGGAGAAATGAGTCAGACAGTTTGACTCTCGGACTCGGCGAGCACACGATGTTTTTCGGCTTTATTCTCGGTAGAATCCAACAAAAACGTGCGTCATTTTATTCTGTCGCACGTCTTGTCTGGATGACATGTTACCGATAGGCCTTTTTCTGACCGAATAGTCGAAGCAAAGACCTGCATCAAAAGCTTATTACCAATGTGGTGCACAATAATTGTGAGCTTATTATGAGTGTTTTTTCTTGCGACAGATGGCCGAGTCAGTCGAACGGACTCGAGGCCCGTCTTTGCTCTAACAAGTCTTCTAACAGAGCTCCTACTCATTTTTACACATTACACTTTTTTTTTTTTTAACACAGATTCTTGGCCATGACTTTGAAAATGTTTGGTCAAAAATGACCATCAGCAGATATATACACCCCCTCCCCCCTCCACACACACACCTGGAACTTTTTAATTGCACACTTGCGTGGGAGTTTTGAAGTGATTAGGGCCTTAAATACTCTCCAGAGCCCTGAGGAGCTCTGCATGGAGTAACATGAGGACCCCTATCAGGGCTGTGAGCTGGCATGAAAGGAAGCAGCATGTGCCCAGTGCTGAACCATCTGCCCCCCCCCCCCCTCCCCGTAATGTTTATCAAACCCGGCGTTGTGTACTTTTTTTCTTCCTTCTTTCTTACAACCGATACACAAAGACAACAGCTTATTTTGTCAACTGTGAAAGCGTTCCCCCGCCGACCTACTGAAGCCCGACTCCGCTCTTTGGTGGCTCTAGATGAGTTTGGGAAGTAAACACACAACGTAGCCGCAAAACAAATTGCCACGTATTTCGCAAATCCCTTTGTAATTTTTGACAAAATCCTTAAAACCGGCACGTTACGCTCAGCGGCGCTGAATTTGGCATGTTTACACGCGCAAATGACAAATCGCAGGTTTAGGACGGCGAAACAAAAGTGCTGCGTTTTGGCTGCGACTGTTGTTGGTGTGTGTGTGTGTGTGTGTGTGTGTGTGTGTGTGTGTGGGCCGTCTAGCCAAACTTCAGTGACCACAGACACACACACACAAAACTTCCTGCAGTTAGCCAACAGCTCTGTGCCCTTGTATATTTAACTTGCTCAGACGGTGTAAAACTGCGGCGACGTCCGTCCGTCCACAACTCAGCGACTTCAAACTTCAAATGCAAGAAGAATGAGGCTTCGCGCTTCGCACAGCCGAGACGGAAACACACAAATTTCACAGCTTTGCACTTCATACTAGTAGTGTGACAGCTTTTCAGAGCACAGGATATTTTATTTGACTCGAGGCGTGCTGCCGGCCTAAACCAAAAAAACAGTTAAATGTTAGAGAACGGCTCGGAAGTTACACATTTATGAGCGAACTAATCCCACTTATGGTTGACTGTAAAAATGTATTTCCCTCAAACCGCCATAAACATTATGTGGTCTATGACTCAAGACTGTTACCTGGCACGGTTATATGGCCAGTCGTTAAAGCTCAAAGCAAAAACAGATCAGTGCTTCATCAGTCAAACATGTCTGCCGATGACGTGACCTTATGTAAAACTCCACCAACCAACTTACCAACAGACCGTGAAGGATCTGTTTTCTCGACTAACTCGTCCAACGCATCCACAACAAGTCCCTCGCTGGCTGACACGCCGATGAACCCCGAGCTTTGTGAGTAAAGGAACCTGCATAAAAGGAGAGCTGCGTACGGAGCCAATTAAACCTGAGCCTGAGCCCAGACTTGTCCTCTTCCAGGCTTCGGTGGAGGATATCACCTTGGCGGGGTGCAGCAGGCTGCCCTGATCCTCCTCTGGCCCAAAGAGATCCAGATCTTGCGCAGCTGTGATCCGCAACCGCGGTTCACGGCCTGGGATTTCCTGTGCTTGAGGAATCGGGTGAGTGGGGATAAAAGGGCTTTTGTGAATGGGCACATGGGAGGTAGTAATCTAGGTTACTGTAAGACCTGCTGCAACTGTGGTGTTTTAATCAAACTTAAAACGATCTCCCGATGCCGGAAAGTTTAGTGGCATTTATTCTCTTTCTTCCCAAACAAATTCTTCCTTACTGCTCTTGCGTCTCGCCCTAGAAAAACACAAACTGATATTGAGCCTTCAATTCTCTAGTTCTTCCCAGGACACGACGCTCCGGGACCGACGTGGAAACTCCACGGCGGCGGCGCTGCTTTCTGTCACGGCCGCACCGATGCAGGGAGAGAGGAGACGAGGGGAACATTTTTTTTTTAAATGTTTTTCCTCAGCACCACGCGTTCCTTCCATTAAACGTTCCCGAGACAAATAAGACGACTCCAACAAAAGTTGCCATGGCAACAAAAGTGCGGGCCTCCAGCAGGTGTTTTTCAGCTCATGCCGAGCGAAATGGAAAAAGCGAGGAAGTCTTTTAAGGACGGCGATCTGTTCGGTAAATCAATAGAGTACATGCACTCTGTCTGAAATCCCCCCACCACCCAAAAAAACACAAAAAAGCACTTGCAGTGCATGAAATGACACGAACAAGCAACAAAAAAAAACAAAAAAAACAACAACCAAAAAAACCCCACCACATTCCTTTACATCTAATAAAACAGACAGGGAAAGTGATCTGTGTTTTACAACATCTATAACTCAAAGGAGAATCAAGATCGCCCTTCATCAGCTACCACCGAACACTCAAATGACATCAGACAAGAAGCAGCACACTGCAGCTGGTGCATAACTTCACAGCTGTTATTGAGGCATGTATATTCAATATAAAGCTAAAATGATCACTGAAACAAAGTTCTCTTTCTTAGAGAACATTTTCACTTTAAAACCAAAAAATATGGCTCGAGCAAATCTGAAGATTTGAGTCTGAGGGAAGGAAAATTATTATCTTTTTTGAATGGCAACTTGTCATACTTACGTATTTGAGTTAAGTTTTTCCATCTTGTGTACTTCCTACGTTTCACATTATGAGACTTTACTGGAGACAAATGCAAGCGCAATTTCCACTTTGTGATTTCTGGCATGATGCATCTCTACATAGTTGAACTATGAGTGCAAATTTAACAAGACTTCCTAAAGAAGAAGAAAAGATAAGGGACGAAAATGCTCCTTTTGGTCCCTGTTATGCCGTCACACATAAATACATGGAAGCAGAAAGCCTCTATAAACTTCAGTATAGCACCGATATATAAAAGGTGTACTGTCACAGTAACTATTCGTGCACGAAACACCATGTTTCTTGTTCCAATGCGAAAGGAGTTCAAATTGTGCTGCAAGAGATTCAATATTTCTTATCTGGTTTTTGGAGCCATGAATGCTGATGAGGCAGTTACCGGATAATATAAAAAAAGAAAAGAAAAGTCCATTGGCTTTAAATTCGGCTTACATCCTGCACGCTTTACACGGTGCATTAAAGCAGACGGTCCTGCATGTTCGCGCCATCAGCGCTCACAAATTGTGCCTACTCACTGACTTAAACTAAAGAGGGAAAGCAAAAGCATGTGGTCAGTCGGTCGGCGTGTCTACACCCCCCATTGTTGCCGGACAGGATGTGGGTCAGGGAGCTAAGCCCATGCACAGCCTTGTAGTAAAACGGTCCTCTTTATCTCTGCTGTCACGCTGTTATGTAATGCCGCCGTGTGCATGTGTACAGTACGTGGGGGTGCGGTGGTGGTGGTGGTGGGTGTGTGTGTGTGTGTGTGTGTGGAGGGGAGTCCTGCTGACTTCGCTCTCCTGGTGTTTTTGTGTCTGCTGAGGCATCTCGGCAGCGTAGACGTGACCGAGAGGAATTCAGCCGGGGCAGAAACCACGGCGGGGTTGTAAACATCCGTCAACACCACCGGCAATTAAAGCTTTGTTTACGCTTGTAAATAACAGCCGGCTATCAAAAGGTCGGAGACAACAGACATCCCCGCAGGCGACTTGACAAACCTACGAGCAGTTTCGGGTGGTAATTGAGGAGGCTTAGCTTTTTAAAGTACAGGATCAAAAGTAAGTTCAATGGATTGACACCGTTTTGATGTGTGAGTCAGAATTCAAAAGGCTGAATCTGGACAATATTCAACTCGACAAGGGTTGAAATGTAGAGCAGCTACGTGGTTCTGCATAAGCCGCCAACAGAAACAATGTGAATTTATTTTATTTGCATGTGTAAAACCTACAAACTATAAACGAGACTAAAAAACTAGGAAAGAAGTTGCATGTATTCTACGACTAAAAATCTGAAAAAGTTAAAAATGAGACAATTTTCTAAAATGATCCCCCCAAAGTTAACAGATTTATAATTATAAAAATGCAACTCTTAAGGCAAATAAAGACGTATGATTTGTGACATCATTCAGACCGTAAACAAACTTGTCTTTTACACTTAAGTTGACTGAACTGCAAACAAGCCCGCTAACTGACAGAAGCATGCTTTTTTTTTCTTTTGGCATTTCTTCTCACATCTAATCAACAACAACAACAACAACAAAAAACTATTAAACGTGGCAGCAGAAGTCTACAGTACCAATTATCACGCACCCCAGTGACCAAAAAAACAACAACCAGATGTCAACGCAGAAAACATGAATGAAAGCTTCCTCTAAAAGATGTCACGTCGCATTAAGGTCTGCATGCGATTCAAGAGGAAAACGAGTAAGAAAACACTTCTTCTTCTTCCCTCCTGATAAACAACAACACACATGGCAGAGCCGGAGCTGTCAACACGCAACACCTCGCTGTCAAACCGGGCTTGGGGGTGAATGGGGGTGTGTGTGTGTGTGGGGGGGGGGGGACTCACTGTCTCCCCCTGGCATTTGTTCGCGGAAAGCACACCACGTCCGAGGCCCTATCCCCCCCCCCCCCCACACACACACACACCTCCCCTCCCTCCACCTCCCCCCACTTCGCTTCGCCTTTACCACGGAGAAAGTCAACAAAATGGTGGAGCAGACGCGGGTCACGTGACTCCTTTTGTGCGTTCGGGTCCGGTTTCAGAGGAAACGAGCGGACACAACACGGCCGACGAGTAAAATACCGCCGCGCCGCGACCTCGCGGAGACACCCGCGCCGGAGCGGCTCGGTGAAATTCAGTATTCGTCGAGATCCGTCGTGTGCGCGAAAGAGCGAAGATAACGGCGGCCATTTTGCACAGGCTTCTTGCGCAGGCAACATTAGCGGCGCCGCTTCGGTGTGAAAACACGGGGAAAGTGATCCGGCGCCAGTCGGGCAGCAATGGAAAAAAAACAAAAAACATACCGATTCCTCCTCTTTTTCCATCCCAGTCGGCATCTGCGGCACTGCCCGGTTGATCGAGGCATATTCGTGCAGGTCCGGCAAATCCTCGCAGCGGAAGACGGGCAGGGGCTTACTAGCATCCAGCGCCCGTGCCCGAAACGACAATTTACTCATTTTTTTTTTTATTATTTTATTTTTTTTTATAATAAAAGATGCAGCATAAATCTATTCGATCTGCTAGGAATAACAGCAGGTCTGCCTCGAGTTCTCATGGATGAATCTGTGACGGTCTCCGAGAGTCAGCTGGTCGATTGAAAAGGGGGGTAGGCTCGGGTCCGTGGCAGCGCGAACAGAGCCGGGGCGGGCCCGGGTCTCGGTCGCTCTCTGTCGGTCTCTCGCTCTCCCAAGGCTCCGCTGTTCCTCCCCGGTTCAATACGCCATGGCCAACATGGCGGACATTACAAACTCATGCAGCTCACCGCTCCGCTGCGAGCGGCCCAACCCCCTCGATCACACGAACAGCCATTCCCACGCAGTTTCGCACGCGTGCGCGCTCGCGAAACCCTTCGGGGTACGAGGGGAGGAGGAGGAGGAGGAGGGGGGGGAGGTGAAGAAGAGGAGGAGGAGGAGGAGGGAGGAGCGGATAAACCAACGGTGGGGGCAAGATGCTGGATGCTGATGAAGGGACGTGAACTTCCCAGGCTCGGGATGTTCACATCCTGTAACGCGCCAAGACTGATGCTGACGTACGAAAAACATATTTATTCTCCACGTGGAGAAAAAAAAATAATTAAAAATTAAAATGTAAAGTATAAAATCAATACTTTAAATAGAATACATATATTCCAGGGTGCAAAAACACTATCAGCACTCACATGCTCTATAGTGTGTGTGAATATGTTATAACCTTGCAAGAACACGTTTTTATAAGTTCTGTCGTGTGTTATAATTATTGTATGCAGGCCAAAAAAACAACAACAACAACAACAACAACAAAAACACGTTCTACCAATTAGATCCAACTATTTTGCAAATATCGCCACCCTGTGGTGCAAACACACAGCCACACCGCAGTGTCTCCACTGTGATTAAAAGGGCTTCAGTTTGCATGTTAATGCATCACAAAACACAACATGATCAGAGAAAACTTACATCTCCACAACTTTGCAAACATCATTACCATCTTTTAAATTTTTTTTTTTTTTAAACATAAAGTTCCCTCAAATACTATTAAGTGAATTAATTTAAGTATTGCTAGTGAGGGGGAAAAAATAATTACATGCACCAAAAAAACTAAACATGGGTGGACATAACGATAGGAAACAGTTCAATAAAATGGTTGCCCAATAGATGCCAATTGAGGAAAGCTCTGTAATCTTGATTTTGAATGAGATGTGTTAAGTTTTGTTTTTGTTATTCCTTAAATAGGGATGGAGAGCAGTCCACCCTGCAAACTAAAAATAAGACCAGCTTACTGGATGGAAAAGGCCACTTGAACACCGCCAGATTAATTTGGTTTTTAATTTAATTTCATGAACAGTCCTGACAGTCTTTACGTGAACTTATTAAGTAATGCTCTTTTTTTTTGTTTTATGTTTTTTTTACCCTTTGGGTGCCGGGCCATTAACAATGAATAGTATGTCGTGGTGTTGCAATAACTTGTTTCTAACTGGTCCCGTGGGCTACACACATCAATTTTATGACTTGCCAAGCAACAGAAATCAACATACACCGACACAAGCAGCATTGTTTAATTTGTCAAGAATCACTTTTTTGTGATTAAGTGTTGTTTAATCACAGTTGTAGCTTCATCTTCCTTGTTGGTGACAGTCACTCATACAAAAAAGCTGCCGTAAGCTGCATTAACTGTGCATGTTGAGAGGTCCTTCTGTGCTGCAATACTTTTACATTTTGGTGACCTGTCACGTGAGACGCGTGTCCCCCCCCCTTTCTCAGCAGACAACCTCCATCAATGTAGCATCTTTAAACACAGAACTGCAAAGGTCGGGTAAAAACTACGCTGATGCTCCGCCCACCTCTGAGCCCGGTTCTGTCGGAGGTTTCTTCTTGTTAAAAGAGAGTTTTCCCCATCAAGAGGACTTTTTTCTTCCCTCCTAACTTATGTGGGAATTGTTGAATTCCCTCCCAGAAAAACACACACACACACACATTTTGGTCTACTAAAATGTAAGAGGGAATATGGTAGACTTTTAATATTACTGCTCAATGCTAACCGCTTTAGATGGAAAAAGGAAAGTTTTATCTAGTGAGAACCAATACAGAAACTATATATACAATTGTAATAGAGAGAGAAAAAACATCCCCCTTGGAGGACGAGAGCAAACTCGATGATGGGTGTTTTGAAACTGTAAATCCTTCTCTTGTAAAAAAAAACCATGTTACAATACAGTGCTTGGTGACGCAAGAGAGCCTGGAGCAGTCTGTGTAGCCATCTTGACCGATCGTGCCCTATTGATTTATCCGTAAACTCAGCTAAGAGACGAGACACTGCGGAGCAAAGCTGGTCCAAATTGGATAACGGCACAAGACACGTCCAAGAAGCGGTGTGCGAAGGTATTTTGGGTTCTTCACCTCAGACGGCAAAAGATAAAGACTGTTTAATGCGACTTTAAGGCCGCTGCGAAACTCTTCTGCGTTAACAGATCTCCTTTCACATGGGCGCGAAAGGCACCAAGAAACGAGCGAAGCAACGTCGGCTGCAAGTGTGCACACTTTCTAATTGTTTTTTAACCACAAGTGTACGTGTTTAAATTATTGTTGAATCGAAAACATGTACAACACATCTGTCGGTAATGTCCTCGGCCACAAAAACAATACATCTGAATACCTATTGCGATTATACGCAACGCTGACAAATAAGAAATGGATGTGCAGACATTTTATCGTGTGCATTGCTTCATTATATTGTTATACACAAGGGGCACGATATGTGTGAATATGTGCTCTATATATACGTCTATTTTTGGTTGTTTTTTTGCACGCTGAGAGAGAGAGAGTCAAATTCCTCGTATGCGGAAACACACCCGGCCAATAAATCTGATTCTGAATAATACAACACACCATATTTAGGTAGAATAAATAAAGAAATGGGAATAACCTGGAAGCCCGGGTGAAGATCCCCCCACGGGCATGACTGAACGATCCAGATGTTGACATCATAATCATCATCCGTTTGGGAGTAATAAGATCACATCTGTGGGCCATAATGGACGCCTGTGAAACAAGAGTGTGTCAAGAAAGACAAGAATAAAAAAAAAAAAGAAAAGCATTAATGGGGTCAAATCTGTACAGGAAAAAAAAAAAAAAAAACCCCGCTGTTACTGTGATTTATGAGCCCCAGGTTTGTGGCATGTCATCGTCACATCGTATTGTCTCTGTGAAGCATTAATAACAATAATTATCTCCATTAAATGACGTTATGATGTTTGTCTTCGGACCGTAGATCAAGTTTTTTGTTTTTGTTTTAGCACGAGAGTAGTAGAAAAAAAACAACAAACCTACCTACGAGCACGTAGCAGTGTTTGTTTGTTTTTAGTGTTTGTTTGTTGTTGTTTTTTTTAAAGGGGATTTTAACAATCGTGTCCCAAGAAGATCTCACAGGAACAGCAACACCGAGGCTAGCTGACGAGGCTAGCGCGTTAGCTCAGCCCCTGACCCTGCGCCATTTACCAGCCAGCTAGCAGCTAACGCGAGACCGCCAACACTTTCACTTCCAACTCGCAACTAACTTGTCCGCTTTTCTGATTCCCTTCAGACGACAACAACAAAACAATAACAACCCCAAGCTTTGAGTGCGAGTTGCAACTTACCTGCTTGCTTAAGCGGAGGAAGCCACAGGGGAGGAGGAGGAGGAGGAGGAGGATGGTGATGATGATGATGGCAGTTCTGCTGGTTGTCATGCTAGCCCAATGCTAACGCTTCGGTTAGCTCCCTTCAGGGCGCCTCGGAGGAAAAAAAAAAAAAAGGATTTCAGTTGATTTTTTTTTTTTATATTTTGGAAAGTGCGGGTTAACTCAGCACGAGAAGCAACAAAATAAAAAATAAATACATTTGTAAAAAAAGCTACCGAAGTGATATCCTGTCGCTGACGGTGAAACTTGTGATAGTTCGGCGGAGGTTAAAAAAAACAGAAAAAAACAAAAAGACCCAAACTGACCACCGAAGACACTTTTGCAGGCGATTTCTGATTGGACGGCGGAAGCCACCAATCACCTGTGGATGAGCTCACTGGGTCGCCCCGCCCACCCCACGAACAACAACAACAACAACAACAACAACAACGGTAACACGAAAAGAATACAATCATCATAGCGACTGTAATTAATGATAAAGGAGTTCAAATATTCAAATTAGTAGGATTGTAGAGCAAAGGCTGCACATAAATAATAAATATTGGAATTTAAATATAGTTACAAATAAAAGACAGCCATTTAAATTTTTATTTTTACACATTTATTTAAGCCTCTCATTGACATACAATAAATCAGATATACAGTATTTTTTATTTTTTATTTTTTTTTATTATGGTTGCAGTATTTGGTTATGTAATAGTCTCCAGGGCCGGTCACCCTCCCCTCCTTGTCTTGTCGCAGGGCAGGGCTGCCTCTGCTGCCTCCTCTGATGCTGTTGATATTTGCACCACACTTCTTTTTTTTTTTTTAATGATCAAGCAGAAAAAAAAAAGAGAGAGAGAGAGAGAGAGAGAGAGAGAGAGAAAATGCTGCATAGTGGAAGCATATGGAGTCATTTTGTGTGATGCTTCACCACCACCGCCGCCTCCCACCACCCACTAAAGCTGCATGCACGCCTGCCCGGTGACTCCAGGAGTGGAGGAGGCGTCGCTATGATTAATATGGTTTTGCTCGACTCTCCCAGCAAGGTCATCAGCAGCCATCTGTAAGGCAGTGGAAAAAAAAACTAATATCCATTTAGATCCGAAACATCCCATTGTTACTCTGCGTTTTACTCGACGCAGCCCAGTGCGCCGGCAAAGTGGTCGGCACACACACACACACACACACACAATTTGGTTGTTTAAAGTTTTTACAGTATTAGTATGTCACTTCCAGTATATCTGTATATCTGTTTGATAAATTCACGCGTGTCTGCTGGAATGCAAAAAGCTCGGGCGAGTCTGGCTTTTGGTTGGTATACAAAATTTAAAAAAAAAATAGCATCCTCCGTGGTGAACTGTAAATGAATCGGGGGTGGGGGTGGGGGGGGGGGGGGCTGCTTCATCTCATATCCAGCAGCAGGACACTTTCTTCCGCTCTCATCTAGAGGGCAGTGGAGACACACGTTTAAAGACCCAGCGCCTCCACTGGAATTACAATGCATGATGGCAGAACGCTCACCTCACTATCTTCCTCTTTAGAGACCCGGGTTACACAGCTGAGCCCAACTGTCAGCACATACTGGAGATCTTCCCTGCATCCAAAAGCCTATATGCAATTAGCCTTTGTGGTTTTTTTTTTTTTTTTTTAATGTGAGGGCATTAACTTTGCACGTATCCCACAGACAACTAATCTCATAGCAGTTTGTGTGTGTATGTGTGTGCAAGGGGGAAGGCTTGGAGACTGGCGGTCCAGGGGTTGCATATGGAGATCAAAGGAGAGTAAGTCAGACATCCACATCTGTTTTCCTCCGGTGAAATAAGTTGGGCTGCCTGCTGACAGCAGTTTCAGACAAAGGATTGTTGTTTCACTGCGCTTCAACACAACAGAGATTTTAAAAAAAGAAAAAGAAAAGTAGATTGGCAGTGCGATCACTGCTCTTTATATTTCGGGTTGACGACCGTCGTGACGGCGCTCTTGTAGATGGGGTTGTCCCTCTGCAACAGAAAAGGAAGAACTTGTGGTTATTTTCTAATATTTAAGCAATATATCTAATAACGTGGTTATTTTCTGATATTTCTCAAGTAATGCCTTTTTCTATTGCTCTCACTTTGTTTCTTTAGTTGGGTCTGTACCAAATTCAGCTTGTTTTTTACTATGTTGCTTGTCAGTATGTACCTGTCCCAGTGTCACCGAGTGCAGCATTTTATTGTTTCAGCCCTTTTGACAGACAGCCACTGACAGAAGGCTCACCCTGTTCCAGCGTCTCTGCTCCAGCTCGCTCTGGAAGCGGGCGAACTCCCTGCGGTCGTGGATGCTGGTGAGTAGTTTCCATAGCAGCAGCGAGGCCACACCCAGCGTCACTACACAGCCTGAGAGCGCTGCGGTAATCAGGATCACATTCGGGCCCGCCGGGCATTCTTGACAGACAAAGAAAAATAAAACACCACGGCTCTTCATCACACACATATTGCCCTGTTTTTTTTTTTTTTTTTTTTAAGTTTTTAGAAGAGAAATAAATAAATAACATAAAGTAGGTAACAGAATACACAGACAAATTAACATAATGTTAGTGTTTGACATCACAAGCAAAAAGGACACATAAGGGATTTAAACGAGGAGATAAGTGTTGCTGGATGGACTGACTTTGTAGATACATTTTTATATAAAACAAAAATCCCTCAGGCGTCTTTAATTACAGAATTTTTATGTCGGGGTTTTGGTGCAGTCATAAAAAAAAAAAAAAAACAGAGACTCCGCTCACCTCTTTCGAGAGCGACATGAGCGCGGATGGGTTCTCCTTTTTCTCCCGCCTTGAGCAGGAAGTGCACTCTGCAGCCCTCCGTGTCCATTTCCATACACCTCTGAAGGCCTGGAGAGTTGGGAACTGTTGCTAAGACACCAGTCTGCCTTACCGAGGTGAGATTCAGGTGGGAACACTTCACCTCGCACTCCTTTAGACTCAAGCCTAGTGCAAAGGCCCGGCACAAGATGCATTCCCTTCGGAAAGAAGAAACATCAATATGATCAGAGCGAGGTACATCACATACTATTTCTTTTTGATTTACTGCCGCTACCCTTACAAAGTACATACTGTTGCATGTAGTATGCGTACAATTGGGACATACTAATTCATTGGAATGAGTACGCTTCCTTTTAGAGTCACATGCTGGCCTGCATACTGCAAGATTTAACCGGATGTTGTAGGACCCCCTGGTACTTTTGTTTAACATACTACGTATTGGGACGTACTAAATCTTTTTGTGGCATACTAAGTAGTATCGTAGTATGGACATCGAAACGAAGGGACAATGACGTACTCTGTTATCTTTTTTTTTTGGGGGGGGGGGAGATTTGTTAAATGCAATGTGCCGAGTTCATGATTATATAAAAAAATAAATAAAAAAAAAAGTAGTTTTTGAAGAGATTAGAGACAGGAATGTAAAACTTCCACACGCCATTTAAGCAATAATAATAAGGTTATAACACCTGTGCGAGGTGCAGACACCGGGGCAGGAAGGGCAAAGCTCGCAGGTCGGGCCCTGGAAGCGGTTGTCATGGCAAATGCAGGCGCCGCAGCGGCAGTCCCCTCTGCCCCCGCAGATCTGTCCATCCCGAGACAGACAAGACTCCAAGCCGAGAGGACACTCGCACGCTCGGCCGCCGAACGCTGGGAGACACACGCACGCGCCACACACGCACCTCCCGCGCCCTGGGGACAGCAGCACATGACAAAACAGTTTTAAATCAAAAAAAATTTTGGATATTGCATAATCAGCTCTTGGAATATGTGACACAGTATTTTACCTCCACACAGCAGTCCTCGGTGCTGATCGCAGCTCAAATCACTGCACTCACAGAACTGCCCGTAGTAGGCACGGCCGGGCTTTCTGACGCCCTTTTGACAAGCACACCTCCCACAAACGCACTCTCCGCGTCCGCTGCATACTTCTGATGCATTACCACGGCGACAGAGGTGTGAGTCAAGCGCCTCGCCCGACTCCTCTTCATCGTCGCATTCACAAAACGTTCCGACTCTTCCTTCTTTGCACCTGCGACGCGGAAAAACAAAATATCTTGTTGCTCGTTTTTTCCCTTTTCCCCCCGGATCGCCTCAAATTGGGCTGGTTAGGTAAAAATGTATGCCATCAAGCTACTTCACCTACCTGCACACACCGCACTCCAGAGTGCCGTTGCCATGGCTACACGAATCACTGTGTGGGACCCTGTCCTTTTGACATGAGCACTCGCATATGGGGCTCAGCAGGACTTCAACCTCTTCACCGTAGCCTTGGGGCTTAATGGTGACACGGGATGGTCGTCGTGAGGCGGCCGCCGCACACGGAGGCGCCGTGATGCTGACATTAAAGCTCACCTAGAGGTCAGGTGAGAAATCCTTGAGCTCAAATGTAATGCTGCACTAATGAGGTAATTATAATTAGCATTACCGTTGCTTCGCTGCGAAATGGCCACACGCCAACAGGAGCACTTAAACAATTTACCCCGCTCAGAGCCCGCCAATGCGAGCACACACACCTCGTCACCCACGGAGATGTCGGAGCACCTCCTCCCCCGTTCGCCTCGCCGCGGCCCGCCGTCCTTACAGCGTGAAGTGTAGGAGATGTGGTAGCCCGCCGGCAGCTTGCCGTTCTCCATAACAACTTCAGAGGTCAGTGCCTGCAGTCAATAAAGCAGTTACCCTCTTAAAAGATGAGGAGGGTGTCAGCGAGGCTACTCGCATGAGGATAACGACCTTTGTAGGAAGGGAGTTTCTTGCCTCACTTACATTGTAGGCTTCGACAATTATCTGCAGGATGTTGTGGGAGTTGTTGGAGAGCGTTCCGACGGCACACTTTGGGAAGATGCTTCTCAGGCCCTGCAGCAAAGCAACAATATCCACAACATAAATTAATAAGCGGAGTGTGTGTTTGTTGACAAGTCTGCCAGCTTTACGTGCTGCTCTTTCTAGGAAACCTGTCTGTTACTGCGATGGCAAAGAAGAACTGAACAAGCACGGGTACTTGAATCAGTCATGGTCGAAAATCACCACCTCTGACGGATAGAAGGTCGTCTCAAGGACAGTCAACGTGTCCTCACACCTTAAGGACAGAATTGGTCGATTTCAATGACTCCCAACGCGTCCTTACAGCTAAACGATGCATCATTTGTTATAACGACATAAATGACTGATAGACAGTACCACCCGGTGGATGTACTGGGCCTTTGTTGTCATGGTAACGATAATAAACACATGGATAACTTTGCAGAATGCTCGTAGGTTAGTTTTAGGCACAAAGTGGTCAAATTTGAGTATTAAATTGAATTTGGGATACAAAAAAAAATGCAAAAAAAAACCCACCTTCAATGTTACATCATTTGATTGACCTCCACAGAATACATCAGTAAAAGGATAAATCTGTTTATCATCTATATTTTTGTATTTGTCAACAAAAACATGTTGAGAACATAAATGATACAAGCCTGATCCTGTCCCCTGCAGACTTCCACTTTTACCCAAAACCACGTCGATGAGACACACTGCTGCACTGGCATTTGAAAAACCAACATAACACATTGTTAGATTCTGATCTTTTCAGGCTTATTTAAATTTTTTTTTTTTTTACCAATAATGCACCACCATTTCTAACCTTTCTTGTTATGTAATCCGGTGCTGCTAGCCAGTAGCCCAGTGTTACATTTTAGTGTTACTTCATTTGCAGCCAAATTACCCATAAAACTTGTTTTGCAATAATATTAGATAAATACTTGTTTACATCTCGGAAACTTATGCAGGAGAGCGGGAGTTAGAAGGAGCTATTAGATAAAGTGAAATCAATGAAGATTTAATATGGCGGACTTCGAGGGGCAAAAGCTCCATTAAAAGTGGTTAAAATGTGAAGTACTACACTACAACCACAGCATCAAAGTATACATTCATGAAGCACATCTGTTAAATCATTAATAATAGAGGTTGGCCCCGGCTGTACCTCGTACAAGTGCGTGACTTCTTTGGTGACAGCGAAGATGATCTGGATGTTCTTCTGTCTCAACGTTTCGGCGACGTGAGCTACCGAAGGATAGTCCTGAGATGGAGGGGGCAGATGTGAAACCTCATAACCGTCAGAGCAGAATATATATATGTGTAATCAGTAGTTAAGCACGCTCTCCCTCTTCCCGCTATCGCTGTCCTCCCTCTTTTCCCTCCCATCTAACAACTTCCTCCGATTGCTCATCTCATTCACTCTCCCTGACAGACTTTCCATTTGCTCCAAACAGATAAATAAGTACCATTCAGAGAGGAGTGACACCTGCATCTCGCGCATCCATTTCCCGACCTGGGCGGCCATTTATCCAGACAGAAATAGATTAATAATGCAGCCGCAGTCACTCCGCCTGTCAGCTGCCTGTGACTGGAATGAGGTCAGGACACATAACGCTCTCATGAGCCTAATGAGAGACCTGTTTGGATGTTTACCACACAAGGATAAAGACTCACAAGCAGGAAGAAGAAAATAGCATCCTCTTCCAGCACACACACACACACACACACACACACACACACACACACACACACACACACACACACACACACACACACACACACACACACACACACACACACACACACACACACACACACACACACACACACACACACACACACACACAGACACAGACAAGCAGCTAGCCATCGATACACAAGTGAGATTAAGAGATGAGAGCTTTGGTTTGAATTACTCCACAGACAGTGCAGCTGTTTCCCATCAGGGTGTGCCCGTCAGCATCTTCTTTACCCAGCGAACCGTGCTGTTGATTCTGACCTTTAAATCACTGTCTTTGACTTCTGTCCACAGCAGACCCCCTTATTTCACTGCCAGGATTGCAGACGGGAATCAATTTAGTACGCCGCTGCAATATCTGGTCCATAAAGGATAAACCATCCACCCATAGCTGGTGACTGTTTGGTCTGCTGAGCTCAAGCTTCACTCTTTACCTGGGAATATCAGTGATTACAAAGCTGCATTAATCAGTTGTTTCCCAGAAGCGAGGAGAGCTTGCAGACAAGCTGTAGCATTATTAACTTATTAAAATCGTGTTTTGGTCCGGCTATAATGAATGGAAATCTGGTGTTTACTCTCCTTTTAGTTCTCGCCGGGTCTCTATTAATCCCCAAAAAGATATATTTGTCTGTAGCTGTTGGAGAATCCGCTTCTTTTTCAGCTACGTGCTAACTTTGTTAGAACAGGAAGACGGAAACAGACGAGCACGCTCACATTCACTCTTACAATTAAAAATCACCAATTAACCTGACATGTTTTTGGATGGTGGAACCCTTTTGTGAAATAGAAGAAAATAGTATTGTAAATGTGTTTATAGTCCTCTAAACTTAACTAATTATCGGTTACAGCATTAAACCCGAGGTCGCCTCTATGATAGGATAAAAGGTTCTGTGGAGCTGCAGATTTAGAGTTTGATTCTTTATGGATGTGTCACTGCGAATGTCCTCCCGTCACTCGACATGAAGCCACCTGATTCGGTTCTGTGATACAATAGTGGGACTTTAAATACGATCCATTTTTAGGAGCAAACCTGGGAATTTCCTCTGGTGTACACGTTTTTCTGCAGGTGACACTTTCCATCGTTGGGAAGCACGATGCCGCCCAATTTTCCATCTCCAGCAAAGTGGAAACCAGCGTCCGTGGAGAACACCAGCAGACGAGTCACGTTCCTCCAGCCGATCTGCTCCTGCGAGCGAAGAACACCAAAGAGGTTTGTGTCTGACAGGGAAAAGAATTACCTTTCTGCTTGTAATCAAATAACTGTGGATGAGTAATACTTTATGCCTTCATGCTCTTTAGGGCTTTAATTTAACAACCTGCCAGTATGAAATTATAAAGTCAAATTTTTCATATTTGAAAATTCAGAATGGATCGAAAAAATACGCCCTAAAAACTGACTGGTGCAGTTTCCCAAAGGAAGCTTAGTATTCTGAAATAGCTCTCTCATCTATTGTTTGCAGTCTTTCCACTTCCTCCACGTTAACGCCCACAAAACCCACAAAAAAAAAAATCACAACAATCCCTGTGTTGCAGTCCCGCTCCCCTGCTGGGCTTCCTCACATTACCTCACACACGGCGGCCTGCATCAGGGCATCCAGCCCACCCTCCGGCGAATCCAGGTTGCCGGAGATCCGCTGCCCCCCGACCAGCTCCGCGAAGAGGCTCCCGTCGGCAGTGAGGCTCAGGACGTGGCGGTAGGTGAAGGGAGGCGCGCAGGGCCACGGCTCGGTCCTCTTGCAGGGGTTTCGGAGCATGTCCCGCGCCATGCTGATGTATGGCATCACCGTCTTGTCCACGAACGCACCGAAGCCTTTTTTTTGGGGGGGGGGTTGGAAAACGAATGGAGGGGGGCGTAAGAAGTAGCACAAAGTTTTAAGGAGTGATTATAAAACTGAAGATGGGGGGAATGGAATAACTAATGTCCTCCCTTCTCTCAACGGTTACAAGTTGTCCTTGAGCAAAGCACTTAATCCCCCGATCGCTCCAGTGGTGCTGCTCAGTGGCCAACGGTAAGATTATGATTGTACTGGGCAGCTCCCAGGTGTGTAACTGTGTGAATGTGACACAAGGGTATTCCATAAAAAGGAGAATGGAGTTATAAAAAGTTATAAGAATTTTTTTTTTTTTTTATGACAGCCTACATTTCAGGGCGAAAAAATAGGGGGAGGCTGAAATCGAGGCAGACAGACCGATTCTGAAGTCGCTGGTGGTGTTCCTCATTTCGGCCATGAGGTCGGCCCCCAGCTTCTTGACATTGGGCAGGTCGTCCTCCATGGAGAAGGACAGATCCATCAGGTAGTACAGGTCTATGGGGTAGTCCTCCACGCGTTTGAACTTCACCTCAAAGCTCTGGGGTTCGCCTGCCGAGGGGAAATAATTCTTTTTTGGAAACACAACACCACCGCCATAACAGCGAGGTCACGAAGAGGAGTCCGTGAAAGCACACAAATCACACACAGAAAGTTTTTCCAAGTCTGATTAAAACATTCTTTAAGGGTCTGTATTTTGGGGTTTTGTGGGTTTGTGCAAAAAAAAAAGTTAATAAAATGATTTATTTCTTCCGCAGAATTAAATTCCTGACTTAATGGAGAAGGCTCATATCATTTCAATCACCATTTAGGGAGCTGAAAGTAACAGAAAATGGCATTTTTCCACTTTCAAAATAATATGTGAAAAAAAAAATGATTTCTTTAGTTTCTTTTGTGGGTGCAGGTTGTTAGAGGATTTGTAGCCATGGCCCTGCATAATACCCCTCCACAAAAATCTCATTACAATTGTAATAGCAAGACTTCTTAAGGCAGCGCAGCCTGAGGAAACTTATACGTTGTGTACCATACTATTATCAATTGGTCATTCTTCCCCGACACTATCAGCACTTGAATTTCAGCGGACCACTGTGACCCCGTCACTCTGGAGACAGCGAGAGAAACCAGTTCCTCTGTGATCACAAACGAGAGATGGATCCGATACGTATATACTTCTGCCTACAGCACCCACCTGGCCTGAGGCGCAACCGGACGGTCTGAGGCTGCAGTTGGGTCACCTGTCCGTGCCACCGCTGACGTCTTCGCCCTGGAGGGTGAGAGGTGATCTTGCGGTTCTGTAGAAGGACGGTGGAACCTCTGGGGTCCTCCAGGTGATCCAAAGGACAGCCCCTCCTCAGCAGCACCCCGGCTGTGTCGCAGCGCTCCCATATGTGCTGGCCCACTTCTAGAAAACTCTTCGCACAAGTTTTAGGTTCACTTCAGCCCCATATAACAACTCCCACCCCTTAAAAAAAACAAAACAACAAAAAAGAAATGCTGAAAATGAAATGTTCTCAGACAGCTAAGACGAAATAACACGGCAGCTGGAGTGAAAAACAACAATTTGCATGAAGAATTGTCAATTAATTACTGTGATATAGAAAGAATATGAATGTCATGATTAAAAGCAGCATGCGTGTGTTTGTGTGTATTTCTTCTCTTTTTGCTCACAACATCTTTCAATATGCAAATAAATGCCATTAAAACTCACACAGAGATTCAACACTTCCAAAAATTGGCCTTTTGAACTTTTGCTTTTTGTGGCATTTTTTGTTCTGACAGCATACCATGCTCGCATGAATGTTAAACACCGCATGTAAATGACGATGTGATGATGTGTCAAATATAACACCAGTTATTATTAACACATAATACCAACACATCACATCAGAGAAGCATGATTTTCTCAATTTTACAGGGTTTTTCTCACCACATACGCTCAGTTTGAACTATTAATTAAAAAATGTCCTAGTTTTTCTCCAGTTTTATTATTGCTGTAGCAGAATGTTTACAGAATACACAAACTTTAAACCATCCACTGCTGACTTTCCTAAATCGTTTAAATATTTTACAGTAAGTCAAACTCCAACCAAGTATCACGCCAGAGCGTAAAATAGATACGCATGTCCACTACAGCAAAATGTGAAATAGTTACAATTGGCGATTTCAAGGCGTGACACTTACACGTTTTGCTGTAGTTGACTGGCGTGTCTGTTACACGCTTTGTAGAAGTGAAAGTTACACGCATGCAAATGTCCTCTAAACAGAGGATCATGTGACCGTGGTGTTGCAACAGATTTTTTTTTGTCGTATTAGTGGAGGATTTGTGGCATTGTTATCATCATTAACTTTTTGTTTAAACCCGCTTCTGCTAATGGTTTTGTTTTTCTGTAAGTTACATGGTTGAAACCATGCAGCAGGTTTCATTTTCTAGAAATCACTACAGGACATAACATGTAGCTGTCACGTCTAGACATCGCTAAGCGTAGCTATATCACGTTTTGCTGTAGCGGACGGGCGTGTCTATTTCACGCTCTGGCGTGATACCGGGTTGCACATTTTATATTTACATTTGTACCGTAAGTTTTATGATCAATTAAATTACTGAGGAAGGCTTTGCACAAAAAATTAGTTCATTAAAATATTATTGCCTTTCCTAATGAACATCACACTGTTAGAGGAGCTGAACGGAGCATTGACAAAGTTCTTTGTGGCCCTAAAATGTACACACTGTTGCGCTGACTGTGATCTCTTCACAAAAATAAGTCATGGAGCTTTTCCGAGGCCACTCACCCCCTCAGCACACCAAGCACAGTGTGGCCCAGCTGCCAGACACTCTCCACAGCTCCTGACCCCTTGACTTTGGCATTCGTGATCTGAATGGTTTGGAGGCAGAACAGAAGACAGCATAAAAATTTAAAAAAAAAAACTTGCCCACCACAATAAATGTGTAAATCTGTACGGGTGAAGTTTTGCTAGTTTTGGTGATTTCGTGGGAAGTTACTTCAAATCGGATTCTCTTTTTCATTCTTGAGTTTTTGTTTCCGAACTTTTCAATCATGGAAGCCGGTTCCGAGCAACGCGGTTCTCAAAGTCTGAAAACGATGCAATGAACTCAACTTTCCGCATCAAAAATACAACCTCACAAATTCTATTTGAAGCCAATATGTGATCTGAATCATTCTGCAGACTGCGTGGACTCCATCCAGCCGCACTGGACATCTATACACATCTATCACACCTGTTTCACATGCAGCAGACACATACTTTAGTTACCTTTGATCGTTTGTTACCTTTTGCTGCAGCTCCATATCATACAGACGTCAATATTTGATCTAACTCTCCGCAAAAAAAGCAAATAAGTGAATTTTCCAAAATGTTGAACTATTCCTTTAAGTAAAGATCAGGGATATTGTGAGAGTGGCTCTTTATTGCATTCAAAATGGCTCTTACTTTAAAATATCAACATCCTTTTTTTGTGTGTGTGGAGTTCAGTAAAACACATTGTTTTCCAAAATGTCAACACTTTTCTTTAAATTTGGTTCGAACCCATTTTGTTTAATCAGTGTTACACTCTGCTGAAATGCCCCACAGAAGTGAAAACATGTCCACCTGCTGTCCCACCACGTTTGAATCCACACTGCATTTAAAGCAGAGCCTGCTCAGCCCTGAGGATATGACAGGTGCAAATTTTGAGTGGCAAACAACCAGCGGGATCCAGGCTACAATCTAAATGAGAATTTCTGAGTAGGAAGAATAATGAGATGGTTTACTTTCATGGCATTCTCAATGAGAAAAAGTATTGACCCACCTCGTGTTCCTGTGGCGTCGTCTCTGCAGCACAATAACAAGACGACGGCAAATAGCAGGATCATCTGGAAAAAAAAAAGAGGGAAATGCAATTTACTGACTAAAATCTGGACCATTTCTTTCCTCTCAAATCATTAAGGTGGAGTGGAGTTGTAATTGCTGTTTAAGGAAAATAATCTCTACGCTGAATAGCTAAAAAAAAAAAAGACTACATTACTTGACCCACCGGCTGTTTGGTTTACACAATACAGTAGAAATAAGAGGCACTTACCTTGACTGATTCAACCATGTGGAGATAAACATAAAGGGGAGTAGGGGTGTCTTCCCTCTTGGGGAGGGGTGAGGGGTGGGGTGGGGTGGGGTGGGGGGAACCAGATGGTTCCTCTCTGCTTCCTGTGTAAGACATGAGCTGGTGGGGTGGTGGTGGGAGGGGAGGGGGGTGGACACACACTCCACCAGCACTCCCTCCTCCCTCTGTTATCCTCTTTCTTACGGCAGCCACAAGTGGATCTGCTGGCTTATGTTTCGGGGTCCTGAGCCGCAAATGATCTCTTCAAGTAAGGCCAAAGATAAAGCGAGTAAGTCCACGGCTTTCTGCTGAGAGAGGCTGAAAGAAAAGAAAGAGACACTTTCTGTCCTACTTGTCCTCGCAAAGCACACGGCTGCGGTGTCAGAGAGCGAACGCATATCGCCTGCAATCTTTGCTACGCTCTGCTTTCCCAATTGTTCGGACCTTGCTGACCGCTGCATGAGACTAAAGCCCGTACAGAAAAAACGTGGACACGGCAGCGCACGAGCTAAATGAGTTTTGAGGACACATTTCTTGCTGAAAACACAGAGGTTTAAGAGTTTCCCCTTTTTGAAAAGGCAGATCCTTTAAACCTCTGCGGTCAGATCCGACGTCCGGCTGCAGAACATATAGGAAATAAATAAATAATATCAAAAATAATGGCGATTTTGTTGCAACCTGCTATCATGGCAAAGCGTGAAATAGACACGCCTGTCCACCGCAGCAAAACGTGACGGTCGCATGATCCTTCATCACGTGACATTTACGTGCGTGTAAGTTTCACGCTTACAAAACATGGACGTTTCACACCTGGACAGCCCTAAGCGTAGCTAGGTCACGTTTTGCTGTGGCGGACAGGCGTGTCTAATTCACGCTTTGCCGTTATGCTAGGTTTCTTATTTTCATCCAGTTTGTGGAAAATAAATTGCTGGATGATCACGTAGCATCACAGACTAAAATAATAGAAGGATAATCTGCAGTACTCTATTTAAAACCAGAAGTAAATATGTATAGAATTTCCTGAAGATCAAGCAGCTTTCGCCACCCACTTTAAACCTACAGAAAAAGACAATGGGATTAGTCAGTGTGCGAAAATGAGAAGGACAACACACAGAAAGGCGACAGTTGGTTTGCTTTTCTCCTTTTGGAAAGATAAAGGATAATAAGAAAAAAGGCCACATTCCATTATTGCTGACTTCTATTTGGTTTAATTCAATTCAAATGTCTTTGTCAATCTTTGAGTGAAATTTTGTTTGCAGACAGAGTTTGGAATAAAAAATGCATAACAAACCACCCCTCCCTGAACCACACACTCAAACATAATTTGATAACAGCTGATATAGGGTGAACTGCACAACACAATGCAAACAATTCAGGAGGAAAAATATATAGCATTTTCTCACCTCACACAAGGCTGTGTGACTGCATGTGCAAAAAAAAAAAAAATGAATTACTGACTCATTTTAAAGCAGAATATAGAGCATGTCATGAAAGCGTGGAGAAAAAAAGACCACGCAGTGTTTGTTTGAAGGAGATTTTCTGTGCCCACTATCGTCCTACTACCATGGAGTTGTCTGTTTTTTTTGGACTTGCTGACACATTACTTCCAAAATACCCGAGCAGCTCTCTTGTTCTTCCCAAAGGGACATCGATCTCAGGTCAGTGAAAATGGGCAACCATTGAGAGGCATTAGCGCCTCTCCAATGGTCCTTGTTGGAGAAATAATACATGAGCTTCCTCCAAATGACATCATTCACAATTTAGCACCGCACTAAACCCGGTCTGGTTGGATCTGTGAGACTGGAGTTGGGTGTTTTTGGCCTCAGATGTAACAGCCGAAGTTTGAATTAAAGACGCAACGGCCCTATTTCATCAGCAAATAAAAATGTATACACTTTAAGAAAATGCGATTCAAGGTCTGTTTCCCTTTTTCTGAAGCTTACAACCACGTCGCATCGCCCTTCTCTAACATTTGCTCATCAAAGAAAAGCAGGAAAGGAGTTCTTGAAGAGGGGTGACCTTTGCCGAGGCCACTCGTCCATTCTTGTATCCAACTGCAATATATTATTTATATATTTCTAAAAACTATTACAATCATGTTAAAATGCGCTCATGCCCAGCTGAAGCCTCACATTTCAGCTGCTGTACCGGTTCCGGTTCTGGTTCCGCGGTCGACGCGTTCACCGTCCCCGAGTGCTCCAACGACTGCTTGAAGTTTAAAGTACATGTGTTTCCCAGAGGATTACTCATAACCATGAACGTGGCTTGTGATATGGAGTCTTCGTCTTCCGAGAATGGCCTATGTTTGGTCACTTTTGAACTTTACTGCCATCTACTGGATTTTAAGATGCACTGCAGTTAGTAGGCCAAATCTCGCAATGTTTGTGGATCCGTGTTTTGATTCAGATTTGCTCCAAAATTTAAAGGGTCCTTCCTTGGTCTAAGCTACACCTTTTCACTGAGTTTCATAAAAATTGGGCCGGTAGTTTTTCCAAAATCCTGCAAACAAACACACCAACGAAAAAACTGCAGCCAAAGCATTATTTCCTTGCCTGAGGTAAAAAAATAATTTGATATTTTTGCTTAGCCGCTATTTGGTAAATATTACTTGAGCATTTTCCAGAGATCAAACGTCATTTTGTAGTATTCCACACATGAAAACTATTAGATGTTGTTTAGATAAGATATTCTGCACAATATAGGACAAAACAGCAGAAAATGCAAAAATAAAAGTCAAGATATTTCTGACCACGAGAAGAGGTTAGTTTGAGGTAATTTTTGTCAATTTGATTTTGCAAAAAATGGATTGGATTTCACTGTTAATTATGTTTTGCATCCCACTTCTATTCTAATCTACTCTCAGAGCTTTGCCTCCTCCTTTCAAACATTTATATTACCAATTTTAATTTAAAACTTCTCACTGGAAAAAAAAAAAAAAAGAAGCTTTGTTTTGAAAATGCTCTTTGCTGTTGTTTACAGGTTACATAATGTGACGGGGGGAGAGGAGAGAGCTCTTTGTAGCCGCAGCACAATTTTTACTTGATAGAGGCCTGTCACTCAATATCTGGTTTGTGCTTTACACAGGACTGTGGGTGCTCCTGTGTAGGAGGAGTACAACAAAAGGGGGAGACAAGAGCGCTGGCATACCTGACCCCCCCCCCCCCCTCCAAAAAAAGAAGTAAATCTTCCCTGCTGTTTGGTGCTGCTGCGGATTTCAAATTCAATTAAAAAAAAAAGGAAAACGATCACAGTAGAGGAAGCTTAATTTTTTTTTTTTTTTATTTGAACATCGTCCTGGCTAAGATTAGCTCCTTTTCCTCAAATGATTCATTTCTCCGTTTTTTTTTTGAATGAAGCCATTCAACAAGCAGGTAATGTCGTGACTCATAATGATCTAAATGAGACCTTGAACTCATCAGTCTGAGCTCCGTGGATAACCAGGGGCTACATGGATTTGTGGAGGTGGACAGCTCTGTGTCTGCTTTGGCCTGGACTTCCAAAACTGAAGCATATTCACCCCAAAAAAGAAAACTAATGAAAGATGGAAATCAGCCTTCAGGGGAACCTGGGTTATTACCCAAGTAGAGAAACCTGACTGAAACCCAGAAAACTTTTTTGTCACAACACCTGTTCCAGGCACTTAGGCGCCCTGTTTGCAGCTCCGAGGTTTATGTTGCAATACACACTGAGCTGGGGCAGCTGGCTGCATCCCTTCATTAGCCTCCTCACGAATCCCCATGCTTTAGCTGAATGGTGTTGATGCTCCTGCCCTCTGGCTGGAGGTTGTACGGCTCTCTGAGGCCGAGTCGGTCCAGCTGCTCGGCCCCCGCTGCTGCTCCTGTTTTGTCTCGGATGACATTAGCCGTCGCCGGTGCCCGCGCTGCGAGCGTCGCCGGGGCCCGCGGTGCTGCTGGGGGACCGCGAGGAGCCGCGTGACGCCCGCTGCCTGAGGTTCTGGGAAATAGATCGATGCAGGTTCCTCATGGAGGAGCTGGCTGCCATGGTGACCACCCAGGGATGGCGGCTGGCCTGTTCAGCGGTGAGCCGGGTGGCTGGGTCCGACACCAGCAGGCGCAGAATAAAGTCTTTGGCCGAGTTGGAAACGG
Organism: Brachyistius frenatus; assembly: GCF_029030835.1. Lineage (NCBI taxonomy): Eukaryota > Metazoa > Chordata > Actinopteri > Embiotocidae > Brachyistius > Brachyistius frenatus. Next base: position 137,891 of record NW_027210664.1, read on the forward strand.
AGGGCCAAGGCTGTGGGGTAGAAGAAGAGCAGGGTGATTGATAGCACACTCTCTGCAGGAGATGTCATGTCAGCCCACGCACACACACACACGCACACACACACACACACACACACACACACACACACACACACACACACACACACACACACAGACAACACGCATAGGCCCTCTGGAACCTGCAGCGCTCTAAAAGCTGCAAGATCTAGACGGGGCGCCTGCAAAGATTCAAAGCCTCTTCAAAGATGGATGCAAGAATTCATTCTAACAAAGCAATAAAACTATGATCCCTGCGCTCTGCAGGCCTAACAAGCAGAACTAAATTCAAAGGAAAGCTAAATGTCACTGGGCAAAGGGAAGCAGCAGTCTTTGGCTGAATGAATAGAGACCGGGAGGTAAGACGGCCCTGCCGCATGTGTGTGGGATTTCAGTGCATGTTTATTCTTAGCTTCGCGATAAAGGCACTGCAGATGAGCTTCGTCGGGATTCTTTTTGCTCTTTGTTAATTCAAACTGCAAATCATTTTCTCCTTGTCATGACCCGAGCAGACATTCAACGCCGCTTTGAAATCTGCCATCTTTCCAGAAGGAGAAAAAGGACAACAGAATCATTATCATAATTCACAATCATTTAATTATTCATCGTGGCTTTTGGTTCTTTGTTATGAGGACAACATTGCGGAGGCGCGCCTCGGGAAATTGACGACCTTTAGTGCTTCCATCTCACTTGAAATAAAATATTTTGGATATACACATTGAATAGATTGATGGGGCGCCAAATAAAAAAAAAAAAAAAAGATGTCCAACACGGCTGGTTACAGAAACTGGGACAAAACACAATTACCTTAATCGGGATAAAATTTAAAAAAAAAAACCCGCTCCTTTTCTGTTCGTGATGTTCGGCTGGAATTATGAGAACAAAGTCGTGTAATAAGCGTAATGCAAAGACTGCTTTCTTAATCACTTTTATCTCGCTCTCTATTTCCACAGTCACCACCAATTAGTTCAAATATTTCTCCATCGTATTTGGCTGAAGAAGAATCAAAGCTTTAAATACAGTAAAAAAAATAAATTCTCTCATTCTCCGCTCAGACTAAAATCTCCACTCTTTAGGGAGGTCTCGCTCTCCATTTTAATCCTGAAATGCATTTCTCTCTCTCTCTCTCTTTTTTTTTTTTTTTTTTGTCTCTCGCGGTATAATGACAATTAATCAAGCATGAAATTGACAATCGCGAGACTGTTGCCGGTGAGAGGAATTCAAAGAAGCAAGGACTTGCTTATTCTCACAGTGTACCGACTTGGAGAGGAGTGTAAAGGAGTAATATATAAAAAAAAATAAAAAAAAGCTTCTCACTCAAACTTTCTTCTCATTGTGCTGCTATTTCACACCTGAGAGGCAGGCGGAGTGACACCGTTTGATTGAGCTCCCACGACTAACAAGTCTGACTTTCCTCTTCAGCCCTGGTGGTGACTAGCCGACGCTCCTTATTATACCGTGCCGCGAAATACACACTCGATAGCTGCTGTGGCTTTTTTTTCTTTTGGTTCTTGATCTGGAATGATGGGAGCACATACGTTTTGGAGCGTGCCGGCTTAAAAAAAACAAAAAACAAAACGCTTTCACTAGGTTGGAAATAATGCAATAAAAACAAATTTAAATAAAAAAAAAGAATCTTGCATGCCACCACTGAGGGGGTATCGAAAGTTTTTCCTTTTCTCCCGCACACTTAAACTCTCTCCCGTTATTTTTCACGTCAAAATACACAAAGGCTTTATTGCGTTTGCAAGGAGGAGGCGAGAGCTGGTGTTATACATCACTGTTGAGCAGAAAGGTAGCCAAAAGAGGAGGAGGGTGAGGAGGGTGGGAGTGCAGATTCGGGACGAGCAGTGGAGATACCTACAGGGCTCGGCTTATTGAGCAACATCTTGTTAGAGTGAATGAGAAGCACCGCTGAGCGCGTTCGCGCTGACAAGGCCGTAATTGGAAGAAATGAAGAAAAAAGCCAGAAGGTCGGATTAACGCCAACGTGATCACGGGTATAATGCACTTTTTGAGTAATGAACTACTCCACGGCAAGAGTCTCTCGTCTCGCAATCACAATCTACTAATCACCTGGCAGCGTTTTCCCGAGCAACAAAGCCAAGTTTTAAAATGCGCCTTCGTCGACGAGTCCCCACTAAAATAACAACAACAACAAAAAAAAAGGGCTGAAAAAAAGGTGTCCTGTTGTTAATTCAGGGGGGAAGTTGAAAGCTAAACCGCGCTAATTCAAATATCGATACTCGGATGCAAGGGGGGGTATTGGGGCCGTCGAGCACAATACGCTGTGACCAAAAGTGGAGGCCGGATGTGTTGCCGTGGCGACCACTGGGGGGCACACTGGGCTAACCGTTACACTCGTGTCCGTGCTGCTTCGAAGATGTAGATGATTTGTGGTCAGAAAAAGTGCCGCTTCAACGAGAGCAGAATGCGGACGAGGAGGTTACCTGCACACAGCTGATGCAAGGATTGGTGTGCAAAAAAAGCCTGGCACACGCACACGCACGCACACACACACACGCACACGCACACACAAAAAGCCGCACTTGTACGCACACACAGATGAGACGTCCTGATTACATGCGAGGGAAATGATCTGTCCTCTGTGTGGTGATAAGGGGCAAAAAAAAAAAGAAGAAGAGAAGCCCTGGAGGCCTCTGCCCTGCTCGTCCTCCGTCCCCTCCTTTCTTTTCCTACCCTCCAACCTTCTCCACCACCCTGCCATCAATCCCCGATTCCCCCACCCCCTCCACCCCCCCACACAGCCCCACCTCCCTCCCACCCACGGCATCAATGTGAGTCTGCACTACAGGTCCTCAGGAGAGGGGGTGTTGCACCTGTGTGGGAATGTGTGTGTGTGTGTGTGTGTGTGTGTGTGTGTGTGTGTGTGTGTGTGTGTGTGTGTGTGTGTGTGTGTGTGTGTGTTGCTAGTGTAGTAGGGGGAAGGGTGGGGTGGGGTAGGGTGGGCGGGGAGACAGAGGGACCTGGTTTGTGGGAAGGTGCCGGCGGCTGTTGGGCCACCTGAGCAAGTCTCACCTTCATCTTGCTGCTGAACCCCCCCCCCACCTCCCCACACACACACTTTTGGACAAATGTGTGTAATTGCAGCCTTCAAAGATCGCTATTGGGTCATTTATTTATTCTATGTCTGCAAAATTTGTGGATTTGAGTGCACGTGTTGGGAAAACAAACAGTTTTTTGTTCTTATATTCAGTCAACTACGAAGAATATTTGGTATTTGAATTTGATTTACCAGATGGTTTCCCCGATTCTCATTTTGTCGTGTCAAATTGTATTAATCTGCTGCATCTCTGCCATCTTGAACAAACAGAACTTTGCACTGCCAGCGTTGTTGAGATCACGGTGGCGTGTTGGCTCGGTGGTTCGCTCCATTATGCAGAACATCCTGGCTTTGATTTGAAATTTGTAAACTCTGCATACTAAATTTAATAGCTTTATAAGGGCTCTCTAGGAATTATTTTTTTCTTGGACTACATTTCGACATATATCAGCAGTCGAAAGCACACGTGTCAATAATCCAAACAACGATTGGCTAAATCCCATTTTTCTTCTGATGGTTTCTTGAGTGACGGCTCACTTTTCACACCGTCACGACTTCCTGGGACTCTCGAATAGAAAAAAGGAGCCATTGTTTGTGTTATTAGCAACACGCTGACTGTGATAAGTGAGAATGTCTGCTGCTATTGTGTGGACATCCAATCACAATTACAAGTAACAATCCTGAGTTAAAAAGACATCACATCTCGGTTATTTCAGGAGAAAAAAAAACCTGCATTATTCTTTTAAATGTTATTAATTTGCTCTAAGTGCAGTTTCGGTATTCAACGAGTGTTATCGCCAACCTGCTCCTCATGAAAGTCGTCGTGTGCCTTTTCGTCGGTCTCCGAGTGTCTTTGTTCAATTGGTCGTTTTAAATGAAACTCTTCAAGAATCGGGGAGGCGGGGGGGAGGGGGGGCACCCTTCTGAGTGACACCAAGAACCGTTGTGACGGCTCGGGTCCACATTTTGTGGAGACTTGTCAACCTTCATCACACCCCGCAACATTATTATTATTATTATTATTATTATTATTGTCATAACAGTGTGTGTGTGTGTGTGTGTGTGTGTGTGTGTGTGTGTGTGTGTGTGTGTGTGTGTGTGTGTGTGTTTAGCTGCCTTGTCACTCTGCTGCAGAGGGTTTGGTACTCGCCCGTGATGGAACAATAAGTGTCTTGTCAACGTGGAAATGTGATTGATGGCCGGTCTATCAAGCTGTGGACTTCTCATTCAGCATGTATGATGTCTTCATATGTCACCGTACGAATTCACAGATTGATGCCTTCACTCCAACTCGCTGGCATGTTTTAGATACTCTACATACGGTGGTGTGAAATGTTTTTTTTTTTAGCTTTTATTTTCCTCACCGGTGTGTCCTACAATGGGACCTGTGTCGAAAAGAGCCACCGTGTAAAAAATAAAATAAAAATGAAATAAGCCCTCGCACATAAACTCCAGGATTTTTGCACTATTGTTCAGTTGGTGGTCAGTGCAGCGGTAAACACAGGGATAATAGTCCAGGGTGTATGTAAGGGAGCCTCTTGTATGCCAGACTAAAATGTCAGACCGCATCCCTGAGAAATCAGGCCAGGCTTTAAACCCAGCGAATAATCCAGCCTTGGGTGTAATCAGCGTGAAAGAACAACCCTGAACTCACCACCGAGCTTGACAGAATAGGCTGTTAAAAATACCCACTTCTGTTGTATGACAACGGCAAATAGAGTGGGTGGGGTGGGGTAGAAATTATGCAAGGCTTCCTTTTACCCCCCATTTTGAAGGAAAGCAAACTGCCAAAAAAAAAAAAAAAAATTAATCTCACAACAAACTTTCCCCGATCCGTTCGCGTGCTTCAGGAAGAGACGAAGACGAGGTAAAGTCCACCTGCACCGACATACGTTCAGCAGATTTCTTTTTCTCCTTTTAGCAGGCAATGATGGAATAACGCAGCTATTTCTGTCAGTTCTAATAGAGTCACGATTAAGGTGTGAATCGCATCTTTAGCAGCGAGTAGACGTGGCGGCCACGTGGGAACGGACAGATGTCAGACGAAATGGAAAAAAAAAAAAAATCAAAAAAAAATCAGGGTTTTACTTCATTCTTTTTAAATGCTGGAAGCAGATTTAGTCGTGTTTATTAGATTTAACCTCTACTAACAGAAACAAAAATACATCTGGGAAGAAATTTCTCTGCATAAACTGCTTTCCTTAACTTCTGATCCTGAAAACAAACAATTTGCATTTTGACTGCATGATTGTAATGATTATGCAAAAAAATTGCGCAGGAGCGAGGGTCAAGTTTTCAGTATAAAAAAAACAACCGTGTGAGCTTTGCAATAACTGCAGCTTTCCACTTCCTCTACACGCATCAGTATGTAACAGTATGTGTTTGCGTCTGTGGCGTCTGCTGGGGTTCAGTTTTTAAACTATCTACTTATTTTTCACACTTTGTTCGAGCAACGGCTCGAACAAAGATACGACACCTGGGGAAAAGAGATGTGGTTCAACAAGACACACTACAGTTGGCAAGTTAGACAACCTACACCCACTAATGTTACGGTGGCTTCACAGGGGTGTTGCAGTGAAAAGTCGATTTTTCTTTGCAACAGTTTTTTAGTGTTATGATATATATTCAAACTCTATTTGTGTTTAATCTCATGCATTTGATATATTTTCTATCTTTTTAAATGTTCCTTTATAAGTGAAACACTGTTCTTGCTGAGATGCGTTTCTCGTATGAAAGGTGCTATGAAAATAAAGATATTATTATTATTATTATTATGACTGAATACAAAATTTGCTGAATGAATCAGTTAAGATGCTCATACTTTTTAAAAGAAAACAATAGTGAAGGCTTCCTGAGGCTAATCGAGTGCAGCTGATGCAGATGAAGGTTCGCCGTGTTAGAGTCACGTCTTTCTCCGAGAAAGGGAAACTGAGGTACCAAAAAACCCCAAAAGAACGACAGCAAACAGAGGAAAAAAGAACTACTAACTAAACTACTAACTAATTTCTTTCCGAAGAAAGGTGAGTGCCACATGTAGACTGGCCGTCTGGACGTTTCCCGGGTCGTTATAAATGGATTCACATGTATAGTTGTTGGCTAAAATATAAAAAAAACAGAGTTTTCTGTCGTGGGGTGCAGAATTGTCCAATACTTGCGTGATTTCAAAGGATACTAGTTACATTGCGTTTGCATCTAGATTTACTCACTAACAAGGACATAATTGAACTCCAATCTTCAATGAAAAGAGATGTGAACTCACATTTCCGTGGAAGCTGTACTTTCCTCTCACGATGGACCTGTAGAGCCGGGCGCCGCTGTCCTCATCGAACGGCATGGATCCACTCAGCACAATGTAGGCAATCACCCCCAGGGCCCACATGTCCACGGCACAGGAGTAGGGTCTCCTCAGCACCACTTCAGGGGCCATGTACTCCGGGGTTCCACAGGTGGTCCTCAAAGACCACGACCGGTCCCCTCCACTTTGGTTTCCCCCGTCCGTTTCAGAAACCTCAGACCCTGTGAACGTGGCCAACCCAAAGTCCGTCACCAGCAACCTGGAGTCGGCTCCCGGGTGGTAGTACAGAAGATTCTCAGGCTTCAGGTCTCTGTGGGTGATCCCCAGGTTGTGCAGGTATCCCACCCCGGCCAGTACCATCCGGAGGGCCCGCGTGGCGTCCCGCTCGGTGAAATGTCCCCTGCCGACGACGCGGTCCAACAGCTCCCCGCCCGTCGCCAGTTCCAGCACCATGTAAACCCGCTGCGGGAACTGGAACACCTCCGTCAGCTGGATCACATTAGCGTGGCTCACCCGCCGCAGGACCGCCAGCTCGGAGTCGCACACCTCGCGGCCCTCCGGGGCCTCCACCTCCATCATTTTTATGGCGAAGGGCTGGCGCGACGCCCTGTGCTCCACGCGCACCACGCGGCTGAAGCTCCCGCGACCAATCAGTGCTTTGATGTCGTATCTGACAGGGCAGAAGGGGAATGATGACTCATTACGGCGTAACTATCTCATAATACACTGTTGCAAAGCACTCGATGTCTCTCCCAGCTGCTGCCGCCGTGATGTATGGGAAGATATCCTGTACAGTCTGATTTAGAGCCCCGATGAACAAGGTTATAGTTTATCGACGCTGTGACCTATCAGATGTAGGAGACATGTGTTTTCCTGGCTTTACTTTTTTCTAAGCTTTCATCTGACAAGTACGTAAAAAGGCAGTCTTTAGGTATGACAGCCTGCAGGCCTCTCGAGCGAATGTCTACTCTTGCATGGAATTTAGCTGGCTGAAAAGACCGAAGGAAAAACATGCTCCCATGAGCATTGCAAAGGCTCTTAATAAGTCACTTCAGCTTGTGTTGTGCTGTAAATTACTGCTGCCATAAAAGTAGTGGAGGGTACAGACCGTGAAGTTATTCGCTATTGTCGTGGATTTTGGGAGTCCGCTGGTTTTAACCTTTTCAAAACTAGAATAGCAGATTTAAATATAATGGATGTTGCCACAAAAGATAACTACCTGTCAGTTTAATGGCAAAAATACACAATGACAATGGATTTAAGGACATTTTTACATAGAATAATGGGAATAACTTTTTTTTTTTTTAAAGTTAAACATTTTTAGGAAGTACTTTTATTTTGAAATGATCTGACATTGGTTTACTTCATGCCGTAACTTAAAGTATGTACTGAAGAAAATGTACTTTAAAATGCTCTCCACGTGCTCACCTTGCTGTCACACGTGGCTCGAACTTGTCTTTGTACTTGGCGGCTCCGTCCCGTCTCCGTCCTCGTCTGCGTTGCCGTTGGCTGTCGGCCGTCAGCCGAGGAGCGTCGACGCCGGCGGAAAACCACGGACCTCCTCGCTTCTCCTTTTGCTCCTTTGGATCGTCGTCGTCACGTACTTTACCGAAAGCGACGAGCGACTGCACCACGCTTACGTAGCCCTTCTTGGAGGCCTCGGGCAGCACCTTACCGCTCCCGCAGCCCATCGTGCAGACGGAAACCGAAGATCGCCATGAAGGGAGCGAGAAATTCCGACGTCTGCTGGAAGGCTGAACGAATACTGGTCCTCCTGGCAGCAGCTTCTTTATGCCGGAGCTCACACAACCAGGCAGGTGCTGCTTGAGGTGAGTAAACAGCAACAACAGTAAATCTCCGCCTCTCCATTAGGTTTGGAGGAGGGCAGGTGTGTGAACTCGACCTCTCGCTCACTTGCGATGAAACACTCATGCAAACAGAAGTTGTTTTTGAAGCTATTGTCACTCCGCGTGGAGCCGATCGCCACAGCGACCGCAGGTTAAATACTGTGGAGGGTTAAACAGCCCAAGAAGTCAGGACTCATAACACTGCAACAGAATAACAAAACGCACTTCTCACGTGATTTTAAAATGCCGTCCGATCAACACCACTGCCACTAAATCCACTTTACCACCTTTTCAGAGGGAATTATGTCTGTTTTTTTTTTTTTCTAGCACTGTGTTGCTTTGGCTAAAGTTAGTGTTTAGTTTGCAGAATGAAATGGCGAGTGTTGCACTTTCAGAAAATATGCTGTTTTACAAATAAACTAGAAAAGAAATCGAAGCGTCGGAGGCCAACATATCTAAATTATTTGTCACCGTAGAGGGCCAGGTGCCAAAAATAAATCAGCTCATACTGGATTCCCATAATGCAACCAAACAGCATCCTGATGACATCATCAGCTTTATATTTTTTTATGGGTCTCATGAAAAGAAAGCCGAACTACATGTCTAAAAATGATGCTTTAAACAATGTGAAAGTGAACTACAACACTATGGCGCGTCTCCATGCTGCATTTCCTGCCCTTGTGTCCTATTGTGTCAGGAACTAATGCAGAAGGTATGTTCATTGTGTTGTACTGTTAAGCACGGTGTGTCATACAGTGTCCCTGTAAAGCCTGTATGAGTGCCGCTCAGCTACTTCTATTTTCTGCATTGTGTGGTGCTGCTGTCATCATGTGTCCATAATCTTCAGAGAATGGAACCAGGAGAAAAAACAAAAAACAAAAAACAAAAAACACAACATAATACAGCCTCCTCCTTGCCTGCCTCTGCACTGCACATTGTTTAAAAGAGCTCAACCTTGCAGAAACTGAAGACGACACAACAGCATGCAAATATTTATTCATATGAGGCAGCTGTGCAGAAGCTCGGGATCAAAAAAAGGAAGATGGAAAAAGCACCTTTTTTTTTTTTTTTTTTTACCACAAGTGTGCCGTACGCTAGGTTTGAATTATTCTGTTTCACTTCTTGAGCGACACAGAAATAACATGTTTATGTGACGTTTGCATAATGAGTTCATGTTTATGAATCCATTGTGTGGTGCATTTGTGTATTTAGGAAGACTTGCAGAACCTGCTTCTCCAAAAAAAAAGAAAAAAAAAAAAGGTATTTCATATTTATAGAAACAACACCTATAGACTTACTTCATGCAACTTTAAAAGAATGTCATATTTTGCATTTTGTTGCTTGGATTTGAAGTGCTAAGTGTTGCTGCCCCTGCTCAACACCTCCTGTGGCTTTCATGTCTTTCATTTTCATGTATTTATCAAAAAAACAAACATGTGCCATTGTGGGGAGAAAAATGCACCATTTATTATGTGCCAGCAGGATTATTCCCACAAAAGAGGGCGGACCACATTGCAAGTGTTTGAAAAAGCAGCAAACGGGGAAAAAGCTTTCATGCTATGAGTAGAGGTTTAAGCATTATTGCGTTATATCCATTGGCAGTTACGAAGGGGAAGGAAATGTTTTATTTCTGTGGAGGCTATGACACACCGCTGTGTCTTTTCAAAGGCGTACATTTTGTTGTCATTGGACGGAGAATTGGGCCGCATCATCAGTTGCTCGTCTGCTGCATTTCTTTTTTTCATTTTTTTTCCCAGAGAAGCCAAAGGGGGATTGTGGGCCTATCAGTCTGTTCTGCTGTCACAGACTGTCGATCCTTTCTCAGAGGGACTATACACACACAAACACACACACACACACACACACACACACACACACACACACACACACACACACACACACACACACACACACACACACACACACACACACACACACACATATATATATATATATATATATACAGAAAGAGAGTGACAGAGAACCCCCACACCTCCTCCATACACAGACACACAGAGCCAACAGAGGATAGACATCACATCAGCACTGAGGTGGTAAATCGCCCTTCAGAAGCCTTCCTCAAGGGAGTCAGCAGTTCAGCGTTTATCGAACCACTATCTGATTACTAAAAGGCTGTCCTCGGTTATAAATGAACCCGCAACATGTGTGTGGTATTGGTAATGCCGGGGCCTTGGGAGTAAAAAAAATCCATTACGGGGCTGCCGTGAATCAGTTTAGGCTGGAGGAGCGGTCAGAGCACAGCTGCCACTTGCCAGTTGGTTCATTACTGTTGTTGTTGTAGTCGCAGGATGTGATACCTGTGTGTGAGGGGAGTGGACGGCATGCTACAGCTAAACTAACAGCCGCGGATTGAAGTGGCTCAGAGGCACGGGGTTTGTGAAAGCCGGCAGAGAGTTGCTGTTCCTGGGTTGAGAGTACACACACACACGCACACACACACACACACACACACACACACACACACACACACACACGCACACACACACACACACACACACACACACACACACACACACACACACACACACACACACACACACACACACACACACACACACACACACACACACACACACACACACACACACACACACAATACATTTAAGTGAACACTTGAACTTTACAAAATGCAAGCTTTGGGTGGGTGGGCGAGACAGCTGGGAGCCTTTTCATGGTGTGCACCTAACATGACGACAAGAATAACTAGAAACAGCATGTTTTAAAAAAGCTGTAGCCCTTCTCTGTTATTTCCCGTTTCACTACGACAATGTCAAAAAGGCACAAAGGCACGTCCGTATAGAAATGCATCCCCCAGTTTGATGTAGGAGAGCTCGGCTGACCTGCACACAGCCTTAACTTCAACACCATCCAACAGCTTCGGGATGAATTGGAAGTCAGACTGCGAGTCAGACCTTATCAGCCGGCATCATCGGCTGACTTCACTAATGCTTCGGTGTTTGAATGGGAGTCAGTCCGTACAGCCGGCTCTCACTAGTGTGGAGGCTGTCAGAGTGGCATTTTGAAGCCAATGGTTTTGACATGCTCATGATGCAGATACTTTGGTTGCATACTTATTATATCTGCTTAACCTAAAGAATTTCACAACTATTATTGTGCAAAGATGGACAAACTGCATTTTCAGAGTAGAGTTAAGTTTTTTTAATTTTTATTGGATGGATGGAAACCTTGTTTATTTGTTTAAACCTTGGATTTAGAATAGCGTCGGAAAATGTTGAAACGTATATGTGCAGCGTATGTAGCTCTGCCAAGATTAAAAAACGTACATACACAGAATAACGCAGGACCTAAAATAGAGCCTTGTGGTACTCCACAGGAGACGAGGGCAGAGGAAGAACACCCTTAAAGAAAAAAAAAAAACACAGGTTTTCCACGTTTACCACATGTGGTACACATAAACACTTGTATCACACATGTTTACCACGTTGCAACATATGATAACATACGTGGAGAAGTTTTCACATGGGAATCTGCATTAGCTTCACAAATTAAGTCACGAAAAGGTTTCAAACCCACGTTTCATGTGTGCACAATCACATGGCTTTTTCGCACATGTGAAATTCATGTGTTTTTTTCTGGAAGGGCGCAACAAGCCCATGTACAGTCTTAATTTATATCTAGCTAGGAACCTGTGCAACACCTGTATTAGCAGCATAATCTTAAGTGTGAGTTAAAAGTTACCAAAAACTTCATTTCTTTGACACCTCTCTTCTTTTTTATTGATGTTCATGAAGTTGAGTCACATCAACTTTGCCTCGGTTTCCTTTTCCATGATAAGCACCTGTGTTCATTTGCTTCTTTGCGTCGAATATATACTTATGTGTAAAAAAGCACAGGCCTGTTATATGAGTAAAATATTAGTGCGTAAACTTTAACTTAACTGCAGATGATGCACTTTGTTGTCCTGTTGACAAAGTAATGCAGCATTTTAACAACCAGTAACCCTGCTTTTGGTTTTATTTCATGGTCCTAAAACCCTGTGCACACCAGATCAACACTTCCAGAGTGACCACGCGGTGGCTACTAAAATAACATGCTGCTACTGTTGATCAATCTCTGAGATTTGTTCTTGCATCCATGATGGGCCAAACCCCCCCCTCGTGACCTTTTTCATCTGCAGCTAGCCCACATGCAGCATTATCCAGCTGATTAATTGAAGCTATTCACGATTCGTCAATGGAACAGTGGCCCGTAATTGTTGTTTTGCGCAGCAATACAAATAAGTGGGGAGCTGGACACAAAAAGTATGTTTGCTTATTACAAGCTGTGGAGAGAGGGAGAAATCAATGCTTGAAGAGGATCCTTGTTTTTTCATGTCAGGGCATTTAAACACAGCCTGCTTTAATACAACACTGTGGAATGAGCCCTGACTGCACGCGGCTATGCGGCAATAAAGCAGGGCTGTTGTGCACAATGGTAGCAAAAACAAAACTGATTACAGTGACAAGTGAGGCAGGCGCCAGGTCTGTCAACAGAGGGGGAGGATGCTACATCTCCCAAAGGCAGGACCCTCAGGGACAGCTGACGGATACTCTAATTTTCTTTTCTGCAAAGAGCTCGGAGGTGGCCGGGGGAACGAGGCATGCCAGACAAATTGTCTGTGACGTCTTGATTGAACAAATCATGAACGTTGCGCGAGTTGGGAAAATTGGATTCAGTTGACAGATACAGACACCTGCCCAAGCAGCACTCAGATATCTGGCCATGGACTCATCTGTAATTAATGAACAGCTCTGCTAATTTCTCTCTAACTGAGAGAGGGATATGGAAAACAACCGAGGGAGGTCAGGTGGTCTAATAACTCTGATTTTGAGAATGTAGAGCTGCTGCAACGTGCCTTGTAAAAAAATACGGCGAGTCCTTTCCTGAAGTCTCTGCAGCGGCGCTTCAGTCACCCCTTAAATTAAAGTTATGAATAACTGAAATAATTAATTATATGGGTAACTGTGCCTGAAACCATCCTCTTGAAGAAGAACAAACGTGCATAAGATGATAAACTCTTCTGTGAGGAAACTATTAGACATTTTAAATATGTTTTTTTTTTTTCAAATGTACAACCTGACCTCTAACTTACCTCCAAAAGTTCTTCTGAGAAAAGCAAATGTTTTTTCTTCATGACTCAGACCGATCTGATCTTTAAAATCACCTACGGCTAGTGATGATAGTTGTTTTAAAAAACAAAAACAAAACTAGAATTAAAACTTTAAGCAGTGATATGCAGTGAATGCACGTCATGGATCCAGTGGGTCGAGGCCACCTCCTCCCCGACTTATTAGGGCTTTAATTTGACCCAGAAATCATTTTTGGGTCACTTTTTGGCCGCCACGCCACGGGCACACCGATCGACGAAAACAAATTATTTTGATAACTTTTAATTGCAAACATATTAAGAGTACACAGACAAAATTTCAAGTTGGTCCGACAAAATCTGTAGGAGGAGTTTGTTAAAGTACAATGTGTGAATCGCCAAAAATGGTGACTAAATTCAAAATAGCGGACTTGCTGTTGAGTTAACGTAATGGTGCATTGGAACTTTTTTGTACATCTCGGTGTGATACACATGTCCACCGAATTTGAATTTAATAATCATGTTCGATATATCAAATGTGATACATTTCAATACATTTCATAGGAGTGACACGAAAAAAAAATCGGTGAAATAAAAAACACCACTTTTCCAATTTTTCATGTTTTATAATTGAAAAAGTTTACATGTCAACCGAAAGAGAAAATGAAAAATGCCTGACATATACTTTTAGAAAATAAATGCTTGTGTAAAAGTGAGTCATTTTAAGACCTGTGCTTACGAATAGTTATGCTGCTGGGGATAGACTCGTCCCCACTTCTGAAATATTGACTGATAAATTTGAGGAAGCAACATTTTTCTCAAACAGATATATTGCATTTTTTATAGGAGAGGTCTTCAATTATTTAGTCTCCCAGTGGCAGAAACTTCAGAGTCTGAAGTGACGGAAATCTAATATCTGTATCACATCCATCATGCCTCGAGGGCAGTTATTCAAATGGGGGATTTGCTTCCAAGAGATGAGCACACACTCCTCTCACCGCGAACACCGAATTTTAATTTGAAAATGGGCGGCGGGATTATTCCCATTATCCTGCTCCCATTTTTAAATGACAGACAGAAATGTGCAAGTGGCTGTAATTATAGTACAAGCACAGAAAAGGTTTTCTTTGATTTTACAGGTGATTATTGGACACGGCAAGGAACTTTAATCAAACTGGCATTACTTTTCATATTAAGACCTCAGAAAAACAGGATTTTAAATAATTATTTGCATGATTATTGGTTTTTAAGACAAATCTTACACAGCAGCAAAAATATTGTGAAAGCACATGCAAACTATTTCATGTGACTCGTTGCAGTATTAACTTGAAAAGCGAAGATTCTTGTTTTTTTTAAATCACACTTGACAGAATTAGCTTTTTAAAATAATTCATAAATACACACAGCAACTTTTTTTTTTTAATGCACAGTTTCCTTTCAAGTGTCAGATTGATCAAAGATGCAGCCCAAGCTGTGCTGATAATTCCTATAAAGAGCAGGGAGAGCAGCGCTTCATTGTTGCCATGCCAACCACCAGCTGGGAACTATTCAGTAATCGCGACTTGTTTTCACTTGTGTTATTCTGTTTTATTACTGGGAGGAAAACTTCTCTGTCAGTACCCGTAAAGATTGAGGCTTGTATAAAAGCTTTTGAAACCAATTGGGATGTTTTCTATAATAAAACATTACATTTTCCTTTTTCTTAATTTTTTTAAAGTTTAGTAATTTCATATTTGGCCCAGGATTCCAATGGATTGTGCAATTTACTGACCAGCCTCTGTGTGATATGTGGGAGATTTTACAGCGAGAAGCGGAAACAAAGAGGGAGACTGTTCAAGCACATTATCCAAACATTAAACGCAAGCGAAGTCCAGGGAGAACATTAAAGGTAAGTTATTACCCAAAGTGTCTGTGTAAACACCCATTAGTTTTGCAGAGAGGCATTTTGCCACAACTGTAACCTTCCAGATGTGCTGTAACTGTGTGTGTATATGTACTCTAAGCTGTACTGGATGATAATAACTGACATCTCAGGTGAGTTTTTATATTCAGTGAGTCCCAACATGACTTGATTACCAAAAAGAAAATGTGGCACATTTTTAAGGATTGCAAAATGTCTTTAAGGGTTGGGTTGGCCCACTGCTTCCAAACTGAAATATCTCATACACCTACTGGGTAGATTGCTCTGTAATTTTGTTCCGGCATTCATGGTCACAAGAGGATGAACCCTCCTGACTTTACTGTTACCTTGACCTTTCTTCTCCAGAGCCTCCATGAGATCAAATGTTGTGATGTTTCGTGAAATGTGTCAACAACCATCGGACGGATTGACATGACATTTGGTACAGATATTCATAGTGCCCAGAGGATGAATACGAATGCCTGTGACTAGTGCCATCATTTGAACAAGACACAATTTGACCCATTCTTTCCTGATTAAATACCTGCAAAACCAAACGACGTGAAATAGTTAACTCCTCACTCTTAGTCACTTACCATATTGCATCGCTGTTCATATACCAATATTTCCATGTGCCCAGATAAAAACAATAATGACTGATGAATAACATTCAAATTACTGATAGGAGTAATGGAAAAACACAATAAAAATAAAATGTGGGTTGTACAAAACCGGAAATATTTTCTTAAACGCTTGCAGCTGTCCAGGGTGTCATAATCAACTCCGAAGCTAAAACATCTTTTCAGCTGCTTCCCTGCATTTAGGTTTAATGTGGAGCATAATACGAATCCAGTCTATCACATTTTCAAGGTTATACACCAGAACAGAAAAAGACAAGCCCACCGTTGGGATTCAAACTAAGCTGCAGTTTTGCCCTTGAGGTTTTATGTTTAACTTCATAAAAGTTGTCTAAATTTGGATATTTTAAACTGTTCAAAATTCAAAAGACACATTGGGAAGGAGGGAAATTTAAAAATTGAAACAAGTTTTTGTCTTATTTTATCTTTTCTTTCTTTTCATGTGTAGCTCTATTCAAAAAAGTTTATTCGAACAGCTTTGCTGCGTTTTGTGCACAGATGATGCTTCGTCATTAAAGCTGAAGCATACAGAATCCCTATACTGTGACGATAGGAGCGAAAATACTTCGCTGCCCTTGTCTCTCCTCAGACTTTCTGTCAGACCGACATGCACTGTAACGAAAGGCCTCTCAGGTACCATAACACGCCGTTCCAATAGTCGTTATCTCTCCACTGTCTTATCATCTCCCAGCAGCTCTACAGAGGAATATGTGCCTCCGGGGTAAAAAAAAAAGAAAAAGAAAAAAAAAAAAGGAAATGGACTTAGGCAGTCAGGCGACTTATTATCAAGTGAAATCACCACCGCCGCCCACTCGGTGAGCATGAGGTGTCAATATAGAGTCCAAGGGAAGCATCTTTCTAGTGACGATGCATGGGAGCTGCTTGGTTTTATGCGCATGAGACTAATGCGTAGCAAGCTAATGCAAGCGCATATACAGCTCCACGTAGTGTTAGAATTCATCACCGTATGCAAAGCATTGATTGTAATGGCCGCCGCCACTCTCCAGAAGGGAATGAGATCCTTATGGAAAGCCGAGCAGGGACTCAGTAATCAAGGCATGCTTTTTTTTTTTTTTTTTTTTTTTAGGTTAGGCAGTGTTAGAGTGGACTGAGGGGCTGCACAGATATTACAGCAGAAAGCACTGCCGGGGCTGCGGTATTGTTTATAGAGCTCAGAGCTAAAGTCCCATTCAATATTTGATCCCTCTCAGTAAGCACTGGTGATGAAAAGATGACATCTCGGCTAAAGTTGGGCGAAGTTTAGGTGGGAAAGTAAATCCTTTCGGGTACGCTTGGTTGCACTGTTTGTGCAGCAGAAAATGAAGACTTAGCCGCACGTTCAGCTGTTGTTATTGAGGTACAAATTGAGAGATTTTTTTGTTCAGACCGCCAGTCCAAAACCAGTATTTTGCGATATCCAGATTGTGTCCAGATTGGTTGTTGAAAGTCTGAGCAGCAAAAAAACAACCAAAAAACACATTAAATGCGATTTTCGTAATCCGGATCAGAACCACATTTGTCATTTTCACCATGACGTCATTTTCGGAGAGACAGAGTGAGCAGAATTTATGCTACCGCTAGCAGAGCGCTATCAGAAAGTGTGTATTTTGGCACTTTAGAGGACAACGATAAGAACAGTCCACGGACAAAAGCCAAAATAAAATATAAATGTCTTCCTTGTTGGAAAGCCGCGTCACCAGCGTAGCTGCACAAATGTCGTTACCACAGCAACCGTTGCAGATACGTTTGATGATGCACACCAAATCTGATCTGCTCATTCTGCAAATAAGAGCGCAGACAGTCTGTCCTGAAGATTGCCTGCAGTCTGATTTATGGTTTAGCCATAATTGCGGCTCATTGATTGATAATTGTTTTGACTGACATTCAGGGAAACACTAATTGGGAGCTTCTGGAGTTATCAGAGGAATTGGCAGTTGTTGTTTTTTTTACCTCCCACTGCCGTGTGAGCAATTGTTCATTTTTGGGCTTTCTGCCTTATTATGTGCCCTGATGTTGTGATTTGGCGTTGTATGAATAAAATTGAATTTAATTGAATTAGCCTGCAGTTGACACATAAATATTAAGTGATGATTAATCACTGTAAGAACTAGTCTATATGTTGTACACCCTATTTTTAGTTGAAGGCTTAAAGTTGGAAGGTTTTGTAAAGAGCAGATTGGTGTCAACTGATATATTAAGGCATTAATCATCAGAGATTCCTTATAATGAAACATAGTAACACAATTTAAATATATAGTGAATAAACATAATGTACAAGAGTACGTCAAACTAAAATTTATTTTTTATTTTTATCCAGACCTTTTTTTTAATTTTTTTTATTATTATTGTAATGGTTTAAAATTTAAGCATAAAACATGTTTTCCTTCCTATTAAAGTATAGAATAGTACTATTACTACTGCCCAAATACTACAATTACAACTGCTGTCAATAATATAATACAGTTCATGCACTAAATACTCTCCACCTTTGACACACGAGCACACAGAGTCATTTCTTACCCGCATCTCTGCATTCAGCTTTGTGCCTCACACACACACACACACACACACACACACACACACACACACACACACACACACACACACACACACACACACACACACACACACACACACACACACACACACACACACACACACACACACACACACACATAAACATGTCCACGCTGTAAAAATACAAAGCAGAGCCCCCAACTGCTCAGCTGTAGCCTAGGTCACAACCTTTCCAAAGCCACTGCACAATTCATTTGATCCATGGTTTCACGAGTCAAAGGCCGAACGCTAACCTTTCACAATGACAGCACCACGGGGAGAATCATGACATAGACGGAGGATCAACCCTTGCTGCGGCTCCTGGTTAAAGACACTAAACAATGGCAGAGAAAAATGCTCCTTTCTATTTCAGTCTGACAACAGCCTCAAAACATTCCTCCATTTTACTGCTTATTACTGGCTTATTTCATTGATGTTCACTTAAGAAATATTAAAGCGCGAGAAACACAATTGAAAACAAGTGAAATGATCTCAACCCAAAGGCAGTTTTTTTTTCTAATTTTTTTGTATTTCTCTGCGTACTCATAGTTGTAATTATTTCCTTTTAAAAAGGGTTTCAAGTGGAAGACGGCGAGGCAATTTGAAAGACAGAATTGTTTTCCTGTCGTGTCATATCCTCCCTTTAAACAACCACGCTGCGATGATGGAGTCCAGCTCGCATTATGAAAGAACTAACAACACAAAAATCACCTTGAATATCTCAAGAAGGACATTTATTTATTTTTTCTGTTAAAAGGTAAAGGTCAGCTGTTGGCCGTTCAGCACTTCCCAGTAAGCATTACTGAGTAAAAAAGTTAAAACCTGGCGAATAATTCTGTTGACATTTCAGCAGCAATTTTTCAGGTCTATTCTTTTATTGCTTTAGTTGTTTTTCTGGCTCTGACACTTGAAGATTATCCCAAAATCTGAGTTCCTCTGTGAAGCTGTAACGCTCTGTTTGCTTTTTTTCAATCTCTAAAAACAGACATAAATGATCACAACTCTTTAAATGGGTGAAAAAATACAAATATTGTTGTTCGTTCACAGAAACTGGAACCAGTCTAGTAGGACTTGATTTAAATACTGAGCAAATCCATGTTTGAAGAAAACTACTGGATGGATCAATTGAACAATCAACACGGTGAGGCCCTGCAACTATGGGGAATAAACCTTTCATCACTCTAAACTCTTTATTTCTTCACCTGTGGATAATCCCGTTTGCTAATTACTTGACATGCTGAATAACCAAATCAATGCTTCTAGTCGTCCTCCTCCTGCAAAAACTCCACAAACGGCATGAAGTCCGCAGCTTTTCAAGAGAGCGCACAACGGGTGAAGCAACCGCGTTACCGACTTGTGAGATAGTCCGAACGACTTTACTTTCTCAGTTTTAAACTTCAATTTCTTTCTGGAATTTCACACAGCTGGAGTGCCACCGGTGATTACCACCCTCCCCGCTTTGTTTTTCCTTTGTGGTGCGCTCAAAATACTGTATATAATAATAACACCCAAATGAATCTCGGCCCGAGATGGAATCCAATGAATTGTGGGACTGACACCGCGGAGTAACAAAACACTGGAAGATGGAGTGCTGAAAATAATTTTGAGATGAATTGATATTCCAGGCCGTGAAGGTCATAAACTCTGGGGATTAAATGCACACCGCGACGTGTTTGTTGATTGATTTTTTTTTTGGTTGTGGTTGTTTTTCTGTTGTGAGCGCTGACATACTGCGCGTTAACAACACACACACACACACACACACACACACACACACACACACACACACACACACACACACACACACACACACACACACACACACACACACACACACACACACACACACACACACACACACACACACACACACGGAGCTAAAGGAAATGGTTGATTGAACATTGGTGAAGAGCGAAAAATCATTTTCAAAATGCAGTTGTTTTTTCCGGAGAACGAGGCTTATATGCAGCGGAGGCCAGAAGTATATATTAAAGGTGAATGATGAATATGGTGGTGCTGTGTTTTAAGGATATCTGACTGGTTATCAGACGATTGAACAGATCACAAATCTGTCCCGAGTATATCGACCTCAAGGAGGTCGACTCAACCTACTGGAAAAAACTTGACCTACGAGTAGACCGGAAGGGTATTTTAAGTGCGACCTCTAGTGGTCGTAGTGAGTATAACAACAGCGAAGGAGGAAGTCATGCATGCAGGCGGTGTGGTGCAAAGGGCGTCAAAAGACCACATGAATGGATCAAACACGGGACTTTCACCGAGGAGACTGCTGTTCATGTCCGCGTTGACTTATTTTAAGTTACACGTGTAAGTACGACTTTACTTCCTTCCTGTTAACGGGGAGTTTTTGTTCCTTTCGAGTTCGGTTGTAAGAACGTTACTCTGTGAAGTCCCCTGAAATAACTTGTGTTGTAATTTGATGCTGTGTAAATCAAATCGAATTAAATTGAAGATAAAGGTCCGGTACGCCCGTTGCTGGTACGGTATACACGTCATTAATAAAGCCCTTCTGAACCTACAAAAAAAAAAAAAAGAAGCCGAACAACAGTCAAACCAGGTGCTTGTTTGGGGCGAAGGAATTATTTCCTGGTCTGATTAGTTATGCAGGAATGTTTTTGTTTCCTGTTTGCTGGCGAGTGCGTCGTACCGGGATGAGACGTTGACGGTGGGATTCAATTTGCGTCCCGTAAAACAAATTAGCTGCGATGACAAATTGCAAAACAGAAATGCTGCTCACGTGTTAATGCACAAAAAAAAAAAAAAAAAAGATACAGAAAAGTAATACGGGAACTGTATAACTGGTATTTTTTTGACTTTTAATACTTAAACTGTATTTGTTCTCACATGGACAAACCGACATAAATTATGATTAGATAAATAAAAGTTGACTCCGTGTCTCCAGAGAGGGTCAGACAAATGTTTATATTTAAAACTCGAGCAGGCTGATTAACATTAATGGAGTCACGCTCAATAAGTCGTGGTGATAATTCCCATGAACTGCTTTATTGGTTTCCACATGAACTGCGGTAACCAGGTTGGACTCAGCGCCCTCCGGTTTGATCCCCGTTCCATTCCAGTCGGGAGGCGGTAGGACCACTGAACGCTGATATAAAAATGCTCGCATGTTTGCTACGTCTTAGCAAATCAGTCATGCATTTTCCAATTACAGCTCTACAGTCACCAGCCCATTCACAATCACCAGAGCAGAGACAAACAAGAAGATTAGGAATAAATGATATGACACACAATCACATCTTTAACCAGACCATGACAGAAGTAACCAACACTGCCTGACTCTTCATGAGAAAGGAGGGAAATGGATTTTCCCATTTTTCTTTTTTTTTTTTCCAGAGCGAAGTGTGAAATAAGCAAAAAGATCTGCGGCGACGATAGAAGTTGTTGTGATTGATTACATGTGATGTAAAGCAATTAAAAGAAATTAACAATTTGCATTTTAATAACATTATTATCATCAGTTAAATGAATTCATTAGTCTTGATTAGTTGGGTATCAGTTTGACAAGTGCAGCTCAACAGAGCGTGATGACACTAATAGGAAGGCTGAGGAACGCAACAGAGCTGAGATGGATAGAAGGAGAGATAGGAGGACGTGAACGTATGGAGAGAGGAGGAGATTCATCTGATAAACAGTCTGGAGAAACTGCGTCAATTAAACAGCGCTAAGCCCGAAAATTCGAATCAGTGTTGCAGCTGTTTTATCTGTCTATTATATAAATGTATAAAAGACTTTTCCATGGGTTTAAGGGAGAGTTAGGCCCGATCTCAATTCCACCACTTGGCTCGACTCCTCCGTTTTGCACGTGCCCAAGTAGAGTCGGGGTTTCCCTTATATTCATGGAGGGGTAGATAAATAAATATATTCTGTTCAAGAATATTTTTGTAATCGGGAAGTGCAGCTTTGGGATATTAAAATCTATTTCTGATTCAAACAGATTGAATGAGTTGTAATTTGTGAGCATTGATAGCGAATCCTTTTTATTTGGGATATTTTTGACGTGGTGCCCCAATTTTCGTAGTTTAAGATTTTAAGCTTTGCTTTCTCGCTCCGTTCTGAAGGAGCCCAATACCCCGAACGCTCTCATATGATTGATCATAATTTGAAAAATATACATTGAAATTAAACTGGTTTTCAAACTGGAAAAAATGCTGAAAAATTGGAAAATCCAATCCAGTTTTATAATGAATTTCATGTATTAAACTGTCCATGAATATGCAGATTTACACTTATATAAAGTGATCATCTTCTATAGTTGGCTAATTAGATTTTTGGGGGATATTTTCAGACCAGTTTTGTGAGTTAAAACTCATTCAATGTTTACTCTGGTTAACCAATCCTGTTTATACCAATATTTTGCACTTGAAGCTGAGTACTTGACCTTTTAAAATAACCGGTTGACCGAAGAGTATCATCACATTGTCCAAGCTTTCAGTTACGTCTGGAGACCGTCCTCGAGAGACACAGTGTCTGAGATGTACATGATGACATCAGCACCATCGCCATGACAACTGAGCAACTCTCATCTGAGGAAGGAGGGCCACGTGATTGCCTTCGGAAATACCAATTAAGTGGACCGTGGCTGACTGTGATGAGATTATTAAAAATAATCCCATCACAGTCAGACAAATAATAATGTTCTGATAAATTCTTAGAACAAAACCAGGATTAATGTAAAACTTTTAGCCTTAAGTCAGAGCTTTTTCTTTTTAATATCAGCCGTATATTTGCTCTTGGACGTCTCCCAAATCTATTTTTGCACCACGATGTCTCGGTTCAGTTTTGCAGCTCAATGAAATCCGCCCACTTTATGAACTTCATAATCAGTCAGGTGAGATTGTCCATCTTGAAAATGACATTAAATGTCATTTAAAATGGAAATAACACGTGTACTTTAGATATTTTATGTTTTTAACGTGTATAATATCCCCGTACACAACCACCTGTTATCACCTGACCTAAATCCCATACAAAGGTTATAACAACTAATCCGTCTCCATGACAACTGTGCCCTCTCAACATCTGGCCAGACTCAGCATTTGAAAATGAGCCCTTTGTGGTGACTGACGAATAAATCAACAAAACATCTAATCAGTTTATTGAAACTTAATCTGGCTGAGACCTACGAATGAATAATAAATTAACAGGTAAATGTCACCCTCTCCATGGGACAGAAAAAGAACTGCTTACGCTCCTCAATCTGTGGTTCAGCACCGACACGTCTCATCTGCACTTCAAAATTACTTCGGCTGCCGCAGCTCGAGCATACGTGTTCTGGAACGAGGTTTTTACATTAAATATCATACGTGCTGATGATTTTAACTTCCACTGACTAGCTTTTACTTTCTTTCCTCCCTTCCTCTTTTTGTCCTCAAGCTTAAAAAAAAAAAAAAAAAAAAAGTCAAATACACTTCAGCAGTCCATCTGAGGATTTTTTTTTATTTTTTATTTATTTATTTTTAAAGCTCTGAGTACTGGCAGGGTGTTTCCCCCCCAGTGCCCAGGCTTAGGTAATTAATGAAGTCTAAAGGAGGGCTATGCTAATTCTCTTCACTGATAATCATCAATTAATTAATGGTTACATGTTGAGATAAGACAACAGTAGCCACAGTATGGAGTAATAACACTGGGACTATTCAGCCAGAGTCTGGAACGGCCAGAAAACACAGCCTCTACTCCCGGGAGCCACATAAACAGTCCAATCTGTCTGGGCTGCAGCACGGTGTGTGGCATCTGCATGAGCAATTATGTATGCGTGTGTGTGTGTGTGCGTGTGCGAGTGTGTGTGAGTCTGTTTTTGTGTGTCACACTACAGAAACAAGTTTAATTTGATCATTGCCCGTATTCATAAAGATTTCCAGTGCTAAGAGTTACTCCCAGTGACGAATATCTAAAAACGTTGATAGAATTTCATTTTAAAGATACAAGTCACTCACAAAACATCTCTCAGGGAGGAGGACTTTTAAGAATTCCTTAAGCAGAGGAGACAATTGCAGAAATACAATGAGGTAAAACACGGAATGACACAATGTTAAAAAAAAACAACAACCCTGTTTTATCTTAAAACAAATGATCTAGTGCAGGAATGATGACTTTGGTCGATCTCATTAGAGACATCGACATCTAACACTCGACGCAATCACACAATAACGCCAGAAGGGAAAGTGATCGCGGCACTGAGATAGACACGACTCGGATTTATCGCAACCTTCATCAGCAGAGATCGCACAAACAAACGCTGTCACAGCCTCAAATTAACATGAAGTTAATTTAATTTCCACTAGATGTCACTGTCTGATTTATCCCCGTTATCCCAAACAGTTTAATCAACCAATCATATCCCTAAAAAGGACACGTGACACCTTGCAACTGGGTCATTATGATAAGGGTCCTTCCCTTACTTAGAGTAGCTTTCTTAAAATCACTCCTAAGGTAAGACTCCTAGCACAATTGCCTATTTTTCTATTTGACCTAAAGATTCAGAGAGCTCATGGTCAACAATGATGTAAATATAAATTATATCGAGATGTGAAAATATAACAAATACTAGTCATAATGCATGAAATTTCTGACGAAAGGTGAGCCACAGTAATTGACGAAGTCATACTGCATAATGTTAAAAAAAAATGAAAGGTGCTCCATGCATGCAATGAAAAACACCAGATGTTGGCTGGAAATGTCTCGACTTCTATATTAAACCATGCCAACAACATCTGTGCAGCATCAGTCTGGTCAAAACAGAAAAATAAAAAAGGAAATAAATTTTTAATCTTGTTGAATGTATTTATTTAGATTTTTGTCCAATCTGCATCAGGTACATTTTTCAAAATTCATAATGTGGATAAGTCATGTGAATTACTTTCATTTGAAAGATAAAGTCTGAGTCAAATGCCTGTGAGCCAAAATACCCTATAAATATTACAGCGCAAATTATGACAGCATCTGTTCCGAACACATCATCTGTCCCTATCCTGATGATTATTCATATTTGTTTACATCCAGTTTGGTGCTGTTTTCCATCCGTTGACTCATCATTCGCTCATCAGTGAAAAGAAAACACGACAGGAGGAGTTTAATGATCGGAAAGTGTAACAAACTGTTGGAAGTGAGATATCGCTGACAATTCATGGTGTGCGTCTACTAAGTATGACTTCATTCGGTCTGAGAGTGTCTCGGTATGGATTCATGCACGCATCTCTCTGACATTTCTTTCTGCTACAGGCCGGCCGATCTGACGCGGAGCGAAGCTGAAAAAGTCACTGCACAGAACTGGTTGAACGCATCGGACATTCAATAAGGTTATCAGGTGGCGATAGAGCCGGGGATGCTTTTCCAAGGTCGGTACTGTGACAGAGAGAATATGGGGGTGCAGTGGACGTCCTGCATGTCCTTTTACGGCCTGTGAAAGCAAGTGTGTGTGTGTGTGTGCGTGTGTGTGTGTGTGTGTGTGCTCTCCGGCTGGTATCTGCCGCTGACCGCGTGGGTGGATGTACGAGTGATGTGCATCGACAGTGACGGTCTGTGCAGAGAGGTCTTCCTCTACAAAAGCTCACCTGGCGCGGAAAGGAAGCACAAGACTGGAAATACCTTTCTTCCGAGATCAATAAACAGCTTAACCAAGTTTTCCACCGGGTTCTCCTGGGGGAGCCTCGGCCACGCCCCGGCAGAGACCCGGTCCTCTTTTAAATCCTCCAGCTTCCTCTTAAGTAGGAGAATTGATACACAGCACTGAGATCTCCATTCACTTTGCGGGGGTCATTTATATCATTATTGCCGTTCTGCGGCTTAGGAAGGGTGAGGCAGTCCCTCCAGAGTAAATGGATTTCACAAGCTTGAGGAAATTGAATTGATATATTCAGGGAAATGTGTGCGACAGGGGGAAATATCAGGCTAAATCGAGGTAAAATTTCCTGCGGGGCTTTGTCGTGTTTGGATCTGTTGTGCCAAGTACAATCCCATTTCCCCTAAAAAGTCAGGACGCTGTGTAAAATGTAAGTAAAAGACAAATGCAGTGATTTGCAAATCATGTAAAACTATGTTAAATTGGAAATAGACCAATGACAACATCAAATGTTGAAACTAAGTTCCTGAGCCCATGCAGTGATTTCCACTACAGAAATAATGCAGTGCAAGCCTGAAGGCCGGCATATCGCCACCATTCAATGCTGGTTTTCGGCCTTGTCCCTTGCATACAGAGATTTCTCTGGATTCCCTTAATATTTTAATGATATTATGATCTTGATGATATTAGATGATGAAATCCTCAAAATAATTTGCAATTTTACATTGAGGGACATTATTCTTCGTTTGTTGCACTGTTTGCCCTTGAAGTCTTTCACAGAGTGGTGAACGTTTCATCATCTTCACTACTAAAAGACTCTGCCTCTTTTTTTTTTTACCCAATTATGTTACTAATTTGTTCTTAATTATCATTAGTCGTAAAATGTTCCACCAGGTTTTTTTTTTTTTTTTTTTAGCATTAGACAACTTTTGCAGTCTTTTTTTTTTGCCCCTTTCCCAACTTTTTTTTTTTTTTTTTAACCTGTTGCCAGCATAAAAAAATAAAAAAATAAATAAATAAAATAAAATAAAATATCCAAATAAGTGCACATTTTTTTTTTGACATTTTATATGTTGTCTTTGGTCTATTTTCCATGCAAGTCATCCCATTCTCTTTTTATTTACATTTTTTTTACACAGCGTCCAAACTTTTTGGGAAACAAGGGTTGGAAAAAGTTTCATGACAAACAACGAATACATCATACCTGTAACGAAGTCAACAACAAAGGTACTTTGCGTTGGCAGCACAAGTCAGAGCTGAAGCACACGGATCGGCGGCAAAACACACAAGCAGGGTTTGTTTGATACCAGCGGGTTGTAAATTAGACGAGCGAATTAGACCTAAGAGCTGACAGGTGCTCTGAATGCATGTTGCTAATGGCGACGCAGATTGCCAGTTTGCAATTTCCCCCCCACCGACTGATGACTGGATTCCACTCCCCGTCCTGCGAGAGAGATACTTGTAAACAAACTTGTGGAGGAGTGAGATGACTTAAGCCTCTGTCAAGGCGCAGGTTGGTATCCTCCGTGTCTAAATGCACCTCTAATGAGATCCAGTCCTGTTTCTCACCCTGACAGCCTACCAATGATCGGGTTATTTCAAACTGATCCCCCCCCCCCCAAACCCCCGCACACGGCAAATTAAAGACCTTTTCTCTTCACCAGACTCTGCTAAATTCAGCTTGCTGTCAGAGATGTGTCACGGGCTGGCTGGGGGATGTCAAGGAATATTTTTTTTAAGGGTGTTTAGTCAAAGCCCAAAAATAGATTACAACATCTATATTTGATGATTATACTGTAATAGACTTTCAGCACCTCGTGGATTGAAGTGTTTTTAATACCGCCCCGATACGGAGGATCTTTCAAGGGAGTTCCCAGAAAGATTCAATAAGTGTGTAATAATCGTGATGAATGGTATGTTAACTGTGTTTGACTTGACTTAGTCACCGTCAGGAGGGGGAGGCAAACTTAATGCAGTGGAAACAGACCGAGTGCAGACAATGACACGGCACTAAAAGAAAGGAAAAGTTGATGATGATAAAAAAAAAAAAAAAAAAAGTAGTTCAGGAAGCCTGAAAAAAAAAAAAAATAATGAAAGTAGCCAGAAAGTAAAAGGTGATTTTTTTTTTCTTCCTAATCCATAAATGACCAACCGGGCCAATTAGGCGATGATTTAAAGTAGAGACCTCTCGACCCCAGAAGACAGTTCATAATCACTGCAAAACCATTAAAGGCTGCGTGAAGCAAAGCGGATAGATAACAAGCTCTGATTCCTCTCCCATCACAGCTGGCCCGAGTCCCAGCGGTGGCCGGACACACAACAACGGGCTGCTTCACGGGCTTCGGAGGCCGAGGGTGACTTTGAAAGAGCGCTCAACAAGGGCTTTGCCTTTTGCATGCAAGGGAGCGCGCGCCTTTGGTTGTGCACCAAAAGTGCAATTTATAATCGATCTGACAACCCCCCCCCCACCCCCCCCGCCCCACCCCCATCCCCCCGCCCCTCCCCTCTTCCGCCAGCCAGCGCACAAAAACATCAGTCATAGAGGCCTGGGTTTTGCATATTGCGAGTCAAAAGCGTTTAACGGTGAGAAGTAACTTCCCTCTCTTCCCATTGATCATGTGACAGGCTGCGACTCCCATGAGCTGTGTGCATTAAGGCCAGTGACAAGCGGAAAACATTACAAATGAGCTTTAGCAAATTTGCAAGGCAGTGTCACCCTCTTTGATGTATAGATAAGTGGATGCTGGCTTTTTTTTTTTTTTTTTCCTTCTTTTTTCCTCTGTCTCTCTGTCTCCGTGAGTCCGCCTCACCCTACTCCAGTTAAGTTTCCATCCGGAAACCTCCACCTCCCTGTCTGCCACCGCCTTCTCTCACGTCTCCTGCTCTCTCAGGCTTTTTTTTTTTTTTTTTTTTGGGATTAAACAAAACTGATGCCTGTGAAAAGTCCCCGTGATGAACGCATCGTCGTTCTGATGAGGCTGAGGGCGAGCGCGTCGTAAATCATGCCCCTCGAGAGCGAGGCAGTAGGGGGAAATTGTAGTATGATAAATATTGAGTGGTGGGAATGAGCAATAGTTTTGTCACTGCCCCCCCCCCCCCTCCCTCTCCCCTCCTCCTCCGCCATGAAATGTGGCTTTGTGATTGAGCCCGGGCAGGGGGATGAGCTTAGAGTTGTAATTCAGGCAGCTACAGTCGAGGATGCCTTTTTGAAGCCGTGTGCATCCTAAAGATACAAAAGCGAGTGATGAATTGTTATCCGAGCCCCGAATCGTCTCCTTTTTTTTTTCTTTTTTTTTTCCCCGCCGCTCTGCCAGATTTGGGAGACGCGTAATTGAGAGAGAACATGCAAACAAAGCTAATGATTTTCCTCCCACTTTACATTTCTTTCCCTGAGGCTCTTGTCTGTCGAGCTGTGCTCATACATCTTTCACTAAGTACAGCTCAGTGTCTCCTGACCCCCCCCCCCCACACACACACACACATCCCACCCCCCCCCCCCCACACACACACATTCAGAGGCAGGGAGAGTTTTAAAAATGTCTACTTTTCCCTGACGAAAATAGAAGTCAGAGGCCTCCTCCACTGATAATTTGATACTGTCTGGATCTTTTCTGCTGTGGATGAGTTTGGTGTTGTGGACGCCTCGGGGTGTTTTCTCCTCAGATAAAGGTGTATTACAGTCAGCGAGAGGACAAAACATTCATGCAAAAATACCTGTAGTGAGTAAACTACGGGGCACGAAGGTTCATGAACATCAAATGTCTGCTTTTGTAAAATGGGATACTAAAATATGACATAACATTTCCACTATTTGTAGAAATGTTGGTGAACACTTAAAGTATTTCACAATAACAGACAATTAACTCCACGTTTCTGTGCGAGGTGTTTCTTCCTGTTGAAGGGGAGTTTTTTGTTTCTACTGTACGAGGTTTTTCTTCCTGTTAAAAGAGAGTTTGTACACACTGTACTACGCCTCTCCCCCTTTAAATCTGATGACATCACAACGGGGTCTAGTCGCATACGATTCTCACATCCCTCACGCCTCTTTCTGTTCCTGAGCTCGTCAATAAAGCTTTCTATCTGTTCACTTTAATCAAGTCTCTCCTGATTGAATTGCGTTTCGCAGTCAAACAGTTAAAAACGTAGGCCTGACTAGTGTTAAAGCTTCTGTGTCAAACATAGAGTCGGAGTATATGATGTTATTTCAGCAGCTCGGTGTATAAAATAAACCGTCGGGTTGTGAAAAGGCAAATTTGTTTTCAGAAAGATTTTCTGGATAAAAGACAAAGTTTGTGTTGATGAAGCAAGAAGGACATCAATTTGGTTTAATTAAGACAGCCCGCTGAATGGAGACAACCGACGTCTCATGTCTCTGCTTTTCCTCGTACAAAACCGGACACAACATCTGTTCACTGGTAAATCAGGCTCGAGGCCTGTGACAGTGATGGATACGGACATATCGTGAGATTCGGTCTCAGATTTGTAGATAGAATAAGCTGTAACTTCTTAATGAAATTGTTATTTTAAAAAAGAGAGCAAAAGTGTAACAAAAACACCTTGAAGCTACAGCAGCGACTGAACATTCAGGACCTATTTACATCTTTTGCATTTTAATCTGGTTTTTAATAAACATTCTTCTCATTATTTTGATTTTGTCCGTATTAGGATCAGATATGGTAATTAGCCGTGGCCTTGTGATGCACACTTGGATGAACAAAAAGAGACTTTAAGGCTTGTTTAAAACATTTCCTTCACTTCTTTTCTTTTGTGGGCATCGGCGGCGGCGGCGTTGCTGCAGGCTGTCGGAGTCTGTCTGGAACGAAGCGTTTTATAAACGTTCATGTTCACTCGTGAATTTGCATGAAACAGAAAACGTCCCCTTTGACCCCTCAAAAACACATTCACACTGACGATGTTCTGTAAACTCTACACAACATGTATTCTAGCAGGCTGCAGGTGATGACACCCCTGATTTCCTGAAACACTGTCTCACACGTCGAGGTCTTTCGTTTAACGAGTGAAACTCTGATCTTAAATGTTAAAGCTGCATTAACAATAGTCCGTTACTCTTACACGCCGTTAAACATCTTTCCATGTGCCGTTGTGGATCTTTTCAACACTTTTCCTCTCACGAGCACTTCAGCTTAACGCGGCTGCGTGTGATGCGCGGACACCCTCGTACGCCTCAGCGAAAGGACCTCTCAGCTGCTCAGAGTGCCTCGATGAGTTTTTACTCTTTGTCACAATAACCAACCTACTAAAATATTAGTTACTAATGCAAAAAAATAAATAATTAATAAATAATAATACAAGAGAAAGACAACATTGCTGGGAAGATTTTGAAGTTAGATGACCGTTCCACTTGCTTTACACGTTATATATTATCTTTCCTATAATATACCCGACTGACATCATATACCAATGGCACCTCCAGATGTGGTCCAATCCAACAGCATTCTGTAGGCAATTTACAAGTACATCTGGCATAAACAGGATATCCAAACTGAGAGTAAACATTAACATTGAAATGGGCCTTTTACCGTCACTTAACAGGAACCTGCCATGTACTGAGGTAATCACAGGGTGAGCTGGACAGATAAAACAAAGCATCAATTTAAGATCTTTTTTAATCAATGGGGACTTCAGATGCGATGGTGCAAAAACCCACGAATACAGCAACTTCCATGGGACGCCGTTTGGTGCAGAACAGCATCCTCGCTTACGGCTCAGCTGACGCCGAATGCCACACATCTGTTTTCACTACCGTCTGCAGAGGAAGTGCACGAAGCACAACACCACTCAAACACACTTTTTGTTATTTCTATGGTAAGCGGACGTGAAAAGGGTAAGAATAACAATAAGCCAAATTGGATTTTCAAAATAAAAAAACAAAAAAAAAAAACACTGTTATAGCGTTATGTGTTTTAGCTGCTTGGGATTGTAGTATTTCATTTCAAAGTTGCAACTAGGACTTTGTATTCACGGACTTATCAACTAGACTCTTAGCCCCTATTGAATAAATCTCATTCGACATCATTAGCACCCTGGTGAGCGTTACCCCTCACTGGACCGATCCTGATGTAAGTAGGGTTTGTAGTTAATCAGTGAACTTGTACGGCACATGAGCTCTCGCTGCAAGTCATAGCTCAACCTACAATGTAAAAAAAAAAAGAAAGAAGTATATTTGCATTAAATCTAAGATGCTAGGCAGTTCCACCTGCACCTCATCAGAGCAGAAAATGTACTATATGTCACCCAATAACCAGCCTGCATGTCATTACACACAGATGTCACGTTTCATATCATTGTCATCTGTCACCACCTCTGCAGATCTCCTTAACGCACACACTCAGCCATGTTAACAGCATGTCTGAGTCTAACTTATGATATTGGCGCTGACGTGACACTGACTGAAGGCTGTCGTATCCAATGTTGTCTCAAGCTGACAAAGAAGAAGAAGAAAAAAAAGGCTCTTATGGAAATTGTCCCTCTCGTTTCTCGGCACATGGACAACTCATTGTTGTCATTAAGATCCCTGTCTGTCCGTTAGTCACAGCTCTACAGGTCATTATTTCACACCCTTTTTGTCTTTTTGTCAGCAGGTTTCAATCATCCACCTGCAGAACTCTGAATTGTGAGTTTCAGCAGACCAAACAGGTTTTGGATAAAATTGTAAAAAAAAAAAAAAAAAAAATCCTATCTGCTATTAGAATGGTTTATTCAGCCAGTCCGACACTTTGGTCCCGACT
Source organism: Brachyistius frenatus (assembly GCF_029030835.1). Classification (NCBI taxonomy): domain Eukaryota; kingdom Metazoa; phylum Chordata; class Actinopteri; family Embiotocidae; genus Brachyistius; species Brachyistius frenatus. The sequence continues at coordinate 170,677 of NW_027210664.1, forward strand.
GAAATATCCCCAAAGCTATTAGATGGATTTCCATACAATTTTACACAAAGCTTTGGAGGCTTTTCACTTTGGTGACCCCCCTGACTTTTTTTATCCTGCATCATCAGCAGGCCTACTTATCCACGTAAATATCTCTACCTCTATATCGCCGTATGAGACGGATGGCACAAAGGTTTGTGTTTGCGGCTCCCAAAAGGATGAATTTGGGGGAATTTTGACATTTCGCGGTTTTGAGTTAAATATATCAACAAATATTGGAATATTGCCTGGAAATTAAATCATAAACACGCATGTACCCCTCAGAAAAATATGTTTCACCTTTGATTATCTTTTAGCTTTTATGCATCGAAGTTTTTTTTTTTTTTTTTGACCTAAATTAGTTTGACGCACTTAAATGGTAAAACAAGGTGGTACATATGGTAAAATAAAACATATTGTGACAGTGAGCATGCGGATGTTAGCATTATCTCACTGCATTGTTCACAAGCACTTTCTGAACTATTAAAAAAAAAATACTTAGTTATTCAGAGGCCTGAAATCAGGTTTCTAACATGTTAACGTTTGGCTATACTGTTTAGAGATTTCCAGGTTGATAGTAAAATGTTTCAAATGGCTGCACTAAGTTGCACGAGGCCAAACACTTGTTCTGGTCAGAGTTTCTGGCTTTGAACAGGTTTGGCTTGTTTAACTGACAGTTTATGCTTCACACAGTGGAATAAAATGAGTAAATCCCTCCTGCATGAGTGTTCGGGGAGTTTCCTCTGCATCGGGTACTTAACAGGGAGAAACCACAACACTGTTGATGCACAAGAACAGATTTTTGGGATTGATTGAGATTCCCAAATGTGAATGATTTTATTTCCTCCTCATTAAGGTGCTTTACATTACACGAAGAGAGTCTGAGAGTCGAAGAGATTCTGTTAGGGAGCTGACAAAGACTTCCACTTTATCTTGTTAGCACAACGGCTTGAGAAAATGTGTTGCATAGACACACACACACACACACACACACACACACACACACACACACACACACACACACACACACACACACACACACACACACACACACACACACACACACACACACACACACACACACACACACACACAAATAATTGTTGCTGTTTAGCTACTTTCTCTTCATCAAGACGGATTTAATTTGCCACTACAATGTAGTGAGGAGTGTTCATGGTACTGAGGTAAAACTCGAATGACTTCAAACGTTACAAGGCCGCACTCTCTATCCAGCTCGAGATTAAAAGTGGCATGTTTATGAAATGTTGCGGTCGCAGCCTTTAACTCAAGAGTTTTTGTTTCGGCAGGTGCGTTACGTTTGCCTGCGCGTCGGCCGACATGCGAACGTCTCGTCGTCAATAATTAAAAGCACGAACGGTGTGTGCGGTGTGCTATTTACGCCTGCGGCCGTAAAGCTGCTCCAGCGTGTGCAAAACAACACGGTCATACTGTAAATATTAACCAGATTTAACAGGATGGAACGCAATTACACAGAGGTTGAATTAAACTGTAATGACCAGTGAGACAAATGAGGACATCACAAGGATACTTGTAATAAAGACTTAACGGCCTGTTTTAACTGCAACAAGCGTATTTTGTCAACAACAATGGTTGTGTGTGTGTGTGTGTGTGTGTGTGTGTGTGTGTGTGTGTGTGTGTGTGCTCGGGAGGAAAGATAGCTGGACAATTCCTCCCAGCGACAGCGCGTCTCCTGAGCACAGCACTTATGCCAGTTTTCTTTCTTTCGTTCTTTCTTCTTTTCTTTTTTTTTACTTACCGGCAGAGCAATCATAGAGCTAGACATGCTGGATTTGACCTGACAAAGGAGTCTTATTACCCTTCCATAATTGGAAAGCCTAGCAAGGAGGGGGCGCCACATCATGATTCCATTTACAATATTTACAACTCAATAAACATTCCGTTTCATCCTCCGTCCTTCATGCCTGTGAATTCCAGATAACACAGAGGTTAAAGAGAACACTAAATATAAATTGGCTCAAAGCAGAGCATATGGAAGTGCGGAAGGATCCCTTTGAGATTGCCGCCGCTTTACCTCCGCGTCGCTGCCAAATGATATTTGGGTGTGAGGCTTGAATTAGCACTGAAATCAGGCGTGAGGACACAATCGGGCTTTCGAGGGTCCGGAAAAGCTCCGGCGGACTTGTTGGAATATCTGTGGGACGGTTGGCTGACTCAGAAACGACTGGTGGGCTCGACGCGTGTTATCACGCGAGGACGGTGCCCACCTCTGATGCGGCTGACGCACGGTGCGACCACGAAGGACCGGGAGATTTCACAAGAGGGAAACTTGAAACAGAATTTAACAAAGCGAAGCAACTGTCGGGGATGCAACGTGGATTCTGGTCTTTCCGCGGAAAGAACGACGTGAACATACACAAAAAAGTCACATCAGTCTTGGGTAGGGATTAGTTACAATTAAATTACAAGATAAATGTAATGAAAGGTTTTTAGGGAAAAAAAAACGATCAAATTACAGACATCTACATCTGAAAATATTCTTTTCAGGGAAAATGTTTGATGTAGAATAAAATATTAATAATATATAATACTGCTTTGAATCTTTTCGCCACACAGCAGAATTTTCACTCCATCTGGCACAAACGTGGATTCGAGGTATGAACCCGGCCATAACGCAAGAATTCATCGATTAATGGTGATAAAACATTTCCATAAATGTCTGACAGCGTAAAAGGATGAAGTCGTGACAATTTATATCCGGAAGGTCAAAGTTCAACTTCACTGTGGCATCAAAATGTTCAGCAAAAACACTTTTTTTTCTGGCCACTTTTCAACACCGCACCTCAGGAACAGAAGAGGAGATCGTGACCATATTTCACATTTGGTCAGGTAGCGAACTGGTCACACTAATCTCGGTTTTCCTACCTTGAAAATGTGCCGCTCTGATAGATCCCGTCTGCTGCGGGCTCGGCGGTGTGCGCGAAGCAGCCTCGTTTGTTGAATTCTTCTTTGTGGCAGCATCCGACGCCTGGCAGCTTGAAGGGGAGATAAAAATCAAAGTATTTCTGCATCACCATCTTTCTAAATGTAATATAGGAATAAGTGCACCGAAGAGGAGGAAAAACATATCACATTTCTCTCCCTCCCCCCTCCTGAGTATCATTAACAGACTAGAAGGCAACACAGACATCAACTTCATTAGAGTGCAATTCCGTGGTGCCTGCTGGCAATCCATTTTCTTTGTAATCACTATAATTGATTGTCATTTACGGCTTCATGGAAGGTTTCATTGAAGACTTGCGTATCACCGAATGGCAATTTCTATGTGTTGCTTGTGTTTTGTTTGTTCACGTGCACTTGTTGACGCACATGTCAGAGCAGATACGGCAGCTTCTTTTCCCACACAGCCCTTTAATGAGAGGCGTCATTTCACTACCTGTGCATTTCCTTCTTGTTGTTTACATCTCTGTCTTTGTCTGTCTTGCACAAATAAGAAATCAGAGTCAGCACAGGAATGGGCACATTAACAAAGAGAGACATCAAAATATATCCGCGACTGTAAAAATAAAACATCCTTTTCAAACTCTCGTGGAGAGGAGAGCTGCTTTTCAACACCGACGCGTGTCTCTCGATGATGTGCCGCATCGCTGCTGTGAAAAAAAGGGAAGGTTCAGCAGATCATGACTTATCCATGACTTAATCTATTCCTGCTAAAGTGTCCTTGCAGAAGGCACGTCTGCATACTCAACATATACACTATATGCTCCTGGGGGGGAACTCTCCTGTCTGCTTCTACGGTCTGACTTTACTGGAAATGAATTCTGACAAACACCGAGCATAATCAGATGACTGAAGCGCTCTAATACTTATAAAAAATAATAATATATATATATATATATAACCATCTGCTGCTGACGCCCTGCCAGATAAGACACCGCGCTCACACACACACACACACACACACACACACACACACACACACACACACACACACACACACACACACACACACACACACACACACACACACACACACGCGCGCGCGCCTGCAAATTCTTCCTTGGTTGTAATCCAGTGTCTACACTGAACTCCCAGTGAGGGCTTGGAGAGGTGCAAACAGACCTGCTGCTTGGATCTACAGTGTATTAGCCTTGATGAGGATGCAGCGGTGTGGAGAAATGAGGGGCTTCTGCTGTGGAGGTTGTACACTACATTAGCATCTGCCGGGCCATACGATAGGAGATAAATCTGGAACAGGCGTGATGCATCTTCATTAAAGTCGCCACTTACCACCTCGCAGAAAAACTGCCAAACTGTCTCTGTGGCCAGATGCTGCGTTTAAGCTTTGTTTGTGATTTTTTTTTTTTTTTTTTTTTTAAGGAAAAAAAAAAAGCGTGTCTGACATGGACGAGCGAGAAAGACTCCATTTGGGAGAGAGTTTTGTGCCACCGCCAGGTAAATTTAGACATCAATCTTGGTTAAAGAATTACATGCTACGACGGTAATTTACAGAGAGCCTAATGGCAGCGGTGAACAATTTGAGAAGAGGCTCATATCCTGCGGCTGTGAAGCATCAGAAAGCACTTCGGACAATTCTTTCTCTATATTACTAAACTGAATTTGTATACCGTGATGAAAAATGTGTTTCTTTTTGGGCGGAAGATTGGACAGCTGGAAATTAAGGCTTTCCATTACAGCAACTTAACAAACTATGACCAATTTTAAGAGCTGGCATTGTTTTGATGTTAAGTTCGGTAAATCTTTATTACTTTGAATTTGTTGTTGTAGGCTGATCATGACTGAAAGCATTGCCAGCACCACCGCAGCAGTTGAGTAAAGCTCCGGAATAATTCTCATTAAAATGTGCAGAAAAGTCGATTTAAAAAAAAAAAAAAAAAGAATAATAAGGGCCGCAATATTTAAATGCTTGCATTTTACTTTAATATTTCCACTTAATTTATACTCACTTATACTACTTTACTGTTAAATATCACCATTTCCCCTCTAATACATCCCCTCACATAATTAGCTCAAACACTACATAATGCAAACACATTATATAAATGTAATACTCCACTATTTAAAACAGTTCAACCGTTTGATCAGCTGTAAAAAAAACAAAAACAAAAACAAAAAACACCCACATTATTTCATTAGTAATATGAATCCGTTAATATGACATTAATTGTATGTAACCCGTATTAAATACGGGGCTACTAACCCCCCTCCCCCCCCCCGCATGTTGGTGCCACAAGGGGCGCACTGCACCGTCTGCGCATCGAGTGCTTCACATCCGGTCCCGAGTCCGTTCGCCGCTTCTCTTCCTGTGACCGTGCAGTGAGCCGAACTGAACAGTTCGTGGGATGGACCTTCAAAGATTCAACTCAATCAGCATCACAGCTGTGAACGTGAAGGAGGTCCGTTTGAAAGTGGGTGAGATGAAGCACGTGGCTTTTTTGTTTGTTGTTGTTGTTGTTAGTTTGGTGGAGGAGACACCAGACTGCTGTTCAGGCGCAGAGACTTTTTTTGTTGTTGTTTTTTTTTTAACACAAACTTGTATGCATGTTGTCTCTTTGTATTACTACACAAAAACATGCATGCTGATTCGGTTCTAGTGGGGTTAACTCTCTTAAATGCTCAGTGCTATAACTAATAATAATAATAATAATAATAACTGTGACTGAGACAGTCTTTGTAATGATGATGGTAGTAATAATAATAATCTTTATTTGTATAGCCCTTTTTCTAAACTCTAATTACAAAGTGCTTCACATTAAAACAAAACAACAAGTCTTAACAACACAATGATCGTGTAAAAGAAACCCATAAAAACAAATTAAAACAAATGAAATGAGAGTTGATCAGTAAAATCAACTGAAATCAGGAACAGGCTCTTCGATAAAAGTAGGTTGTAAGAAGAGGTTTAAAAGACGTCACATACTCCGCAGACCTTTATTTCCTCAGGCAGCTCTGAACTGAAAATGCCTCGTCACCCTTAAAACCCTTAAGTTTTAAGACGTGTCTCCAGAAACAGATAAACGTTTTTTTTTTTTTAGTCTGAGGATTTCAGGACTATCGGGCGCACTTGTACGGAAGAATCAGGTCAGCTAAATAGGAGGGAAGAGAGGCTATGAAGTGTCTTAAAAGTCAACAGTAAAATCAATTCTAAAACATGCTGGGAGCCGAATGGCTTCAATATTTATCTAGTATCACTTTTCAAGCTCATCTTGGGCCACGTACCTGGTGGAGGTGTGTCTGTGCTGCAGCAACTGCTCACTCAGCTTAGTGTCTCCCATTAGACTGCATGTAAAAACATTCAGGTCACATCTGTGTGGCTTGTTTGTCTGCTGCTTTCTGATGCGTTTAGGTGATGTCCGTAAATTGTAGCTTCTTCTTCTTGCGTTTTATGGCGGATGGCATCCAGCGAAAGGTGCATGACCGCCACCTACTGTTTCGGAGTGTGGACCAGAGTTAACTATGGCCTTACAAACAAACACAAATCGAATTATTTACAGATAAGAAATTATTTTACTCAATCCTGTTTCTAAATTGTAGCTTCTGCTGTGTGTGAGGCATTTAGGAAACATGCGTAAATAGTGGCATCAAAAAACAAAATCGCCTGAAAACTAAGGATCTTTTCCATATTTGTGGAATTGAATTTGCAATATTTTATTCCGTTTTTATATCAAATAAGAATGTATAAAAATTGTTATTGGAAAGCGTCATGGAAACAGTGCAATATAAGCAGACATAACTAAGGATTCAAAAAGAGTACAGAATAAAACAAGAATTGAAGGAAAAATTACAGTGCAAAGTATAAGATATAAGATATGAATGAACAGTAAAAACATGTATTTAGTACCAATTAGTACCTTTGCGCCACTGAAATGAGGCGTAAAGGGAACAACTCACTGTTGCACGTGAAGGGAAAACAAACTGACCATCCAGACTGACTCAGGGAGTATGTGAGGCCCTGGAAGGGGAAGTATTGCATTCTGTCACAACAAAGTCATTTGTACAAGAGTGGCTATGTGTGGGGAGAAAAACACAATATATCTGATGGAAAGAAAAAAGCCTCCCAGACTCCATTAGACAGATTAAAGAAGGCTGAGATCACCTGGTGAGGCTGGCGGGGAGGCGCGCTGATCAAGGAATATTCCCGGCGTCAGATGATTTTCTTCAGAGGGAGCCATCTTCCTGAAGGACCCTCTGGTCTTCGCTCTGCATCTCGCAATTGACATTTCATCTATGCTTTGGAATGATTAATGCGCCTTGGCATTCATTTCATGCGAGGAGGGAAGGTCACTGGTATTTGTTCCTGGACTCAAAGATGAGCTCTTTGAGCCCCAACCAAAACATAAAGGGGGGCGGGGTTGGGGGAACAACAGAGTACAACTCTGACTATATATATATATAACTGAAGAGCCTTAAAAAAAATAAAAAATAAGTATTTAAAGAAATATTCAATTGTTTTTGAAGTTTTTGTCACTTTCGTTTTGCAGAATCTTATTAAACTTTAAGGACCAATCCGTCTGTTTTTCAGTCACTGTTCAAATAACAGCAAGTGGCCAGTTCTTCTTTTTGCTTTGAAGAAACAGGATCTTCTTCCTCCTCCTCCTCCTCCTCCTCCCTCCCTGACTCCTAGCATTGTCATAAGAAAAAAGTACGAGCAGACATTTTGAAAAATAAATACAACTACAATTTTCGATAAGTAGGTATTGATTTTAAGCATTTAATTAATAAGAAAACAAAGCTGAACTAAGTCGGCGTTAATGTAAGTCACACCTGTGTTTTCCTGGTGTGTCCATCTAAAACACCTGCAGGGAGAAAGGTCTCCGCCAGTCAAGCTATAGTTACTCAAGATGTGTTTTTTCCCACACGTGACCGAGGCCGACCCTCGGCCTCCATTATCATTACTGTTATTTACATATATCCCGGCGCAGTGCCGTGCAGTTCAAACGCATGAATAACGCACACGGGAAATTATTTTCACAGAAATCGACACTCTTTACCACACGCGTGACGCTCCACCTGAGAGACCGGAGCCGATGTACGACCGACGCCAACAAGGTCACACGCACGCACCCAAAGACTCGCTCAGACGCACTTCCAATCGATCAAATCAAATTCGATAAATTTGCAATTTAGCGGTATTCTCAAATGAGGATCTGAGAGACCGGGGAAAAAAGGGGCAAGTACAGTTCAAGTTCAAAGCCAAAGGCTCATCTTTCATCCCGCGGCACCGCGGGACACGTTCGTTCGCCCGCTGCAACAATGACCTGTCGCTGTTAATGAGTGATGGGCGCTGATTTATTTTTTGCTGCAGTGCTGTGTTAAACAAATCACTTCATAATCCAGTCCTATAATATTCTCCACTATGACGAGGATACTTGGACGAGTATTTATGAGTGGGAGAAACACACTCGTAACCAAATTACTATTTTCCCGCTCGAGGGCGGATGATATCGAAGAACTTCCATTTGAAAAACAGTTGTTCTAATAATATTACATTATGCTGTATTATACATGATGTGAAGCACTGTAGGTTTCGTTCTCTGAAGTTATTACCAAAGCATTTCTCTGAAATACGACAAACTCAAGATGTTAGTAGCAGCTTTAACATATTGGCCATTGAACATCAAAACCACTTCACAGATCAACAGGGGATCTTTTTTTTTTTTTATCAGACAGCACAGCTATTGGCACACAGAATAGCTGAAGAGAGACTCTTAACAAATCTTTATGATGTGGTAAAAGCTCGCCACCACTGGGTAAAGAAACGCATCCAAGAATAAAGACATGGGCCCCAAAATAGACCTCGTGTTGCACGGTGCCATCCCAAATTATTTTGGACAATCCCAGGATTCACCAGTCACGTGAATACTGTAGAATCAGTGCTGTTAAACGTTACGGTATTTGTTGGAATTAATTTCAGATAAGCAGGCCAATATTTGACCATTTTATAGCTTTCAAAGTAGCTAAAATTACTGCAATTATATAAAAAAGTCCGCCATAGGACCAGGATTTTGGGTGTTTTAACGACATTTTCAAAGATATTTCATGCTTACATCAGCCGTTCAGTTTCTGTTCTTAGTGTGAACTGATAAAAAATAAAAATGTGCATTCAGAAAAATGAACTAGCTTCCTCAGGAAAGAAATTTTCAAAAGTTGTTTGAAGTCCCTTGAAGACCTGGTGACACACGGCTGTGGGAGTAAGCAAAACCAAATCAACCAGTCGCTGACATTTTACAGAGCTGATGCAGGCGGCTTCATATTCGTTTCCGCCACATCGACATGGAAATCGTTATTGTGAAATTAATGGGGGGGAGTGAAATTATTTTTTTCTGGATTATTAATTGTGTTGTCTGGCTTTTATACATATAAGGAAGGAGAGAGAAGCTGTTTCACTTTTCCTGAAAACTGCATTTTCCCCCCTCATCTGTCTCATGTTTTCATGAAAAACTAAATGCCATACAAGGAAGCAGACAATGAAAATGTTCTCTGCATAATTCTGACGGCAGCTCTGTAAAGGTTAACGAGACGTTATTCAGCAGTCAACAAGTCATAAAACACACTCTGCATTCATTAGGAGGTTTCGTTTGTTAGGTTAACAGCCACAGATTTGTACAATCCGTGAGATTTGGTATCGGTAAACAGAAGTGACCTTACAGCAGAGCCCATGGAAAATTGAGCTTAATGCTGTTCTGATGAAGTTGTAAGTGCAGTAAATTACTTCAGGTATTATAATTCAGGAGATGCATAGGAGCAATCTACTGGAATATTGCTGCCATCAAGACAAACACAGCTCAAGAGGCAATTCTAGACGGGGTTTTTTCTTTTTCTTTTCGTTGACAGCATTTCAAGTGAAAGGCAGGAGCGCTGCAGCAGTATTGTGACTCTGTGCACTTCTCAGTGATTACATGTCAATCACAAAGTTTCCAGGACTGTGGTTTCTTTTTGCAGGGATTTTATTTTTTAATTTTTTTGTCTTCTTTAAACTGAACTTCAAACCCGCCACCCCCTTCAGATTTTCACATTTCTTTATTGTTCCATTGAAACTTTAAGACGAGACACTGCAGACAGACACAGTTTTTTTTATGCACTGGTGAATTTTCAGGTGTTGGGCTGTTGCTTTAGTAACATGTCGTCTTTCAGAAAATTGGAAAGAAAATGTCTAAAATACAAATTTAGGAATTTATTTTATTAACACTGTATTTGATTTCTCCTAATTTAATGAAAAATGTTTTATAATTAAGGTTAGCGGTGATATTAGAAGAAAAGAAATGTGTAAAACCCTTTATAATGTACCCTTACAGAAAAAAACACATGCATTTCGCATGTTTTTCCACATGTAAACATGTATGACACATGTTGTAACATACAATAACACATAAATATGTGGAAAAGTTTTCACCTGGGAATATATGGGCTTCACACTTTTATAACATGTTTAACATACACAAAATACATGTTGCACATGTGCACAATCACACGTGTATGCATTTGTGGCCACACGAATTTTTGCACATGTGCAATTCAGGTGTTTTTATTCTGTAATGGTAGATGGCAATAAAACTGGACACATTGGATTAAGAGTACCAGCAACGGGCATACCCATCTTCGTCGTCATGGCAACAATGATAAAAACGTGGTTGACGTTATAACACGGCAGCGGTTTGGTTAAGTTCAGGAGGTGATAATTGCTTTGGGTTGTGTTACCCGCATAAGTGATATTACTTAAGTCAGGTGACCACTTTATGAAGGTTAACTTGCATAAGTGGAACTTAACAGAAGTCAGTGTTGACTTTTGTTTTCATACATTTTGTTTTCAACACCTCGAATGGAACGGAGAACAGCTGTTGGGCTCTTGGTTTAAAGTAATGTTTGTCAATACGTCATCTTCCCCACAGATGAAACCACTTATCCCATTATCTTCCTGCACCGAACCAAATGTTCCCTCTCACTGATGCTCTCCTCTGCAACAGAAGGAGAAAGAAATCAGATGTGGAGGAATATTGTCCTCATTAACCTTCGATCGAAGACACCGCTGCAACGACAGACTTCGAGCCGAACTTGCAAAGTGAAAAACTTCTTCACTTGGATTTAAAGGGCCTCCACTGGCTGATTTTCCTTTCTTGTGTTTTAAGCTGAAGGCAATCTGGGTTGTGGTTGGAGTGAAACCAGTCACAATTAATTTATATAAAGTGCTATGATGCTCAAAAACATGCAGGAAGGCCATGCAAAAAAAAAAAGTAATTGCAAAGACAAGGAGAGAAGAAAGAGCTCCTTCCTCCAGCGCTCTTTGTCCTCCTTTCTTTTACATTTCCAATAACTCTTTTGTGTTTCTATTGCATATATAGTATTCTCACAGGCTAATATCACTGACTTGTTTCAGTAGACGTTCAAAGTTCTGCAGCGATGGCAAATTCCAGTGTCAATGTCAATTGTTGTTGCTCTGTATTTAAAGTTGCCCGAACGCACAATGTGAACATGAATATATTATTTACTGAATCGATGTTGCCAGATATGACCCATTAATACAGATTTCTTGATGACTTTGCAGAGAAACATCTTCAGAGGCGGACGTGGCTTCCGGGTCTGAAAAATGAGGCCGATGCGAAAGATCCTTTAGCTGCAATACCACCGAGTGCCACCAGAGGTCGGCTCCAGAAAGCCTCCGTCTCCATAGACTCCCATTCGACTTCTCTCATGAAATACAAAGTCACTTAATTTCACCCCCGTCTCGTCCAAATATGGTCACTTCCTGTTCCAAACTGCTCCGAACTAGCAAAATGGGCGACGGCCAAAATACGAATTTGAGTCTTCTCGACGGCCGTTCACGAACTAACGTCGCTGTTGGTTTCTTCAGCCACAATAATTTCCCTTATTTATTTTTTTCTTCTTCTTATTTTTAATAATAGTCCATTAAAATTAAATGATTTTTTTTGTGTTGTTTTATCAAACTGTGTTTACAATAACAGCATGTTGATATGGTATTTGATAGCAAAATGTTGGTACAGCTTGAGCAATAAATCAATACAAAGAAACATAAGCTTGAGTAGGGTTACAGTCTCATCCTTTTTCCTTGGTTCTTCCTTTTTGTGCTTTGAATAAACACCAGCGCACTTCAACTCCAGTCGGGGCCTTTTCTCCTTATCTTGACTTCCATACTGTCCTCGCTCAATGAAGTCCAGGGTTTACAACTTCATAAAGCCGGAGAACCCTATAAAGATAACCATCCGTACAAATATTAGTTTTTGGAAACCGCACTTGTCTCCGAGCCGCAGGGTATTAAGATATCACACACCGGGAGCTATCCCTCGCATTTAAAAGCATGGCCGCTTACTGTATGTGCATATGTTGTTGTTGTTGTTGTTGTGAAGCCGCCGATATACAGAATGTGGATGTCTGCGAGGCATATGCATGTGTCAGTATTTGTAATTTGCACACGAAGATATCAACACGCCACACTCTGCTTTTTTTTATTTTTTATTTTTTTTACGTCGCAGTATATACGCCAGAGGACACGACGGGGACGGAGTGAAGGACTTGCCAGATGTGCGTAAACACTGCAACTGATCATTTCTATCATATCATCCTCTCTGGGCGCGGGGTCTGGAAATGTGTGACATGCCTCTGCTTCAGTGGATCTGCGCCAGTCCCGGCTAAACGAATGATGAAATGAAGCCAGATGGGAAAAGAACAAAACAGCTTCCTGAGGAGGAGGAAAAAAAAAAAAAAAACCAAAAAGATAGAAAAGAAGAATGAGAGAGGGAAAAAAAAAAAAATAGAAGCTATGAATGTCAGGCAAAGTCACAGGAGAGTGCACCATTTCATACAATAGCGATCTCAATCCTGCAGAGGAGAAGTTACACTCCAATGGCCATGAAACTATTGATTTCATGGAGAAAGACTGCGGGAAAAAAAAAAAGCAAGCACAACTTCTTGAGGTCCTGACAAGTCTGGGGGCCCTGATCGTTGCTTTCAGGCTGAATTCACCCTGTTGTCTTCACACGAGTGTGACACTCCACGCCGCGCTCGGCCGTTCCAACAACTTCTATTCTACAGCTGTAACATAGCAAAGGGGTTTTTATTTCCCTGTTTCTCTGTGTGGTTTACAGTACGACTGAGGTGCGATCAATGACATCAGCTATCGGGGTGTGGGGTGGGGTGGGGTGTGGGGTGGGGTGGGGGTGGGGGTTCACTTCAGCCTTGTATGAGCTGTGATTGATATGTAGATCGACCGGCGAACTCGACGTGACGTCATTTATGCCTCGTGGGATTGTGATTGATGAAAGCGGTCGACCAAGGTCGGGATCATGATATTTGACCTCCGCCGTGAATGAGAGAGAGAGAGAGAGAGAGAGAGAGATATTAATGCACCTTAATAAACCAGTCACAGCCAATCGCTGTTATGGAGTCTGACATCCAGTTTGGTAAATGGCAGAGGTTAACATGCATCTTTGCAAAGCTGTGCCCCCGCCATTCATCAAACAGTGCGGTTAGCCGCTGAAATACAGACCCCGTGGTGGAATTTCACGATCGCGCGAGGACATGTTCGTTTGGAAATCATTCCAGTCCTTCAAACGGCATGAAAACACGCCACCGTCTCCCACGTGATTCCCCCGCTGTCACCGGCGTCTCCTTAGCGTGGAAGCTGTTGGCCTTTTTTCAGCCGAGTGTGACACACAACTCAGCTCTACAAACTCAGAAATCAGGGAGGGATACACGAAGGTCAGCGGTTGACGGGACTAAGACCTACTGTGCCCCGAGGATATCCTCCGAGGAGTGAGCAACGTGCTGATTTCAACCCTTCTCCGTTTTGCACATTCGGGAGAATCATCATTAGTATTCAAGGACAACGGTCATGCTTCAGAAGTTGTTTGAATGGGGCGAGATTTCTTTGTCTTTCAGGCGTCATTAATGAAAACCACTGCAGGCGATGGCACATTATGAGTTTATTGCCGGAGCGAAAGACTGCAGACTGTTGGGCGGTGTTGTTGGAACATCGATTGTGCTACAGGACATTCAGGGAAATCAATACGTGTGTGTGTGTGTGTGTGTGTGTGTGTGTGTGTGTGTGTGTGTGTGTGTGTGTGTGTGTGTGTGTGTGTGTGTGTGTGTGTGTGTGTGTGTGTGTGTGGAGAAGAATCAGTCACCTTTTTCAAGCAAATGCCTTTATTTACAATGAATGGCAACAAGGAAGCCTTCCCGTGGTGAGAAGCGTCCAGATCATTTTTAAAAACACGTCTACCTCAATTTAAAAAAAAAAAAAACAACAACTTTTTTTTTTTTTTCTTCTGGCTCACTTTTTGACACGTTCTCTCATTTAAAAAATAATCGCACTGTACAGCAGCAGATGAACTCTGCGTTGACCTGGTATACAAAAAAGAAATCAAACGTTTAGCTGCTGATGAACCTCATATTTTTCTCTAGAACTAATAAAGACCAAACCAGAGGCAGGTATTGGAAGACATCACTAGGGTTACTAAGGCGAGCAGAGACAAGACACCAAATCAAATCTCAAGGTGGACTTAGCGAAGTGACGGCAAACACATGCGCGAGCAAACCTTTGAGACATTAATGTGTTAATTGCTGTTGCTGCTTTGGTTTGCTCCAAAGTCACTAAAAACAGACATTGTAGCTTGAATTAAATCAGATACTAGAATTATACTGGTCAGATGGCCAGAATTATGAGGTGCAGGATTATTTTGGGACCTTTTTATGAAAAGATCAGCGTTATTGTTAAGCAAATTATTGAAACCCGCGTACAAAGAGGCCTTTTCATGCTAAAGGCACATTCTTTGATTACCTTCTGAAGAGTATTTGCAAAGCGTCACATTTGCCTCCAAAAGGAGCGTCACAAGGTTTACCATTTATCAAGGCTGATCATTTGTAGTTTTTCATTTGAGAAGTCTTGGCATGTTAAAGTACAAAGAAGCACAGTACAAGTGCCTTAAAATGGCCTTTATTTTCTGCCACTAGCTTCCTGCATTTATCAAATATTCTTAACGGACATATTCGCCTGCGAGTGGTTTCACACTGCGGGGAATGAACCTGTTGATCTCCGCTGCAAGAACAGACAAGAAAAGGAGCTCTGAAAACCGCCTCGCACATTACGCAGTACGTCCAGATGATTTAATAAGAATGCGAAGACAGAAACGGATAAAAAAAACAAAAAAAACACACACTTCAGCGCTCACAGGTACACACTGAGGAGGAATCCGCCACGCGTTCCCAAACACACTGTGATGATGCAGTGATTCATGAGCCCAAATGTTAGCTCACTCTCCGAGGAAAAAGTCTGGATGGGAGTTTTTCACCCCCACCCCCCACCCTCCCACCCCGCCGTCTCCCCTCCTCGTGGATGCTGTGTGTTCGGAGGGCCTGAGGGGGGAGCAAATGAGATGAGACTCGGACACTGACGGCCCAGGCGGAGTGGGGAGGGAGGAGGAGGAGGAGGTGGCGGTGGCGGTGGTCACGGACAGATTGCTGCTAAGTGAGAGATCGCAATGCAATGCGGCTGCCCTGCAGCAGACGTGACATTTTAGAGTTTTAAATGAAGAGCCAGCGGTGAGCGCGGCCAAAACAGCTTTTATAAAAAGTCTGGATGTTTGTGGAAGTTGGGCTTCACTGCTGCGTTATTTCCTGCCCGAAGAAGACATTCGAAGTTTATTCAAGGAGTGGATCGATTAGTGAAAGAAAGGCACGGAATCAAAATCATTAGAAAACGGATATTTCTCATGATATAAAAAAAATAAAATAAAAAATAGAGCCCCCATTTTGAAACTATGACCACGGTTATTTATTTAGCAATGGCTGTTCCTTGTGTTTGCTCCATGAATCAGCATCTGTATGCTTTGAGTTAAATCTATGCCGGCAGGGTCCACCGTTCCTGCAATATTTGTCTGTATATTACACAAGTGAATGACGCAAACAGCTGTTGAATGGGATCCAGACGGGTCAGACATTCAGGCATTTTACATAACGCAGCAGACAGCATTCGATAAAGAGCCCGGTAACACGGCCATAAATAACACGGTTCAGGTCTTCTTTATTAGAATAATGTGATGAAGTTGACCCACAATTTGTTTTGGTGTAGTGTGGACCAGTTAGTCTTCTTTCCTGTCTGACAAAGGAGTTTTAATAGACTTGTTATTTTAAAAATAGCTTTATGGGCTTTCTTTATTTCAGTGCTATAACCACCTGTAGCCATAGATGTCACCAAAACAAGCATGAATGACATTTTGAGAAGACCGATGCATTTATCAGTGGTGGAAGTATTCAACATTGTAGTTTCTTCTGCTGGTCAACTTTGATTTTTGGGCCATTTTGATTCCATAGCATGTTGTCTTTCAGACCAGTGTAAAGAAAACATCCAAATCACACAAGCCGGTGTTTATTTTACTACAATTTGTGTATTTGCCTCGGTAGAGTTCGCCTAAATTCACGAAGAGTTAGCGTGTTATGATGAATCGTAACGCGCTGTTATACGAATCATGTATGAAGAAACTCCGCGGTAAAAACCTTCAGAATATAGATGGGTTGAAAAAAAGGAAAGTTTGGTGTGTGTAAGTACTACTGAAGTGGAGATTTATAGCTGAAAGTACGAGACAAAAACTCAGTCTGAGAAAATGGGCTTTAATTCTACAACTCAAGGCTGTGTGCTCAAAATGAGTTTTTTCCTCATACTCGGAACCAGAAATCTCCACTTCAGTCGCTGACGCACACCAAACATTATAGTTTTATTCCCATCTACATCCTGAAGCAATTTTACAGAAGGGTTTGTTCCTATAGAGTTCATAGCCTGATTTATGGAACATTTCTTCCCTTAAAACATAGTGAAAATAGATTTTTCTTTCACAGTTGTTGACGGTATTTTCCGATTTATGGAGATATAAAAATAGATATCCAGAATCCCCTCAATAAAGAGTAACTCTGACTATTATATGTCGACAAAAGGAAACAGGAATTCTGAGCTTGGCTTCATCCAGTGTTCGGTTTTCTCTTCTTGAAATGTATGCAAATTAGCACATATTTAATTATATAAGGCCTACTTTGCATGTTTAAACACAAAATCTCAGGAAACTTGCAATACAAAAAATTATGGCCTGAATATAAATAATCAACTTGGGAAGTTTCATGGTGATATGTTCGAGTTAAAAGTTTTCATTCACCCGTAGTGTTTAGTGTCTCTCGTTAAATAAAAGCTGCAATAACACATCACAGAATTACCACATTTAAAAACCCCAATCAGTTTAATGTTACTATATTGGGACTGGGTCATTATAATTGATGTATTAATCTGTATCTATCGATGACAAAATCTTTTAAATCTAATTTTAAAACATACTATCAGAGAGCCTTTTCTGATTTTGGTTAAATTGAGTGATTCTAGCATTTGATGTCATTTTACACTTTAACTGCTGTATTACTTTTGGTATTATGGTCATTTCTTTACTTTATATGATCATCGTGTAACTGGATTCTACAGCTTGTTTGATTTGATTGTTTATTTCGATTTTATGGCTTTTTTTGTGTGTGAAGCATGAAAATAAATAAATCAAATAAATAAAGATAACACTTTAAGATCTCGAGGCTCTCCGTTTAGTTGTATTTGGCGGCGCCTGTGGTGATAAGCGGTAGTTGCGGCTGTGATTTTTTTTTTTTTTTTACTTCTTTTCTGATGCTTCTTATGTTTCTTATGATTTTTCCCGGGAACGTGGCCACCGGCACCCAACTTGTTCAGTCTCTTTAGCGGCCCTCAGGCTCACTCACCATTTTTGTGCCACCCTTTGCTCGACAGAGACTTAATGGACATTTATTTCAATAACAATCTTTAAGATTATTAGTTTACGTGTTGAGTCGTGGTTGGTTTCAGAGTAAAAAGTAAAAATATTTCTCTGTACAATTGAAGTGCAGTAGAAACAGCAGATGAAATAAAGCCTCAAAACTGTATTTAAATACAATACAATGTGAGTTTATTTCCACTGTAGGAGAGACAATGAATGTTGGCAGGTGCCGTATTGCTTTGTGGCCTAAATAAGACTTCTTCAAGGATAATTTTTCCTTTTCGTATCATCCAATTTTACTCCACTGGCACTATTCTCAACTGCATAACTTCCCTTTTACTTATCTCTCTCTGTGTCATATCATGCTGGATGTTAAAGTTTTATTCATCTCCTAGCTCTTCAAAACACCCGGCGCCAGCAGCAAAGGGCAGGGATGGGCAGGATAAAGCGGCAGCATCCTCGCTGCAAAATAAAATGCAACACGCCAAACATAGCACCTTTTCAACGTTTCTGTTTACTTCAGCAATGCGAGCGCGCTCTCTCTAAAGCCCCTCGTACACACCGGTGAAGCATGTTGTGACACTCGAAGGCGGCAACCACAGCAACATATGTGTCAGTGATGTCAGCACAGCCGTGCATGCTTTATGGAGCTGTGCTGTAGCGTATTCACAAATAATATCAATATGATCCCTGCAGGCTTTTCTGCTTCATTAAACTGCAGCTTCAGGTACAATACAAGTTAGACTTATGGAGGGACCGTGTTAATATTGTCGGTATGATAATTTAATGCAACATCTATTTACTTTCTTATTTAACATGACTAATTCCTCTTTTTTTTTTTTTAAAGAAAGTCACCGATAGCCTAACTGCCCCACACGCCTGTCAATCAAACAGACACGCCCCCAAAAACACAACGTTTTGAGGCCTAATATTTAATTAATGACGGGATTATTTTCAGATGGACCACTAGTTTTCTAGAAGTTAAATGGGAGTCTGTGGGATCAGAGACCCCTGGTGGTCCTCGGTGGTGTTGCAGTTTATGGCACTTCTGCATTCGCCTAATTTTTTGGAAGCTATGTTCACTTTTGTGCACAGTCAATGGGTGAAATCAGCTTAACTCACTTTAGTTTCAGGTTAACAGTTAGATTAAATCACAGTCAGTGGCTTTTAATGACAAATATTCAGTTAACTGTTGAATTGAATGAAATAAATTGGTGAAATTTAAAAGTGTTGTGGGTTAAACTGACAAAAATAAACAAATACAAGAAATTATAAAATTAAAATTTGAACACATCGTCTCTTTGTACTTGTGTCACACTAAGCAATCGTGGTATAAGTGGAGATGAGACGCCATAATGTGCTCCGACATAAATGGAAAATGACATACAGCTTTCTATTGTCACATGTGGCGCCGTGTCTCTCGATACACAATTTAAAGAAACCGTATTTGCCAATTTGCTGTTTTCATTACAGTGTCGTCGTGTTAATGCACATACTGCAGGTCCAATCCTGGATGCATTTATCCCGACTGAACCTGGAAGTAGCACATCTACCCACTCTGGTGTAACATCAATTGTATCTGAAATGCATCGCAGCAGAGAGACGGCGGGTGATTGTATTTGTAGAAACACTGTATCTGTGTCCTCATTAAGACCGCGGCTATGTGGGATATATTTGCTGGCTCGGTGCTGGTGATTGTGCTTTCATTCAGCCGCCGTCCTCGAGTCCCAACTGTTTTCTCTCTCACACCTTGTGAGCCGGGTCCCGCTGCGACAGTGATTTCCCGAACAGTGTTTGTGTCACAGTTCCTGGGAGTCCTGTCCCTCTTCAGAAACAGACATGATTCTCTTTTCCAAACCGCCTAACGGGTCCCCTGTTTTCTTCTTGTTGCAGCACCGGCAGCCGTCTTTACAAGTTCCTCTTTGGGGAATCTTTTATTATTATTTTTTTTATTTATTTATTTTTTTTGTCTTTTCTCGCAGTGGGAATATGGAGACGTTCAGAGTTTTGCAACTCAGACCGCGTTCCCAGGCTGTGATGGATGTCATGTTTCCTCTGGAGGTTTTTGTTTATGACAGTCACTATCCATTTCAGCTCATATCGCCACTGCACAGTGCGCTGTTACGTAATGGGCTTGTTGTTTTACGCAGAATTGATTTATACACCTTTCTGTAATGGAATTTTTCTGTGTGTTTTGTTTTGTTCGGGGGACCTTGCTCGTTCTCTTGCTCTGACCCCGGGTTCTTAATGAACATAATGAAGTTCCTGGAACCGCTCGCCAACCTGCAACGTGTCTGCACTGACATTTGTTGTGTTTTTGTTGTTTATTTTTTTTTTTTTTTTTTTTTTTTTAGCCCCTCTGGCACAGAAAGCCACGATGAATAAAAGGCTCCGCCGTTTGGAGACCACATTAAACACATAACCACCGAGTACACCGCGAAAATCTCCTGATGGTTTAATAAGTCTCACGCATTGTTTTTCTTCAAAGAACTCAAAATATATGTCAGTTGAAATAGAAAAAAACAAAACCTCATTGTTTCTTGATCGCTGTGACAAAAGCAGTCGTTAAATGTCAGTTGCACTTCGTTTATCAACGTCACACAAGCTCATGGCAGTAAAACGGGGGAACTGATTGGCAGCATTTCTGCGTACAGTCTCACTAATATGGTGTTAATTACTTTGTAAATGTGGAGCACTTAACACACCAATTTTTGAGGCACAGTAAGGTCGCTACAGGGGAGCCACAATGGAATTGCAATCATGGCTGAGGCTGATTATACAGTTTGTCTCTATGAGGAACTTCTTCACACAGTTGCAGGCAGACAAATCTGTATATCATGTGTGGGGTGGGTTGTGGGGGCGGGGGGGGGGGGGGGGAGGTGCTGAATAATGTGATAGATAGGTAGATACGTTTATAGTTGGTTTTTCCAAGAACCTTTTTATTTTTGTGTCAAGAAGAAAAAACAGTGTAGGGAGCAAATTTCTCGCTCTGCAATCAAAAATCAAGTTTGTAAGTAAAAATATATGAACTGTGAATACAAATATTTGGATTACAAACAAATTCTCTCAGTTTTGTTGGTTTTGCGTCACAAAAACTTTTGAAAATGGAAACCTTTCGGTTGCAAGTTGAGCAGGATGTAGCGGGACACGCTCAAACTTTGGTTTATTGAAATGCTTTAAAACTTAAAAGACTTTCCCCTTGGTTATATTTCACGTTAAGCAGGATATACCTTGACCATGCTGCTCGTATTACCACCCGCACATAACATAAACTGTTTTTTTTACACATACATAAAAAAAAAAGGCACTAAAGTACCTTCTTACTTCGGATCTTCGTTTCAAACCGAGTAACCAAAGTGCTTCAGTTTCACACCGAAGAGGTAAAATGGCAGAAACACTCGATCTGTGTTCATGTGAAGGTTTGGTTTTCGCACACCGAAACACGATAAATGGATTTTGAATTCCGAATATAGTTCATGAGTTTAGTTCCTATTTTGTCAAAAAACGGGTCATTAGTTGATCTTTACCATAAATATCTAGCACTTCTTTTTTTTTTTTTTTTTACTTTAAAAATCCTTCCAAAAGCAGCTTTCAGGCCGCGGCCTTGCATTTTAACATCTGTAACAAATTTGACGTCGGGTGTGAGAAGTGCGAGTTCATTATTCTCATCACCGCTCGTGTTCGTGCTGCCAGAGAAGCAACATGATCTCAATGGTGCCGCGTTGAACATGCTCTTGTTTCAAGTGCATGCTGAGAGGAAATTATAAATAATGGAGGCTGTTAGCTGATGTTCGCCGGTGAGAAAACAGGGTGGGAAGGTGTCACGTCGAGCATTGGCAGCAGGTGCAGTGGGTCAATTACAGAGCAGCGCGGCGACGTCTATTCCCAGCTCTGTTTGTGCATCACGCAGCCTGAGAAACTTCGACGACGCGCTGTTAACTTGGCCTGTCTCGTTTAACGGCTGTCCCCCCCCCCCACCCCCCCCACCCCGCCCCCGCCGGCAGCAATCTCTGTTGCATGAAAACAAGACCCACCTTCCTGTTCAACCCACATTTACGCGACGGATTCCGCAGACTGCCGGAGAATAAGCTGATGGAGTTGTCAGTCTCGACCACGTCACACCTGATATGGGTTGAATGCAGATGAGCCATTGACAAATTGCTTTTTGCCAAGAGGTTCACGTAGAGGTAAAAGCCCCAGATTCACTCCACGGCAGCAAGGAGGGGCAGAGTGATTTATAAAGAGGCAAAGACACGTCTTTGCATTGACAGGCGCTTCGTCAGAGTCCAGATTGGGTTTCATGGTCAACTAGAAGGCACTGATGCGGTAAGAGGAGATTGGCAAACACGTGGCATCTGGCACGAGAGTATGTATTCCCTAGTAAAGGCTGACGTTGGTATTATACTTTTAATCGTTATTAACAAATTCAATAGAAAGAACTAAAAATAAAATTTTGCGAATTAAAAAGTGTTCTTTTAATATACAACCTGGTTTACAAAAAAAACAAAAAAACAATGGGTGATGCAACACAGTGGTAAACAAGAGCCTGGCCCAACTTTATTTTACTGCCATCAAATTCAAAATGAGCATATATTTTTGATTAAAAAAATATCATTTTGCGGTTTCAACATTTGATATGTTGTCTTTGGTGTATTTAAAAACAAATTTAATATGGGTTTTCATGATTTGCACATCTTTGCACTCTGGTTTTTTATTTTACATTTTTGTCACGGATTGCTGGAAATATTCTCCTTAAGAACACTTTAAGTGTACTGTTGTATTATTGTACAAAAAAACAAAAATTGATAAGCGCAAAAGCATTTACTGACTGCCTGTATGTATGTCAGGTTTATTCTCCACATAACTGATGCTTCTTTCAGCACTCCTGGCACACACACTTTACATCTCTGCACACCTTGTTTGAAATCTATAGTTTGACCTGCTTTGAGAGACACAATATTCATGAACAGTTGTAAATCCTGCACTTCGCCGCAGAAAAACATTTAATCGCAAACCGTTTGCACCCGACCTGTAAATATACAATAGGTCACTTATTCCGATTTAATCGGGTTGCTGTTGTTAACCTGTGTGCAGTCCAACACGTTTTGGTCCTTATTTCTTGTCACGTCTGTTCTTGAATGTGTTCGAACTTCCCTTCAGCGTAAAGTGCTCAGAAATGCAGGCTTGCAGTTTTAAATGTGCTCTCCTAATTTTCCAGTAGTGACGCTGGAGTGGGAGCGACCTCTCAACATTCACTTTCCACTTATGTAACCCCTTATGTATCTTTTAAAGGTCAGACGGAGACATCCTTTTCCACTCAGTGTCGAGCGCTGACGCGGAGCGGCTGTGGCGTCGTGCGGCCTGTTGATCGTCGGTAAAACCTCCAGGACACGACGAGACTACTTCCTAAAGCTCGAGGTGTCGTTCTCCATTTGTGCTCCGCTGTAGATGTGACGTGTGTGGATATTTTTGGAAAGATCCTTTTATGGAGGATTTGCTGAGGGATTGAAGCGATGAGTATTTTTAACCAATCACTTCTGTTGTTAAGTAATAATGTCATTAATAGGAACAAATCTATTCACTGAACCGTTCGTTGACCACAAGCAGCAACGAGCTACATTAACATACCATTAAAGCGCTGGGAGTTCTGCTTTGATTCATTTCACAGTAACGAAACCTAGTTAAGCTTTATTATACAAATACTTTATTATAGTTCACTGAATCCTAACTGGGCACTTTAACTTTTATAACAACAGAACTTTATTCAACTAACAGGTGGAATACTTCTGTGTCGGCTTGAAGACTTTTTTACGTGGGTTGATAGCAACGATGATGCTAAAATAAAACTAAGGAATACTGATAGAGACGATATTGTGCAGTGTTTTTAGAATGACTCAAAATGCATTAGTCTTCATTTTCTCCGCGGTCTAGTATTTAAAAAGGTTAAAAAAAAAAAAGAAAAAGCCAAATATATCATAATATCAAACTGCAACACTTGTGGGATTGCCAATAGTTAAAACATATCGAATCAGGAGATAAACATGTTTTCCCAGAGCCAATAACTCTTAATTTATGGCATTATACCCTTTTACTGACTAATATGTGATGAGTGTTTGATTATATTCTTCTTGTAATTCGTCTAACATGAGTTTCAAATGATGAAAGCCAACCGTAAACCCAAATACAATCTCTACGTTGGATACTGAATTTGAAAATGATTAAGAAAGAGTTGAATTTGAACATATTTTACCGAATCGAACCAAAGAAATGCAACAACGATCCAAAAGAGAATAAGTCACACTGGCTGTGTTCATCATGGTGAAGGTGCATGTCAACCAACCCAAAAATAAGAAGTTATGTTTTCATTATTCTTCAATACAACAGTAGAGTTTTATATTATGGTAGCATACATTCCATCAGACTATTAATACTTGTTAGTTTAGTTGAATAAACCAGTTGTCGGTTTTGATCTTTTCATGTTTTTTGGTTTTTTTTAGAATTAAAAGCATTTTGAAAAAAACATGCACAGCAGGCTGTTTTTATTTAAATGTATTAATCTGTCAAATGAAATAAAAACCCCAAAACAAAACAGATTCATATCAAAAAGAAGTTAAACACAATGTGAGTGGCATTCGGTGCTCGCGGTGCAAACTTTGTTCTTCATAAAAAAAAAATATTCTGCTTTCATTTTAAGAGAGAAGAAAAAGAAAACCGCAGAGAGAAAGAGAAAAATATTGCTCGCTCGCTGTGTTGTAGTTGTGTGTCGCTCCGCCGGCGTTTTTGAGCCACGTGATTGACTGGAGTTCGAAGCGAGATCGAAAAGTGGTATGAGAAGATATAATGACAACAGAGATTGGGAGGTGGGAGGGAGGGAGGGAGGGAGGGAGGGATGGGGCTGATATCCAAACATGAGTGTTCATTTATCACCCATCACGTCTGCCTCCCGCTGCGAGTCTCGAGGTAACGCTGGGCACTTTCGGGCTTCCAACAAAACTTCCGTTCCCGGCGCGCTGCGAGAGGATATTAGAGTCCTTGTTAATGGAGGAGTGTGGATCATAATGAACAAAGGGAAAATAATGATTATCATTAATGGGCTTGGGGGAAGAGGGCAAGTCAATGGGAATGCTTTTCATTCCCCTCTTCAGAGTCACTGAAGAGTGATGCGTCTCTCAGTAGACTGTTGTTAATGTGCCATCAGGGCCTTCTGCAAAGCTACTGCAATGAATAATAAGTTTAATGATGTTTGTTCTCTGTGATGACACATCTACAGTGGCGGGTAACCACTTAGTATTAAACCTCCACTCAACTGCAGGCACCGAGCCACTTACACTCCTTCTTTTTTTCATTTTTTTCTTTTTCATATTCATAGTAACGCGGAGGAATATATTTCATGCAATAATATTTCTGTCAAAAATTGATTCTTCTTCCTGCAACATTATGGATGATTATGAACGTTTCTCTTTTCTTTTTCTTTCTCTCTCTCTCTCTCTCTCTCTCTCTCTCTCTCTCTCTCTCTCTCTCTCTCTCTCTCTCTCTCTCTCTCTCTCTCTCTCTCTCTCTCTCTCTCTCTCCTCTCTTTAGCTGTCAGGAACCGGGCACTGTGAGAATAAATGGGTTCTCATTTTATTCAAAGTGCCTTGAATTTCAAATAATATGACCTTTTTAATATGCCCTCCCATTCCACAGCTGCATGATGGTCCAGCAGGTTTTTGAAAGATGCAATTGACAGGTGGGCACAATATGCCCGAGTCTGCACGGGCATTTCTTTTATTTTTTTTATTTATTTTTATTGAAATCACTCTGTGAATGATAATGAGTCCGAGACCCCAAATGTCCTTTTCAATTTACATCCCAGAATGTATATTGATAAAATGACAATGGCCGCTAATTAATAATATATATATTTTTTCCCTCCATGCTTGTTTAGACTTGACTCCAGGGGAAGTGTTTGATCTAGACAATGAATGGGTGCAGTAGACCCACCTCCACACAAAAAACACTCTTTCAAAAGGGCCATTATAAACGCTAGAAATACACACACACACACACACACACACACACACACACACACACACACACACACACACACACACACACACACACACACACACACACACACCAGAGGAGCAACTCGGGACACAAGATGCAGATTATTATTTTTTCTTCTTCTTTACTTTGTTTCTGAGCAAAAAGTGCAGGAACTATAAAAAAAGATGAACTTAAAATCAGTGTGAGTGGCGGCACGCTCAGCTCATAAATGTATACTGTAGTCACAGATCTTTTATTATCGCTCGTGGCAATGTTAATAAAAGATCCTTCATTACATACTTTCCAGAGCTGAGCGTGCAGCCTGCCACAAAAAAACTTGAGCTTTATCTTAGCTGAACCCACTGACTTAGTTTAAAAAATAGATATAAGCAATAGAAGATGAAAAAAAGGAAGCTCGAGCAAAAAGTGGTACTAAACTTTATATATATATATATATATATATATATATATATATATATATATATATATATATATATATATATATATACAGTGGGTACGGAAAGTATTCAGACCCCTTTACATTTTTCACTCTTTGTTTCATTGCAGCCATTTGCTAAAATCAAAAAAGTTCATTTTATTTCTCATTAATGTACACTCAGCACCCCATCTTGACAGAAAAAAACAGAAATGTAGAAATTATTTTGTAACCTTGGCCAGATCTGTGCCTTGCCACAACTCTGTCTCTGAGCTCCTTGGACAGTTCCTTCGACCTCATGATTCTCATTTGCTCTGACATGCACTGTGAGCTGTAAGGTCTTATATAGACAGGTGTGTGCCTTTCCTAATCAAGTCCAATCAGTTTAATTAAACACAGCTGGACTCCAATGAAGGAGTAGAACCATCTCAAGGAGGATCAGAAGAAATGGACAACATGTGAGTTAAATATGAGTGTCACAGCAAAGGGTCTGAATACTTATGACCATGTGATATTTCAATTTTTCTTTTTTAATAAATTTGCACAAATTTCTACATTTCTGTTTTTTTCTGTCAAGATGGGGTGCTGAGTGTACATTAATGAGAAATAAAATGAACTTTTTTGATTTTAGCAAATGGCTGCAATGAAACAAAGAGTGACACATTTAAAGGGGTCTGAATACTTTCCGTACCCACTGTATATATATATATATATATATAATATTACCCCTCAGGCAGAAGTAAAACAGGGTTCATGCACAACATATGCTGAAATTTTATTCAATTTGCAGTTACTCATCTTTTGAATATTGTTTGCATCTCAAAAACATCATGAATATCTCCTAAATCATCCCCTGATTCGTCCTCCACATGATCTGAAAATTAATGAGCCGTCAGTTAAGTGGCGAGAAATAACAAATAAATCGTTGCTCTTACGCAGCTCACAGCGGTGCCGGCGAAGGCCTGTAAGCCATATCTGATCTATTTTCCCTGTGGCTCCATCACCATGGTGACTGATCACACGGGGCATCAGCGGTTGGAGGAAGGAACTGGCGACAAGAGAGGAAAACAGAAGGGTCAACGCAATTAACCTCCCAGATGTGCTAACCACGCCGGAGTTTCCATAGACGCCGCGTCGACGGCGGGTGTTAATTGGTCGTGGCGAAGGACTCTATGTAATACGGTCATTTTTTAAAGCTGAAGGGGCCACTGCAGAGGCACGGTGTAAACATGGAGTTATGGGCTAATTGATTGGATTGTGCTAATTTCAATTACATACCAAAAAGTAGATAGTTTCTGTTGACATTTGAGGGGGTGGTGGTGGTGGTGGTGGTGTGTGTGTGTGTGTGTGTGTGTGTGGGGGGGGTAATCGCTCACAAACACACAAAAACACGACATGTAACAGGGTCCGCTGCAGAAGTCAGTCATTTATCAGTAATTGCCTTGTAATCTTTTCAACAGTAAAAGGTTTACATTTGAGTAATTACAATAGAGAAGTTGATTCATTATGCAGAAGTCCAGGCCGTGCTGGTGTGTGCTTTGTATTTCATTTCAAGTGTGACCGCTGTAGCGCCGCGCTTTACTGACGGAGAACGTTCCCCCGTCACACGGTGTACCGGCGCTGATCGACAGAACAACGAGAACCCAGAGCCGAGAGAGAGAGAGCGTTTACACGGCGGGTAGAAATTTAGTCATCGTGTCCGACGACGAGCTCTGGAGGCTAGTTTTGCCACGACATTGTCAAATTTTCCTTTACAGTTCCACGTGGACGGGAAAGATGTTTTATACGACGTATGGGGGCAACAATAGGGGGAAAAAAACACACACAAGAGGAGGAGTTTTGGGTTTTGAGAAAAAAGCCGAAATGTCGAGAATAACGTGAAAATAATATCTCCAGAGTAAAATGTACTTTTTTTTTTACTTTTCAGAATAAGTCAAACTACTGGTATATACAAAAGTATTTTCAAATGAAAAAAAAACAACATGAAATGGATGCGAGGGCAGTAAACAATCACGTGTGGTCATAAAGAGCTGCAGTACAAATGGAGACTTTTAGATTTGGTTCACTTGGATAAAAAGCCTCTACGGAGCTGAATGCCGCCAACATAAAATGACATATCAAGTTGTATTTGAGTAATTCAGACCCTTCAGATGAATGACAAAGGGAGCTGGATGATTCATGCGAGAGAGATTCGTCACGTCCATCATCTAAAACCGAGCTGGACCAGATTCTCTGAATGCGAACGTGCTGGATGGACTCTGCTTTTGCATGAAATCAAGTTCAAGTGAGCTCTCTCCAAAAAAGAAAAAAAAAAAAATCCCATCTGCCATCCCCTTCATAATGTATCCAATAGATGCACGAGCATGTTTGATTTTTGATACAGCATGGAAATGCCTCGGAGCTCGCTCGGCCGCAGCCACGTACAGATAGCGAGGTAGCGACATGCAAAATGCATGATCTGTTTAATCAGAGCACACGCGTGCCGGAGATAAGGCCCTCAAAACCGAGACGTGGGCTCAGAAACCGCGGACGGCGGTTTGACAAACGTCAGATATGCTCACGTGACGATTATTTACACTTCGTACCACTACGAGAAACAAACGACAAACATATTTCCGCACGTATGCAAGTTCGGGTCAGCGCTGAGCTCGCCTTGCTCCGACAGCCACGTTGATAAGTTACAACGCCAATAAAAAAAAAATAAAAAAAAAACAGGAAGTCTCTCCGGCGTCATGACGACAGCAACGCCAGCGAACCCGGAGTTTGACTTTTTTTTTTTTTTTTTCTTTTATAAACTCGAACTCGCAGAATTGTAATTTGTGTTCTTGCAAGCCTTTTGTGTCTCATACATAGTCATAAATGTTCTGCGTTTCCTTCTGTTATTCTTCCGTGTCAGCTGTCAAAGTTCAAAGCCTTTGAAAATATTTCCCCGAGTCTCTTTGAAGAAATTTAAATTTCACATGCTTTGTTGATTTAAACGCAATCAGACAGAATATGGCTGCGTTTGCACAACAAAGGGGAAAACTGTTACGCGCCGAGCAAACACAGCACACGTCCGTTAAGAAACGACGAGAAGCGAGCTCGGATTATATTCTTGAATTATTCATGACGCAGTAACACCTTGCACATCTCTCCTGGCCAGTGGTGAAGCCGAGAGCTTTTTATTTTTTTAATTTTTTTTTACCTCGTTGTTGTTGTTGTTGTTGTTGTCGTCTTCAGTTCTCGGCTGAAAGGCTGAGCGCTGACAGCGCCGGCGTGATCGTTATTCCTCAGAATTGGCGCCGTAGCGTCTAGTCTCCTTTCGGGTTAATTTGCCGCCAAGCCGTGTCGAGCCCGAGCGTAGGCGACGCGTCGGCGCCGGTGGCACGCGGGGCGAACACGTGCGCAGTTCGACGGGACGGCCTCGAGGCTGCTTGCGCGGCCTTCGTTTGAATGGCTGCGATCAAAAGTGCGTTGCGGCTACGCTCTACCGACGGCTACAGATGGGAGAGCGTGAGCCGCGTGGCGGCGGGACGACGCCCCGGGCAACGGTGTCCAAACTCATAATGCGGTGAAAGAGAGAAATCGACGCGCGCAAAACACATCAAAAGACCTGCGCGCAACCTTCACACACACACACACACACACACGCACACACACACACACACACACACACACACACACACACACACACACACGCACACACACACAGGAGAGCTGTAATCTCTTAGCCGGCTGTTGTTTTTCTCCCAGTTTTTTTTTTTTTTTTTTTTTTTTTGGGGGGGGGGGTCTAAATGCTCGGGTCTATCTTGACAGCAGATTGGGGTGCACAGCTGGTGTCCCGTTGTGCCACACATGTAGTGCCAGTGGCGATGGATGTTGAAGCCTAACGTATGCGGGCGCAGAGGCGGAATCACACTCTCACCGTGTGGGGGAAAAAAAAAGAGGAATTTTCAGACTCATGCTTGGTGCCTTTTGGCTCCCTGTGAGGAAGTTGGAGCCCGAAATATGATTTGTGCTTTTGTGCAGAATCTCATTTAACGACCAAAGCAGCCACGAGAGCAAGTGTCCTTTTTTAAATTTATTTATTTATATTTTTTTAATGGAACTGTCACTGTAGAAAAAGGATAATTTCCACCAAGATAAAAGCAACATTTATCGCTAATTAGTTGTTAAGCTTTTGTGCTCAAAGACAGAAAACATCTAACGTCCAAATGTTTACCATTAATTCAGCTCTAACCTTGTAATTAAGGTTTGCTAAAGCTTTGTCAAACATCAGTCCTGCTTTTCTCATCCTGATTTTGTGGGAATGTTTTAGATTTTGAATATTTTTAACTGCTTTCTAAGTGTAGATATTTGTAGTTTTGCAGTTTCGTCCACTGTGAAGCTATATGATTGTACTAAGTGTTGTTTCATTTCAAAAAGCACATGTTTTTGCATCATTACATGTGTAAAATGTTTAATAGAATTTCAGCAAAGCAGAGTAAACCTTTATGTTGCAAAAGATCCATCATATTACAACAGAAAGGATCATCTTCACATAAGGCATATAGTGCACAAGAGCCTTTAAAACTCCCCAGCGGATGCGAGAGCAGCTGGTCAGACGCTGGTTTGATGTCTGTACAGGCAGGCAACAAAATCTCTCCAAAAAAATGCTAAAGTTAACATGAAAATGAGTTTTCAGAAAATAAACGTGATGATTTTACAGTATAATATAGCTGAAATACAGACGCAACATGTCGCATTTATGCTCCTCGAATGCATAAAAAAAAAGAAAATCGTTTTGTTTGCTGTAAAAAACAAACAAAAAACAGACAAAATAAAGTCATATCACTGCAACAAAGCTTTAACGCAACTTAAATTCAAGTAAAATATAGCTTTTAAAATGTAGTAAAGGACTTTAACTTTTCCTTTCTCCAGCCGCTCAGGCCGCTCTGTTGTTGGAGGGCTGGAGCGACACCTTGCTAATGAGCGGGGCGCCGCGGCGTGCCAGCCTCGGCTGATGAAACGCCTGCGCTAAGTGTCCAGGTGAAAAATCACAGCCTTTATTGCACATGTGACCAGCTGGTCCCGTTGCAAAGCTGCCACTTCCCCCCCTGGCGTCTCTCCCGGCCTCTTCGACCATAGATGAGGCCGGCGCTGGGTGTTCGCACCCACGGGCTTCTCCCTCATGACGGCTGATGAGGCGCAATCACCTCCCCCCCTCTTTTGATCGAGGCGAAGCCCAGCTGCACTTCATCCGCTCAAAGGGCCCAATTAATGTTAACCAGTTAATCGACACTGCAACCGATAAGGCAGGCTGACGGAGATCCAGTGTGACACGGTATAAACGTGGGGAAACAACAGATTGATGAATCAGTGAATTAAATCAGGGTGTTATGAGTAATGCCGAATAAAATATCCTAAACATAAGTTTCACCAAACTCCGAAGCGTTTTCTGATGAGATGTTTTTAAAGCTCTTTGGTTTATGCTGAACGTTACCTGTATTCACTGCAGGGCAAGTCTCCCTCTCAAAATGACATTATCCTCTCCGACTGAACCAGATTAAGTATGTTGGATGCATAAATCTGATAATTAAATATTAAACTCATACTGTTTTTTTTTTTCTTTCTTTATTTAATGCTGCGTTCAAATGGAACTCGTGAGCTCGTGGGTTACAATGCGGGAAGTCGTATACTAGCCGTTCGGGTGGTTAAGTCTCAACTCTGCTGCTAGGCAACGGCAACGAGGGCGACGTCTAGAAGCCACCGAGGCTAACAAATTAGCAAGCTAACGGGAAGGGGGTGGGAGGGCGTGGTGGGTGTTGGGGAGATCAACATTTTCCTCAGACGTAGGATATTGTCCAAGTTATGAAGACAGTCTACATGACTCAAATTACAATTTGCGAGCTGAACATCCGACGACAAAATTAATTTCGATGGCTTCCGGCATTTCAGTAAATGTCTGCAAACACGTCGCTCGAGGTTTATAGAAAAAAAGTTCAGACGTCGTGAATACCACACGAGGGGGCCGTTGATATGGGCTCTTCTCGTGTACGGTAAATACGACCCCATTTGAACGCAGCGTTATTGTTCCAAGCTGTTGCCAGGTCAGCGCATTTTTCTATAACACCATCTCAAGTCTCAAGTTTACACGTTTGGCTGTACGCTCAGGGACTATTGTGCTTGGGTAACACAGACGTACACCCAGACGGCCGGCAGTGAACATTTCACATCGTCTTCTTTCACTGATCTGTTCTGTTTTTGTTTGAGGTTGGCTTCAGTGGTTTTCTATAGGATGTTGGCTGCTTCACTTCAGCTCTGCTGTCTTGATTTCTATCGGGCGCCAGGATACCTTTCACCCTCCTGAAGTCATTGAGCGGAAGTTGTTTTTTCTCCAGTGGGTTAAAGAATCAAAGAGAGTTTTTTTTTTGGCATAAGGAAGTTAAAGTCTGTAAGGGAAGGGAGAGGAGGTGTGACTTGAACCTACACTATCATTAAATAGATTGGGAAATCAACACTGAGTGTCATATGATAATGCCTGAAGTCCAATTTAATTTTTTTTTTTAAACTATCTACAGATCAGTCAACCCCCCTCCCCCCCACCCCCCCGCACTCATTGATTCGCTGGATGTCGAGGGCTGCAGCAGAAAAGATTCAATGGTTACTTTGATTGCTGTTTGCCATTTCCATTTGCCAACACTCAGCCTCGTGCGGCACGATTTAATTTCATGTGTTTTAAGATAGATAATCCATCATAATGACCATAAAAGCCTTTATTTGGTTTTGTCACTGTTTCTGTTTCATTGTGCCCTTGAATTGAATGTTTTCCAAACAGTGCACACATTTCGTTCCACTCTACTTACTGTCAATCATTTGGCGCCCACTGAGGAATACAATTTTTTTTTTTAAATTTAAGTCTTCTCCAGCAAATAATTCCTTCAGAAATCATTGTTATAAAAAAACAAAAACTTTTCACAAGCGTGCCTCTTTTTGTTTTTTTTCTTCTTTTCATCTTTGGCAGCAGCTGATTTCAAGCAAATGTTTTTGAAAAAGCAAATGAAAATAACTCAATGACACTAATTTAGAAATGACAAAATGAAAGATGGAATATTAAAAGTAGGACAAAGCAGAGAACAGTGAGCATGTTGTAACTCTGAACGACATGTTATTCTCCCTTTTTTTTTAAATTTTTTATACTTCAAATTGCTGTTGACTCGACATCCACATCCCTTGAACTCAGTCGGACGAAAACTCTGATCCGCCTTTCTCAGCTGGAGCTCCGATGCCATAGTTCAGATTTCTGGAGGAAGGTTTTTCTGCGTTCCTTAAAATCTGCGGCTGTTTATACCACGAGAATTTAATCAGTCCTAAATATACTTCCTGCTGTACTACTTGTAAACTAATACCAGCTTATAAGCGTATTCCCATTATTGTAGTAATATTTTTTCGCCGATGCTCACTTTGAAGTTGACTCCGTGAAAGCCTACTTTAATCTGCACTGATTCCAGCGAAGCATGTTTCACTGTGAGAAATAGCTATGAAAAACGGGGATATAGAAGCCTTTGAAGCCCCGCTGACTAACACTTGGATTCAGACCTAAATAAAAAAATATATATTTTCTTTTTTTAATCTTTCGCCTCTCCTCTCCTCTCCTCTCCTCTCCTCTCCTCTCCTCGTCTAAAACTTCAAATGGTGATCTGTTTTATCTGATTAAAATTCCCGATCAATGGGAGTCAGGACGACACTGATGAACCCAAATGGGAATTTCCAGCGGCTTTGTTGCACACTTTAGGATTTCATTTAGAAGAAACAGAACGAAGAAATGTTTGGAGGTTTAAACATTTAACATAATGTGTTTGAAATACACGTTTCTGTCGTGGTTTCAAAGGAAATTCCTTTTAGTATTGTGAGCAATAAACCTCCAACAGCAAAGCATTTGTACTTTTGGCTGATTGTAACTCGCGTAAATCATCATTGAACACTGAATATCTTTTACATTTAATACGAAGTTGTTGGAAGCTCAGGATTGGACATAAAGACACGTTTCACTGAAAGTTAATGTCCTCTCTCTTTTTCCACTCCAATTCTGTGAGGCCGTGCACAGTGGAGCTGCGGTAATTGGGCCGGAGATTGGATCAGCGTGATTTTTTTTTCTTCTGCCGTCTTGGTACCGAGACTCCTCCTAAAATATTCAACAGAAAAGAGCTCTTACAGAGAATTAAAGAGCGACTGCACCGCCTATAGTTTTTTTGGGAGAGTTTCGATATAACGTGGTAAACAGTGTTTTAGTCGTAGAGACGCTGTGGTTGCTCTATAGCAGGCCTCTCTCTCACTCACTCACTCACACACCTGGGAGCTTCCTATATAGGAAGCTCCCAGGTGTGTGAGTGAGAGAGAATTATCAACCCACGCAGGTGTTTTAACTCACTGCCTAATTAGATGTGTGGGTGTGATTGATTGACATCTTCCTCAGTTTTCCTTTTTTTTTTTTTTTTTTTTTAGATCAGTATTATAGACTTTCTTAAAAACAAGCTTTAATAGCAATATTTAAGAGAGAAAAAGAGAGGCACATTAGTCTGGACTGAACTGCTGCACTCCTTAATGCCACGTAGTGTAAAAAAGGTTGTTGGGTGCGTAGTTATAAAAGAATACAGAAGCGGCAATCCTTAACAATCAAATATTAACATAAATACAGAGTTAGATTCAGGTCATTTAAAAGACACTTCACTATTTTTTTTTGCTGGTTTTGCTGCTTTACAAATGGCTCCATGTACTCCAACAGCTGCTAGTTCGGTTTATTTAATGATGCAATAATAATGTGTGGACACTCCTCAGTTGGAGTCATGGGTGTTTTTTTCTGCTCCATACTATTCTGCTCACATTTTCCTAATGCGACCCCAATTAGATATCAGAACTAACTGTGACACAATCCTAATAACACACACATACAATAAAACATCTTTGTCAATAGTTAAGTAGTTCACAAAAGGGGAAGATACAACTGTGACTGGGGTTTGAGAGGTTTATTTGGCCGACAAAAACCAAACTGGACCAGCAGGATTTGAGGTAACTTCAGGTTTAACCCTGGATTTTCAGGGTTACAAACGTGGATGCAATCGCCTTGGTAACTCATGATGCTGATCCATCCTTCTTCGGAGCAAGTTAAGTTTAATATAAGAGCAAAATGTATAAAAGCGCCGTCTACTGACCAGTTGATTCTCTTGGAAAAGATCCCGCTCTGCTGCCAGCACATTTGTCCATGTTTATGATTGGTCATATGCTGCAAACTCCGCCCCCTTTTACGTGAATGGCTGTATTGTAAAACCCTGGGCTGACTTATCGAGACAATAACCGCCTTCATATGACCACTGGGCACGATTACGTTCGTGAGGCTCAGTTAAACCGGATAACAGAAAGATATCCTGGATCTGTTAAACCAGCTTTGAAGCACAGGCGTCAGATTTACTGCTTTTGGGGAACCTCAAGCGGGTCAACCACATTAAATCAAAACCCGCCACGATAACAAAACTCAAGTAACAGATGCAAGATTCATTCATATGTCCCTTACAGCCCAAAACTAATCAAATCTATGCTCGATACACGAGTTTCTTCCTGTAAATCCATGTGTTTTGTTTACAAGCGGTTGGACAGTGTTGAGCCAAATCAAATCAAACACAAGACGGCATAAAAGTTAACTTTTCCACTGTGGTTCAGATCAAAGAGAACAGAGGATGTTATTGCTCTTTGAAAAGCTTGTATGGATTGGAAATAGCTTCTGCAAATAAAAAATGTTCGCACACCGCCGAACACTCGGAGGAGTCTTGAACTGCATTAATAAATCGTGGTCTGTGGTCTCATGCGACGAGCGGCAATCCCATTAAACTAATTAATCAAGGGAATATTTTTTTTAACGTAATTGCCCGTCCCTGTATGTAGAGTAGGTATGAAAAAATCATTACATTTATGAAATTACGCCTTGATAATTTCATTGGGAGGGCTGGGGTTTTATTTATTTATTTATTTTTTAACGCACAAATGTGCTTAGCTCAGCAGATTGACAGGAGGCAGATTACAGATGCTGAGAAAAACAAGAAAGAAAAAAAAGAGCATCAATGATTTATCGCTGTGGTCTGAACAAGGCCAGGCACGAGGTAAAGTTGTTTACTACGCTCCATCCTCTCCAGATCTAATTCTCCGTCACTCATTCAGGGGTTCGCTCCGGTTGGGGATGCACTGCGGAAAATTTGCATTTTAACCAGTAATTTAATCTCGCATTGAGTCCTAAAAAAAAAAATCAGTGCAAGGTGTGTGTGTGTGTGTGTGTGTGTGTGTGTGTGTGTGTGTGTGTGTGTGTGTAGGGGGGAGTGGGGGTGTCTTTGATAAAGTGGAAGTGGTCTCTCGCACTCAGCAGCATCCCGCACACCGAGGTACGTTCTCATGACAGGCTCCATTTTTCATAATTCTGCTGTTTGATTACAGCCGCCTGATGATTGATGAAGCCGACTGGTTGACTTTAACGCATCCTGCTGGGTCTTCTGGTGGTGTGGCAGGTTGACACGAGGAAGTCGGGGGGTGGGTGGGCGGAGGGAGGGATACGACTTACTCACTGTAGTACTGCAGTGAATAACAATTATTTAACCCTTTTTATAAATGTTTTTAATTGTTATATTTCCAAAAGTTGCTGCGAAGTCTTGATAAAAGTCTTTTTTAATTTTTTTTTATTATTATTTTGAAAACTCTCATTCAGCTAAGCGAGACCCAGTGTCAAGAACATTTCAGCCCTTTTCATATGCTTTTCCTTTGCAGATGACTGAAACTTCACCATGCGATGTAAATGTAACTCATTATTTGTGGCTGAAGTGTTAATGACATTTCTTTACAAGAGTCTCACATTGTTATCTAAAGCTTTTCTTCCCCGTGATGCTTTGAGAGTGGAAACTCTGTGGCGAGAACATCCGCTCTGCCCATGTGGTGCACGTCTTGATGAAAAAGTGCGCCTGAAAGGATGCTGGGTTTTCAATAATCTTTCTTTTGTTCCCCCGGTGCAGAAAGTGTTTGACAGGCACAGAGGGGGAACAAAAAGGAGAGGCAGGAATAAATTACCTCATATCTGCAGAGACAAAAGGTGAATTATCATTTATTCAAAATATGTGTAGTCACAAACATTAGACTTCTATCAATTTGATGGGTGCACAGCGTTGTAGCTGCTTGTAGCAGCTGTGAAAAATAAAGCAGGTCTTCCTGTCAGTGTTGGGCTTGTATTCGTCACAGATTTTGGAAATTGCCATTGTTTACTTGAAGTTTTTAGTGAGCGGTAATGTCTGTGATGGGGAAAGAAATCAGATTTTTGATTGTTAATCGGTAAAACGTGGCTTGAAAAAGTGGCTTCGGTGGCATCTGAGGATGTAATCATGAGTCAGAGGTTTTAGTTTTGGAACAAACACAAATCAGACATATTTAAAGTTCTGACAGTTTCCCTTTTTATTAGCTGCCTCGCCAAGAATTCGATGACTACTGCACATTCGTTTCACTTTTAAGCCTTGTGTGTCAAGTATGGAGCTACAGTCAGGAAGTGATGGACTGAAAACATGGTGAGACGTGGCTGAGCTGGTTCCTGTTAAACTTATTGCAGTAATTTGCATATTTGCGCTCTGAGCAGGTTGAGGCTAAAACCTTCATGAGTAAGTATTCAAAGTTACGTCACTTGATCTAAATCAGCACCTGAGTTACATCTGTTTTTTTGGACCACTGGTCAATATGCGTCCTGTGCAGAGAGTGCTCATCGACTTCACGTTTGAAATGCTTCAGGAAGTCGGGCGAGGTGCTTTTGAGTTGCAATTCAAGAGCAGCTTTGAATACTTACTCACGCAGGTTATAGCTTCCTCCTTCGTTGTGCTGCGTTGTGTTCACGTGCAACAGGAACGTTTTGATCGCCCCCCCCCCCCCGTCAACCAAAGTGATCAACTTTTTCTTCAAACATGGAATGAACTCGAAATATTTGCCGCTCTCATTGTCTTTTGCCTTTATGCTCAACTTG
The DNA here is from genome assembly GCF_029030835.1 of Brachyistius frenatus. Classification (NCBI taxonomy): domain Eukaryota; kingdom Metazoa; phylum Chordata; class Actinopteri; family Embiotocidae; genus Brachyistius; species Brachyistius frenatus. Next base: position 208,928 of record NW_027210664.1, read on the forward strand.
CTCTGTTTCTATCAGCTCTTCTCTTCTCTTTTCTTTTTTTTTTTTTTTTAACACTCTCGCCGTCAGTATCGGCTCGGCTAAATGGCCACTCATGAAACATTCACGGGAACACGACAGATTTATTTTTTTCCTCTTTCAAATGATGCAAGATTACAGATACAGGCCGTGAATCTACTGCATACGTATGCTGCTGGTTATAAGGAGCCGTTTCCCCCGCAGCAGCTCGACCTTTCTTCCACAGGAAGGCAGGAAAAGTCTTTGGTCATGCAGGAGAATATCAGTGTCAACAGTGTTCAGTCACCCTGCCTGCGCTTATCAACTTACCCTTTTCCCATTTCCACCTTATCGGAAATAATTATCTGAATTCTCAGGGCCTCTCGCGCTCTGTTTTCCCCCCTCCCCTCGCCGTATAAAAATCCCCCGCTATAACCCGTTATCGCATGTCGACTGGCACGCAAGATTTATGTCATTTATCGCCCTTCTAACATGCAGACCAATATGGTTTATTTCTCGATCTCTCCACACCCTCGTGATCCCTGTTTCCCCCCCCACACCACCACCACCACCACCACCACGGCCGCTCTGAAGATACCGCAGGGGGCGGAAGAAGAGGGCCGAGGGTGTCTTCTCTTGAGCTCCTCTCGACCCTGCCCCCCCCCCCCCCGGATGAAAGGGCGTCGGCTGGCCTTTTTTTTTTTTTTTTAATTCAATGAAGCAGGCAAATAGTGAAAATGATGGTTTTCACTGTCACAACTATGTGCCACTTATTTTTCCAGCTTGCTCAGACCTTTGACATATGCAGGGATACTTGTCCCACTAATGGCTATAATAAGAGCTCAGACGGAATATATACCGACTGGAGACACATTGGCTATTCGCACTATTCCTCCCCAAAAATCACTTGAACTTCACTTGAGATGTCCTACAAATATTTTGCATATTAGCACATTAAAAATTGCAATACCTCGAGGATATTACTGCTTTCTTCATGCAAAAGCAGCATTCACTGTGTAAATCGTAGCCCGGTGTCCTGTCCTCAGGCCGAATGTTAATACGTTTTAGAGGGAAATGTTACTGACTTGTGCATTTCTTTTGTGCTGCACAGAAGCGGAGGACTACGATATCATGAACTGGAGCTCAGCATCGTGCATGTTTACATTAAGGTCATGCCTCGGTTGTTTTTGTCCATTTTTAGCGAAGCAGATCATCTTCGCTGAACTTAAAATAGATGTTTTGAGTTGCAGAAACAACCATAAAATCATGAATTATGCTTTTGTTGTCGTATTACAGGAAAAGAAAAAAAAATTAATCAAAAGTTAATTCTTAATTTTTCACAACTTTGCAGAACATTTATGTTAATTGAAAATGTAATAAAAGCATTTTGTTGCTCTCCAAAAATATTAGCAGTGCATGCAAAAATATATCTGATCAAACAGCTCAAAGCAAACTCAATCTTTGAATGTAATTGGTTTAATTCACAGCATTTTCATTAGTTATCAAACGTGTGAAACAATGTGCGTTTCTTTCAAGTATTACTCTCAATCCTCATTTAACCATCCCGTTGAAATCATTTACAAAATGATTCGTTTTCAGGTTTTGTTTTCACATGAATGGAGATTTTATTACGGAGTTAACATAATATCAGATCAGGTGCGAATTGTTATCGGCATATGATCTTTACAATGATTGATTATTTACCTTTTTTTTTTCCACTTGAGAATAAAACGTCGCTCTCCTGAATGATGAATACAAAGACTATGTCCCCCCCCCCCCTCCCACCCCTACCTTTAGCACATCCTGTAGATATAGTACAGTTTGACGTATAGCTTCCTTTCACGGCTGACAAAAATCTGTCCAGGAAGCACAACATTACTATTGTCAAACTGGGACCGCAGTTTATAGCTCAATAATGCAGTCATCAGTCATACCGTCACTGACCATCACATGTTTCACATTAGCTCCGAGTTTGACACTGATTTATTCCACCGCCGTCTCAGCTGCAGAGGGGCGAAAAAAAAATAAACAGCCAGTCAGCATCTGCTGTGCCAAACTGTCTTTAGCATTTATCGTATTTTAAACTTAAGATCACACAAACATAAACAGCTTTTCTGTACCGCTTCTTCCTCATACATTTTTCCACTTACAGTTGCGGTCTAGTGGACTCGCTCCCGTTTTTTTTTTTGACCCGTCCCCAAATGCCATTTGGCAGAGAGGGAACAGCCTTGTATCCTGATAGCGACCGTATAGCCCAGGCCTTTTTTTTTTTTTTTTTGCTGTACCCATCCGTTGTGGAATACCCATAAATAATGTGTGACAAAAGGCTGCGCGGGACAATCCTAGGCCTGCTCATTTGACCTTTCAACAAAGAGAAACTCGACAAAAACAAACAACTCCCCTTGACACAAGGACGCAATCTAATTTGGTGCAGGGAGGCTGAAACAAGGCTTTCCATTTCAGAGTCTTTCGGGGAGGGAAACTGATTCCAGCTCAGCACACCCACATCACGACCGGCACACGGAGCCCTGAAAAGAAATCAATGGCAAAGGATTTAACAGGCTAACCATAATTGGGCTCATAGTTTAGACCCACTGTGGTCTTTGGAAGTTTTGTAAATACCAGCAGAGAATAACAATCTGTGTGAAAATAGCTCATGTCTGTCTAGATGTGGCTCATTGATTTTTCTCCCTCCCCCCTCCTCCCGCACCCTCCCTCTTCTTTCTTTTTTTTTATTTATCCTCTGTTTTCTTGAGAGAGCCCTGCAAGAGGGAAGCAGCAGAGAGAGAGAGAGAGAGAGAAGCTTTGTCAGATGAACACATCATCCACGTGCACAGAGCAGGATCAGATTAGCAGCCAGGCCATTATCTCTCTCACACTTAAACACATTGAGCGTTTACGCTTATTCACGGGGAAACTAATGATCGGCGCGACAGCCGAATGAGCACATACCTGGATGTGGCTATACTGTTTAACAAGTGCTGCAGTGACCCTGTGATCATTATATGACATGTCGCCGGAGTAGTTGTTAGGCTGAGAATTAAAAGGCCCGGATTAAAAGAGCCTATTTGTCCCGACGTGCTTCAGTGCTCAGGTTTTTAAAGGCCTGCCAGGACGCAGAAGCAGAAGCAGAAGCAGAACAGAGGAGATATTAAATATTCGGATTGTGCAAACACGTCCGAACGAGCAGCGAGAGGAGGTCGGCCAGTTCAGCAGGTCGTTCGAATTGAGTGTTTTTTTTTTTTTTTTTTTTGGGGGGGGGCGGGGGGCAATCAAGTGTCCCGTTACCTCACACACATTTGTAGTCTTATTCCATGTTTCAAACATGATCTGATTAAATGACCGCTGGCTTAAAGAGTAGTCGATTCAGAGGGAGTGTGCTGACGGAAAATCAGGCGCATTGTTGTTTCCTGTTATTTTATAACCCGTTATGTGTCTGGTTCTTTTACTTCCTGTGGTTTTGTGCTGGTTTTTGTATTTATACATTTATATTTGTCTTTTTTTTTTTTTTTCTTCCAGTTGCCAGATTGTCTTTGTTCTCCCTCGTGTCTTCACGTTGTCTAGCATGTTCTTCGTGTTATTCCTAGTGTTGTTTCTGACTTTGATTTTGTTTCCTGGTTTTTGGATATTTTTGCCTGCTCCTTGTGTTTTTGCTTCTCCTTCTGCAAACCGGGACTTTTTTTTTTTCCTTCTACCTCCGTAGGTTTGGCTTCTCCTTCCCGTAAAATGTTTTTCCCAATTTCCATCAACAACACACCTAAAAACAGACGTTGGATGTGATTGCGACCTTCCAAGTTGACCAAAAACATAAGAGTTTTTAAAAATGTAGCTGAATGCGAGACAACGGAAAATTTACAGAAAAGCACGACCTCATTCTTTTGTGTCTCTTTTGGTCTGGGGCTGTTTTTCATGGTTAAATTGTTGCTTTTAGTGTCTACAAAACAGAAATCTTAAAGCTACAACATACAATGACTTCTCTTTAGTATGCTTTTATCTTTGTGGCAGCGTTTTGGATGAAGTGCTTTGCTGCGTTATTATGACTGTCTCTTCCCCCCCCCCGCCCCCAACGTGATCTTTACCGTCCCGGACAGAACAGTGATTTTAAATCCAGCCCTGGGAGTCGGGTCCTCTCGACCAATATCAGTGACCGACTTCACTAATGTACCTGCTGCTGAATGGGAGCAGATTTCTGCAACCGCGCTTCAAAATCTTCTGAAAATCATTGCCAGAGATTTAAAACCCACAGGTATTAGAGGGGAATGTTATTTTCACGCATCCACATAATTTTGGCCATATGGCGTATGAGTGTTTGCATGATTCACTGTACACTTTAGTCCAACAGCAGCTTTCATGCAGGCAAAACAAAATAAAAATTCATGTGGAACCGACACTGTACTCTATTTTTAGACATCAATCTTGATGCGTCCAGAGGAGAAAGAGAAGAGGCGCTAAACGCACAACACCGGAGTCAGGAGCTCAGAGCAAACAAATACTTTGCACACAAAATCAGGAGTATGCTTCTGTTAGGCGAACAAAAGATATCAGGGAGAGTCTGGGGATGAATTTAAGATACACAAAACACACAATGCAGCAAAGACTCAGGCATAAACTGTAACGTCAAACTGCAATACCACCGAGTGCCACCAGAGGTCGGCTCCAAAAAAGCCTTCAGCTGCATAGACTCCCATTCAACTCGTCTCATGAAATAATAGCCAATAAAAACAATTTCCATGGGCCATTTTGGTTTGAATTAAAGTCCCGCCTTCTTATACGTTTTCTGGAGGTCCATCTGAAAATAATACCGTCATTGATTAGAAAATAAACCTCATAAATCAGTGTGTTTGGGAGGGACGGGACGGGACGGGGGGGGGGGGTAAAGTTAAACAGGTAAAACACCAAAATTCAACAAAAGAGGAGAAGCAGAAGACCCAAACCGCAATAAATCTGTGTGATTGTAATTGTCTTTACATTTCCTAAATAAAGTTGTGTGTGTGCAGAGCCTCTGAACGTAACTGTTACCACCTGGAGTAATGATGACATATTATTTTATTGCATGATTTAGTCCTCCATATGAGCCAAAAATCACTCCAGACTGTGTACCAGTCAGCACATTCTGTCTTTCTTTCAAACACATGTGGCAGGCGGGCATTTTTTTACCTGTCTGAATTTAAAGGAATCTTAATAATGTGACAAACGGGTGAAAACAGCGTATCCAATTTCACATAATCCAGTTTGTAGCAGGGGGAGGGGGGCACTCTTAACATATTCACATCCAGACCGCATACAGTAAGCTGCATTTTTCGGTTTGTGCTCACGGCACAAAATGCTACGAGGCTGTGTTATATATCTAATTCAGCATATTTAAGATGAACCGTATGGAGCAGTCCCCTATTGTGTCACTCGGATCTGCCAGACGGGATTGTGTGTGGCTTTCGAACTCTGCTGTAAAATTTTTTATTTATTTATTTTTTTTAAATGATGTTTTTACTTTGCAGTGTCAGCTTCAGTTCAACGTGTTTGGAAGGTTTCTGAGTCTGAAGGACGACAGGGCACTTTGCTGAGGGTGTCTGGAGGATGATGCTTGTAACCTGTGGTCCACTAGAGGCAACAAACTATTAGCAGCTGAACAGTTTTGTAAAGCTTTATATATATATATAGAAAGATATATATCTATATAGAAAGATATATATATATATATATATAGAGAGAGAGAAAGATATCTATCTATCTATCTATATAGAAAGATATATATATATATATATATAAAACAAGGGGTGGATTTTCTTCTATGCCGGTTAATAGGGGCAGATTCTTGTTGTTGTGCTATCTTTTTTTTTTTTTTTTGGCTACAGCTCCTGGTGTTTCTTGTGTTCCAGGAGGTCCAACATCATCATGATCAGAATATAAGATAAGAGTGTATATGTGCACAAAGCACAGGATTTCAACAACTGGAGATCTGGGCCGTGTTTCATATACTTGTTAAAGAGGAACCCCACTGATTTCACACATCAAAGTCTGTTTATGGTTCCTGGGGAGTGCCATGTGATTGTACATCGTGAGTGCAGTGTTACATGAGTGCAATGCTAAATCAGGTGGAGTACTCTTTTGGAGGGGGGTTAAGGTCAGAAAAAAATCTCAGATGTTTTTCTCGTCCTTTTGAATGTTCATCTTTCCCTTAAAGTTGAGCCAAAAAGTGGATTTTGTTTCGGAAAAACAACCTCCATCTTTATGCGACAGTAATCATTTTCAATCTAAAGTTGCCTTTGTGTTGGTGAAAAAAATCAGGGTTGCATTATGTCTGGCAGCAAAACTTATTAGCCAATTTAAATTAATTGCATGTTTTTAGGAGATGAAACACAACAGCAACATAAAATCTTTATTTCATAGAGCAGTTTATTTCTTTCCCTACGTTCCCATTTGTTCTCCTGTTGAATCACATGAATATTTAATTTGATTCTGTTTTATTTGATCATATTGTGCTTATTTGGCTCTCTCTGTATTGCTGTTATAATAAGAAACAGTTGGTACACTTCATATCTCATGTTGCAGGTTATTTTTGCCAAAGAAAATGACATTAAAAAGTAACATTAAAAACAAAGTTTGTATTCATTACTAAAATGTAATTCTCTTTTTCTCCATATTATCCCTTTTGTTATGTATTATGTTTTATCCTCTCTCAAAGTCTCTGTGTAAAACCCCTTAAATCAAGCAGAAAACGGTCAAATTCAATTTTAGTTTTTATATTGCAATTCCCATAACACCCTGTTGCATAAAACATAGTGGCATTTTTTTGGGTGAATATTTTGGTCGTGATAGTTTTAAAGGACTCTGAGATAACTGGAAACAATCTGAACATTGTTAAAAATAGGACATTAATTGAAACTAACTGTCTACTATGCAGGTTGGATTTAAAAAAAAAAAAAAAATGTTATCGTCAAGAGAGGACAACCGTGGAGACATAAGGACGGACACAGCTGCTGCATCTGGATCAGAGGAGCCGCTTCGTGGATTTGGACGCTGGATTTTCCATTTTGGATTACAGGTAGGAGCAAACTTCATTATTTGGGGCCCCAAACTGAACTAAAACTACAGTTTAATGGCAGCTGACCAGAGAATTAGTGTCACATACTGCTCGTCTTGATGAACCAACTGTGAATGTTGTCATCATTGTTGTGATGGAAACACGCTTCAGCATTTAATGTGCTGATTTTCTGTTTATTTCAGTACCTTTTGATGTCAATGCAACTAGTGTTGGACATGTTCTTTACAATTACACCATTGCCAGAAATTTTCCAATTAGAAACTATCTTTGGAAGTTCCTTCAACTAATCATGTCAGAAAAAAATACCAAAATCTTATCCCTTTCCCACCCCTCTCTTTTTTCCCCCCAGTATTGTTAACACCTGTTGGCACTTGGAAAAAATGTTGTCTAAATAAACTCCATCCTATTTGAATTTTTGTAAAATAGGTTATCAAAGAAATTCAACTCAGGTTTATTTTCCTTTTATGATTTATGGCATTTTAACTGTGTTACACTGCACAAAACCTACTTTTGAGTTCTCCTTACTTCGAGCTGTGATTGTGCCGTTTCCATAGAGGTGCAGTGAACAATGAACCCACTGTGAGTAAAAATGTGACAGGAGAAGAAACTTCATGGGGTTCAGAGGGTTAATTGAATTTTAACCCATTTAAATTAGCAAGTAGTTACATCTTCTTACCAGGCGTTGTACAAAGACTGTTTTAGTTACTGGTTCATATACACAGATTCAGTGCTTCGCTGTCCATCAACAATAATTGTCCCCACAAGTTCTTGCTTCCTTAATTAAATATTAATGAAAACACTCTTCCTATTTTTGTCTGGAACCACTATAACAAACATGAATTTATAATTAATTGCCGCACAGCGGCTCAGAAGACGGCTCGAGTGATCACACAATAATTTGCTGTTGCAATTACAAACCTTTGTTCACTTAATAGGAAGATGAGAAAAAAAAAAAATGTAGCGGATGAACTGATGAGTAAGTGGAGACCGCCACATTCGATATATACTAAATATATCGAATGTGGCGGTCCTACACTAAGTAGGACACACGTGCTGTCACAGACCCGCCAGCTGACCAGCAGGTCATCGATAGATGTACATCACATCTCTGTATTTAAACACACTCTCATCTTGCGAACGACAAACCTGATGAATCATCAATAATCACTTTTGTGCAGTAATTACTCGGCTATTTTCAGTTCTCAGTGGCTTTAATGGCATTAACGGTGAGATAGATCTGGGGGAGTGAGGAGGGGGAGATCTTGCTTGCATTTGATGCTCACAGACAAATTTCTTCAAAGTGAGAGCTTTATTTTAATCGCGCGACATCCCATGTGCTCTCAGCAGCTGCAGCGTATTTGTCTGTTAATCAGCGTTAGCCTCAAATGTGCATTGTTGCCACAAAGGAGACATGAAACGATGACACGAAGAAAGATCAAGGATCAAGGATGTCTTTATTATCCCCGTAGGGGGCAAGTTGTTGTACCGTCAGCAGTAACGGCACAACCATTAGGCAAAACAACGATACAAAGGGACAATAAATACAATAGAAAATAATTGAACAAAAGGCTCATAGACAATACGAGGCCAAATAAAACACGAGATTACATTACATTTCATTTATCTGACTCTTTTATCCAAAGCGACTTACAACAAGTGCATTTCAACCATGAGGGTACAAAACCCAGAACAACAAGAATCAAGAAAATACAATTTCTTCCAGAAAGCCAAACTACAAAGTGCTATCAGTAAGTGCCATTTTAAGCTACTAAAGTTCTACTGTTCAAGGCAAAGAACAGATGAGACCTTTCACCGAGGATGTCTGCGTGACGTGAGGTTTATTTTGGCATCAAGGCTTTGCAACTCATTACTCCTTGTAAAGCGTACTGGGCAGCAAATGAGAGCGCAGGGAGTGATCAATGCAAATTACCCAAGAGGCCCTGGGAAAACGGAGTCCAGAGGTGTGTGTGTGTGTGGGAGGGGGGGGGGGTGGAGGTGGTGGTGCAGGTGGAGGTGGTAGTAGAGAAAAATGCACACAGGGGGCAACAATTCAGTGGCAATAAAACAGCTGCAGCAGACATGAACAGGTAATCGTAAGCTGTTTGAAAAGAGACCTGGGTGGATGTCTTTAGACGATGATGTACCACAAACGAATCCGGTGGAATCCAGCCTGTAAGAGGTTTTGTTATATTTAAAAAATAAATAAATGATCAGCACTTCACTGTGTAGACATCCAAAAAGTGTTTGGTCCAAAACCAGGGAAGGGTAGTCTGGAGCAATTGGAGGGGTGTAATCAATCAAACCTACAATTAGTTGACAATAACATGGGAAAATGTTGCATTTTATCATTTTAATAACCGGCCTTGCGTAGCCAAAAGACAAAAACCCCATTTGTCAGTACATTGTAGTGCCCCGTGAGTGTTTTAAATCCCCTGGCATCACCCCCCCCAACAGATGGACCAAAACGCACCAGTCAGCATAATTTAAGTTTGCAAAGAAATTAGCTGAACTTAATTTACAAGATGGTCACCTTATTTAAAAGGAACCAGCGTTGGCAAGCTTCGACATCCTGTTAGATCATCCAGTCGACGACCTCCTTGAGATACTTTCATGATGTTAAAACTCATTATGTTTTACAACCGATTGTGAAAATAAGTCATTTTAAGCTATTTGAGCAGTGAGATGCTGTTTTAGGTGATAGGGGAGTTAAAGCACAACGTTTAAACAACATCTTTATTCAGGTGAAGGATTAAGGATACTCCAAACATTATTATTGTCACATTATTTGTCACACTGCTGAATTTGATTTAACCCCCTGGAATATTTAAAGTCTTCATATACTTTCATGTTATTTTCTCTTTTATCCATAGACATCAAATGTGCTCTTTGTGTGCTTGTTTTTAATGGGCAAACCCAAACAGGTAAATGTGGGGTCGTATTTACTGCCTGCACGAGAAGAGTCCATTTGAACAGCGCCCCCTTGTGGTATTCACGACGTCGGAACTCAAAATTCTCTATAAGACTTGAGTTAAGAGTTTTGCCGTGTTTGCTGACATTTACGTAAATTTCAGACATCATGGAAGTTCAGTTTTTGCTGGATGCTAAGATAATATATTGTCATTGTAGTCATGTCGAGTCTGTCTTCACTTAGATAACAGCCAACTTTTTCAACTTTGACAAACGTCTTTGGGAAAATCGTTGAATCTTGACTGAAATCGATTTTTGCACTTTTTTGCCACCGATTTCGTGACGACTCGCTGGCAACTCCCGCCGTTGTCAGTCACGCCAGCGTTTGTGCACAAACAACACGCTTCACTGCTGTACATGTTCGTTCTCGCTGACCTTTGAGCGCCAAAATCAAAACAGAAAAAAATTGACCGGAAATTAGACTCGAGGGTGCGTGAGTCACAATAATTTGAGGAGGGAAAAAAATATTGGGTTCATAAAGTTTTGGCCTTTACTTAAGCTATTTAAAGACATTTTTAATATTAGTGTAGTATGCTTGTACATGACTCTTAAAAAGACTGGACAATTTATTTGACTGGATTTTCATAAAAGTAAGTCATACCCAGCACTCTGCCCACAAACCCTTTCATTTCGTCAACCCGTTACATCTGACAGATCCCAGCACCTGTTATTATTTTCCACCAGCACTTTATAAATTCCACCTGTAGGGCTTCCTGCTGTGGACACATAACTTTATTGAGCACAATGAGCCTGTCTGCTGCAATATGTTAAATCATGCAGCTACTTAACCAGGCATAAAAATGACCTTTTCTTTTGTTTTTGTTTTTCTTTGGCAAGTTCCTCACAGATCACCGTTTAGCTTTGGCACAACACTTCACTACCGGCCATGTAGGAATACAGTGAATGCTGAACCATGTGGAGCGGAGAGATTTTTTTTAATTTTTTATAGCAGCTGTAAGCCACTGGAGAAGTAAAGAAATAAAACATAAGCTCCTCGCGGTGAACGACTTGTTCTGATCGCTCAAGATTATCACCTCTCTGTCTCGACTTGAAACGCAATTTGTTTTTCTGTCTGAAAAAGTTTGAAAACGGGGACAAAAAAAAAAGAAAAGAAAAAGAAAACGAGCAGAATCGAGAACAGGAAGTCGGTCTCTTGTTAGAATGCAAATGTGCTCCGGGTGCTGAGATTTTGCACGGCGTTATCGGTAGCCATCACGGGCAAGAAAGTCAACGCTGTGACTCATTCAGAGAAACATGACATTTAGCAGATAATCGGTTTGTCTTTTTTGGTTTTTTCGCAATTGTTCTTTAACTTTTTCAGTGGTGCGAAACCCTCTCGCGTTCATTCGGAGGATATCTGAGCTGCCGAGCGGGCCGCGTCCTGTCCTCTGGCGAGGCTTCGGTGATAGGAGGGAGCAAAAAAAACAAAAAAACAGTGGAATATGAGCATGTGATTGAAATCCATATCAAAGTGGTTTAAATTTCAAATGTACAGAGTCAGGATCCTCTGCTGGTTTCCATCTGTGTCGCTATTTTTGAAATGAGGAAGTATATTGTATCACGTTGGCTCATAATGATCAGCTAATCTGAAAAAAAAAACCACGCAGCTAACCCCTCATCTCCGCTCGTGGGAGGTGTTTTTAACTTTACTGTCGATGGTGTGGTAAATTTTAGTTTATCACTGTGTCAAATACATTTCCAAGATGATTTTTTTTTTTTTAGCCCAGCTGCAAAGTGTGAATTGCTCTCCCATCACAGAACGAAAGGGAGACAGTGAGCGAATGAGAGCTCGATATACACTCCCCCTCACTCTGTGAACATTATATGCAGACAGTTTGTGCTGCATAATTTAACTCCATCTGTGAAGAACTGTGGAGTTTGAGAAGAAGAGAGGCGTGAGGAATCTGGTCTCCAGTGTTCTCTGTGCTACTTTTTCATCCTAAAGCTGGGTGGTATAATACATTTTTCTGTCGATGACAGACAGGCATTTAAGGTAAAGAGAGGTTTGGGAGGCTGTAAAAAAAAAAACAACAAAAAAAAAAAACGACGAACTTATAAAAACCTTTGTTATTGTTCAAAAACTTGGCTGTAGGTATTTCCCTGGGAATCGTTAACTGTTCAGAAAGTGACGTCTTTCACACTTTGTACAACAGTAACTTGGATATTTTATATATTGGATATAATGCAAAGTCAACTTGGATGTACAGAAGACTGATAGTTTTTTTTACCCCTTTTTGGTTTTTAACTTGAGCTTTTCAGTTTATGTTAAGGTCTTCGCAGTATGACCAAAAAACTTGTAGCACCTTGTTCTTTAAGATCCTGGCTGGTTTCACAGTATGTAACTTTGTTTTTTTCTTATTGCAATTTGCAGAGCTCTAATATAGTTTTACGAGGAATGGCTGGCTCCACTTTGCACCTAGAAGTTCCTCAGCGCTGGCATCGTGTGATTTGTTGGCTACTGAGCTCCACTGGAACATCTGGGAATGAAGTGGTTTGCTGGAGGGTGCCCCACAGTGGACGGCAGAGACATTTCCTGAGAGAAAACTTCCTCGAGGCAGTGCCTGAGTTCATTTTCTTAATACTAAGAAAATAGGGTTGTATTAACCTCTGTACTCCATGTTATTTCTGGAGATAATCTCTTTGATCGTCATGATCTCTCCCAGCTTTATTCTATCCTTCACAAAACTCAGGGACAAAGGAAATTAAAGAAAAGTAGTATACCCGGAAAAATACAAGTGGAATGCAGCAGCTTGTGGAGGAATGTGATGGTTAAGCCAAAAATCCTTTTATATGTCAGCATTAAATGACAGAAGCAGGTGGAGCTCAGTGCAGGAGGCTACTAATAGCTGCACTAATTAAAGTGGGCTCAGTCCTCACCTTCAGATAGGTGTGTGTGTGTGTGTGTGTGTGTGTGTGTGTGTGTGTGTGTGTGTGTGTGTGTGTGTGTGTGTGTGTGTGTGTGTGTGTGTGTGTGTGTGTGTGTGTGTGTGTGTGTGTGTGTGTGTGTAAAGGCCGAGGCGGTAGTTGGGGTCGATGCCCAGTTAATGAGGTTGGCTGGGGAGTGGCGATGCTGCAGCCCGATGTTGTTTCTCCTGTTTGTTTCACCCGTCGCCTCCACTCCGCTGACCTCGGCTCATTACCGTGGATGAGAATTGGTGTTGGTGGTGCTGTGACCCCTCGCGGTCCGATTCATTACCCTGCATCCCGCTCCCTGCCTCCCCAGGAGCCCACCGCGTCCACGGATTCAAGGTGACGGCGAGAGGAAGAGTGATCAAATGAGAGGGGAAAGAGAAAATGGGGAAACGCATCGTCCACAGCGAGGAGTCTCGCTTTGGCGAAGGGTCTGATTAACAAATGCTCCTTAATTTGTGATTCGTTCATGAAATATCGCCACGGTCCGGGAGTCCGCGGAGGAGGACGTCGGCGGGAGAAAAGAAACTTGGGAGGACGAAACACTTTCTCATCTGAACATCAACGGTGGGTGCCAATTATCCACGACGCGCTCTGACTACTGTATAATCAAATGTAAAATTCAGCGTTGACAGGTCTGTGTTTAAAAACCTTTCAACACAAAAGGATTATATGAATGCAAAAACAAAAAAAGACAAAAAAGAAGCCCCGCTGCAGGCTTCGAGCCGTCCTGTATGGAAGTGTAATTACATCAGTGTCTCCATACGACGCAGCACAGTGAGGTGCACCGAACCTGACACATCATCTCTCAGCGGCGCTAAATTAGCTCTTGGAAGTGTCATGTCAGAGTTGTTGGACTCATCCTCAGCAGGAATCCAGCCCTCTTTTTTTTTTTGTTTCTTTTTTTTTTTTTTTGCCTTCATCCCCCTCTACGCCCCCCCCTCTCCCCCCCGACCTGTCAGCTCCCATATCTGCTGCTCCAGTGTCAGACGAGGCCTCTCACCCCGCAGAGCATCGGTGAAACCCCTGTTCTTTTCTCCCCGTGGCAGCTTGTCACCTGCATACACCCTGTCCCATCACTTCTCCCCCTCCGCTGTCTCTTTATTTCCCATTTCCCTCTCATTTTCCTCTATGTTTTTTTTTAAAGCAGGCAAAAAGAGCAAGCAGATGACCTACACGCGCTGGCCTACGACTCGCTCGCACAGCTCTTGATTCCTTGTCTCTGTTCCTGCTCTTTACTCCTTCTTCTCTTTTTTTTTTCTTTTCCCCTCTGTACTCGTTCTCTCCTCTTGTCTGTTTCATTTGATCCTGCAGTCTGCCTTCCCCTTGTCCACGTCGTAGGATCGCCCTCAGTTTGAGGTCACAGAGCGAGACGACACCGATCCTGGTAGAAAAGCTCTGCCTTATCATGCTTGTCATGCCTCTGCCTAACCCCGTGTGACAGGTAAAGGTGCACTTCTGATAAACACAAGCAGTCACCTGGTCAGAAACGCTGTAAACAAATGGCTGAAATATTTCTGAGCAGCTGTGTCCAGATCTGTGAATTTTTTTCTATTCATTCTTTTTATACAGAAGACACTTATTGACTTCTTGCTGTGACTCGGATGACAAAATCGAAAATCATTCTCATGTCTATTGTTAGCTTAGATTAGCATAAACGTCTGAATTGAAGAGGGAATTACCACCGTTGCTCGATCCAACAGCGTCAAATAATGAGCGTCTGAAGTTTACTTATCACCAAGTGTATCACGCTTGTTTATTCTACATAAAAATGAATGTGTAAAAACAACAAGTTGTAGTTTTATGAGCATTATGCGCTGCAGTATTTCTAGATTGGACGAGCAGATCAAAGCGTCACATCTGCCAGGAACGCTGAAGGCATCATACGTGTCTTCAATTCATCTAATCGAAGATCTTGTAACCGCAACTGTGACATGTGACCAGATTACACCCGAGTCTCTTTGCTAGGAATGTCTCGAGCTGACAATGATCGGTATTTGGATCGATCAAGGTATTTTTTTTTTTGAAAGGATTGATATCGACTATAAAGAACTATTTTCTCGAGTCATGAACAGAAGGGCGTAAGTTGTGCAGACGTGTTCTCTGACACGTGGCAGACATGCAGCTGAAACACATGCAGCTGAAACACATGCAGCTGAAACGTCTGCAGCGTGGAAATATGTCAAAATCGAAAGCGAAAGCATCACAACAGCCTGTGAAGCATTTCGTCAGGCTGCATTCAGTACAACTAATTTGATACGGCACTCGACAAAACACAGTGCCTTTTTCTCTGGCAATTCTAACAAGGTGTAATTGTGATTTTTATTTGTTGTGAATGTGAACGTGAAGCCCGGTTCAGACCAAAGACCCTCGACGGGACGAAACGCGGTTTCGAACGTCGGAGTGACGAGTTTCGGCAGCGTGATCCGTGCCGTCTCGGCTCGTCTCGAGCCAGGAAGGGGAAGGTCACGGGAAGTAACACTCACACCGTCGAGTCACGAGTGGGCAGTTTTACAATGTAAAGCACGATAGTTCGTGTTTCTTTTCTGCTTATTAGAGGAGACACAGATCTCCTGTCTCAAGTTCACGGCACAAATGTGCATGAAAGCCTGTCCTGTGTATTCTGTTGAAGCACCCATGGGTGCCTCCAAATTCTCCACCCTCAGTATCAGTGTCCTCATTCATGTTTTAAGATGCTACATATTATATTCAGCAATTAAAAAAAGGCCTGAAAAGTCTGCAGTTAAAATGGAAAGTGTTGTGATTGAAAGTAGTTGCGGTTGAGATGTCGAAACTTGGTTATTTTGTACCAAAAAATAAATAATCAGCGTTGCACTAAAAATGGATTTGTCATAAATATATTTTGCATGTTTACTTTGTTAACAAAACGTATTAATAAACAGCTTGGATGCAGGCAATAGTTTCTTATTGCATTACAGATCTATTCATTTTGTCATATACATTGAATTGATTTTAATACTCAGGATCAGGACTCTGCATTTGGAGATACTCAATTTTAAATGATGCAAAAAACCTTGTGGGACGTCCTCACTCCACACTGTAGTTATCTTGATGCTGAACTGTTATTGCCATATGAGCCTCCATTTTTAAAGCCCTCACACTCTGCCACAGTCTGCCTGTGAAGATCTTTTAAAATTAGTCTTTAACTCTGAAACTTTTTTAGTTTCATAGATGTTAGTTCATCTTGAATTGTTTGAAGTGTTGCTTTATACAGGACTTTTTTTTTTTTTTTCTGTTTTACTGCAGTAAAGCCCTTTTTGCCTTTTGCTTGGAAAGGTGCACTATAAATGTCATGTCAAATGCCACACTGTCAGACCACAATAATTACGTTGAGAAGTACAATATCATGGCCGGGAGAGGTCATAGGATGAAACTGGAGAACAGACACTGAAGTTGTAACCCGCATTATGCTTTAAAAAAAAAAAAAGTGCTTGTGAGAGAGCAGTCCACAGCTAAAGTTCTCACTTTGATGGTGAGATATACCTGGTGCTTTCTGAGGACATGTCACGCTTCTCAAAAGTTGGGCATTTTGCAAAGTGACTTCTTTACTTCAAATTTGCACTCTGTTTGAACTGTGGCGTCTGCTGTGCAGCCAGTAGAAAATTGTTTGACTTCTCTCTCTCTGAGCAGCATCCTGGTTTCCCTTCTGTTTGTTCCTCACTGTTTCTCCCTTGTTTGTCTCTCCTGTAAACACCTCTTGATCACTACCGACCGAGAAGGCGGCCCCCTGTGCAAAAAGTAAAGGCAGCGGGAGGGCTAAGGAAGAATTCTTTGGCTGCTCGCACTCTAATGGGGAGGCAGTATGCTCAGAAAATACCAGAAAGAGAAGTCATGAAAGATAGAAGCTCACTTTCTCTTTCTGTAATGGGCTGGTGGATGCCAGCAAATGAGGCTGCCCCGACTGGCTGAGGTCCAGTTCCTCCCCGGCTACTGGAATGATCACGCTCATTATCCTATTTAGCTCCCTGGTCAATGCAAATAGCACGGTTCATGCTTCTTTTTTTTTTTGCGGCACATCTCCCTCCTTTTTATTTTTCTCTGGGGACTCTGCCGTCTGGTATTGTCTGCAGCAGTGAAATATATATATATATATATATTTTTTTTTTTTTTTTGAGGGAGGGGGGTATCAAAGGGGCCTGTCCTCCAGTTGATCAAGGGAGAAATCCTACAGGTGGCTGGTTGCTTGTCTCAGGAGTAGCATGACCAAAGGCAAAGGATTCCCACAAGAAGGGTGAGACAATCATCCTTTCTGGGTGAAGTCTTGTACAATATGTTTTTCTTTTTTTCATCTGTATGAATAATGTTACTAAAGTATTAAGAGAAGTCGAAAGAGAGAAAGAGTTTTGTACATTTCCCCTGTGCAGATATATCCACAACCTGAAGTGACTGGCACTCAGTGGCACAAATGGAGATCTCAGTTGCTCTTTATCATAACTCTGACATTCAATATCAAAAATACATTGAAGAACGATTGAATGTTTGATAGTGTTATTCTGCGACTGTACCTGGCAGCTGCATATCATTTTGTAGCTTCAGTTTTCTTTGCTGTGAATACAGTCTGGGAACTCGGCTGGCATTAGCATTTGCACGGCCTCCGTGAAGGTTGAACCAATCAGCAACAAGTGTTGCTGGCAGAGACTGTATATAAAAGTGGACGTAGCTTCTGGCTCTGAAAAATGAGGCCAATGCGGAAGTGCCTTAAGCTGTAATACCACCGAATGCCACTAGAGGTCGGCTCCAAAAATCCTCCAGTCATCATTCGCTAAATTCACTCTTCCAGATTAGTGTTCTGACCTTCCATCTGAAAATAATCTCGTCGTTAATTGTACAATAAGCTTCAAAAAGCTGTGTTTTTTGGGGAGGAGCGTGTCCGTTTGATTGACAGGCCTGTGGTGCAATCAGGTTACGGCAGTCGGTGGGCGGGACGTAGTATCGCCGGGTTTCCAATCAGGTCGAGTCAGATCGTTCGCTTATTCCACTTGAACAGTAATGTTAGGGTCTTTTTGCCCACGTCTTCCCAACCTTGTGCTCTCTGCTCCCTGCGTGGCTTAAGCACTGACACCTGTCTAAGTGGTGAGGCATTCTGGGAGATCTTGTGTGCAATGGCAGTCGTCTTGGCAGCCGACTGCGGGTGGGAATGCAGCACCTGTCCTTTGAAAAATGAGGCAATTTGACTTGTGTGTTATATTATTGTTGGCAAAGAAAATGTGAGACATGAAGTCTGAGTGTGGTGCGAATCTTAGACTTTTTGTCCAACAAACTCACATTAGTGTCATTTGTTCCCTTCCATTATCTCCACATCTCGCTCTCTAATCACAGACTCCAGGGACGAAACGGCATCCCTCCACATCAAACAAGATAAGTGCATATTTGAGAGTCCGAAAAATGAAGTGTTGACGGCCGCTGACAAAGAACTTAATAGGGGGCCTCACTCATCCAGCACTTAAGTATGAATTAACCATGCTGCAAAATGGCTTCAGCCTTTGAGAAATGTCCACCACCGGCGAGTCGGAGTCTTCTGAGAGGACAGGCAGCAATCTCTCTGGGAATTTAGCTCCTTTCCAAGTGTCCAGATAAAATGAAAAATGAATCATTCTGGAGAGGAAAGAATATGGCGCATGACTAAAGGGGATGAGGAAAGCTGGTGGTGGGGATTTAGAGAAGGACCGGGGGGGGAGGTACAGTAATGTAAACTGTAACTGTTGGAGAATGGTGTTGGACCAACAAGGACTGAATAGAAATGGAAACTTAGCATAGACGAGGGAAGAGAATGTGCTCTGCCCGAACTGTAAGACCATTTCAGGTAACGATCTCGGGGTGCATCGAATATCGTTGATAATTTTGAACCATGGCACGGTTCTATGACTGCTGTGTGCTTTCTTCTACACGAAATGGCGGACAGTGGGACCGTGCTGAGGGTGAACATATGACGTGAGTTTGTGACATCACAAACTTGTGGTAGTCCAAACTGCTTGTCAAACAGCACAGTTGCTGAGCACCGGCTGTGAGTTTTTCTGCGTGTTTTTGACACTTTTACAGTATTTATAAAGCCCCTACACCTGCTTTAAAATCAAATAAGAAATAGAGAGAATAATTATGGGACCTTTAAGTTTGTGACCACCTTCAGGAAAGACTTCAAATCCTGTAAGTGGTTATCTATAAATGACAATACATACTTCATATAATGATAAATATAAATGACTGTGATACTTCGTTTCCAAGGTCAAGAATGACTCATATTTAATATTCATCCTCAATGGTGTTTCGGCTGCTCGAGTTAGTCCTACAAATTGGCAAGTTTTTATTTTTATTTTCATTTACGTTGATTCCATTTTCTGCTCCATCCTGTAATTTAGAAAGGTTGGAAATTTTGCCTGACTTGGTTCAAAGAAAGGAATGAAAAACAAAGGAAAATAGTTCTCAAAGATATTTCGATTTAACCTATATTAGCTTACCCACAGCATTTAATTCCCATTATGTCATAACTTATATTTAATGCAGAGCACCGGATATGCATTTCCTCGATAAACGATGTATTTTTCAGACCGTTTACTGTACTAGAAGCCATAACTGTGTAGTTACTGTATTTGATATTTTAATATGACATCAATACTTAAAACGGAATGATTTAATGGAATTCAGCTGATTAGCTGATCAAGTTCCTGAATCATACACTTTTATTCCTGGGCTTTTTTTTTTTTTTTTATCACAAAGGCATTTTGATGTTGTGAGTCTGTCTTTTAACTTCATTCAGTCACAGCTTCAATCTGCAGCCAGTGTGTGATTTCGCTGTTAAAATTAGAAGTAAGGTTTTGGGTTACGAGATGGCTTAAGATAACATTTCAGAGGAGGAAATTAAATGTTTGACTTATAGCTTGACTCCTTGTAAGTCCTGAGATACATTTTGGAGTATAACCCTGAAGCCCATTACAATCTGCAGTACAAAAGTTCAAAAAAATAAATAATATAAGCTACATAAATAACACCTTTTTAAAATTTCTCTTGACCCTCTGAATTATTAATAGAAACACAAAAGCATAGCATCAAATTTTTGTTTAAATATTTTAGCCATGCGTGAGTGCTACAATTAATGACTACAGAGTGGCCGTCTTACTGACGGGGTCCGGAGACATTTTTCGCCTGTACGATTGCAGGTATGGTGCCATTATAATGACCGCACTCAAACGCAGGCTGATGTTTTTGCCTCTTCCTCCGACAGCCGCCGGAATAATGAGCCACTGATGAGTCACTCCATGACAGCAGTGCAACTCAATTACCCAGCAACAACAAACACAGATGCAAAGAAGTGCAGTCTGATGTTTCCGAGGAGAAACAAAGCGACTTCTTCAGCTGTCTAGTAGCTTTGAGATTTGTTTGAACACCCTTCCTCATCAACTCCCCCAACGGTAGACGGGCAGAGCTGGCTTGCTCTGTTCATTTTATATTAATGCAAATTCATAGGGTTAAAATGACTCGTGTTCAGACGCAGGCAACTCCCGGTCTGAACATGAGTGAAGAACAAAGAGGAAGCATTTAGAAGGTACCTTTTATATACACAAGATGTCAACAGCACCGCAGGAATCTGACAACAAAAACTGACTGTAAACACCACAAACACAGAATGCAACAAGATGGTTCGCACACGAATATCTTTTCCACCCATGTTATGTAAAATGGTATGAATTTTTTTCAAAGATTAATGAACAAAATAAACTTACCATCCTATTAATTAGCTAAAAGGTCCACTTCTCTTAAACTCTTTAGCTTTCTAAAAAGAGAGAGAGAAAAAAAACACGACCTCGTGGGCTACATGGAGCTAATTGTTTATGGATCTAATCTCGTTAGATATTTACCACATGCTAGTTATTCAGCCTTAACCCGAAATTGAAGTCTTTAATTCAAAATCAGTTGGGACTAGACTGACTTCACTTTGCAATATTATTCTCAGCCTCAAAGTCTAAATCACTAGATGCACAACGAGTCCTCATGCGAGCCCACGTTCCCGTTATTTACCATTGAAGAGGGCGCGGGTGGCTCTCGTGCGCACAGAAAGCACGGTGGGTGTTGATTAATACAGGGCATCAAATTCAAGTTGGCAGCCCTGGAAAAATAAACAGTCCACACTTTAATTAACTCTGCAGAAGAAAGAGTATGACTAAGTCAATATTTATCACGTCTGGCGATGGACGCCCACGCTGGCTTCCCCCACTAGGCCCGGCGCTAATTACCTGGAGGCCAACAGGAGCGCTGCTCAAAAATGATGAGATGTACGATGGATTGTTTCTTAAATTTCCCCCCAAGTGCCTGGGGTAACACGAAGCAATCACGTCAAGGAAAAAAAAAACACGCGCACCTTTTCCGTAATTGGCTCTTCGATGTGGACAGATGAAGAGATGCGTAATTAAAGATGAAAAAAATAGTTTGTTCCAACAAACGGAGGCGGCGTGGGTTGGATCGGAAAGCTTTCCTGCCAGTGTTGTTTTTTTTTTTTTTATTATTTTTTTTTTTACCTGATTAGAGAGGCTTCGCTGGCTTGAATGTGAGCTACACCTCTAATTGTTTGTCAAATAAAACACAAACACAAGTTTAGAGGAAATCCTGCAGGTTTCTCCTCGTACTATATGTCAGCTCGCAACCGTGCGTGCACACGATAAACATCGCGGTTGGGTTGTGTGGCGCACTTTATATTGAAACAAAGGCTGTAAAAACCTGCAGGTGGATAAAAGAAGAAAATACCTTTTAAGGAAGCATTCATCAGTGAGCCTGCTGTGAGGCCAATGGACCAAAAAGATATCATATTTCTATTGCGCAGCATGAGGATTTTCCTTGCCCACTACCAGGGAAAAAAAAAAAATCTTTGAGGGAGCAATTTTAATTAACTCCTCATTTAGCCATTTCGTCTTCGGTATCTTTTGCTTCCCTTAACCATCCAGAAAGCTCTCTCTTTCTGGCTTTCTTTTTCCAGCTGATATGAAATGGTTTCAGGCACAACTTGCCTGGTGTAATTGTCTCCAAAATGGCGCTATGAAGGTCGAAGTCGAGTAAGGGTCATTTGAATAATTTGATTATGGCACGTTTTTTAACCTGCAAAGCTCTTAATCCTGCGGCGACCAGGGAATGTTAATGAGTCACCTGCCTTGTTGTGTTCCCCGATAAGAGAGGGCGAGAGAGACAGGGAAAGAGCGAGAGAGAGAGAGAGGGCGGAAACATTTAGATTTTCATTTTTATTTGTGGGGTAAAACTAAACAACATGGATATACACACATCTCTTAATTCTGCTTTGAGCTCTTTAGGGTATTATTTCCAACCAAATTGTAATGGCCCCCAGCTGTTTCACATATGTACAGCGATAACTCATAAGCAATTAATGAGACAATGTGACCCCAGCAGATAGAGTGCGGCTTCACTCTCATCAGTTATCTGCTTTGCTAGCACTGCTCAAAGAGCGGAAGTGGAGCTTATATCATACGCTGGGGTATACAATTTATACGTTTTAACATATCAGGGCCTCAAGAGCAGGAACTACCTGCAAAAAGGGGGGGGGTGATGCTTTTCACTGGGAAATTGGGATTTTGGTGAAGGCATTAAGTGCTCTGCTTCCAGATGTAGAATTGGGGCAATGAAGGAGAAGATAGGCCTGTTGAATATCACTCTGGAAGTGTGGTGGTCAATCTGAGACGACGGGCACTGCAGCGAGACTGTTTTTTTCATCTTTTTTCAGCCTCCAATTCTCCTGTATTAGAGCTCACTCATTTCATATCACCGTCTTATCTCTAAAGTAAATGTTTCTTTTGTTTTTTTTTCCTGAAAAAGACTTTACTCTGTCTCGTAAACTGACGGCAGACTTTTTGTCAAAATGCCAGAGCAGCGATCAGGAAACCGAGGGCAACGCTGGGCCTACACAACAGATGGACAGCGCACCGTCCTTTGAAAGCCCTAATTTCATAAGTTAAGTCGGCAGCAGGATTTCACACTTTGTTAATTTGCATTCATTGTGAAGCTGAGAGACAGACCAGCACAGGAATTTCTTACTAAAATATTCATCAGAATCCCGCAGGGCTATTTCCACTAAGACACTGGCATAACGGAGAGAGCAAATAACATCCAAAATAAATTCATTCAGGGTAAACATTTGGCCGTTCCAAACAAGTCGCAATTACAGCAACTTAAGAGCTACTTTCTCCTCGTGTCAATTTCCCAGAGAGAGCGAAAGAGAGGAGGAAATTCTGTCTTTAAAAACAAATTTGAAATCAGTTTTTATGACAGTCTGGCGTGATGAAATGCATGCTAATGCTCTCTGCTAATGCAAACGCATACTAATAGTCTAGTCCCATTTAAACAAAATTCAACATCGAGCACTTTTCATAATGATAAACATGCAAGCAGCATACAGTGAGTTCAAGATAAAAAGACAACTCCTCTAGTAATAGCCAACGCTACACAAACTGGAAGAAAGAGCCAAATGTAAGTTTTAATGTTGAACTTTTCTTGGAGTACTAAACGTAGACATGCTCAGGCAGAACTTTGTAGCTCTCACTAATCCCATGGCAACAGTTAAAGTCAAGACAGGCACAGCGGGGGCAGTTTGTGCTTATCATTAGCTTCATGCAAGCCCAGAGTTCAATAGGGTGTATCCTTAGTCTCAAGTGTTATCCCAAACACAAGCGTTTGGGCTGTCGTTACTTTTCTTTCTTTCCATAAGTAAGTCTCCATAAGTACGCTGACAGAGCTTGTGTGAGCTGAGCAGCCGGGACTGTTTATCACTGGGTTTTTTTTTTGGGGGGAGTTGTGCCGCCTCTGGGTGTTCTGGTCCAAATGGAGCTGGGACCTTCCATTGCCGGAGGACAGGCAGGATCCAAGTGGCCTCACTGGTTGCTGCTTCCACCACAATGGATGAATACTGAATGCATTTATGAATATAGATGTGTTTATTTTTTTTTGTCTCTCTGCTGACAGTGACGTTATGAACTAATGTAGCTGTGGCTACACATTCATGCTGCAATCGGAAGAGTCCCAATTCTGATGTGTAACGTCGCCTGCGGCACCGATCTGATGAACAAAAGCAGGATAAAGACGCATGGAAAGACGTTTATTTTCTATTCTGATCTGCACGTGTGGTGCAAAATTGGATCCTGAAGCATGCAAATCTGCCACTGTCTCCATGACAGTACATACATCTTACATAATTAACCTGAGAAAAATGGCGTGATTTTTGCACCCTTGTCAGCTCGGTTGTAAGAGTGTCAGGGTGGACGCCCAGAAGACAAACAGTGGTAGGAAACCAAAAGAAGCTGAAATAATTGGCATTTGGGGAGATGCCTCAGTTTAGTGAGAACTTAAAAGCACAGACACCAAGCACAAAATAACAAATGTGTTCAAAACAAACAAGTCTCCCTAGAAATGATGCTGCTGTGCAACTAAACTGTTTTCTCAGTCGAGAATTAGATGCCATATGATAACTGGATTATGTAATGTATTTTTTTTTTTTTAAACAAATCAAGCACCGCATTTACAATGCGTGCATATAAGCAGTGGTGATATGGGACATATAGTGAGACTTGTGTCTGTTAGTTTTACGCAGCAAAAGCTGGTTTAGGTTCCGGAAAAGGTTCATTTTAATATGCAATAGAGACAAAACCCTTCTAAAATGTAATAAGAAGTCAGTGAATAAAAGCACAGTATCACAGAATACAATAAAAATGATTGAAAACATGCATCAGAAAATCCAAATAGGCTAAACCAATTGTAAACCAGCCGCAATAACACATCTTTGTTTCGGTAGAATCCTTCGATTTAGCAACAAATACAGGACGCGGTGACATAAAGAGTGATAAACATCTGGCTATGGGGATTCTCATGCAAGCATAATGACGTGCTTATAACGAATGCCTGGCTGTAATCAATGACCACCCCCAATGTGTGGGTGGCAAGAAGCCCCGAAGGCCCCACGGTGTTGAAAAATGATCCCAGACATGACAGTACATCTCCATATGGAATCTCATTTGTTTACTATTTCAGTAATGGGGGAACCTGTGTTGTGGTCGTGTTGAGATAAGCCCTCTCTACACTAATGCATAATTTGTGGAGGTGAATCTTGCTCAGTATTCAGCTCAGTAGATCGCTCAGCGGGTTGCTGGCACTGTGTGGAGACGTGTGAAACAGCGCTGCATGCCTAACATTAGCTCTGGCTGGCAAGCTCTCCCACACTCATGCTGTTAAACCTCGTCTGTACTTCCTGGCCAGCTGAACTCAAAACGACAGCATCTTGCCTTTTTTTTTTTGCAAATATGCAAAAATAAAGTAGCAAATTGTTGTTCTTTTTCTTTTAAAATCGACACATTTTTCCATGATATTACATAGTCTTGTCATAGCATTTGTTTAAGCGTTGCATAGTGTCTATCTGAGCAGAGAGACTGTAAGTGATAGATCCTGTAGATGACGTGACAAAGCAGCCATATGAAAGATTATTGAAGTGGTGAGTTATTGATCTAATATGAAAAATCCTCTTCCTGGCTTTTTCATTTTGACAACATTAAAAGGACCTACATAGAAGCCTGGAGGTACTTTATTATTTTTGCAAATAGAGACCTCACAAGAAAAACGACAGCCTTTTTCACCTGATCAAACCTTTCCCCATCGACTGCCTTTTGTTTCTCTGCAATTAAATCCTGTCTCTCTGAAATAACCAAACCCACTACAGTGTTTTGCAGTTTCAATGGACCCATTTGGTTATTTGAGACTAACCTTTGGCTCATCCTGTTTGTTGTCACCCAGTTATGAGCCACCTACTTCCCATCGTCCCTCACAGACCCTTCTTTAGAGGAGCTGTCTCTTTGAACTGCTTTTTTTTTTAATCACTACAACATCACAACCTGAAACATACAGATGCAAAACAACACAACATCATAAAATGTGCAGTGTAAAAGGTAATTATATACACACCGTTTTAAACAAAACTGGAGCTGTGAATGATGAGTTTGAATGAAAAAGAAATGGCATGCTTTTCATCTTCTTGCCCAGCATTCTTGTTATACTTCTGAATTATCTCCAGAAATTGTATTTTTGGACATAATGTCACCCACTAAAGTATTATAATCCAAGGAAATACAAGCTTAAAGGAAATTGCATAATTAAATCATGACTTTGTGGTTAAACTTGGAAATTATTACAGATGGCTGGTCTCGTGGTGTCCGCAGACACTCAGTCAGTCAACCCAAACGGAGATGAGGGGAGGCTTGTTGTTTGGGCCAAACGGATGCTTTTCAGACAGTAAATTGAATCTACAATAACATTTTTATCAGGGCTGAGAAGACGCTGGATTTGTGTGGTTGTTATAGACTAGGATCAGCTGATAAACTAGAGTGGACTCTCTGTTCCTGAATCTAGACTTCAATCCCCTTTTAATTAGCCTGACAGATGGTGTGATGTTTTTAAGGTGTTTTTTACAATTTGTATTCTTGATGCTCTTCGGGAAGGGGAGGGGAGGGGCGGGGGCCAGCTTTTTGAACAAGTCTTCAGCAACATTTCGGGTTCTCATTCATTTTTATTACCATAGAGCTGGTCAGGAATACCCCAGGCTAATGTTGGCATCTGAAATGCTCCACTGGGGGCACATTTAAGTGTCATACTAAATTTCTTTCCAGGAGCCACCAAAATTTCACTCAAGTCACATTTGCATTTTTTCGAGCTTCTGAGCTGCAGTACCTACGAGTCAGCATATCAGACTCAGCACCTGGGGATGAGAAACTCCTTCTTAAAGGGGAGACTGGAGTACATTTTTCTTACTCCGAGTGCACTAAAGATTTTTGGCTGTGTTGTCACCTCTGCCTACTTTTCGTTGAACGCTTGCATCTTTTGTCCTTACCTTGAGGAAATCAGGCAGGCAACGTCGCCTTTTTATGCCTTTTTTTGTTTTTTTTTGCTGAGGCATAATGTTATGTACCTTTAGTTCACTCTTGCGGTGGCCTGTTCTTGCTTGTACCTGCCAGCGCCTGACATTCGCCCTATTAGTGCCGAATGGGTATTATGTAGGGATCTCATTTGATTAATGAATTACTCCCCAACCTCTTTGTTGTGAAACATTGGCGATACGTGCAATCTGGTGCAATTCCTCAAGTGCCTGCATCTATAAAAGCCGACAGAAAGGTATAAACTAAGGGTGTGTGAAAGTGAGACTGTCAACCTAATCAAGAGTTCAGTTATTCTTAGGAGACACATCTTCACAAAAATACGGTCGGTTAATCGGGCTGGATTTGCAGACACAAGTGATTTTTTTTAGTGGATTAAAACCTCCAACAGTCTCAGCGTTTTTTAGAAATGGCAACACGTTCCCAGGTAGTTCATAATTGGTCCTGTGCGATTAGAGCTTATGTCAAATAAGCCTACAGTAGCTGAAGTCTCCAAATATTCCCGCTGCCAACTCCTGGATTCAGTTGCTCTCTCCCTTGGTGTGGCCAAATATCTGCTGAGCTGCAGCATTGGCCCTGGCTTGCAATGTCAACAAGTCCTTTACCAGGATAAGCAAGAGCATTATCCACAGCAGGCGGCTAAAGGGACTGGGACCAAAGTAGAAATTTCTTCACCGCAGTATAATTTTGGACTCGTCTTTGCAGCCAGAAATGCACATCTCAAAAACTAACATAGCAGTTTTCAGCTTTAGTTTATTTTCTGCTTATTTCATTTTTTTATACACAGATTCTCCCTGGAAAAACAACAATATTAAAGGACAATGCAATAAAATCTGATAATATCAGGGCAAATCCTCTGGCAATTACATGGAGAAATGAGATCCAATGCACTCCAACAATCCAATAAAAAAACCTCAAAGGTAATTCCACTCCCTGATTTTTTAACTTGTAATTATGGCATACAGAATGCAATAAAGGTCTAACTGAATAAACATAACTGATTTCTCGAGAGCCATGACTCATTCTTTTATCCACAGAAATCTCAGTGACTTGTTAAGAAGAACATTTCTCTCTGCATAGAAGCGGACTTATCCGGTCTTCCATATGAAGATCTCTGTAAGTTCAACGAAGTCAAGAGAGGAGGTCTGCTCGTGTAAAGCAGATTTTTAACTTGAACATAGGCTTTAGTGAACACGTCACAGAGCCTAACCTCAGCAATGTCCGAACTAAAGCTAATAAGGATGGCCAACTTGTCCTGCTTGTTAGCTTCAGCCTCAGATGTTGTAGGATCATACAGAGAGACAGCAGTAGTAAAGGCCGGGATAACGATAGACAGGAAAGCTTTGCTGCCTGTGCTGTCAGCATCTCATGTATCCAGGTCTCCAGTAGAGAAATCAGAAAAGGAAATTCTATCTTGGTCAGTTTTCAAACAAAATTATCGAGGGTTTAGATCTGGAACATTTCTACTATACAGTTGTTTCATTAAGAAATTGCTGTCTGGTGTCAAATTGTTTCTCTACTCTGGCAGGCCTTTGATTTATAAATAAATAAGGCCCACCGATAGAAACCAAAGCCCTATCAACAAAAGCCAGAAACATTCTATTATACATATTTTTAAGTGATGGAAGCCAATTACTACGTGTATATGAAGTCTTTCTCATAGTGCAAAAAAACATAAATATTTAATACCTTATTCTGAAGTTACCCATTAATCTGTGGAGCATTTTAATGGCTTCTAGCTCGTTGTTTTGGTTTTGTGGATCCACAACTTTATACTGTTTTGGTTCGACTCTAATGTTGGAGCAGGTTGCAAATTCCTGGGAAAAATCTCTAAAATCACACCGCACCCTACGTATTCAGCACCAAATGGCAAACCCGACACTAGTAGTGAGGTGTGGCTAGCCTGCGGACTACTGGAGCATTTAGCAGCTAGAAAAAAAGCCATATATTTCCCTCAGTAGTCAGTGAAGACCAAACCAGAGCGAAAGGGAGCGTGAACATTGGAATTACATTTATCAGGTGCTCCAGACTCTAAATGAATGCTAATGTCGTGCTGCGTCTGCTGAATGAGGAAATAAGCACACACAAAAAAAAAAACACAACATAAAATGTAATATAGCTTTAAAGAGAGTCTAATAGGCTTCACGCTTTTCATTTCAACCAATCAGATTTTAGCAAGACTATCTTCTTTTGCTGCTGTCAGCAAACAAACATCCACTTAGATAACGTCCAGGTTTCTTCAGAACCAGGCCGGCCCAGTAGGTCCATTCAGTTAACTCATCGAGGATCCTTTTTCCAATAGACATCCATCCAGATCTTTGGCTCGGCCACTCCTTCATCCATTGATGCCGTATTTCTTTTTGACTCCAATACACGCTTACCCCCACCAAGAAATTGCAAACGACTCGTATCTCTTGAGCTTTTTGAATTATTCATATCATATGGAATTTTTAATTGTTTGGAACATCTCAAGGCCTTCTTCCTGTTAATATGTCTTGATAAAAATGTGTATTTTCTGAAGTAGATGTCCAAACAAGAAAATCTGAAAATATTGACGGATGCCTGGTTCGGCAAAGTCCTGACTCCTTGTTCTCCTCGTTCATATTTTCATCTCCCGAGTCTGTAGTCAGCACATTCAGCTCGGAGGGGGCATAAAAAAACAACGCGAGCAGACAGAGCAGCATGTTGCCACAGCGGGGCTCCATCTCGGAAAGGAACTGTTGAAAGCACTGTTGCCCTCATTCTGTTATAAGCAGTGAGGGATACATGCTGTTGGCATTTGAATGTGAATTCAAATCCAGTGAGCATGGATCTCTTGCTCTCTCTCTCTCTCTCATGTCAGCTCCCAACCAGCCTTTGATGGTAATCATTTGCATCTTTTTTGATTTTTTTTTTTTTGTCGTCGTCGTCGTCGGCTCCGATTGCTTGCGCTGCGAAACATCTGCGCGGTAGCTGAACCCGAGATGCAGATTGCACAATGACTTGTAAAATGTCACCGTTTGACTCGCTGATGGCGGCAACCACACCAGAGCCGGGGCACCGTGCTGTAGCTGTCATACATGGCACATTGGACAAATGATGCCATTTATGAAATGACAGTGGAGATAGAAGGACTCAGAGGCATTTAAAGGGTACTCTATCAGCGAGTTACCGATCTGGGGCGATCGTAATGTTCTTCTCTTTTTTCCCCCTTCTTTCTCGCGTTGGGATGATAATAAGATCATATTAATGAATTCCTTCTATGTGCTGCTATAATGTGGTGTCATCTGTTCAGTGATATT
This sequence comes from Brachyistius frenatus, assembly GCF_029030835.1. NCBI lineage: Eukaryota > Metazoa > Chordata > Actinopteri > Embiotocidae > Brachyistius > Brachyistius frenatus. The sequence goes on from NW_027210664.1 coordinate 239,050, forward strand.
GCCTCTCTGACAACGGCGCTATCAGGCCATGAACAAATCTCTCTGACGTACCACACGAAACTAATGATGTTCCTTTTTCTAATCAGCTGTCATATTCCATTGTCTGCCTCAACACATGGCTGATTTTATCCTTTTTTTTTTTTGTAGGTTCAATTGAGTATTTAAAGGTCGAATTGTATTTTTTGAAGAATAGAAATACCAGAAATCCTTGTTAAATGTCAAAGTCAAGCTATCAGATTTTCTAATCAGCCAGTATGGATCTTGATAGTGCAACCCGTTTTTCAGGCCTAATGAAATATTTTTGGGTTGAAACCCGGCTGTCTTCACCCTTCCCTGCCTATCGATTCAGCTGACCTGTAAATGTTATATCAAATCCTTATCCATTATAGATATCAGCTCCATTTATATTTCATTAATAGTGACAAAATGAAAACAGTGTAATACTTTGTTAAGCCATAAAAGCGCACTCATTCACTTGTACCAGGTAAGGGCTGAGGCTGCTGGTTTCTCACTGGAGAAACTTGCATTATTCATAATATAAGCATCTGTTCTTAAGGGTTATATTCTGCGCTCTTATAACAGGCCGTAGCTTTGTTTGGAGACGAATACGCCGAAAGATGAAACTGAGAGTTAGTTTTGCTGGTAGAATCGGTGGATAAAGGAAAGCCTCGCCATCTCCAGTACACTTTCTTGGCTTTAATGTCACTAATAAACCATATCAGCGTGGTCCATAACCGTAGGAGAGCAATACCTTTTTCATTTTTTGACTCCATGCTTCAGCACACTGGGCTTTAAATTCAGCACTTTAACTTGATAATCATTTATTCAGTTTACAGTACTTGTATGGTGGAGCACTGAGCCAAAACAACACAAAATATGTTTCTGTCAAAATACCCGTGGACCGCACTACTTGATGCGATTACGGCAGTACATTAGGCTGCTCAAGGTCTGCTAAGTTTTGCATATGTGCTTATTTTGCATATTTATAACAAGATAACTTGGCAAACACTCTCATTACACATTACTTCCAGCACAAGGAACATCTAATTTCAACCATAAAACTTTCTTTTTAGTATTCCAGCAAAGCCCATCGAATGTTAAATCCCAAATAACAAATTCAAATGCCACACATGGTACCGACTCTTCAAGTTGGACGCGTCTGCTGGATGCTGCATATTTTCGTTTCGTTTAACGCAGTAATATATATAAAAAAATAAAAATAAAAATGTGGGCGAGAAAAGGAAAAAGAGAGCTGCGGTTTCATAAATGCAGATGGCAGCGAGACGGTAGAAAGAAAAAAAAAGCGTTCGCTGTTAGCCTGTGGAAAACCCTGAGAACAAAAGCATGAGCATCCATCAGGCTGCCGTTGAACGGAGCTGCCTCTGGGGAGTCGGGGCAAACAGGCCTCTCTTCTCTGTCTCCGCTGCAGCACTTGCTACATAATAAGGATCAGCCCTCCCAGCTATCCGACTGTGCACGCAGAGTAAACAATTACATCTCTTTTTCATGCAGGGGGGAAAGAGCTCCGGTTGGTATTCGGCTCCCACCTGGCCTCTCTGTGTTCAGAGAGAGCGAGATGTCACCGTGACCTTGCTGGCAGAGATCTCGGGAGCTCTTTCATGTTTTCGCGACAGGGGAAGTAACTGTATCCACCGCACAAAGTCAGAGGCTAATTGTAGATTTAAATCTTGTGCCTGACCGAATGTCACTTGGAGCCAAGGAATACCAATTAAGCGAGCGGTGAGGACTACAAAGGGAGCCGGAGCAGGAAGTGTTTGAGGAGCGTTTGCTCGGCAGGTGTTTTGGAATTTTGTTTGTTTTATGTGATGAAAAAGTCATGAATGTTGAATTTTACGGTCGGTGGCTGTGCAAAAACACAATGTGTGTGTGTGTGTGTGTGTGTGTGTGTGTGTGTGTGTGTGTGTGTGTGTGTGTGTGTGTGTGTGTGTGTGTGTGTGTGTGTGTGTGTGTGTGTGTGTGTGTGTTGTTGGACGAGGGAGAAGTAGATTCCTCTGCTCAACGCAATCATAAATGAGCGATTGGCCGCTTAACGAAGCGAACATACAAGTTTGATGTGCTGAGGAGCCTCGACCGGGTCACATGAGTGAAGGATGGGAATGAAATGAAAGGCTGAATTAAGTGGTTTAGCCGTAAGCCCTTCCGCTTTACTCGTCACTCTGCAGGGTGCTTTTCGGTGTTCAGAGAGACCGTCTCATGAGCAAAAAGGTCACAGGTTTGAAAATATAGGAGCTGAGGAGGGCCTACCGCCGGGGAGAGCTTGAGCGAGGCGTTGAACCCGTCCCTGCTCTCACTAATTGAAATTCGCGCCGGATAACAACACCGTCTAAGTGCTTAAAAAGGAAAATCCACCCTGGATATCTTTACACCGTTAGAGTGCGGCTTAGTGAGAGTTCAAACAGGAAGATGACTTCATTGACAAATTATCCCTCTGCTGCTTTAAGTTGGAACAAGACAGAGCTCCTTTAGCTTGCATCATACAAGCAGCTAAAGCTGAAGCGTTATCCACTGTGGAATTAATCACAAATCGTTATTACTTTAAACAGATCTGGCCAATACGTTGCTTTCATTCCGCGTGTCGTGTGATCTTAAATACATCAACGACAGCGGGGCTGCGACTTCTCAAATTAAAAGCATAAAAAAAACAAAAAAAACACACACAATAGTGTGTGTTGAGTAAAAAGAAGCTTATTCAGCTGGTTAGGGTGGAGCTCAGCTATGTGAATAAATGTTACTAAACGCGACGAGCTCTCGGACACTTTCATTCTGTCAAAGTAGCTCTCGGAGGAAAAAAAAAAAAGGTTGGAGATGTCTGGTTTAGACGGATGAAATTGTAAAAAAAATCTTTTTTTTTTTTTTACAATTTGACTTGAATTTGGACCTACTACCGGAGGAAATCACAGAACTAAAATACCTCATCAAACATCATCTGTTTCTTTAGTTGCTCGCGGTGAATCTTAAATAAAAATATTTGCTGATGCCTGTATCATCTTGAAATGCTCATCAGATAAAACACTCGTACCGTCTGTACAGTTGCCCCCAAGATGTTCCTGCACGTGGAAGTGGCAGGTTGTTGTGGATTGTCTCATTTCTGTTCCTTCTGTTCGATGACCTTGGAGCTGAGCTGAAGAGATGAAAGTCTGCATTTCTCACTAAATGTGGACCTGTGAAGTGCAGACTGCATTGTGTCCCATCTTCTTCGACAGGACTCCCATGGGTTTCCCATTATCTTCCCTGAGATGACGATATCAAACTCGATCAGTCGTCCGTTTTATTTGGTATCGAACACGTTGCTTTCTTTGACCTTGTCTGAGACAAATTATTAAAAATATTCTTTCCATGAGTCTTGAGTGCAGGAATTTTACGTTCCATAAAAACATTTTTTTTTTTTAGATGAGACGCTGAAATAGAGCATTATGTGCTTCTCTTGCTCTCCATGCTCAGGGAAAGAAAATGACTGATGTTTGGCTTCGAAAGTCATCGTGCACACTCACGCAAGGCTGCTTTAGCAGTGTCAAAAAAAAAAAAAAACAAGGCGTCAGGCCCCAGGCTGCATGCTTCCCTGTTAACGAAGAAAGAAGTGGAGTCCGTGTTAGGGTTGCTTTTTCTCCGACCCCGACATCAGAGTGCTGTTAATGCGCACAGACGCTGCTGAGAGACAAGAGGATATTTCTTTGTTGGCACCTACAGTAACCAGGCAACCAGCAAAATGATCTTACAGCCATTAGCTGAGATCAAGTCAAATATCTGGGGTTCATCCCAGTGGAATAAAAAACCTGGACAACATGGCGCCGTGCGGGTCGGGCCCTTTTTTTTTTCTTTTTTTATGCAGGTGTGCGCTGCCATAAATCTAAACAAGTAGTCAAGTTGATACAGTGTCTCACCGGGCGGTATTAAGTCAGCTGAATTAATCTGGATAATTAGTGAATAATTAAACCCGAGGAAGGTGAAGCGACCTTTGCTGTTGAGATGATTTATTTTCTGGGACAGTGTGACTGCACCTTCTGACCAACCAACAGAATGAGACTTTTAACAGGGAGATTTATTTTTCACCATCCTAATGTCACCCGTTTACATCACAGTCATTACTGTGAGTCTCATCTTCCTCTAATAATGTTGAGTGACTTTTTTTTTCCTTTTACATTTCTCTTCTTTGCTCGGGTGGCCTCGGTTTACGACAGAGCATCTGAGACCGCCCTTTGCATTCTGTCTCCTACCGAGTTATCGTGAATTTCTTTTAACTGTGGTCAACACCTTTTCCTTAACAATGGCCCCACAATTTTAGTGTTTTAAACATGAACAAGCCTAAACTATAAAAGTGGACGATTGAGGAAATTCGAGATAAGCATATACAAGTTTGTATTCTGTAATGAGAATAATTCATTTGGTCCGTTATTCATAATTATGGTGTCGGGGGGGTGTTTGTTTGTTTGCTTATCAACACAATCCTCTCTCATTTTCTCCTCCATGCAAGAGGCACTGATAAATATTACGATTCCCAAGCACACCAGTGGACTTTTAATAGACCAAAATCAGAGACTGCGGGGTCTGGCAAATAACGTTTTATCTTCAAATCACTTTTTTTACGACAGTGTTTACGACCGTGAATGCACCGCCAGGTTCTTGATTCTGTACCCACGTCCTGCACCTCAGTAAGTCAAAGTAACACTGACGACTATTACTGCACAGGTGCAGGTTGGGATCCAAAGGGATGAAATTAGTTTGCGTGACATGCTGTAGAAACGCTGCACAACATCATGAATCCATTAACACCATGAGGAAGTCACAGGTAGTAGAAAGCTCTGACGTGTGTTAGTGTGTCTGCCTTCAGGTCAGAGTGTGATCAACATTTTATTGTCGTCGAAGCCGAGTTCCACAGCAGGCGTTTCCGAGGGGCCCTGTTTACATAATTGGTTTACATAATTTAGTTTACATTATTATAATAAAGGAATTAGAGAGGGGGGGGGGGGCGACAGAGATGTGGCTGTTCCGCTAGGATAGGAAAACAAATGAGCTCGATTAAAATGAATACAGTTATTTTTAAAAAATAGAAATACGTGCAGAAGCAATGAGGTGCCTTTCAGCAAATACCTGAAGGCAAATACTGAAGGACGTTAGACCCCCACGCGAGATTTGATGCATCTGCAATAGGGCCAATAGAGAAAGGAGAGTCGAGGCGGCAGCTGGAAGATTGGACTTTTCAGTTGAAACGGCAGGATGGTCCTGCAGCATTGGAGGCTGGGGAGTCCGGTGGGTGTCGAGCCGAAAGGCGGAACGACAGTAATATTTAAAGAGCAGAGGCTGATTGGTTCGAGGGTCGCTGGCAGAACAATCATAACAGTGATGTCGGAGCTGAACGGGACGACGACAGTGTGGGAAAGAGGAAGTGACGGGTCAGATGGAAGTGTTACCATGACGACAATAGCAGAAATTCTCGACAGTAGGAAAAGTTATGGATTTTGTGATTTTTTTTTTTTTTTAAATTATTATTTGTTTTAATCCGTGCAATAATTGTTGACATGTTTTAGTGAGGAATGAATTGAATAACAGAACCAGTGCAGGATTTCACCCGTATGGGCCCTTATTGTGTAATTTGCTCATATAGTTTGTATATTTTTTAGATTTTCATATGTTGGATGAACGATGATCGGGTCGCAATCACCTAATTGTAATGCAATGATGGCAACCGCTGGTGGTATTTGTAACTAATAGTTTTATAAAAATTACTTTTGGAAAGTATTTGATTGCTTTGACCATGTTAGACTGCTTGTCGGAGATGATTGCTGTGGGTAAAAAACAAATAATAATGTGATCCCAATTTAACCTCCTTCTCAAAACAAAACAGAAACAGGTGGCCTCTTTAAAATGAGTTGCTGTGTGTGTTTGTGCACCCAAAGCTGGAGAAGAGTATACATATTATCTGCTCTCGCAGCAATGATTGCAAATACGAAGTTAACCTTAAAATGAAAAACAACAAAAGGGGAAAACAAAAGTCAACAGACATCCAATGCTTGTTTTTTTTTTCTCATTTCAGTATGACACTATTTCGTTTCAAATCAGAGGTGCTATTTTTCAGTTTCGAGGAGAAAGTCTCACCTCACCTCTGCCTTTGACGGCGGACAAGTCCAACGCTCGTGCACTGAGCAGGTGGGAAATGCGCCTGCAAAAACAAAGCAATCTCCATGAGATCACACATCTGCAGCCACCTCCCCTCTCGCTAAATCTATTCAAGATGAATAGTTTGTGTTTGTCCAATTGGAAAGACCTTGTTTCTCTAAAAGCACAAAACAATGAATTTCTGTGGTTCACTTCTCCACACAAATGCATGTCCGAGCCTTTCATTGATTGCCCGTGCTCCATCAATCCAGTTCAGGTGTTTTCCTTTTGAATTCGGCCGCTCCGCTAAGTTGTTTTTACCGGTATTTCAGCCGGTCTTGTGTCTTTGTTATATTCTGGTTTACTCGAAATGACACAAACACGATAGCAGGGTTTTCACTCGCCCGTGCGGAGGCTTGTTTCAGTGTATCATTGCTTATATTAATGCACTGCCATCTTTGCTGTATTAAAATGCTGCCCTGTTCTCATCATCATAATTACTCTTCCACGGATAATATATGTGTCCTTTGCCCTTTTACTTTAGAGGGAGATAATATCATGCTTGATGCTCTGACTTTATTGGATCATGAATTTTGAGCTCTAATTGTGCATGCCATTTTTTAATTAGCAAGTTATTATAGGGGGTTGCATTGCAGATGTGTGTGGCACTCCTAGCCCAGCCACCGAGTTAATGTGTTTGGCAGGGAGCATGACACCTCATACCCTTGGTTAGAATACCTATTTTAGTGGGCTGGCAATATGACACACCTTGTGCACAAACCACTCCGGCAGGTCTGCTTATGCGCTGGCTGTTAGCGATAGAGCTTTTGTTGAGCTGATGAGAGACCGTTGGACTGCTGTGGCTCACTAACCCGAGAACTCACGTAAGCAAGCTGAAGGATCAGTCGGTGAACTCTACTATGATCTCTCTCCAGTCAGCTCTAACTTTCACTTTTTTTTTTTTTTTGTCAGTAAAAAAAAATAGTCTGGACAGGAATTTTTCTTACCACTTCGCTTTCATTGCTGTTTATCCCTGAAACTTAATTTCACAAACAGCTCATGCTCAAAAACATTTAATAAAAAGAGCATAAACTCAGAAACAGATTATGTGCGGGTGCAATTTGAATATGATGAGCCTCTACCAGGGTAGGATTTTGTAAGAATTGCAAGAATTACAGACAAGCTTAAATTTAGGCAATACAAAAAAAAGGGTTTTGATAAATAAACGTACTGCTACTAATTACAGTTTTAGGCAGGAGCAGCTTGTGCTGGTATTCTTTTACATCCCTTAAAACCACCACCAATAAAAGCCATTCAATGTGACATATCTTCATTCTCCCCATTAACAATCATCCGACAATTGAAACATGCTCAGTCTCAATACACTCAATTTATTTTCTTTTATTTATGTGACTGAGAAATTTTAATGACTTATTTAGCATTTAAGGAGGAGATTTAACTCCATTATAGCAGTCACAGTTATGAGAAAAGTTTCAACAGGAGTAAAACAGTGTCTCTTCACTGACATAAAAACAAAAAATACTCTAAGTGAAATGGAGGCAAAAAGACACTTTACGTCGTCCCGTTTTTTTTTTTTTTTTTACTTTTTGATGCATCATGTTAGTGTTGCAACCATAAACTGTACATATAAGTGGACGTAGCGAGCATAGTATCGTCGCGTTTCCAATCAGATCGCTTCAGATCCACCGCTCGCTTCCTCCCCAGCTCGTCCAAATTTGGTCACTTCTGGCTCCAAAACGCTCCAAACCAGCAAGATGGCCAATATCCGAACTCGAGGCTTCATAACGGCCGCTCACAAGCCGATTGGCGACGTCAAGGAGACAACGTTGACGTTCTGTTAATTCCTTGATTACGTCCAATATCACACGATTTTTGTATTTCTTGTTTAAGACGAGGGAAAGAATAGTGTAGGAACAAATAAACTTTACAGTATGATTAAATCGAGGGCACTATACTCTCGTCCCCCGCATGAAAGTCAACTTCAAACTCAACACTCTCCGCTGCATGTCAGGCTCACACCCGTCTTCATTGGCACCGAACATATATTGCGGGGTGCAGAATCATCGAATATGGATGTAATTCTTGGGGATCGTGTTCTGCAGCGCTGACATGTGCACTGATGCTGCCAGATGATATCTACGTCTTCCTCGTGCTCAGTTGCTCGCAGGGCATATCGCTTGTAAAAATACGTATCACTCTACAGACCTTTTCCTACAGTACACACGTGTAAAAAAAAAAAGAAGTATTTTCCAGCTTCCAGTAAACGTGTCCAGCTTAGAAAAAAAGTTCACGTCTTGCTGTTAACATTCTCCTCATCTTCATATATGTTGCCGTGTTTCTACTTGTTATCCCTTAGCTGGCTCTGCACAGATCCAGCGTGAGGTTATTGAAACACCGTGTTGGCCTCGTCCTTGAATTCATAATTTTCACTTTGGTTCGAAACATTTCCAGCCCCCTTTTTTCTTCGCACGAACGGTGCATCCCCTCTTATCTGCAAGAAAATTCAGCCAAAACAGTCCTGACCGTTTAGCAACACGAGTACAAATACTTGACTCTCAGCAGTTCAGTATTCATGACCCTGCTGGTCGTGCTGCTGCTGATCGGTTACTGTCGAATCCTTTCTGTGCCATTTTGTGCCAATTGCACATTAAGAAGTAGAAAAATAGAAATAAAGGTCAGACATTTTGTACTTGCAGTTTGAAGTTAAGACGTGCTGCATGTTGAAAGTCACTTTGTTTTCCTGTTTAAAGCAGAGATGCTTGTACAGCAGCAGTGTTAACAGCCATGGGTGATGTTAAGCAGACAGAGCCACCCCAGAATCAACTCGTGACACCGAGCTAACGGCGGTGTCAATGCCGCTGTGGCGTTTGTCAGATGAAAAACCTATCGAGATGAGGCCCTGTCACACTGGCATTCTTGGAGACTTGCTGTCACAAAACTCAAGGGACAGACTGTCATGTTTGATGAATGGCAAAAAAAGTGATATTGCATTTTCCATCCTGACAGAAATAATAATACAAAAAAACAGGTAAGTTTTAGATGTCCTTTCATGGAAGTGAGAAGATTTGGGTGAGCCAGAAAGAGGACAAATACAATATGTTTTGCTTCCTTTTAGCCTGAATCGGTGTATCCTTGTAAACACTGATAAGCAGGATTAAATATTCTTGTAACATTTTAATTCTCAGTGAAATTGTGCCTCACACACCTGCAAACAGCATTCTGAGAAAAGTAGAGTGAAGAAAAGGTAAAAAAAAAGGGACAGTTTAATAGATTTGATATGGTATTGTGTGTGTGGTGCAGCGTTAAGCTTTGTCACAACAAGGTGACACCTTTGCTTTGGGTTGTCTTCCCCCAATTATCACATTCATAAGTGCTGAAAATTGGACTGTGGCAACCTTTCAGACACAGAATTACACCCGGGAGACTTTATGGTTTGTAAAGGATAGAGGCAAACGTTTTTTTGTTAAAATAATATGCGTGTTTCTTCGCACTTGAAATTAATTACATTTATATACAAAAGTCAATTGATTTATTTAACTTTTATTCAAATGATTAACTTTTGAGTATTTTTTTTCCTGTGGGTTGCGAGTTTTTAGGCGGGGAAACACTTTTTTCTCAGTCGACCTGATCGATCTCTTACCTGATGATCCAAATCCATCACAACAACTGTTTTATTGTTCTGAACTACAATATTTCTTCAGTTTATTGAACCTTGTTGCTGCCTTTGTTAAAGCTTGTCAAATGTGCAGTGAGGAGAGTGATCTCGCTCATGGATAAATTAATCTTGACAACTTCCATATCAAAATTGTCTCGATTTAACCAGCTGGCGGGCTCTCTGAAAGAGAAAGCACATGGCTTATATGGAAGCCTATCGCTTGGTAATGCATGTGAGGGAACTGTCCAAAGCTCGGAAAACACAGGGCATTCATTATTTAGACATGCTTAATTACTTGATTATGATGGTAGACACCCGCATTTGCTTTAATAACCTTTTAGCGCTCAAGTGTGTGATGCTAAAATAATATGCAACAAAATGCTTGGTCATACAGTTTTTCCTCATTGGCTACAACACATTCAGAAATTACATTTATAAAAGCAAGATTTTATTTGCAAAATGCTCTAAAACTCATTAAAAACATGCAAACATTTCCATCAAACAGCACAACTTGTGTTTAAAATCATACTTCCTTTCAATCAATTATAACACATTGAACAACTAAATACGTCTATCAATATTAATTGGTTCAAGCTTAATTTGTGCCATATGTCAGTGCCAATTGTTGATACGTTACATCGTTGTTGTATGTTTCCAAAAAAAAAAAGGCACCCAAGTATGTCACAGCATGAATGGTGTTATTTTCTCCAAAGATGATTTGACTAACAAATCCTGCTGCACTCTGAAGCGGTTTCGACTTTTTTTTGACACCTTTTCTGAGAAAGTCTCCTTTTATTTGTTTTACTCTTGTATTGAGGTGTTTGGATGCATGTGAAATGTAACACCTACAATAAGCACATATAGACTGGAGGGGAGGGAGGGAGAGGAGGGGGTAGAAAAGCTTCCTGTGAAAAGTGTGGGGTGTCGTGACAACTGTAACACGCATGGTTTCAACGACCATGGCAACCAGCATTCAATGCCTCCAGGAGGTGCCATCTGGTCACATGGCCCACGATGGTATACCTTCCATCTCTAAGCAAGGAAGAATTCCCCAATTGGGTTCAAATAAGAAGAATATGCAGGGAGGCATTGCATCATCACACCGGGCTCGGCTGCAAACCATCCGTTCACGAAGCAAAAGTGTCAGAAGGCGACATTGTTCCAAATGACGACATACGGAGTCAGGCCCAGGACTCAGCGGCCGTCTTCCCTTTGAGAGGAAGCGGTCTTTCATTCGGTGCATCAAGAAATGGGGTGAGGCGTCGTGCATTGTGTGGGTCCACAGTTGGTATGTGGCAAAAGGACACCGTCACTGGTGACGACGGCACACGTGACGACACTGGTTCCCCTCTCGCCTGGCACTGTAACACCGGCCCTTTTGCCCATATAAATGAATACATGATTCGCCCCTTCTGCTTTAAGGCACATTATTCCAGTTGCATATGGTTCGACGAGGCATTGCAATAACAAATCCTCACTTGCACTTGCTGGAGTCTTTCCTCCTTTACAATATCACACATTCTTTGGACTCGAAGTCTGTACAGCTTTTTCTTTCTTGCACGGTTTCGTATAAAGACTCAATCAGTAGTAACCACTCGCACTGTTGATATTTCTAAATGTTCCTGCTGCCTGAATTTTATGCGTTCTGATCAAACAACGCTTTCTACAATAGCAGCTTCCTGTAAAGAGCTTTCCTCCACCAACGTCTGGTAGTTTGTGGATTCTTTAAAGTAAAATGCAAAAAGACGTTATGCCAGTCTTAAATAGGATTGATGAAGCAACTGCGTTACTATAGACCGTGTGTTCTGCCAGCGGGGCAATACAATATAGCTGACAGTGGTATACAGTTGTTATTTACCTATTCTCATTCAGAAGAAGTCTGGCAAGAGATGCCACAGTCCTCCGACTCTTCGTCCAACCTCTCTAACCGACAGGCCGTGATTGACGACATGGTCAATAATGGTTGCCTGGATTTAATTTGAAACTTGAGCTCTACTTTAGCCTCTTGCTGCAGCTCTTCCACCACACACGTACACTCGTCTTCCTTCTGTGCTTTTGGCCTCTTGAATCCCTGCTTGCAAATAACAACACAGAGCTGCCATCTTTTTGCTCAAAGGAACTTCACACGGGTGTACAATAGATTCGTATTCATGCAAGTTATTTCTGTCCGCTTGAAATCGACGTTTTCCTTTTGTGAAACACCGTTAATCATATACAATTTTTGAGTTATTCTATGAGATCTGGGTGTGAAAGATGTTTCGGATGTGTTGACAGGCTAAGCGAGAGAAGACTTCTGCTGTGCTAACAAGGTGATGATGAAAATCAAGTGCATCCCAGTGAGTCTCGGCAATCGAGAAAAGCTGTAAATCAACCTCACCACTTTTCTCATTCCAGCCCTGATTGTGAAATACTCCAATCAACTTGACTTCCCCGTTAAAATTGTTTGAATTGAACACCTGTTTCTCCTTGAATGAGCTTCTGTGCATCTGTTTGCGGGTTCATCATTTGGGCAGCACTTTCAACACTGCGGGGATGGACGCATCCAAATTGTATATTATAAGCCAGCCGGGGCTTCAACCAGGCGGCACTCGAAGTCAATGAGCGGTCTGAAATTAACATGATGAACGTCAGAGCATTTTCTCTCATTTACCCAACATCTAATTCAGCCATCCCATGTATTATTAAACTGGTTATGTGCTTGTGCTGGGCAATATTCCAAGCCATTACATTATATGCAACTGTGCTGTCCAAATTAATGATAAAGCCAGTTCTTGTTATAATCTCTTATGTTGTTTTCACAACCAAACTGTTTGGCGTGGAAATCTGTGAAAGCAAAGAGTGGAGCAGAGATTATGGAAGTAGGATTTTATGAGCTATACTTTGACTATAAACACATTTCGTTGTTCTTGTTGCTTCGCTTGCAGAATGAGGTGCAGAGTTTAACACAAGAAGGACTTTTTTCCCCACTTACTTTCATCTGCTAGACATTTCTCTGTTCCTCCCTGAAATCTAAGTTTATTAAAATATGTAACTAGTTTGAGTTATCAGACTATTGAAAAGGCAACAATCTGCCCAAATACATGAGCCGGAAGAGGCCTACCAAACCCAATGGCACTGTGTGTTCAGGAGGCATTTATCAAAGACGTGTATAACTGTGAGATGGATATTACGTATTTTAACTAGCGTGAAGTAAACATTGACTTAGGTTTTCCCACGGGACACGAACAGCAGTCTCCTGGGTGAAGGTCCCGTGTTTGATCCATCCAATTAACCACAAACTCCTCCTTAGGATTTTTATGTCACCTGACTTCCTCCTGATATCTCTTATATTTGCGCTGACTGTGTGATGATAACCACCTAATCAATACTTTTATAACAGTCAGATTGGTTGATCAATCAGGATCCAATATGCAACATACGGAAGGGATGTCTGCTTTCTCATATTCTGGAACAGCTGTAATTTCGAGATTTCATTAGATATGTTATTATTTTCTTTGCAGAAAAAATATATCACAAACACCAATTACAATTAAAATGAGTTGTTTTTTTCATTTCATTCAACCCGCCTTTAAATTCACAGTCTGCTAATCATGCAAAATGCCAAGGAAGACACTCCCCTGTATAATTATTCAGCATGATTTTGATCAGTACGAACATATTCCGTTGTACATGAAGTGAAAAAGCATAAAAATAGGAGTGTTTTAGCATGTCCACATTAAAAATAAATTGTAGCATCTCCAGGCTATTTGACAGCAAACTCAGCACTGTAATACCACAGAAACAAATGCCTCTCCGTCGCTATTTATGACATTTGCGGCTTAATTGCAGTCTTGTCTAATAATGCTCATTAACACCTACTTCTTCCTGAGCAATGATTGACCACCAGAGACGATAACTAAAGTCATACAGTGATGAGCTGTAAACTAAGCTGCAGACTTTAAAGTAACCTCCGAATAAGTTATAAAAAAAATGTGGAAGGGCTTAAAATTGATTGCGGTATGATAATCTTCTGTTTAACTAACCTACTTCATATCACTGTTGCTCGCATTTTGGGAACATCATTAGATCGCTCCAGCGCTGTATAAATGCATTCATGAATCAATAGGGAGATACGTTATGATTATGATGGTATTGATCTTGTCCGCAACACCTGACATGTCAAGGGAGTCATTTTTTTATCTCAAACGTTTTACCCAAATAAAATGGTCGGCTGTAAATTCAGGCTCCTATTTCCACTCCACATACCCTGCAGCTCCTCCAATCAGAAGGAAGACCGAGTTCAACGGGCCACTGATTTTCTGGACTCTTGAGACATTCAGTTAGCCTCTCTGCCTTCTGACTAGATCTCTGCCATAGCCTCATTACCCATTGACATCCAAAGGATTTCTTCTCTCTGGTGACTCACATAGTATGATCACCAAGCCCCAAGTAGTCGGTCCGTGTGTGTGTGTGTCACGGCTTTATTGTCCTCATCGCTCATTAAAGCCGTCCTCTGAGGGATACAATGGCAATAAACACAACAGCAGTAGAACGGAAAACATTGCCTTTCCCTCGTCTCGACCGCCGCGACGGCAGGATCGATGGTCTCCGTGGCGAGGGTGACAACCACAGGGTCACTCATCACGTCAAGCGAGCTGATAACGCGGGAGAGGATGCAATTGTGGCTGGTGGAATGGCTTTTTAATTCAAGCATTTATTGGAAAGGAGCACCGTGGTATTGCCCTCCAGAAAGAACCGCTCATTCTGTTTTAGGCTGACCTTGGTGCATGGGGGGGGGTTGAAGTTTCTTCATCAAATCTTTTCCAGTTCCCACAGAGAAGCTCAGGATGTACAGTAATTGTTTGCCTCAAGTGCCGTGAATCACATTCACTGAATTTCAATTCTGGCAGCCGGATCCACGGGGACGGTGAGCGAACTGACAGAAAAATGAAAGTGGAGTTTGTCCATTCTGTTGTAAATTCACTGTAAACTATCCATTTTAGAATTAAGATGAAAACGGCGCTGACTGTGTTGCAGGTCTGATAATAAATGATATTCCCCTTCAAGCTGTAATTTTTCATGGCACAAAACCAAGCCATTGGCATTTTCTTTTACGTGTCCTTTTTAATACTTTCCTCCCAAAGCAGAAATGTGCATGGTTTTTTCTATAGCGGTTTAAACATTGTACAGTACAGAGATGCCTGAGAAGCAGGACCACACTTCTAACTAGTTTTGTTCCAACTAACTTTGTTAACATGTTAATGTTAAGCAGTGTTTACCATACTCACTTTCTTAGTTAAGCATTGCTAAATAGCAACAATAAAAAACAACAACAACATAATCCATGCATGTTTGTACCAAACATCTGACAGTTGGTAAGATATTTCCTTCAAACCCTGAATTAGAAACCTCATGGTGGCGTGAAAGGAAAGAAAAGTGGCTACAAAAGTCAATCGGTTTGAAACTGTGGAGACCATGAATGTCAGAATTTCAATCCATTTTATTGGTCCACACTAAAATATCTCAAAAGGACAGATGGAGATCGTCATCCCTATAGAGCCAACGCCGCTATCATCGCTAAGTCGTTGATGATTTCAGTCCCAGCGTAAGATTATCTAAGCCTTTAAGTGCTTTTGGGAAACAGAGCCCGGATCTTCTTTTTTTTTTTCGGCACAATGTCCCGCCGTTTGGAGTTTGTTGATTCCACCAGCAAGCACAAAATGAAATGCACAATGTAAGCGCTTCACAATGTGAAGAAAGACTTTGATTGTACATCCGCCAACTAGTAGTCTTTAAAAATAGCAAAGGCAGTCGGATAGACAGGTGCCCTTCCCTCTGCAGCCTTTAATTTAAAATGAATAGCAAAAAGCACATTGTCGTTCTTCATTGTTGTTCCTTTCTTTTATTTTTGGATCCAACACCAAACATGCTGCAACGCACAAACTAACATCAGAACTCATCGGTTCCCACACTGTCGAAACAGCTAACTTTAGAAACAGTCAGCTGTTCATCGTCACGGCCGCCTACGAGCTCAGGACGTCCTGTGGCTCAACGAGGACATTTTGAACTTCAGGGCATTCGTGTTGTCACCTATGAAAACCAGCTTAACCCTCGTGTTGTCCTCGGGTCAAAATGACCCGCAGCTGTGTTCAACCAAGTTCTATTTTATTTCTATATTTTTATATTTTTTTGGGATCATTGGTCATCATTCTTTAAAGAAACCCGCACAGCCTCCTTGTCACCAATGATCCCAAAAAATATGAAAATAAAAGAGAACTTGGTTGAACACAGCTGCGGGTCATTTTGATCCAAGGACAACACGAGGGTTAAGATGATTATGCACAATTTTTTTTTTTTTTAAATGGCAGGCTAATAATTTCTTTAGTAAGTATGAATTTATTTGATGCAGACTGGCACCCTTAAGAGTTGAGCCAGGGACAAAATAATTAGCATGTCATGTTTTCCATCTACCAGCAGGAAAAAAAAAACACCCACTTACTTATTTTTAAACTCCCCCCATGTTTAGAAAGTTTTATGGAGGAGTCTTAAACTTCTCTCCAGTTTCTGTTGACGGCGTGACATTTTAGCAGAACTGTAGATTGAGTGTGAAGACATAACTTGCAATAATGTCTAATTCATCAGGAAACA
The DNA here is from genome assembly GCF_029030835.1 of Brachyistius frenatus. Taxonomy (NCBI): domain Eukaryota; kingdom Metazoa; phylum Chordata; class Actinopteri; family Embiotocidae; genus Brachyistius; species Brachyistius frenatus. Next base: position 255,467 of record NW_027210664.1, read on the forward strand.
TGACAGAAGATGTAAAGCGAGCTGCTCCATCACTGACAAGTCAGAATTTATGCACATGGTAAATGCCAAATGGAAATTGCAGAATAATAGTCGGTAATTATCCTCTGATATGTCCCTGGCGTACATATAGCATGCAATACATGTGCTGTAGCAACATTATATGGCAGATAATAGCTCCTGTGCTTAAAAAGCCCATGTGCATAACTTTTAATGGAGAAAAAAAAACACATTATAATCTAATGATTTGTAATATATATATATACAAATCCAAAAGAGGAAGAATATTTTTAATGAGTAATTTCAATTCATTAGGAACGCTTCTACAGGTAAAGCAACCAAGTCCCATTTCCCCAAAAGTTGTTAATTGTAAAGTGTCTGGTGTTACCAGAGAAATGTCGGTCTGTACATTTAAAGAATGTAGTCTTAATTATCCGAGGTGATTAAGCACTGTGAAAGGCTTTTCAAACGCAGTCATTATGGCACATTCAAATTCAATCTACCAGCAGGCAAAGGCTATTACAGCCAGCATAGATTTTGATTGCTGATTATATGCTTGGATGACTTCAAAACCTCTCGCTCACATCACTTCACACAACTGGAAGGAAGAAAGAGCCACCTTTCATTGCCATGCATTTATTGTTGCATCTCCCTTTTCACTTTTGCTGGTGCAAATAATCTCCTGTTGGCTTTGTGATAATGGACTACAAAGAGGGTTGGGTGTTTTTCTTTCTTTTGGTTTATGGATGAAAGGAGTGTGTCATCTGTTGCCTGCACCCTTATTATTGCACCTGTGCAGCCCAGAGAAATAAACAGAGAAACCCACATGAGACCGGACATTATCTGCCCGCCCAAGAGCCTGACAATTCAACGGCGTGACGGGAAACACAGGAGGAAGGGGACGCGGTATCATGCGAGACTCATCAGAACTGACCGTTGCTAATCACAAATAATGAAGACTGACCTTCTTACTGTAGATGTTGGTGCGAACACTGGCAGGGCACCGAAAGTCATGGTCAGCCGCAGTGAGACCATGCGCGGCGATAATCAAAGGATAAGTGGTTTTCATGGTCCGGCGGTGAGCGATTTAGATAACTCCCCAGAAGTAATTTTATCAAAATGCCTCATCTGCAGGCGAGGCTCATATTCACCTCTCCATTTTTTTTTTTTTCATGCATTTGATTAACCCAGTATGTAGTACATTATTCCAACATTAAAAGATCAGTCTTTTACGATGAGAAACGGTATCAGTGACTTTCTGATCTAATCAGGAAATAAATTAGAGACTACCTTTCATTCGAGTTGATAACCTTCTTGGAAGGCTACACAAAGACAGAGCTCTTATCGGCCCCATCTACTACACACTCTCTCCTGTAACTCAGACGCTCTGCCTGCCTTTGATGTGCTGCGAGAAACAGGTTGAGAATAAAGGAATTTCATGCTAATTTAAAATTACTCTTGTCCTCATCTTACAATATGTGAAGGTTATTGAGGGATGATTGCGATAGAGGGAAGAAAGAAGGACATTGTCGCTGTGGCGACAGCTCCAGCTGTGATAGGGCAGCCTTAGCATAAAAGTGACCGACTATTATTGCAATTTTCTCTTGTCAGGACACACAGTTAATGAATAGCACTTCTGAGAGATACATTAAAGTACAGGGACAAAAAGCTTGAAGATTCTATTGAAAAAAACAAAAAAAGAGTGGGCGGTAATTATTTGCAAAAATATGTGTGTCCAAATCTTATGTAATCTACGCTGCAGCGCTGCACAGCAGTTCTCTGTATCCCTGGCTTTAGCGGGCCCGTATCGTGTTGTCGGAATCACATGGAAACAGGGAATGAGTGCACTGCGCTAATCCCATTTTTTGCATTTAATTACCCGCCACTTCAGAATGCTCAGTGCACCCTGGCTGCAGAAATGTTTGCAAAAAAAAAAAAAAAACGAGGAAGTCGAACACCACTCGGCAGCACACTCTCCCCAAGGGAGAAGGGCTTGGCTGAGCAATTGTTCATACTCCTCACATACACGTCACATTAGCATATCTGCCTGCCTGCACAGACATTAAATGCAGGTGAAGCACAACCAGGGTATTATCACTTTGTTTATAACACAAAAGGCAGTGTGTGTGTGTGTGTGTGTGTGTGTGTGTGTGTGTGCGCGCGCTCTCCTCCTCACTTCATTTCCCACAGACAACATCAGGCGGCATGCTTTGCATACACATGTTTTTAATTGCCTGCTCGGATTCTGAATTCTGACCCATAATCTCTGTTTTCAGCTGCTTGTAAGCCATTTTTCTTTTGTGCCATCCTTTTTCTATAGACCTGTTGTTTTACGGCGGCTCGTCAAAGCATTCACAGAACACCGTCTGGACAATGAGCGCAGATGTTGATGCGACGGAGTATCGTGTTAATTTCACTGCTGAGTCAATGAAAATTGAATGAACGACAAATGAATAGTCCTAATGCTCTAGTCTGTTTATTATAAAGACTCTATTTAGCACAGCCTTTCATCACGAGTATAAAACCATCAATAGTCACAACAGTATTCCAGAGCAGCTTTTTATCCCCCCAGGGAGAATAAGTAATACACCGCCATGAGAAGTCACTGTGAAAAATTTCCATGACTGTGCTGAAATCGCAAAAGCTGTGAAATTATGCCTGAAAAGGGGCTAAAGATACAAAAATATTCAGCAAACTGACTCAAAAAGGTAAATACCTAATTTTATAGTTTGGAAATGACCTTTTAATAGGATTAGAAAAGTGATACTTGCATTACGGATAACGATTTAACATCATGCGACCATCCAATTACAGTGCCGGGAAAGTCGGGGACAGCACACAACTTCAGGCAATTATTAATTCAGGACAACATTTTGAGGGGGGGGGGGAGCTGCCTTTATGCACTTGCATGTGTAAACAACAACTAATCATAATCATACCAACAAAATAAATAAATTCAAGAAATAAAGAGAGGGAAAAATCCCTCTTCTGCCGACATGAAAACCAACAGACGACGTTAGCGGTGTGATTAGAACTATTTACGAGTCACCGCGGTGGCAGTAGGAATATACCAACAACTGAAGCTGGGAACATCTAATTAGTGGTGACACCTCTAAACACACAGGCTGTGATAGCATGCTGATTACCACACCATCAACACAGCAGTCGGGCTCCTCTGCGCCTGCTGCGCTCCCTCACATTGACAGCTACCTGATAATACGATGAGTCATTCATTCAGTCATGGTGCCCACGAACACATGTAAACACCACACCATTGCTTTGCACCTTCTTCCTCACTTAGTCGGGTTTCACTCAGGTTAATCCACCGAGGGTGTTGTTTTTTTGTTGTTGTCGTGAAGCTACAGGCTTTTAGTAGCAATCCGGGAAACGCATGTGGATGTGCAGTAACACCGTGAGCTCTTAAACTTGAATGAAACAGGGCGCTCCTCAGCAAATCGTCTTGATGGATGAAGCTGGATGAAGACAGGGATAACGTTCTCTTGTAATGCATTTACCCAAAAGTGCAAGAATATTTAAATTGGATGAGTTGCCGTGTTTGATACGATGTCAGGAGAAAAAACAAAAATCCTCCACCGGTTTTTAGTTGAAACAGTGAAATCCAAAAGTGACAAGTGGTACAAGGTGTTTTCTTGTATTCTAGGCATGAAAGAGGGTTAAAAAAAAACAAAACCCAAAGAAAGCTAAATATTTTGTGCTGTTCCCGGTTGACTTAAATTTTAAACATTGAATAGGGTATTGAATTTTAAAACAAGACCGATGAAAAGATTCAAGCAGTGGCTCCATTGTGTTCTGGACTTCTGAGCTTGTTATCTTTTTTTGGGCATGCCTGTCTATTCTTTTTCGTTTCCTCTTCCTACTCCCGTCTACTCCATCAACATCCCACTACTTCAGGGGGACGGAGTGCACAGAATAAGAGAAAATGAACATACAGTGTGCTTTTATCCAGCAGTCCAAAAGAACGGTTTTGTCCTGCAGTTGAGTCTCAGTCCTGAATATTCAAAGAAAGATCGAATAGTTCAGAGCGAATTTCGAACAGTAGTTTTGTTTGAAATTCCTTAATTCCGTTCCTTTTCTTTCCGCTTCCCGGGATTTCAGGGTCGCGGCGGTAGCACCAAGTTTGCCCAGACTTCCCTCTACCCGGCAGCATTTTCCAGTTTGTCCTGGGGGATCCCATGCCCGAGTAGATATGTAATCTCTCCGTGTGTTCTGCGATGACCCCCGGCCTGCCCGGATATCCTCCAGAGGGAGGCGCCCGCGGGGCATCCTGATCAGATGCCCGAGCCCCCCTTAGCTAAAGGCTTTCGACGCGAAGTAGTAGCGGTTCCACGTGGAGCTCCCTCGGGACGTCGGAGCTTCTTACCCTACCTCTAAGGCTGAGCCCCTACGGAGGGAACTCATTTCAGCTGCTTGTAACAGTGATTTCATTCTTTCGGTCACTAACAGGTGAAGGTCGGGAGTGGAGACTGACTGATAAATAGAAAGCTTCGACTCGGCTCCCTCGTCACCAAAACGCTCCGGTGCAGCGCCTGCCTCCATCTAGTAAATTGAACGCAAGATCACGTGTCACCTCGAGTCAGTCTGAACACGAGCGAAGCCGTTTCGCCTCTTTGCCAGATTCTTTTTTTGTTGTTGAAATATTTGATTTGTATTTTTCCAAATATGCCTCTTTGCCTGATTAAAAGAAAAAGAAACCTTGTTGTTCAGGAAGCGGTCCCACTTCACTTGTCTCCATATCCTCTCCGCCTGCGTGTTCTCAGGAGGCTGAGGTGATGTTGCTAAGGACTGTTGCACGGTTACATGTGATGGCCTTCGCAGTAAACATTGCAGGATGACTTATTTCCAACACTGCACACGCAGGCAAACGGTATTCGTGGCGACCCACACAGACAGTGAAGTTACAAAGGAGTATTGACCCAGTTTATGAATGCAGACAAACATTGTTCCTATCCAACACCTGCTGTTCCAAGGTTTCTGTAGAAGAGTTTGTTATGTGTTCGCCCTCAGTAATGACTGGAGTTCAAATTCAATATATCGAATATTATCAAATAATATAAAATATTTGAACAAACTAGAAGAGGATGTGTTGGTCATTTTGATGCCACTTAAAGCAGCCGCTATATTTGGTCAACTCGAGGCCAACGTCTGAATGTTAGTTAGGTATTAAATTGTTTAGTCTATAGTGCAAACTAATGTTTATTCGTATTAAACAAATCATCACGAATGAAAACTTAATGACACTTTTACATGTTTTTTGTTAGAATAAATTTTAAAAAAAAGTATCCACCATTAACATCCATAATAATAATACAATTTAGTTCTTTTAATTTGGAAATTAGCATTGCTGTGAGACACATCCATAAAAAAACTAGCCATGACCCCTCCACACACACACACACACACACACACACACACACACACACACACACACACACACACACACACACACACACACACACACACACACACACACACACACACACACAAACCCGTGCCCATCCTTGAATATCAAGGAGTAGATGACTCATCAAGCTTTCAGCAAAGCCAACCCCTCCATCCACCGGCATGTGTACATTCAAAGGTATGCTAAGTTTATCAATTAGACTCAGGTACATGTCTAGACGGGGGCCGGCGAGGACCTGCAACATACTGACATTAACGATGTAATTATGCCTTGGATGGATAATGGCTTATTTACAAAACCCAGTCGTTGGTGAGGTCACATTCATTGCAGATAAAGCAATTTGCTTTGATAGACCCTCAGAAGCTGCTTGTGCATGCAAATGGCAGCATTCATTAATATGTGGCTGCTCTCCGCCTGGCATAGAGAGGCTATTACCAGCAGACACTCGGTGCCATTATCAGACAGAAGAAAGTGAGATGGATAGACCTTTCTCTTCACACTATCCGTGGTTGATGTTGTTAATTTGGGCTCTTGCCAGTGGGAGTGGTGCGTTTTTCTAACGACCCCTTTCCAAGTTGGTAATTGGCTGGTTGCATCTGCTGCGGACGAGTTTCTTCCAGTCCACTGTGTGGACTGTGCAGCCGGGGGTAACTGTGAGCGATGTGTGATGGAGAGCACACACACTCGGTGTCGTTGACACGGGCTGAGATCCCCCCTTGTCCCCCGTCCCCCGTCCCCCGTCCCCCCCAGACTCAATGAGTCATTAATCATGGAGTGTGCTGAAAGCGGGATGACAGGCAGCTAAGAGTGTACACATTCAGAATCAACAGTATAATGACACGGAGGCTACAGGAAAGCCATGCCACGACGTGCTCTGCTTGATAATGTAGCAGCAAATATGTAAGTAGGTGCAAATAAGCTCACGTCCACTTGACAGCATTGGTGTGAGTTTGGAGTTTGACATCAGCATCAGGAGGAACTCCGACTAATTATGCGGTCGTTTTTTCACGCTGCCTAATGCTTTCCTGTGCGTAAGCGTGTTACAGCTTTTTCTATTTTTCCACGCACTATCAAAAAAAAAAGTCTTTTTTTGCACCCTGCTGGGAGGTTTCTACATATCTACCGGCACCAGAAGGGCTCTTGAGGCCTTATTACATACCGTATAGTACATTTGCACACAGTAATGAGCAGGGTAAATGTTTGTCGAGCTAACATATGAATTGTCTCGAGATTCAGGAAATATAAAACTTTTAATTGAACATGATGAATGTATAATCTTTGCAACAACTATTGACATTTACTGAACAAAAACTAGGCTATATATCAACAAAGTATGGTTCAGTACACTAAAGTGTAAAATTCACAAGCAATTCGATTTTTCGCATTTCTTCATTCTTAACTGTCCTTTCTTTTTCCAGAAATGATTTGCCTATCTTCACTCCTCAATGGCTTCCTATTCGTTTCATCACGGGGAAAAAAATAAATATGCAAAAGGGTATTTTTCCAAACTTTTGAGGTGTTTTTATTGGGAAAAAATATTCAGTAACTTCATACTTTCACACTGTAGTGTCGCCAAAATCACACATCAACGGTCTGCTGTTGGTTTGACTACAACTCTGTGTAAAAAAAAAAGAAAAAAGTGTTGTTTTGTAATTTAGATTCATTTACTACTTTATTTGTTCTGCACGAGGACGCTTCGTTTTGATGAAAACTTGGTTGTTTACCTTCTTGTGGTAGAAATGAAATGCCGTTTGTGTTTTAACAAACTTTTAGTTCATGATTTAGTGATTCCGGAAGTTTGAATCTGCTAATATCTTTCCAACTCTGACCTTGCCGTTCCTTGTGTTTGCTATCTTGTGCAAAACTCACGCGGTCCCAGGGCTGTTTGGTGAATTGATAATCCTGAAAACGTCCTCACCTTTGCTTGTTTTATCTTTGACATCTACGTGGTGCTTGTTGTTACAATCGTGCTGTCATTATGAAGTAGGCGGAAAGTTTCTTGTTCATATTCTTTACTCGCACGATAGCTGCTGAAGAGAGAAGATGGAGCCCTCTCCTCTCATAGAAAATAAAAACCCACCGCCTCCTGGTAGTCTTGCATGTTGGACAAAACCCGAAACGTCTAAAACTGCGTCTTTGGCTGTACAAATAGTACATCTCATGGACAGGTACGTTGCCACTGACAGCTGCTGGATCAGGACCCCGGTTAGCGCCACACTGTGTGTTCCCGACAGATACACTCGCAGACAAAACCAGATATAAATAAATCCTATTTTTTTACTGCATATTATAACTGCTCTGCCCTCTGGCACTTTATCCTCTCGCCAGTTTATGACTCTTGTATATTGAAATGATTCAGACTATATGCAATTCGTCACACTTCATCTCAGTTGTTTCTTTTTATAAACCCGTGTTCTGATTGACATGTATCTAAAAATACAGCATCTACACTCGTTTCAGGGGAGCAACTCTCATACGAGAGGTCCATTTGAAGATGCCTGAGGCGAGAAAAAAAAAAAGCAGGACTGTTTGGCAAAAACATTGACGCAATGCAATAAACCTCATTGCAACTTAAATTCATGGTCCTATAAAAAAAAAGTCTAACCGCATATTGTGAGTGGATTCCTTTGATAAAGTCTGACTGCTTCTGCTTTTACCTTTACAGCCACTCACTGTCTATTAGACACCACCCACCCTGCGCTGTCTGCACCCACTAATTCTGCTGACACGTGATGATTCACAGACTGCGTACAGAATTGATTGTTTTCATGTCTGAGGTGTCTTCTACTTCACCTGCATCTTTGTTATTTCTGTCATTATCTTGAGGCTTTCAAAAACGACACGGAATTTCCTGAAATCACAACACGTGTTATCCGTGCCGCAGCAAACGCGTGTAGTTTATTACCACGCCTCACACAAAGCAACACTGACACGCACTGCAACAAACAAACACCCCGGGATTCCCAAATTGCTCATTGTTTGTTTATTTTGGAGTCTGGATAATCTGTCATCCTGCCGTCGGTCCGGTCGGCAGGGGTGTGTCACAACAGATCTGAATTTCGGCTAAACGTGATGGAGTGTCGGAGCTCTTTGCTGTAAATTACCTTCTCTGGTGTTCGCGCCAATTAAAAAGACATTAATCAAAACTTTGTTTGACCTTGGTGGGTTTTCTTTTTTTTTTTTTATATATAATGTGGTTTTGAGCAGGTGTTCAATATCCGAACATCTGTTTTATAACTACACGATTCGTACAAAATTGCACTCAAAAAGGAGGACGGAAGGAGGTCTGGTGGTTTTATTTTTCCGCTTATTACCTGGATTTTAATTACACATCTACTAAAAACATACAAGACTTTATGGGCAGATGACACCGACTTACACAGCCCATACATGGCCTACACCCCCCCGTAGTCATTTCATCACCTTAGGTTCACACATGGAGTAAGTGTAATCCTGCCGCTGCCCTTTCCCACTCTCGTATCAACGTATCTCTTCATGCTGCATCCCGTGTCACAATATACCGTGGTGTAAGTCAGCGTTCCCCGAGGGCCGTCCAGGTGGGGTGCCAGACAGCTTTAGCTTTGCAGGCAGGGTGATAGATGAAACAGAGGTGTGTGTGTGTGTGTGTGTGTGTGTGTGTGTGTGTGTGTGTGTGTGTGTGTGTGTGTGTGTGTGTGTGTGTGTGTGAGAGATGGTTACACCTGGACAGGAAGACCAAGAATGGCTTGCAGTAGAATATCAGCGAGGAAAAAGATAAAAGCCTGCAGAATCAGAGGGAACATATTAAAGTGGTCGAGGAGAAACATGATAATAAGGAGAAATGTTGAGTAATTTCAGGTGGGATTGGTGAAGCAGTGGTTATATATAGCCCCGGAGAGGAGGAGGAAGAAGAAGAAAAAAAAAAAGGACAGACATGGGAGCAGTGCGGCGAGGAGGGAGAGGGAGGGGGTGAGGCAGAAAGACAAATAAACCCGTTTTGGGGGAGATCTCGACGCCAGACCTTGTCACAGGCCGCCAGTGTGCAGATGTTACAATGTACAAAAGGTCCCCATCGCCCATGATCTCGAACAGCTTGACTGCGGCTGCCAGGGCTCTCCACGGAGTGGTCAGGTGGGCGAGAGGCAGATATAATAAGATGGGCCATTGTGTTTGGATGGGACTGCGGCGAGCCGGGGCACTAAAGGTCTAATGAGGCGTCGTGTTCCTACAATCACACATAAATACGATACAATGCGGCCACCTGATCGCCGCGCTCGCACTTCCCGCAGAAATTGAACAGCCTGTCGGAAATAATGGAGTGTGAAAACCCTTTGCCCCTCGGATATAAATAACGACGGCAAAAAAAATGTGTGTCGTAATTTTAAGAACACTGACAGATGTAAATGCTGCTGCTTTGTGTTTGTCTCAGTTGGTGTGTAACGAGTACAAACAGTAGAGATTCAGATCCTCGAACTCTGGGCTGTTTGCAAGGCATTTTCATTTATATCACTGAGGTTCGTATTCAGTTTGTAGCATGTCTGATTTTTAGAGGGCAACACGGGGCTTTTGTGTGGACCACGACAATATCATTTGTTTCGTGTTACACTCAAAGAGCAGCAGGTGACGTGTTCCTTATGACCGGTGAGAGGTTACCTGGTCAAAATGAATTACTCGGCTGAATTTGGTCAACATCTTCTGGAGGTTTAATGAGACCTTAACTCAGCTTCATTTCAATGTTTAGTGTATTCAGGACATTATTTAATAATGCCACCTCGGATCTAAACACTGTTAATCAGTCTTAGACAGTTTTATATTTCTAGACTCAAATCAAAGGTTACCCGGGGAATAAGCGCTCGTCGTGGCCTCCTGCTCCTTGTATAAAGAGCGTTACTTCGGATAAACAGAAATAAACAATAATTTGCTTGTTTTTCTCTCAGTGTTCTGGATGTAAGATTGCGAAAAAAAAAAAAAAAAAGCGGGGCCTTTCAAAAGATAGGTGTGAAATTCATTATTTACTATCTCCATCACCGAGTCTGATAAGAAAAAATGTGTTTACTCGGGTGCCCTGTGAAATTTCTACCGCTGGTGGTGCAAAAAAACAAAAACAAGCAATGTTTCAATGAGTGGGTCCCACTTCTATTTGCATTGGTATTAGTTTTGTTTCAAATCTCCAGTTTTTTGTATTTTTTTGGTAAGACGCTATTACGACATGCTGCCACTGCGCAGGTCGTGGCTGCAGGTGATCCGTCACGCGCCTCGAATGATACGCGCTCCCGTCGTACCTCTCATCACGACGGCGTCGTTAAGGTGCTGCGTGTCGCAAAGTGTGACCATCAGCCTCTTTGTTTTTTTTGTTGTTTTTTTCCCCCTCCTGTTTAAGTGCCTTGCGCAGAGTTACTGCTGGTATTTTCAATCTTGCTGCAATGAGGGGGCCCGTGGGTATTTCTGGCACATTAGTGCTTCAGAGGGTAGCTCCGAGCCGTTACGATGCCACTGTGTTTGAACTCTGCGGGAGAAAGGTATTCCTTTTTCTTGGTCTTTATTGGATCCATTTTCTCTGTAGATATACGCTCGTATTTCTGAACCCTGTACTGAGCTGTGATGACTAAATAAATAGTTACGATAGACGGGAAGGGTCAGGTATAATACACGGGTTAATGTCAGAGCTATCTCTCCAATGGTTTATAAAACACTATTTTACATGGATGTCTGTGAGAAACCTGCATTGGCGTAGCGTAGGTTTGATCTGAAAGCCAGAGATTTACTTACTTATGTGACGTTCTCATCTTCGGTGACATATTGTCAGTGACTAATTAGTCTAGTGTCTATTCTGAGATGAAAAGTAAGAGCTTCTGCCCACATGGAGCCTCAAGTATAAGCACAAATGTCCCCAAAATATTTGTTCTTTTTGATGTGCACTGAAATGTGACTTTAAATGGGAGAAACATAAGAAATGAATACAAAGAACAGACGAGCAGCAGAGGCAAAGCTGCCCCGCTGAGGGTGATAGTTAAGTTTGGTGTGATCAGACAAAAAGCTCATGTTTTGTTCTTGTTATTAATAACATTATACATTAGCTAAGTATCATTTGTGTCATCAAGATCACCGCACGTGCAGCTAATGTGATTTCTGGGACCACGGTGTGAGTCTCCTCTTCGCGACACCGTATCATTTCACCTCTACCCCCCCCCACCCTCTCCACGATGTGATCGGGGGTTTCCGCTCCCACCCTGACCCGCCTCTCCTCTCCGGTCACCCGTTTCCTCTCGGCCCTTCAACCTTGCAGTATTTATAACTCCAGTTCACCGCTGCTCACCTCTTTAGGTCGCCGTGTTTGTTTGTTAGTGTGTCTTGTTCCCCGGCGCTCCGTGACCAGGTCGTTTCTCGCCTGCTTCCTGACCTCCCCGTGTTCCTCGGACTCTGACTCACCCTGCACTGTGTTCGGTTCACCTGTCTAGTTTGTTTCACACGGAGCCTTTTTTCTTATCATTAGAACGGCTTTTAGCTTTCATAACCTGCCTTTGTGTGTCGTGGACTCGGATCCATCTTTTCCATGAAGCGAAACACTCTGATTTTTTTTGTACTTCGATATTTCTTTTCCAGACAAGATTTCTGGTTTGTTGAGAATCAAAATTTTAAAAGTGCCAAAGTCTTAACTTAAAGATAATTAGATCATTTGAATCCAGTCTGATAATCTGAAATGTAGCCCATATAATTTATTATGTTTTTACGTACCATACAGACATCTGTTGTTTTTGCCAACCCTCCTGGTTTCCCTAAAAAGTTTATGTGCATCTTAATTTTCTCTGCCCTTCGCTGTCGTCTTAGGGAAGAAATTCTCCAGATTTTTTACTCAGTTTGAAGCATAATTATTTATACTGTTTATACATGTCTCCCTTGTTATTACAAAGCTATGATGAAAACAAAGTCATACTATTTTTTTCCTCTCAAACAGATGGCGACACAGATAAACTGAGTGTACCTGACAGCATTAAAGCATTTAAATTTAAATCTGATATTATGCCAACTAATCGCGTCTCGGTTCAACAAACAGAAGGGAGGGGGTGCTGGGGGGAAATCAAAAGCCATAACACCAGGTATCCCTAAACTACATTAAAGATGCTGTAAACATGTCTTTAATTAATAGCACCACCATAACACACACATCACTGATTTATTTTAAGAACATAAAAATACAACCAGACATTTTAAAACAATAAAATCCATTTTCAGACAGGTGACTTACCCTACTACTACTCAATATGGTTTATAAACTGAACGTATAAACACATTTAAATGTCAGATTAGATGTCAGAGCTGTGCTTTCTTAGTGAAGTCAGGTTGCCTGATGTTGGCCCAACTTTTCCAGTCACAGCTCCAACTTCAAGAACTGTTTCATAAAAACTTTCGAGTCGAAGGTCAGAAATAGTTTTGACTTCCAAGTCCTCTGGAAGACAGCATGAGTGGACATGTGGTTCTGGTCCCTTTATAGGGAGATTGTTTCTCAGGTGAAGAGAAACTAGGGCAGAGAGGGACAGGGACAGGGCTCAGTGCCGGGAAATGGCAGGGCTCTACCGACTATTAAACAGCTATACAGCCATATATATATACTGTATATATATATATATATAGAGAGAGAGAGATATTTATATATTTATACACAGCACCTCTGAAGTATTATTCCACTATTTGATTGTTTTCTTCTGATGGGTTCACTCAACCATACGTACAGTATATCTGTCAGCACTGAACACCGGCTGTGAAATGTGGATGTTATTCACATAGCACAGATGGCGAGGCAGAGGATGCTACCAGTCTCATTTAATGAATGTTGGCATTAATAGACGAGTCAATTTCTTTATATTCTCCACCAAGTGGAAGTGTGTCAGTATCACCCCCCCCCCCCCCCACAAAAAAAAAAAAAAAAAAAAACAATAACGTGGTCAACATCATGAGGACAAAATAGTCAGTAAACAGAAATATGTTTTATTGTTGTGTGTCTCGGTATTGTGCGATTAGTCGTGATCAGTCAGATAATGGCCTAGATGGTGGTTGATCAAATAAAATAGCAAAGCATTGATTCAGAGGGTTTTCAAAAGCACCTTAGAGCTGCTCCAGCATCGTTTCCTGTAACCACTGTGGCCATTTTTTTTTTTATTTTAGAGGAAAAATATCATCTTTCTTTTGGATGTGAAATATGACACAGCAACAGCGCTATTTTGATTTTCCTGGGTGTCATAACGTCTCGTAGCATCGTGTGGTTAAAGTATCACGTCCGTGGTGATAAACTGGGATGTGCCAGGATGCAAATCACTACTACTAGTGCATAAAACGGCCGCTGCGAGCACACGAAGACCGGAGCTCAGTTTACTGTTTGGTTAGACGGGACGTTTTATTTGGCCTTTGTGAGTTGGCTGCCGGTGTGTTGACTCTCCAGCAGATTGTAATAGAACTTTAAAGTGTTTTAACGAGCATTAAAATCATTTTAACGACGTTTAAACAGATTTTAAGAGGTTTGGCCCGAGCTTCAAGTCACACAACAACATGACCAAAAGTATGTGGACACTCCAACACACAAGTATTTGTTTGTGCTGCCTTAACAGCCTCCTTTCTACAAGCGGAGACTTTGCTATTCCACTTCATATCCAAAGAAAAGCTGGATGAGGTCAAGGCAACGGCTCCGTGCAAGTCAAGTAAAGGTCTTCCACAACAAATGGGGGAAAGTTGGACGTACACTCTTGTCAGAATTATCATTGAATAGGACATGAAGATTTCCCTTTTGTGAAACTACACAGCCAAGTGCAAACTACTAAAATCAAACCCAAACCAATTATAGTCTAAACTGTGTGTGGATTGAGGTTAGGGTTATAAATATGTTTCTCTATTGACACAGCCACTACATACATTTGGTATGATAAATGTTTGTATCTTATATAAAATGTCATTTTAAAACACGTTGTGTATGAGGTTCGCTCCTGGTTGAACTCCTGACCTGACGCGTCTCCTTCGGTCTTACGGTGACGATCTTCCCCTGTCCAAACGGGAATGTCAGTCAGAACACCTCGCCGGGCTCTTTGCGTTATTGCTCTCGACTTTCTGGAGCATTTCGAGGGTCTTTGTTGTTGTTTTCTTGAGTTTGACACAAAATATGACGTTCACTCTGCTAAAGTTTCAGGTCCTCGGTGAAATCGCAAAGATGTACTCGTACGACTGGTCACAAAAACGTGTTTAACTCAGTTGCCGATGCTGATCATTTTGGTCTTTTTGCAACATCGGCACAAAAACGAATTGTGTGATTTGGCTTCCTTTGGGAAATGCCACACATTTTTCTCACACAGATTTATTTCATCTGTGGAGTTTTGGTTGGTTTTATGGCCTTCAATTTCGGTGGTGTTAATATTGAACAACATTGAAAACAAAAAAAAATTCTCTTGATGAAGGCTGAATAGCCAAGACAGGTTCAGTCTAAGTTCTACATCAACACAAGTTCGAGCATATTTTCAGATTTTGAGCTGATATTTCAGTTTTTGCACATATTCAAACTCATTCAGTCTTGATTTGTCTTTCTTTGATGTGTGAATAGAGCTGAATGCTGTGCCTCAGCGCATGTATTTGATGCCGCTCAATGACAGATTCGTTTCTCAGACATGTAGAACTGTGAAGGTTTCTGAGTGGGAGCCTCCATCCTGCCGTGGAGGTATCGTGCCATGCGGCAGCGGAAATACGTTAGTCTTTCTAATGAAGTAATCAGACCAGTGAATATGTTTATCAGTACAGCAATCACACAGTTTAAACTCCACTGAAAGACAGCCAGATGAATTACATGAAACAACCAAGCATATCAACAGCAATTTACTTTTTCTGGCATTTTTCTTTGCTAATCGAAGTTGTACCAGTGCTCCTTCGCATAGTTTCTATTTCATAATATGCCTGATTTGAAAAATAAACTTTCTTTGTGGCTACCACTGCCCCATTTTTATGTCATTTTCCATTTTTCTGCAACTATTTCTTTGGAACCTAATTTAGCAAATTGAGCTGATTTAGTTCCTCCGTATGGAACCTCAGCCACAAGAGATGGTTGTAACTGTCTCTTGGGTTGCGTGTCGATAGCCTCCCTGATCTTTCACCACATTACCACCAAGTCAGTGACAAAGACCCCCTTCCCGTGTCATTGCGTAGTCACCTCCCTCGGTGGGTTTGGTTCAGAGTTCACCAGCGACTGATATCGACGCTTTCCCGGAGTTCATTCAATATCTTGTCGAGGGTCCTTGCAGTGTCAGCGCTGCTGGTCTTCCTGCAGCTGTAACCTGATTTCATAAGCCGCTCCTTTTCTTTTAAAGTGAACCGTCGATACTCTGACCGCTCGGCCACATAAAGGAGTGCCTGTTAATGATGTTAACGGTGGTCTCCATTCAATCGACAGCATCCTTCCTGGTCTCCTGGGGGCACTGTGCCTCTTTGACTTGCTCTTTCCTTCCTCCACCCTCCCCGACATGGCGATGATTAATATTGAGATGTTGATTTGTGTGTGTGTGTGTGTGTGTGTGTGTGTGTGTGTGTGTGTGTGTGTGTGTGTGTTTTCTTTTTTTTTCTGTGGCTGGTGGCCTTCACGCTTCTTTTGATCTTCAAATGAACGTGGGCGTCTAAGAATAGCAGCTTGGTATTAATGGGTACATCTGATTAAAAAGGGCATTAAAATGACACCTTCATTGATACCTGTGATGGTAGCTCGAGTAGAAGGCAGTATTAAATCCTTTAGTATATAAATATTTATCGTGCATTTTACAAAATAAACTTTTAATCAAGTAATTAAATTAGTTGAAAAGTTACTTCTAAGTCACAATGCACAGAAAATATTTAGCTGTTTAACCCTTTAAGCCCTAGAGGCCCCCAATTGGGGGCCAGGGACTAAACTATTGTTAAAATATGGACATATATACTGATATTTACACATCTGAACACATCTCACAAGTGTTCCCTTTATTATTAAAACATTATTTTGTTAAATATTTTTCATTGTGGTTGCAGACATACTCTTTTTGCAATTTTCGAGCAGAAGCCTAAAAAAAATAGGTGTTTTTATAGGGTTAATTAAAAATCTGTCAACAGTCACGAGATTTTTTTCAAAGACTCACAATTGAAATAGTCCCACTGAAGCAGTTCTTCCTCATGAAATGTAGAAGTTAGGTTTTTAAAGTTGGGTTATCAAAGACAATCTGGCGATCTGCTCACTTGTTTCTTCTGTTTCTTCTTTTTATATTTGTATTCTTTTAGCAAACTTTGCCATCACTCTGGGAATACATTGGGGGATGATAATATAAAATGTTTTGTTGCAGGGTTTCATTTATTTGTTTATTCCATCTTGAGTATCGTATTAAATAAACTTCCCTTGGAGATTTGTCTACTCAGCTGGGGCATGACTGTTGTGGGAGGCAGCCACCGTGCCGACTCCACATATTAGCTTTTGAGTAACTGCGAGCAGAGTCAACGCTAGCGTATGATTTCAATATGTCATCCACATGCGTGGCTCGCAAAGAGCCTTGGAATTGGAGTCTGGAGAACAAATTGCGTTTCACTCACACAACACACACGATAACAAAAAATAATAATCTTGTCCGGTTCTCCGCAGGGAAATCCCCCATCACAAGAAGGATAATGCACAACTGTACAAGTTGTCTGAGCTAGCCTCTTATTACAAGATTTGGTGATAACAGTAATTATGACGGGAGCAAAAGGAGGAAGTAAGGCTGCATAGTATAAAGTCTTAGTAGGGAGGCAGGTCGAGGTTGCCTGGTGATTCCCTGCAGAGCGTACCCAGACCTAAATATTCACGCAGGGAATTTGGGTCTACGTAGGGAATCTTTTGTAATCGTCCATGCTAGCTTGGCGTTGACCTTCGACACTCTGTCACCGCTACCAGAGGTCCGCTTCCACCAAAGCGGTTTCCTCTAAACACAGTGGACTTAAAAAAAATGATTTAAATGGACATGCCGCAACACCCGCAGCGGGACGAGGAGCTGAGCAGTTGGAGTTTTTTTTTTTTACCGGTCACTGAGAGTTGATAAATGTTCCTCCCATGGTCATATATGTCGGTTTGATAAATTACTTTTTTCTGTTATTCAGGTAAACGGATTTGTCGGTCCAAGGGCGGAGAAAACATTCAAATTTATCCTCTGGAGAGCCATTGGAAATAGAACTCTTTGCTGTTTCAGTATGAGGCCGTGTCGCAAGAAGGCTCGCCAGCAATAGTCGCCAATGTGTTTTTCATGTCTGCTTTTGCTTTTTGCCCGTCTTATTTTTCCAAAACAATCACTTTAAGTTAATGCGAGAGCTTTCTCTCCATGTGATGTTCCTGTGACAGATGCCTCGAGCAAAAGAAAAAAGGCAGACTGAGAAATTCCTCAAATCACTTTTGCAAACAATTTCTTTCCAGAACAACAATCAACGTCCCGTTTCTTCCCGTTTGATGTTCCTCCTTAATCTCTGTATATGTCGTGCTTTTCATCTCGAGGTTCTTGCTCATTTTGGAAGCAGTATGAATGTATTTAGCTCAAAGCCGAGCATGTGAGTGCTGTTCTTAGAATCAGGTAAACACACACACACACACACACACACACACACACACACACACACACACACACACACACACACACACACACACACACACACACACACACACACACACACACACACACACACACACAGGAAACACAGACAGGCGTGGAAAAAGCACATCCCTTGAAGCTTTTCTCTGCTTGTCTTTTTATCTCCACATCAAAAATAATACACGGTAATCTCAAGACCCACATTAATATACATAATCATGAAATCGCAAATAGTGACAAACACGGGGCCTTCGCATTTCCTTGTGACACGTTGTTCCGCGCAGCAGGTTTTTCACAGATCACTCGGCACATCTCCTCGCTGCTCCTCTCAACTCTATAAATAATGCCACCGCAGTGTAAACATTGCTGAGGGGGTCCTGTCACCCAAAGGAATTGTTTTATTTCAACTGCTGCAATGAATACTGTTCAAAATCAGTCATGAAAATGTGAGCTGTGCCTCAGTTCCATACTACGAGTAGTACGAATTAACAAAACAAAAATCGGTGTATTTTAAAGTTTTGCATTGACAGGAAATGACCCAGTATGTGCTCTTACTTACTTTATTTACTTACTTACTGACTTTGTTAATTCAAGTTCACAAACAGAAAGCAAAAGATTTTCGATTTTCCTGGACTTTTATCCACCATCCACATTTAGTTTTAATTTCTTGCACCTGAAAGTAAAAGTGAAGCTCCTTCTGCGTCTCGGTGATTCATTTCATTTCGGGAAAAAAAAAAAAAAAAAGGCTTTTTTTTTAACAGCAGACATGTAGCAGGAAAAAAGCGTGTAGTGTAAGTGTAATTGATAAAACTGGCGCTACGTTCTTTAAGCACTTCCAGGGCTCCTTTGTTGTCCTTCCCTGCTCTCTGACATGACATACTGAGTCAGTCCGAGCACTGTGTACCCAGTTGCTTCACATTTAAAATGCTGCGTCTCAATGGAGTTTCATCTGAGACGTATTTGAACATGTTGCAGTTAGTTTTTTATTCATAAGAAATATTTAACTGATCTCAGTAACCCTGGTGTCTTTACTTCACCCATTCAGGTCACAGGTGGTTCTTTATTTGGCTTTATTTATTTATTTTTTTACAGCAAGGATACTCACTGCAAAGGGATTTATTGCTAAAGATGATGAATAAGAGGTGGCTCCCCTCTGCTTGAAGCATTTGGTGTGTTTTCACGCTAACTACAATCTACAAGCCTCAAGGCGCTAATTTGCATCCGGGACACCAATGGAAGGAAATTAACTTAAAAAGCTGGTCGGGCAGAAAGGCTGCTCTTGGAGCAGTACTCAAAATCAATGCTCTAGTTTATTTTTCACCAACTTTTACATCTTTTGAACATTTTCTTCACAAATTGTTTTATATTTTCCGATGCGAGAAAGCTCATAATTTCCATTTGTAAAACAATAAGATGCTGAATATTGGCAAGAGTCAAGAATCAAGTGCCCACTTTCGACAACCCTTGTTCTCCCAAACAATGACATTTAAGGCTGCTTAAAGATAAAATGTTACATTTTTACACTATCTGTCACAACTCGACAGATAGCGTCTGTCATCCTTTTAAATTGTTATCAGAAGTGAAATACTGCACTGGCCTCCTTTCACAAGCGCGAGTTTGAGAAAGCTCCATGGTTCTGTCTCTTGTGAAGGCAAATCAAAGTGGTTTATACATTCTGTCCCTCATTCAGCTGAATGTCAGAAACACTCACGTGTCTCCCCTAAGACCTCATTATCCTCTTAATTTCCAATTATTTCAAAGACAAATGAGTACACCTGGCATCCCAGGCAATCCTGTCAGTGATGAGCACGGGAGATTGTGCCATCTTTGCCTCTCTCACTGGAGATAAATGGGATGATGATCAAAACCTTTTCTTTCTTTTTTTTTTCACTCAAAAAGGGCTAAAAAAAAAAAATTCAAGTAGGACTTCCTTCTCATACCAGCGATTTCCCTTTCTTACACGGACACTGTTGGGTTTTATGCTATCTGCCAGGTCCTGCTGGGCTGTTGTGATGCAGCTCGTTTGGTTGCCATTGAAACCGCATCTCCCTGGTGTTTCCTAACATGTGCGGTGCAGGCGTTCTGGAGCTCAACTGTTGGAGGGCCAGTTTCAGCTTTGACCTGGGTTCTCCTTCATTAGTAATTAACCTCCAAGCATACAGTAAACTCAAGAATTATTCAGAGTTAAACCACTGCAGTTCTGCAGCAAAGCAGACTTGTGTACCCATGGGGCCTTCAAAACAATTCAAGTGGAATAGATAAGAACTGGGGAAAAATAAAATTGTGTTGGGGAATTGCATTTGCCTGTCGGACGTAGATGAGGCTCGGAATTGCTTGATTGTGACACCATCCGTACTTAATTAAGTTTTGATGTGTTACCACCTATGGGCCAGAGAAATGCGATGCCCAGCATGTAAATGCTTGATCATGCCTGTGCACGGATAAGTAATTAACTCCCTCGCATTAACTCCTGGCCAAACCCCAGGCTTCAAACCTGAACGTAATGTCGCTAATGCCTCAATTAGTTTTTGCACGATTTTGACTTTTTGTATTTTTTATCAGACTGCATATGTCACATTAAACTTTTACTCAGTAGGGATATAGCTTTTTAGAGGAGTGCGTGAGAGCCGGCATGTGTACCTGTGGGTATTGTAGCTGTTGAAAGCAACATGTTGAATAAGGCCCCGTGAACACGGTCAGACCTCCTACTGTGCTGACAGCTCACCGGCTCACGTTAAACCCACAAGAGGCCAAAATTATCAAGTTAAAAACACACCATTTTCAATCAGTGCAGTAAAGCATGACTACCCACTGAGCGCAGGGACTGCACTTGTCACTCCACATGTGCAGTGCATGTGACTTATTTCATGTTTACTCATTTAGACTGTTGTGATTTCCAACTGTCAGAGCGGTGGGGAGCACCAGAGCACCTGGATGAATCGTTAATGCTCCTAATGTGCTCGCAGTAATCAATTGTTTTGTTTACGGGGCTGCTGACAGTAGGGGAGGAATCACCACACTCCTACCAGCGAAAAGCTTTACAAATAGCTCACAGCTGCCTTCACTTGTAGCAATTTTAATATCAAACGTGCTCTTTCAGAGGACGAAAAACTCACGGAGCAACTGAGGGCAAATATACTTTACCTACACAGGTTTTCATTGTAGAGTAGGTGATGTAATCAGATTTTATAGCAACTCCAAAATTAACATATAATTCGTAGAACGTTTGATTATTAGTAAATGTGAAATATAGATTCATATTTTACAAGCGCTATGGCAAGACCGACACAGCAGGGACCGCAAGTCTGAATCTAAGATACAAAAATGTGCATCCAAAAACGAGCCAAATGAACAAAGCATACCGTACTCAGGCTGGTAATAAAGAGATTCAAAAAAGCTGCTGGGAAACCTCAACCTCTAAAAAAGAAAAGTTCTTTCCAAAGTTCTTCAAACACAAAACACCACAAAACGTCACTGTTGTGGACTGTAAGAGTTTCTATTTTTTGTTGTTTATTTTATAGATGAAAGTTTTCTCATAAGCTATCCACCTGAAACTTACCAGTTTCAATTGGATAGCTTATGTGGAGAGACATTCACATCAGGGACTAATTAGTGCATAAAACCCTAATGTTGGAGGATGGATTCAGGTAGGAGGCTGTTTTGCTTATTCAGTAGTTGCAAAGCATTAAGTTCCTCACTCCAAAGAGAATTGCTGCTTCATTCTGGAGTGGCCCGTCGTCCCCTGGGGGTGTAACGCTGTTCGAAAGATTCATTCTGCGGTAAGACAGGGACTGTAAACTTGCATTAAAGCCACAGGAAATCTGCTGAGAGTCTCTGGAAGACCGAGTATCACAGACTTTGCATAGCTTTGTTGTTGAACAGCTTTTGAGGGAACTTCAGAAGAGCCCTGTTAACCCTACATAGTGATAAAAACACTCCAGTGACCAGGGTCAATCCCCAGCTGTAGCACTTTAATCTCAGGGCTGAAAAACAAACTGGTTGTATTTGTGTGTGCTCCTGGTTCAAATCATAGAACACGTCCCTGGAGCCTGGCTTTGTATTAAGGTTTGTCTCAGCAACTCTGAAAGGCGGACGAATTAGCGACCAGTGAGGTTGCGATGACGTTGAAGTTGGTCAAGTTTCGGTGATCAAAATACTGTATTTGGTGGTTAATGCTGACTGGTTAAAGGCTTCTCCAATAGGATGCAATGTCTTGAAACAATCCTCAATGTAGCATGGCTAGAGCCATCTATTCATGCAGGGAACATGTGGGTCTGGTAATGTCAGGCCACGGCACCAGTGAAGGGATAGTAACTTGAAGGGGTTAAACATGAACCAATAAACATTTTGGTAAAAAGTCCTTTTTCTGATGTCATGTATGTCAGAAGAGACACACCATGGTTAACAACCCACTTTGAGCAAACAGTTTTCAAGTTGTAATGAGAGATAACATGAACATATAAAACACCTCCATTGACTTTCACCCAAAACTAAATACTGAACTGATTTGAATTTGATTAAGAAAAGAGTTATTGAAGGTTGAAAGGTGCATTCACACTGGACATGAAATGAGTTTTAGAGGCAGTGCAAGCACATTAAGAGTCAATTCAAAAGAAAGACACAAAGTTAAAGATGCCCAATGACCATTTCTACCACCGGTGGTGCTATGGAGCCATGTTTACAAGCATTGTTCCAGTAATGGTTAGATCTTGTTGACGATCATAATCAAAGTGGCAGCAGATTGACACGATGCCAGTGACAGACGTGTTTACGATTCCCAGTGCAAATTCTAAAATAGCCGACATCATCCACCAAAAAAAAAAAAAACCTGATTAGTGCTACCTCAACGAATGAACCTCCCATCTGTTTGCTTCTCTCGTCCCACAAGTACACCATGTGCTTTGTACTTGGCGCCAAAATACCACACAGCTGGGCAAAACAAATTTCAAGGTCAGGAAAATAGCAAACTGTTGGGAGCAATGCTTATATATATATATATATATGCCCATCATATATTTTAATGAGAAACAGTGAATGTAAACTTAACCTCAAAGGAAAGAAAAAATATTATTTTGCAACACAAAACTAAAAATGTTTCAACTTTAGCATACGAATCTGTCCTGATTCTTTGATCTAACGAGTCGGATTCATTCAAGGCTCATGAGGATCTTTTACAGATGGGGGATTATGGAAAATTCTCCAGAAAAACAAAGACAAATTCTAACATTTATTTAACTTGACATCTCCCAGAATTTTTCTAAAATGAATTGTTGAGGCGTAATTATTCTATTCTAACACACTGACTGAATTACATCTTAGACGTACAATTTGCAGTTCATTCCGTGAGCATTAAGGAGCACATGAAGCCGTCTCATATTCATGAAGAGGTTTCAATTTCATGATGTAGCTTTATATTAGTCACACACTGGTGAAGAAAGTCAGCAGCAGGCTGTCCCCGCTCCTCCCCTGCATAACTTTTCAAGACTATCTAGGTCAGCTGTCTCACTGATGGTGCTGCTCTGAACCATGATTTCTAAGTTCTTCATTGTTTATTCTGTCATGTCATTTGAAATGATGTGTTACTGCAGAGGTGAAGCATTAAGCAGACAAATGCTAATCAACACTTTTTAAAGCCCTTTTCCCCCTTAAAGCAGGGCATGTAAAAGCTACACAAATCAGAATTATGTTATTCTATTTTCTAAACAGACTTATTTTCAAAGCCCGAATTCAAAGGCAGACAGTTTTCCCATTATGGCCTCTCAAGTGCCATTAACATCAGTGGAGGATGTACACTGATAAGTCACTTTGCATCTTAAAATTGAAATTCCAAACTTCTATAAAGTACTTTTCTTTTTTTCTTTTTTTAATATTAAACAAACCTCTGCAGCCCAAACTTTTGGGTAAAACAACTTTAATGATCATGAGCTTGAATTTGAAAGGATTTTTAGTCTCTTTGATCTTTTATTTCCAGTTCACCTTCACATACTCCAGAGTCATGAACATTTATAATATGCAAAGCCCTCCTCCATTAAATCACACTCGATGTGAGAGCTTCAAACCGTCTTAGAAGCCTCTGACCTCAAACGCGATGAAAAGTAGCACTGGCTGGCTCCGCTGGCCCCGAGGTCTTACTTACACAGCCCACTGAAAAAATAAAAAATGAAAAAAGGGAAAAAAATATAGATACATATTTATCCTACACATGCACACCTTAGCTCTCCGCCAGTCAGATATGCAAAAATAAATACATCCATCCTTGACCTGATATGCAAAGTGCAATTAAAGCTGTTTTGGTATGCAAGCGCGCTCGGTAAACAAACCCCACTGTATGATGCACGGTTGCTCCTTTGAAAGATATGAGCATGTTAAGGGTGAAGGAGGCAGTAAAACATCATGAGAACCATCACCTGCTTGCAATAAGACTAGTATTTCCCTCAATAATCCATTCTACTTCTTTTGACAAAAGATAAAACCTTGGGAGCCATTTCCCCAACAAATATCCTCATTCGGCCTGTGAGATATTACCTCCTGCCTTATCTCAGAAACATATGGGCAGAGCTTTGATAGATTGTGGCTCCATAAGAAAGAAATCTTTATTCAGGGAGTGACGGTTTAATCCATGTAAACCTTTCCCGGTCGCTAACACTTATCTTACAATTCTTTTTTATTTTTTATTTTTTGGTACAAAAGCTCAATTCGCCACTCCTCGGGAAACTTTACACTACTTTTTAATTAATTACCATTCTGATTTCATTTCTCAGCTAAAACTTGTTATGTAAGTGTCATGTTTGCTTAATTTCCTAACAAGTAACTAATTGCCTCGAGATTAGTTTTTCCAGTCATGGATGAAAAATGAACAGCCCCCCCCCCCTCTCTCTCTACCCACCCCTTTTAAAAAGCTTTATTCTCCATGAGATTTATCTTCCACACACAAATTGCATGCCTGTGGATGTGATAAGAACATGCTGGGCACAATAGAATGATGCCGCGTCAGCGGAGGAAATTATGTTGATTTCTTGTCATTAGTCTGGGAGGAGAGACTGCAGCGTAGCGTAAAGACCACACTATCCATTAGGGGTCAGATTCGATGCCTTCAAATCGAATAGGATCCTTAATCACACATGGCAAAATCGGCTAATTGTGTGACTAAATCGTTTAAATGGTTTCCTGCCTGAAGGATTCTTTATTGACGGGGACAGCGTCAACTGGTCCGAAGTCAGTTTGTGTATATTACAAAGTTTGATATGAAAATTTGCTGTTGGATGTCTACTGGATAGTCAAAGAGGACTTAAATCTGCGACCCTAAAACCTCAGCGTTTTGTCACGTGACAAAAATACATTAACAATATCAATAATGGATATATAAAAAACATAGTCCTGGTTATAGTGATTTTCTTAAATAACAATGGATC
This sequence comes from Brachyistius frenatus, assembly GCF_029030835.1. Taxonomy (NCBI): domain Eukaryota; kingdom Metazoa; phylum Chordata; class Actinopteri; family Embiotocidae; genus Brachyistius; species Brachyistius frenatus. The sequence continues at coordinate 280,882 of NW_027210664.1, forward strand.
TGTTGATTGCATTTTCTGTTTTTCCAATAAAATCAGAAATGGCATCTCAAGATCTAAATGACATCTGAATAGTCCAAAATCCAACACATTCAATTAATTATGACATAAAAATCAGATTTTTAAGGCCTGGACCAGATAATATTTGACATTTCTGAATGAGAAATTTTGGCACAAAACATTAAATGGGTGCTCTGATGGTTTTGCCTTTAAGACAAACAAGTAGACAACAGCCCTCTAAGGGTGAAAGATACTTCTCATCGTGCTTTTTTTTTTTTTAAAACACCCCGGTCTGCCTGGTTAATTCATACGCATTTGAAAAAGTTCAAACCCCAACTGACAGATCGTTTTACAATTCGGTACCTTCTCCTGCGATATGGAGGAAGCTATACATCAAAGCTCCCTTTTATCCAAAACTACCTTAAATTTCCAGGTCTTACTTGTTTACAAACACGGCCCTCCGGGGCAGCTATGGTTATATTTTGTTGCCTGAGGAAAGAACATTTTGATGGTTAAGGAGCCTGAGAGTCATCAGAAAGTTGCAGTTTTTTGGGCTATGTTTCCCTTGGCAACAACACCAGGAGAGAACGATTTTGTGAGGAATCGGAGAGAAGGAGGGTTGGGAGTAGCCTTGAGGATAAAAAGGAGAGAGGGATGGTGTACTTTGAGGTTGACGGACAGCTCCTTCATTCACCTCATAATCAGATCATTTAGGTTTCAATCCAACACAATTCATGCACTTTAAAAATGCAAATACACAATGACTGGAACAGAAATCTAAGCAAAGACATTTTTACTGGATGTCAGTTTGGGGAACTTCTCTGTCTGCCTCTGGCTGACCTATGTGACCTTTGCCGTGGGCTCGCCTCAGGCTGCTCACAAATGTTGGAAAGATTTCTATGCCTGTCTTCCCGTTTCAACCCAATTGTGAAAAAGACACACACAAAAAACCAGCTACTCTGTGAGCGGAGGGGAAATAATGAGCAAGAAAAAGAACGAGACAGAGAATTGTTATAGAAAGTCATCATGTCATGCAGTACGAGTGGAGGTCTAAAATATTCATCATCATCCGTTCGTCTTTCTTAAGACCATCGTCAGTGTTTCTGAAGCATCCAACACCGAACAAGAGCACGGCAGGAAAGAGCAGTCGGAGCCGGGCGGAGATAATTTATACCGTTTCTGAAAGTTCTGAAGTTTGCGCCAAAGAACTTTTTGTTTTTTTGCCATCATCACGCACAGAAGAGCTCAAGAGTTTTGTTACAAAAAAAGATGCTCGTCGTTTGTGGCAGCAGCTGTACTTTACAGACGTAACTCTGGTTTACAAAATGCTTCACAGCAAAAAATGAAAACAGGAGAGGGCTCCTTTAACCCCCGGCTGATAAAATGCCAACCATTTTGAAGTTATGTTTTCTTTACTGCTCACAGTATTAAGTGATACATGGGAGGTGATTCTTTCTCCCATAATAGATGTAAATGAAAAATAAAAATACATATTCTAGTACTCTGAATGGTATTTCTCAGATGACATTTCCTACAGAGAAGGCTGGACTTTTTAAAAAAAATTTTTTTTTACCCAAAGCAGAAATACCTATAAAGGAAAATGTTGTACTAAATGTGACTTTTAGTGTTCTACTTGGCATGTACACAAGACTTAAGACTCTTGGCACAGACACTAAACAAACTTCATACATTTCATAATTAAAACAAAGATTTAAGTGCAGTTAAAAATAAGTAGGCTACTTTTTGCAAAATACCAAATAACAACTAACTTAATTGCTCACTTCAATCTTTGTAGTAGACTCTTTTGGTAGTTAGTCAACGGCAAATTAATGTGCTTTACTGTTTTATACTAAAAATAAATGACACAAGATGTGTATTAAAGCTGCTAAAATGCAAATGTTAATAATTAACGAGAAACCAAAATGTTAGTCTAAAACTTTTGCACTTTTTTTTTGTTTTGTTCTGTTCTGCGAGATTTCCCTCGTGCTTTAATACCACTTTCATTCTTCAGTACAGTTCCATTTTTCCTTTTGCGTTGTGGGACCAACACCACATTTACAAACTTCAAGAGTTAAGTGCAGCATCAGTTCCTTAGCATTATATAAAGAGGGTACACTCATATATTTCCCTAAGCGGCCTCACTGCAAGCAGCATCACAGATGAACAAGTTAATGAACCAACACGAAGAGACACGCTCCTTTAGAGGGAGCCTAAAACACCCAATAAATTGGAAACCTGACCATGAAGAAGCCCCAGAGAAACTAGAAGAATAAAGAGGTTGCATTTTTTTTGGCTCCAGAAAAATTCGTCTTTTGCCTTTGTGGTTAGCAAAACACCCTAAACACTGGAAGAGCTGCACGTTTTAAGATTAGCTCAAACGATTTTGAAAGATCCCATTCATTGTTTTCTGGCTGTGATTGAATTTTAAAAGTCATTTTGTACCACCTTGCCTTCTTTCAGTTAGAAACCCCCAAAAAAACTTCAAAAAAAGTGACGCAATGGCCGATTTCCATGAGCCTTCAAAGCAACCACATGAAATTAAAAACACAAAGCACACTGTAAGCTCATTTGACTGGAGGTGTCATTGTTGTGTATATGGCTGCCTCAGCAACATCCTCTGCCTGGTGATTCACAAACACCTCTGGTGATACCTCCCACAGTAACGATTGAATGCTGCTCTGTATATCCATTCTTTGAGGAAGAAGACAAATGTACAATTTCTTTTCACATATCCACTCATATGGATTTCAGGACTTTATTGAGCATTAAAAAATATACACCGAGGAAAATATCAATTTTCCTTTTCCTTTTCCCCCATATTTATGTTTTTCCATCTTAGAATCTGATTTAATACTTCCAGATGAACGACCCATGATCCAAATCCATAAAATGAAAAAAACAAAACAAAACGAAAGTTCGACAGTAGAAGTTGAAAACCACTGAAACAGTTTGAAAGTCATTTCTGTTCGTTCGTATCGTTCATTGAAAATCGGAAAAAACGGATTTCAAACAGATTTTGGTTTGAACAGGAGGGAAGTCACCAAACTAGGTCGTCACAGCTGACTCTGCCTCTCCGTAGAGTTCTGCTAGTTTCTGGAACTCGGGTCCCCAGTCGTCCAGGTAGTTATAATCCTGCTCCGACTGCGTGCCGGGAGTGTCTAACGGACTGATGGATCCCGTGGGCGAGCCCTGACCCTCGTAAGCGTAGGTCTGAAGGGAGTCGTAGGGCGGCACGCTGGTGTCCACGTCGGCCTCCACCAGTCTCTGCCTGATGAATTCGTGCACGTCCACCTGGTCCACGTCCGCAGACGGGCTCCGATGGTTGCGGGGCGGGCCGCAATGTTTCCTCGCCTCCGGGCGAATGTCTCGTCGGAACTTGAGCTCCTCGGCGGCGGCGGGGTTACGAAGAGCGATGATGTCGAAGGCCTCGGTGTCCTCCTCGCCTCCGCCCTCGTCGTCATAGGTGACCACGTTCTCTCTGATGTCCTCCTCAGAGATGATGAGGGGCTCCTTCTTGCTCCGCCTCAGTGTGATGAAGAGAACCACGATAGCTGCGAGACAGAAGAGCATTTCTTGTAGTATCACCGCTTACTTAAAAAAAAAAAAGAAAGAAGAAGAGCACATCTGAGGATAAAACCGCTAAATAACGTAACGGTGAACAAGAGGCGATTCCAATTCCGACTCAATAACTTCCTAAAGTAATCTGACGTAGACAGACAGAAAGAGCTTTCCTCAACAATTAAACTTTACAATGCGAAGCCGTGTTTTTATGCTAATACGAATCCCCGCGCGTGAGAGCCTGTGTTTTCTTAATTCATAACTCCTGACAGACAAACACGCTGTGCTTATTACTAAACGGCAAATCCAACAAACACCAGCCCATTTCATGTGCATCTTTATCGGATTTTCCATCAGGACGCTAAAACCGGCCGAGCGTTGAAGAGTCGTGCGTCAATAATGCGCACGAGCCGTCATCGGCGTTGAGGGCCCGACGCTTCTTTGAATGCGAGCTGTCGAGACGATGACAACAAACGTACGCGTTAGAGTCATCCGTGGAGCAAATTCCGCCTCGCGTTCAACCGAAATGCCGTGCGCGGAGCGAGGAGGAAGCCATACGGAGGTTACGTCTCAATGCGATGATCTTATAGTTCGAGGTGAGTGGAAAGAATGAGCCAGCTGTTGCGCATCACTCTGCTAAACAGCTCAGATGTTTGACATCGCTGGACTGTTTTACACCACACCCAACCGCGTCAGCACAATTTGCTGCTAAAATGGCTCCGCCGGCAAGTAGCCTACGGTGCGAAACGTCTTTTCCTCTTGTTAATGAAGTCATGAAGTCGAGTAATATTTGATGACACGCTGCGGCCGGGGAACTTGTTCCGACAACTAATGAGAGTTCTGCTTCTTTGGGTTAATGATGACCTCTCAGCGAGATGTTAGCGCTAACATCTGTTTCATAAAATGGGCATCAGTGAGGGAAGAGCATTTACAGCTGGGCGATATCTAAAAGGAGTTCATTAAGCTGCAGTTTATTAGCGAAGACCAGCGAGATGGATCGATGTCCCCGCAGAGGCATCGAACGACTCGCAGTCGTATCGCACGTCAGCAGGTTCAAAGGAACCAAACAAGGGAAATCTGACTGATGAAATGGCTTTTTTGAAGGGTTATAAAACGCGTTTTTGTACGTCCAGCTGCTATACGCAATGTCGATGTAAACAACAGCCGTCTACTGTGCAAGATCAGCCTCCCGATGAGACGACCGTATAACACACACAAGGTGAGAGACAGGAAGCTGGTGGTGTTAGATAAACAGGAGGTATAGGATTCAGCTTTCATAACCTCAAAGACGCATTGATGCATTTGGCTAATCTAATGTATTTACTCAAGCGGTACTGCTTTTTGTATAGATATTGCGGTGGCTTTGGCATGCTGTAAACAGACTATAAAGCAGTTTTCAAAGGGAAGATTTAAGCCTCAAAGACGGCTTAGACTCGAGGTGCATTGACACCCAGCTTGAGCTTTTTAGTCAAGCACTGGAGACTTTATTCCTTCAGTTTACCGAGGAAAGTAAGAATAACCGCACATAAACCAGCGGGAGCACTGAATAAGTGTGCCGTAATAGATTGAAAACACGAGAGTGCTTTAGTGTTTTATCAGAACTAAAAATCGGAAACAACTACAATAAATAAAATCCCCCTTTTTTTTTTAGAGCCAGGTTTTTATGGGTTTATAGCCCCCAGAACAAAAATATACTCGCATATAACTGACCAGGGATCTAGTCTCTGAGAAAGTAACGTTGATTTCTTTCAAGAAATCTTTTCTTTAACTTAGCAAAGTAGTTTTGGTGCCAAACTCCAATCTCTTTTCCTTAAACCTACCGAGGCTAGATCAAGTTAGGTTTAAATTAACAAAACCACTTTTTTTTTTCTTTCTTTCTTTTGTCCCATATACTAAACCATGTGTTTTTGTTTTTTTTTAACGCGAAGGGAAGGCAAAATGTGACGGTGACACAGTATGCAGTAGTGGACAAACACATTTTTACCCCCATAATGGGTTGCAAATCTGAAAATGCAGGGCCAAGAATATAACTTTTTAAATTGACAGCATAATGAAAACTGAACTGAATTACTTATGATGCCACAAGCAACCGTGTGTCAAGTTAAATGTAAAAGCACACTTTTCCATTATGGTTTTTGATTAATGAAAATAGATTGACTGTACCCCAAGACACCTTATGATTAAAGTAATTACACACAGATTCATCTTTCCACATATGTTTCATTGTGTTTCCATGCTTGTGTCGTAATGAAATGTCCCCTGAAAGGCATCTGATTAATGTATGCAAATCAAACTACATTCACATTCCTCCATGAGGAGAACTAGAAAATAAACTTTTTTTTTCTTCACATTTTCATCTTAATGCACATGTTGGAGCTGGTATATGTTTCTCCACTTCCTCCTTCCACTATCTGCAGTTAAACACCTCATTGTGGTTTGGAGGTAAACAACCTGAATATAAGGAGTAAAAAATGATCTCATTCACCAGACTGCACTTTCAACAGTTCATAATCTACTTGCATTTGTAGTATATCCCCATCCACTGACTGTACACACACTATTGTAATAAACTCTCTGCATTAATGCTCCCTCAATGGTCCATTCAGGTCATTTCATACACCAAGCCAATACCAGCTAAGGTCTAACTGTTGCTCGGTACACCACTTATGGCACCGGGGAGCAATACGCCAGTCTACAGATATCTGTTTGCTGAACTAGAAGCTGTTACAGAGGTTTAATTTATGCTGCATCTCTGTCCAGGTTCTGGATGATTGTATTTGGGGTGCTAGAGGACTATTGTATTGTAAAATGATGTGTCTAATCCAAACAAGGGGCTGTTCCTAGTAGCTCCCAGAGGGGCCTCAAACGTCAGCTCAAAAAGAGCAAAACTTATGGTACATAAGGAAACACATTCAAACGAGATGAATGCAGTCTTTTAAGTCACTTGTTTGTCTTGTAGTGGTTTTCATATCAGCACATGACAGCACTTATTTTCTATCTGTATGCAAGCCGTGAAATTCATGACATCAAACCAGTTTTAAAACAGCTGCATATTGTAGAGGTGGCTTATATCTGAGCAGTAAAGTCCTTGGAAAATGATCTTTACGCAACCACACTGATGTTGTGATATTGTACTGAGAAGGAACAACTTTAGGGTTATGATATAAAATAAAACCTTCAAATTGACACAAATGTTAAATTGTACTAAAGACGTGGTATTGCAACCACTGCAAGTATTTTTTCTATGTTGATAAAACAAACTCTGATGAGTTTATTCACATTAAGCAGACTAGAAATAGAATTGCAGTTTATTATGGTTGAATTTATAATCCATTTCATCGCTTAACGCCATTAGTACTGCAACACTGGATCACTTTCTTTGCACCTACATTAGTATTTGAAACCAAATCTAAACATTGATTTCCTTATGAATATTTAAAGTTATTGAAGTTGTGTGTAAAGGCCAGAATCAGCTGAGTCGGCCCGGTGATGGTTTGTAGCCCTTTCTGGTTTCCTGCAGGTTTAATTAGGTCGGCATAATAGAGGCATCAGATAAAGTACGGACATTAATCGGACCAACGGAAAACAATCGGGCGCAAACAAATCACACTGACATGCAAAGTAGAGCCAGAATGTAAAGTGTGAGTCTTTTGGAAGTGGTACACTCATAAGCTAACACATTTTCTAGTCAACCAACTGGCTTTTTATGTATTTCTAAGAACAGCCTCACTCTCTTTTTTCTTGTATGACGTGTTTAAAACAAAATTATTATCACACATTAATTCATCAGTAAATATGCAAACTATGTTTAATATTTATTTCAGCCATGAGCATTTCTATTTGGGTCCACAGCGATCAGGAAGCTGTTTGATCAAACAATGAGTAATTAAATTTAAGACGAGCCTTCCAAGTATAAAAAAAAACTTTTCAGCACCTCAAATTTCTCAGTTCTCCATAACCCCTGGAGGCCCTCGGTGGTATTGCACTTTAAGGAACTTATGCATTGGCTTTATTTTTTTAGACGCGGAAGTGACATCCACTTTAAATCTCTGATCAGTCTCTGATCCAGATACATATTACATGCTAATACCAGGTGTAAACACGCCCCAATTCACACGGGGATACTTAGCTTTACAACACAGACAGAGAATAACGTTGGGTAAAAGAGGTGCGTGACATTGCAGCAAAAGTCTCTAGTGAAATTTAAATGGCGAATATTGCAGTTACTTAGCTATTTCTTCATTATAGCCGGGATGAAAAATGGTGCAGAGATGGGAAATTGTGAAAAATGGCACAGTCACGTCAGATAACAGGACGTTAAATGGACTGGAATCTGATTTCTTTTTTTCTTTTCGGACACTGACCCACTGACAAACTTTCTACCCTCTCGGTGTGACCCTCCGTCCAGCTGACCTACTGCATGTGTGAGACACTGGACTTGGAAATGGAAATGCAAAATGTAACGCAGGTAAAAGAAAACGGAAAGAAAAGGGGGAAAAGCGGGTGTTGCTGTTTCTCCCCGTTTGCCTTCTCTCTCTCTGTCCTTATAGGATCTGCCTTGTGTTGATGATTAGTGATTCAGCATGTGTCTCTCACTCGAGCACCAAACAGTAGTGATGGACCCTTTGTTCGCCTCAGCCAGAGGCTTTGGCATGGAGGAGGAAGAAAGCCAGTATGAATATGCATAACCTTCACGCACTAATGTCCACAGACAATCAGTAAAGCGAGGAGGGGAAGCGAGGAGCTGCGTTATTGCAGTTGTGTCCAATCATTTCATGCTGCAGTTTGGTTGTGCAGAGACAGAAAACTGTCTGCACGGCTTCTTGCAACCACGTCTGACAGGAAATTGTTTACACGGGTGAATCTAATGAGTTCCATTTGAATCATTTACTTTGACTTTCTGCCATGTTTTCAGAAGTTTTCCCACCGCTAATATCTTGTTTTGATCTGACCTGCAACGCCGGCTTGTTCGCTTTCCAAATTCGAAAGGACGAGATTTGAATCTGCGAGTTTATCATTCGCCGTCGCTGCGAAGGCCGGTCGCCATAGTAACGGGGCATGCATCATCGTTGACAGGAAGACGTGATGTTGCGGGCGCCCCGGCGCCTGAGAAGCCCTCTATGTATTCTCACAGTATTTCTGATCGTGTTTTGTATTCATGGTGCGTAACGCATCCTTCACACGTGAAATCAACAACAGCGGTATCTGTGTTCGGCTGTCACCACGTTCCTCCGTGCTTGTCCTATGCTCCTCTGGTCACGACGTGCGATGTCAAAAAAAGAAGAAAGAAATTCGGTTGTAAAAAAACCAACAGATTTGAACAGAATTTTCCGATGCGAGTTGAGCAGCCTGGAACTCAGCGAGTTCCCGTCTCCTCCGGCCCGAGTGTCCTCAGTATTCTCTCTGTTGCGTGCACCTTCTTACTGAATCACATTGACCCTGCACTCTCCATTCCCCTCGTCTTTGCTGTCTTTGTCCTCACCATCTTCAAGCCACCTCTCCTCCAGCCTCCTCCTCCGTCCTTCTTCGCGTCCTCTTTCTTTTCCTTCCGCTCTCCAACTCTCCCTCCGCCCTCATTCCAAATTCTACCTGTGTGCCTCGCATGTCTATTCATCCCTCTCTCCTCCTCTGCCCTTGTCACACCCTTTCAAACCACTCCACTCTGCCTCTATGGTCCATCTCCTCCGTCCGTGGCTTCGGGATGTTTACCCCCTGGGCACCCCCCGCCCCCCGCTGTAGTCCCCGCAGCGGCTGTCCCAACTCACCCAGCAGGATGACGATGCACAGCAGGATGGCAATCAGAGCCCCCGTGCTGAGACCGGCCGAGGAAAGGAATGCCTTGTCTTGGCACATCCGGATCTTGCCGTGGCGCTGGCACGGGCACACCCGCAGGGTCAAGGTGCTGGTGCCGCTCAGCGACGGCTCCCCGCCGTCCCACACCACGATGGGCAGCTCGTACAGCTCCTGCGTGAGGTGGTTGAAGCGGCGGCGCCTGGCAATAATGCTGGCCGTGCTGTCTGTAATGGAAAAAAGAAAAGAAAAAGTGCATTGTTGAGGAAAATTACACCCCCTTGGCTAAAATGACTAATTGATGGTTTTCGTTTTCTTCTCAGTCCCGAACCTCTTTTCAGTGTGGCCAGCAATCACCTGTTTACTGTTAAGAATCTTCAGCTAAACAGAAAAAAAACCCCATTCAGTTCATATTCACCATTGTAAATTGGATTTTTTTTTTTTTGGGGGGCTTTTGAAGTAGCTCAAGCGACTCGATTTCTGCGTCTGCAGCTTCCCAGTGTGCCAAGGCTAATTCATTTCAAAGGTGTTGGTTTACTATTTTAATGCACTGCAAAGGAGCAGTTCACCTCAGACTCTGCAGAAACACTTCGGTTAATGGAAAATATCTTGCCGATAAACAGAAATAAAAAGGGTGAATTTGTAGAAGAAAATAGGCAAATAATATGGATATCTGTGAGGAGGCTGTATGACGAGGTTGAGCAAAGAGGATGAGGCGAATGAACATGCAGGTAAACACAAACCAAGAAATGAGGATCGAAAATTGGATTATTAGGGGATTTTTTGTTTGTTTGTTTGTTTGTTTGTTTTAGTGCTCTCTCGCCATGGTAGATTTTACATTTAACCTAAATCCATACTTTGCGATGAACTGTAGTCGTACTCATGTCCATAAACATATTCTCAAGGAAAGATGTTTTGAATTCTTCAAAAATAAAGCCACAATAGGTAGCCATATTTGGATGTATTCGTCATAAAGACGTGATATCAGAAACACGCATAGCTGTATATCCCTGTAGTCAACTGACCTTTAGTTCGACTTCAATCGATTGTGGAACTACAGAGAGATTATATAACGTGTACTCTGTACATACAGTGCAGATTATGGATTACTTCACACTGTATGACATGTAGACAGAGGAAAAAGGGAGAGTACATTTATTTATTTCAACCACAGTACACAGCTAAGAAAGAGAAAACAAACTAACTCCACCAGTGACATCCGCTGGGGAGGACCGCTGACAGAGAGACCATTAGACATCTGGTAATATTTATGGTCCAGTTGCCAACCATTTTCAAAAGCGAGCCACTGCACTGCAGCTGACTCTGCCCATCGAGTGTTTGTCTTTCATGTGTTGGCACCATCAACACAAAGGGAGTGCTGTCAGAGTGCTGGACATTTTCTTCAATGGAAAAAACAAAGAAACTGGAGCATCAGAAACCTCAATCTATGTTTGTACACGGGCAGTTATGTCATGTATTGTTTGAGGAGTTATTTTTCAGAGCTTGAAAGGAGGACATTTCAGTTGAATGTTTTTCACGGGGAGATGGCTGTTATTGGTGATTTAATGCAGCGGGGGGGGGGGGGGGGGTGTCCAAGTCCAAGTCCAAGTCCAACGAGCGTGAGCTACCAGGAGCTCGTCACCCGTTTCTCAGTAGTAACAATATGCAGTGTTTCTCATACATCGACTTACTTGGCCGAGCCGCTTGGGTATGTTTGGTGATCCAGTTCAGCATTTCTTTTATATATTTATTTTTATCCCATTCCAGGAGAACGGCAATATCAACACGATCGATTAACAAGTGGACAATGTCCCCTCGCTCCCTTCAACTGTGTCTGCTACGCACCGGTCGGTCAGTGTGATTAGTCATCAGATTATATGGTCATAAGGTACATTTTTAACGGCCTATACAGAGCAATTAAGAAGCAGCGGTTGGACTTTTAGGGTTACGTGGATAAATGGAAGTATAACATAAAGGTATGTAATAAAATCCAGAATCATAATCACAAATAATAACATTAATATGCTTTCAAAGCAGCAGCTACTTGATCCTTGCTGTCCAGTTGACTCCACACGCCCGTGTGAGTCAGGTACCTGGATGAATAACTTAGGCCTCACTTGACTGACTGACTACAGACTTTGTCGATGACACGCTGCACGCCGCGGATATATATATATATATATATACCATATTTATTTAAAGTTCTATAAAATGCTGAATCGTGCACGAGGGCAACCTCTTCATTCCGCCTGGCGAAAAACACCTCCGCCGCGCTGCGCTACCGTGCCGCTGCCGCTCCGAGACCTCGCCTCCCTCCCACTCCGATCTTCGCTCCATCTATGAATAATTATAATGATCGACAGTCGGAATGACAACACGTACTTCGAGCTTTATTAAGTCAGACTCCCAGTATCACCGCATCAGCAAGCAGATGGGTGGGTGTGTGGGTGTGTGGTGGTGGTGGTGGTGGGGGGTTGAGAGATACAAATAACAAGGAAGAGAGATGGGGAGTTTGGAAGATGAGAGGAGAAGAAAGGGGGGGTTGGGGGTTGAATAGAGGAGGAGTGTGTGTTTGTGTACGAGTGAGCCAAAGAGAGGGGGAGTAGTGAGAACGAAGAGAGACAAACAGGCTCTGTGTGCGAGCGGCGTTCGGCCATCGCCGCCTTTTTATTTTTTACACACTTTGAAGCACAGATCCGCTGCGGCACGGGTCCTCGTGCCGACCAACAGCGAGGAAGTTCAAATCAATTACGTCACGCAAATTCCACACGAAAACCTCCTCTTGTCTCAGGTGGGCGGACGAGAGCGGCGCGCTCGCCGACGAGCGCCGCGGTGAGGACGGCGGCCATCTGCAGCCTCCCTGCATCCACATAAGGAACCGACACGGCACGAGTCAAAGCGGTCACAGTTGAACTGTGTTGCGACGTTATCCGGGGAGGATGACCGGATCACAAGCAATAGTCGTCCGTTTTTTATTTGTATTTTTCTAGCACATAAAAACAACACACATCGCTGTTCATTTCCATGTTTGTGAGGTTCCGTACGACCCTGCGGAGTCCTCCCCGCACGGCCTTCACGAAGCTAGAAAACACCAATGAGCCACTAGCTGGCAAATGGCCTCATTTCTTTTCCCTTTTCCAGAAGCATTAGCATGATGGGAAGTACGACTTGCATAACTTTTGTATCACTTATGCATTCCAGTCTCTCCATTTTCAAGATATGAAGTTTTAGTTAGAATTCACAGCGGCATATTTAACAAAAAAAAAGAAAGAAAAAGATCTAGGTTGACGTGCAGAAATCCGGAGAGTGTGTGGGAACAGTTGGAAGTCAGTTATGGTCTCCGGAGTCACTTTTAACTCTTGCTGATGGTTATAGGTTGTTTACCAGAAAGAAAACAAACATTTTATACATGTTTATGTCTTTGATTTTGAAGGTATTTGCCATGCAGTGAATGCAGATGTCTTTGTTCACCCGCTGACCCTCCTCAGTACACAAAGAAGTGCGATGAAAAAGCAAGCCGAAAATATATCCACAATAGACACACGCGACGCAACCACGTCTCTGCAGACTTCACACTTGCCTACACATGCACTTAGCTGGGTTCCTTGTGAACTTCGGTGGGTGTGTGTAGGTGCCGCTGATGCGATTCAGCACGAACCTTCTTTACAGTTGCACACTTTGAGCGTAACATACAGTGAGTGTTGTTCGGGGAGGCACATGGAGCGGGTCAAACTCTTAAATTCAGGCAGTTTTTTTTTTTTTACATTCACAGGTTGCAAATATCAAGAAAATGTATGTATTGTTTAGCCGGTATTTAAGTCTACAGTTTTTAATACGTGTGGTGATACATTTTTGTTGTTATCTTTATACATTAATAATTTTATGTATTTTTTAAAATGCGAGAGAATCCATGACACCGGATAGTTGCTATAGAAAGTGTACGAGTTGGACTGAGTATGGTAGTCCTCAACATGTCCTGTAAATCAAAACATTTAGACAATAATCTCGCCATACCTTTTCTTTAAATAAAAAAATCTCCTGTCAAGACACTTGAATTTTGTTGAAACAAAGCAGTTTATAATTAACCAGAAAACCGTAATGATCCTAAAGAGTCGATATTGTAGGAGTGCTTACGTACTCCAGTTTAACATTCGCACATGCTACACTGATGAGGCTTACTATACTACAGCGGAGCCCAAGCTAACCAGATTAGTATTTGTTGGCCAGCAGTTAACAACCACAGCTTTGTGGGCTGATTGGAGCTAATGCTCTATTTACAAAGATCAAACGGTTGATCTACAGTGTGCCACAGTTTTTCATATTGACCGGACTATTCGATTAAATGGCAATCCGCAAAAAAACACGCTACGGTCGACTGAGGAAGCGCAGACGATCGTTTCTTTGGTTGCCAACAAACGGTTCCAGCAAGTTACATCACGGTAGTTTCACACAGATGAGTGCCGGACATCGAGTTGAGTAGACTGACGCTGAGCCGGTGCCATGATGAAAAAAAAAAAAAAGAAAGAAAAACACGTCTCGTACCAACCTGAACTCTACCAGACACAAATACATGCTTGTATACTGTTTCACGCATCGCCCATCTTGAATATTGATAAATGACTCGGCGTTCTTCCAAAACTAATATAGTTTCTTTGAAGAAAAATAACAGGCCTGTCATGCAGAATACCAACACCATCTCCTTTAATAGAAGCCCCTCCATTCAATAAGGATTAGGCTGACTCAGCAAGGCTTAGTTTAACACCACATGCCCGGAAGTGACAACAGACATCAGTTTGTGTTTGCTTTGTGCTGCTTGTTTTTGCCCACCGGTCCCGGTATATATTCATCACACCGTCAGGTTGTGTTTTAAGTTCATTTTGTTTTTGGTTTGTTTACTTGCCGTAATAATCAAAAGTTTTAGAGACTGGCGAGTACTGTTGTGTTTTTGCTTTTATGCAGGAACAAATTGATTCACGCCTCCGATTGCAACTGCACGAAGATAAAGCAAATGCATAACAATAGTGGTTTATTTAATTTTCTTAGATTAAACCATCACGTAATTAGGAATAATAACAGGAGCATTAAAAAGGAAGACAAATGAATTATGCTGATGTGAGATTGTGACAATTTCAAGCTGTTGTTTGGGTGTTGACCAAGCCGGCGTGCGACAGACTGCTCTGCCCGCGACACAAATTATGCTGTGTCAGCAGATGATAGGTGTTTGGAAATCTAGAAGTGTTACAGCCCACTGCGAGTGAAGTGTGAATGACATAAAAGCTAATTAAACGTCCCACATATCAATGGCTTCACAGCGCTTCTTTCAACACAGCTGATTAGCTGTAATATTAGAAGGTCCTCTGTATGCACACTGGAGGAAGATGCCTTCAGAAATCAATTGATCTATTTAAGTATGTGGGTTATTTGGAGATCATAGCCTCGGTTTAATTGCCTTTTTAGAGGAAAATGTCATCACAATGTGACAGATAACAAGATCAAGGAGGCATTCAATTTCCAGTCGTCGTAAAAAGCAGCACCAGTCGATTTGAATATATTGAAAGGGCTTTTAAGGGAACAGGTTTGTCACAAAGTGCTTTCCCAGAGCAGCTGAGCAGAAGCGTCCCCCAACTTGTTTTGCAGCCTCAATGGTTGCCTAATACGCTGTAGGAGTTTGACCCGCAGTTTATTGTGGCACATCCGGCACTTCGACTGCAACCGAACATCTGCATGTGACAGCTTCGCGTTTGAGGTGCCTCAGCTTCATCTCCGCAAACAAAGATTGCAATTCCATGGCGAGCTAAAGGTCCCGATCCGAATCTCGAGACTGAATCTGTTGTTTTCTCTTTAGTTAGAAATCGACTCTCGCTCCGCTGTGCCGTTCTGATTTCGTGATACGGAGCTGATGCTGTTACAGGTCTCGGCGAGAAAAGCACCAGTAGGAACAAGATTATAGCTTAAGTGCAAAAAACCCCCCCAAAAAACAGCTTTGTCATGATTGTTAAATTATTGAGAATGAGTTACAGACATAAATCATTATTTAACTACAGAATTTTTGTTATTAAACAGCTTCTAAATCTTTTCCACTTTATGCACAACAACTGCGCGCAGAGCCACCGGAAATTTAACTTTCTTGAAGATCCATTGTGGGCAAACTGTAACCGAGTAGGAAAAGAGGTCATGAGAGAGTTAGTGGTGTGAGTGACTGAGAGGGATTTTCGTCAGTTGCACAACAACAAGAGGGAGGTATTAGGCCTTGGCTCAGAGCAGCTACCAACTGTTGGTCTGCTACAACAGCAATGAAAGAAGCTGCTTTGAGTGTGAAGAGCTTACTTATCAGACACGGGAGTCAACAGTATGGTGCATTGTGCCACTCTCTCTCTCTCTCTCTCTCTCTCTCTCTCGCTTGGATATTGTGAACACAGCAGATAACTTCTAACACAGTGGAGGTATGGAGCTATGAGTTTGACACCTTTTTTTTTTTTGAGGTCAAATGCAAATGCTGGCTCCAAGTAACCGCGGATGACTGAAGACACATGAACTCTGGGTGAAGCAGCTTAACATTTCAGAGGGAGGTTTATGCAGATGAGAGAGAGGAGAAGAATTTAAGAAAAAAAAATAAAGTGATATTCATCATTGTATGTAGACGAGGAATTGTAGTAGACAGTAAAAGGGTGAGCGGGGAAATAACAGCAGAAACAGGTCGAAAAAAACGTAATCTGTAAGCTAAACACAAAATTTTTGGCCGAACGTTGACTTTCTTTTCATTGATGAAGCTGCTGAATATCAAACAAAGTATGTGGGTAGCTTAGAGAGGTGTCTCTAAAACGAGAACTACTTCAATGTTCTTTTGATCAAGGAATTTAACGACTCCAGTGAAGCTACGCGAGGGTCAACAGAACGAGCTGGAGTCGGCGTTGGGCATCAGCATCTCTTTCGTCCGATCAAATAAGCATCCAAACATGATCTTAAACAGGTCGAGTGGTTAAAAAGTCTAATGTTTGAGTCCCTGCATGGAAGAATGCTTGTTTGATTCCCAATCCTATACTAACTAATATACTATATCTTTTAAGGGGTTAACACAAGACTTAAATTGTGAATATTGTAGAGTCTGAGTACCAGTTAGAGTAAAACATTTTCCTTGAGGGATAACTTATCCCTAAAAGAACAAATTGTACAATATACATTGCCTCTTGCAGAAAATTCCCTTCGTTCCTTCAGGTTCTCCCTGACAAATGATTACAGAAGGAATAATTTTCTATTTCCATGTTATAACATAATCGGCCCATCCCACATGGGATTATATCACCGATCTAGTCTGAGAAAAACAAGAGCCTGTGGGATGGTATGCTGTAGGAGCGAAAACCCCAATTGAAAAGGCACCATTACTCAAACAGCATGAAACCAGAAAACGGCAATAAATCCTCCAAGAAAGAAGGGCTTCCTTCTTAGATGCTTTGGGAGTATTTCGATGCAGATGGTTCTGTTGTAATACATCTAACAACTTTAGAGACAAACCATTTTGTAAGACTGGGAAATGTTTTCAAACAGATTTGGATTTTAAGTCAAGTGTTGAGAGCTTAATATGCTCGAAGCAGACCTCGTCAAAAAGGCCTTACACGCAAGCGCTTCATTGGTCGACCTACCCATGAATGATTTGGGTGTAAGGCCTCTCTCCTGAGGGATACCCTGTTTTCATTGATCCAAGCAGACCTTTCCAAAGACACTGATTTAAGGAGGGCTTTGAATCGCTCTTAACTCTGGTGCCTAATCTCAAGCCAGTTTGCTCTGGAAGATTCTACCAGGAGCTTTTAAACACAACACAAAAGCTGCCAGGATCACAAGGTCTGTAAATTACTTGGGCAAAATATGACAATGAAACGGTCGCCCTGGCATCCCTTTATTTTTTACATGTTGTTTGGAACTATAATATGTAATACACCTGGCAGGCAACATATCTACCGCCAGCGAAACAAATATCGACAGAAAGCGAAGCAAATAATAACTTTATCACCGTGACTAGTTTGTTTTTGTTAGCTTTGTCTCCTTAACACGGCATATGGCAAACCAGCACGAGATGTTTGCAAGCAGTAATGGAGGTGTGCCAATGGTGTATTTCTAGTTGATGCAATCAAGAAACAAAGGGACAAAGATAAGAAATATATTTAACATGTGTTTTTCACAAACATATTCAAACCAGAGATGCCAAAATACATGTTGGGATAAAAAAAAAAGAAAGAAATTGGATTGTGGCCGTAGGATCTCTACCAAGCTCTGAATCGTTCAGTGCGGTCGCTTTAATTTTTTTTCAGTTGTTTGGATCCTTTGATGAATTATAATCCAAAATATTCACTATTAAATATATAAATACTTATAGATATATATATATAATAAAAGTAGAGTGGCTAATATTGAGCATTGGAAAGTACATATTCTGTCCTCTTTCTTTCACTGATACCATACAGTGTGTGTACTTACAATTTTTATTTAAACATCATTTTTTTGTCTTCCAGGAGATTCTGCGTCTTTGGAGCGGTGCTGGAGTCGATCCTCGCCTCGTTTGATTCATCTCTCTCCGTGAGGAGCAGAGGCGAGCAGGAGGTGAGTGATGTCTCCGAGTACCACTTACACGAATGCAATGAAACTAGTGAGGAAAAGGAAGTGAAGGCTTGTGGTGGGAAGCAACTGGACCAAGGGCTAAACAGACTTATCTCCTATTATCACATTGATTTTTCTGATCTCCACTCGTGCTGCTATCTTCCTCTCTTGTTTTCTTTCTTTTTTTATTTAACGCCGCTCTCTTTGGCTCGGAGATTCATTTGGAGCGCTGTGAACTCCTCTTCTCAGCGGGCATCTGAGAGATCTTCTGGCTGAGAGCTTTTAAAAGCCCTGTGATTGCATACCAAACCGAGAGGCCAGGTATTCACCTGAGACTAAAACGGTTGCCATGGTAACACCCACTGTT
This sequence comes from Brachyistius frenatus, assembly GCF_029030835.1. Taxonomy (NCBI): domain Eukaryota; kingdom Metazoa; phylum Chordata; class Actinopteri; family Embiotocidae; genus Brachyistius; species Brachyistius frenatus. The sequence goes on from NW_027210664.1 coordinate 299,186, forward strand.
GGCCCTGGGCTGGCACAAAATAATGCACGCGGGAGGTGGGAAGAGCGAGCGGCTGAGCGGGGTAATCCATTTGACAACACAATGTGCAAACATACCAAAACCTCGATGACTCTTATGTTTCATGCAGACCTGACTCAGAGTACATCCCAGTGGCTTTTGAGTCATCAGATGCTCAGCGTACCCAGTTGACAGGCAGCATATTTTCACCGTGCCTCCGGGCTACGAGGAGATCAGCGCAGCTTATTGGACATTGGAAACGTGAGCATGGAGGGCTACCCTCTGCAGGCAGTGAGTACGAAACTCATCAGAAACGCAAACAAACCTATCGATTACTTTAATTACCTTCATTGTCCTTGAGGGTGAAGTTGGGATTAACCGGCAGCTGGCTCGGCAAAGCAAAAGAAAACCGCTGTCCATTGGCAAAGTCATCCTTATCCACTGCTGTGACAGTCTGGATCACCTGTTAGGGAGGAAGACACACAGCGTAAATTACTTCTCCGAAGGCGACACCTGCAACATTTAATTAGCCGCTGCACCATTTAGAATCACTCAGTTGTAATTGCATGGAGGGGCTGATCTGGTTTCTGAAGTATGTTTCGCGATTTGTTGATCATAATTGGTCGGAGCCTTCCCGACCGACAGCCCAAAACGGCCGTGTACTATTTTTCTGCTGTATCTGTACGGTGGCTGAAGGAGAGCGGTGGTGAGAGCATTTGGCTTGCGGGGAAGCTGGCATCCAACAATGACAGCGGTGTTCTCAGGGAAACCTCGCTGCCACTTTTGTCAGATTGCCTCCCTTAATTGCTAAAAGACACCGCGGAGAGCGAGGAGAGAGCCGGCGTTGAGGGACAAAACGCCCCAATAGCCTCTGCGGCCACAGGAAGTTCTTATCTCCGGTGTGAGATGTGGGGCATTGTTGTGCTTCTGGTGTTACTCGCACAAGCTTCTTGTCTTCGACAAGTGCAGTGTTGGGATGTAGTGTTTGAGTTTTACTCGTGTGGATGTCATGGTTGACGGGGTGGCTGAGAGAAGCAGGGCTCTCTTTATTTTGAGTGATTCCGACGTCATATTCTATCAATTTAAGCACACAGGATGTGTCCAAATCCACTTTTTAATAGATTAATGATGGATCATTTTGGGCATAACATAAAATAAACCAATCAGATTGTCATGCATGCACCTTGGCGTATTCAACATGTTCTATGAACCTCAAGTTCACGAGTTGTGACGCGTTTGCTGACGTTTTCAGAAGCGGCGGAGGCAATCGAAATAAAGGTTTCGTTTGAGGTGAAAGTAAGATATTGTCATTTTCGTCACGTAGACTTTTGCTTCACAACTTGTCGATGTTGACGTTCCAACAGCCTCATTTTCTTCTGTCATGTTGCCGTTGCTCGGCAGCGGTTTTCTCACGACTTGAGTGACAAGCACACGCCGAGCATGACTTCCGATGTTGTCACCATGCGTTCACGAGTTCCCTTTGAAAACAGCCTGCTACTATAACCGTATATTACCGAGCCGTAGGAAAGGACTCTTCTGTGCAGAGGAAACCGATCTGCTCGTGTGCAGATTTCAGTAAACTGATATTCACAATAATAATCGTACACATCGAAATCTTTTCCTTTTCAATCTTTTGCAAGTCTGCAGCATGTCCTTATGCGTGTTGCAAGCAGAGTGTTTGTGCGTTGTGCTACCTATCTACATAGATGCATATTACTTTCTTAATAATGTTTGACCATTGACTTAAGGCCGGGTTCTTGTTGGCCAGTCGCCGTCAGCTGCCTCAAGATAGCACTGCACCAACATGATCCCCGAACTCACCTCGTTTTAAGTACGTCTACAACTACGTCAGTCTGAAATCAGTCAAGACACTTGGTGCCATTTTGTATCAGATTTAAAATAGAGCCCACAATTATTTTTTTTTTTGTGGTTTCCAATCAGTATGAAAACCAAACTGCCACCTGATTCTTCTTAAACTTCAGGATAATGGGATGTTTGGGAACCAGAGGAAGGAATACAATTGATTGTAAGCTTGAAAATGCTTGCCTGAGGAAACATTACTTCTAGGTTGGTGCAAAGTTGTTTGTCTTAGTGTAATTTGTTTGTGTAAAGCATAATGACAATCGAATGTGTCTCCGCTCTTCTTGAGGCCATTCTTCTATCTTGTATTCACTCAGTGATCTTGGAGGTCTGGCTAGTGTAAAAATATATCTGTACAAACGCCATGCTAAACATTTTCCTTTCAGTATTACAAGGGTTATACTAAGGGCACTAACGGGAGGCAAAGAGAAGCTGCATATAATTCATTTCAACCGGGTGTTTTCTGAAAATTTTGACACCTGTCAGCAATTTATAAAAATGTTCCATTGCTGTGGTATTCAAACTGAAATGCACACAGATTGTGAAATGTTAATGATCAGCTCTGTTCTTTCACATACATCGTCTTCTGCATGGTGGTGTGCCACTGTTTCTTTCAACGCATTATAATTCCTCACACGTTAATCCCCTGGGCCGAGAACCCCGAGGCTTCAATGTAACCTTAATTCAAATTTAATACAAACTTTCATTCAAACTTTTCTTCCAACCAGCTCCAAACTATTAAAAATGTATTTAGATGTGTCTTCCCGGTCTTTACTCCATCATCCTTTGCTGAACCACCCTTTCAGCTATTTTCATGCTGCTGATTGCTCTATATCTCAAAAACCTTCTTAATTTGAATGAATCAAAGACTACTGAGAGCAAATTGGAATGAGCTTCGATTTGGAGCTGTCATGGTTTGCTGCTGAGATACTCATTTTGAATGAGGGTTGATTAAGCAGCTCTCTCCGGTGCCTCCACAGTCTCTCACTGCTCGGCTCTCGCCGAGCGACCCAAACCGCCCAGAGAAACAATAGTTCATCGCAGAGTGCGTGTAGTCGGGGAAATGAGTGTGGCTAATGGACAACGCTTTCCATGTGAGTTGAAGGAAGATTTGAATGTGTGGGGACAGAGAAACAGAAATAGGCGTGGAGCAAGTTTTTTTTCCAGCGCGCTCACCTGTCCCGGCCTCGAGCTCTCGCACACAATGACGTCCTCGTCTGTTGCTATTTCTGGCGGGTTGTCGTTCACGTCCAGGACCTGGACTGTAACGGGGACGTGACTTAGGAGGCTGGGGTTGTCTGTGGCAGAGGGGGAATAAAGTGACAAAGGACATAAAAGCCAAATGTAAGCTCTTAATAGTGAAGTAAAACATTGAACACTGCGATTTTAAACTGGGACACGCTGTGCTCTCCTCTTTCAAACTGTTTATGGGTTTTGTCTTTGGCTGTGCCGCTATAAAAACACTGAGGGATGCAATGTTGCCGCAGGCAAATTTGTTTATTGAAGTTCATCTGATCTTTTTTTTTTTGTCTCAGTTGGTGCTCTTGGTTGTAATGCATTATTTGCCCCCCGCACGGCATAAGCAATTCATCGAACTCGTAAAACTTTCCCTTTGTCATGAAAAAATAATATTTTTTATTGAAATAATTAAGTGAAATTCCAGTTTTCTGCAGTCTGTGCAGTTTAGTGGACGCCGGGTATCGATTGGAGATCACAGGGCCATGAGTGCAGAAATGTCAAGCTAAAAGGGCTTTTAGTACTTAAGGGACTGTGTGAAGCAACATCAATACAAAACAACACTCACTCATTTGATAAAAATTAGAAATGTGAACAACCATTTTGAATCTGAGTTGCAATAGATTTCCGTTCGATGGCCTCGTCTTTCGCGAAAAACCTTCAACAACTCGGAGGATACAGGTTGCAGGTGATTTCTCTCTGCCTCTACAATAGGTGCCCTTGAGCAAGGTAGTTAACCCTCGACCCCTGGGGGGCCTCTGTCCCCATGAGCAGAGTGTTTTTACTGGGTAGCTTCCAGGTGACTGTATTAGTGTCTGTAGCGGAACAGACCTAAAAAAAAAAAAATGGCACGCTCGCTCAGCAAAACCTTCCGCAAGAAGTCACACAGGTGCACTTGTCTTTACATTAAATTAATGCTTCTAGATTTTTACTCACTCTATCTTGTGCATTAAGGATTCTGCGCATAGTGTTTTGTTTTTGGTGCCTCGTGAACGTTGACTACTGATTTAAAAGCAAAATCCTTTTATTTGATTTCATGTATTACTAACTTTCATTTGACTTTTTTTCCCCACTCTGCACCATCAGTTTGTTATAACACACACATTATACTGCAGGTTTTAATGCTTTTAAACACCAAGGCGATTCAGAAAAATGCGATCACGCATCCATTTCTCCGACTCACTTGCTCACTCGTATCCAATCTACTCCTTTTCTGCCGGATGGTTTGCAGTGAACAGCGCTTTGTCTTTCTTTATGACACAGCGGTGTCCTTGCTCATTTAAAAAAAAAAAAAAAAATCATTCTGCCTTTTGACAGTGTCTTGGCTTGTAACTGTATCTTTGAATACTAAGGAGAGGTGAAGAGATAAAGAAACATTAGCATGCAGCTTCCCTGTCGGATGGCAAGAGATTTGCCGAATTGTGATTACAAATTATCCAAGTTACCTGATAGCAATTCCAGAAGTTAGCGGGGCCTGTATTGATATAATTAATTTTCAGTGTAGAGAAGGACATTGAAACAGTTGGGACTAATTTGATTTTGTAGTTAATTATAAGGAAAATACACTCTAACCTATTTGAATACATTCTAATCAATATGCAAATGACACCCTTCAACCTTGTTTTCCTTTGACTTTAATTGTTAATTTCACTATTAACTGACTTGGCACGGGGCTGTGCTTAAATACTGTTAGTCACTGTCTTATTGCTGTTAATAATCCTTTTTAAACATCTTGCTGCACTGATAACCGAACATATTGAAATGCATAGAGAGCACTGCACCACTTCACTAGAATTTTAAAGGCACTTTACTTAATAGTGGCTGTTGAAGGGTTGTACCACGTAAGGTTTTATTTTAACTGTTTAAATGAAGGATATTTGGGATGCGTAAACCAAATAGATAATTCAAACTGTACATAAAATAAAACTAGTTTTGCCACATGAAAATAAGCAGAATGTAAATGCATTTATGTGGCTGGGAGTAGTTACACTCTGTCCTCTGCTGTCCTTGAATAAAAACTGGTGAACTAGTTTTGCATCGTTGGACTGGTCCCAACAAGGAGTGCCAATGAACAGATTAGGGTTGGTACGGCATATTCCCCGGGAAACTTCAATCACTCGATTACAAAATAAATCACATGCAAGGTCTTCACATCGAAGACACGTTTAATTAATATAATTCCAGTAGGTACTGATCACTGTTTGGCTGATTTTAGTGACACAAATCAGCTGCAATTTTGAGGGTTTTCAAGCAAGTTGAACACTGTTTCAATCTTCAATCATTTACGTAATGTTTTCAGAAATTACCAATGTTTAAGGGAACTGACAAAAAAGGTAACGCCTAAAACGTGATACTTCTCACAGAAAAGCATAAAATACCACAATAAGCAAAGTATCCCGTGGTGTAAGTATCATTTAGAGCCAACAATGCACCAAAACCAATTTAAGCAATAGAAACATTGATTTTGTGAAAGAGGAAACCACTTTACTATTGCTCTTTAGCAACGCAGGATGTTTTCTTACCTTTACCTGATTAATCAATTAAATAATCAGTGGAATAACTTATATAGCTCTAAAGATACACAGCTGTTAGATTACAAGATGTTGAATATCTCCATGAATGCTGCTGTGTGCCTGAAATGTGCTCCAGATTTGATTCTTCAGGCAAAGGGAGCGTATGCAGTTTAGATTCATGGACTCATTCCTTCTTATGGAACCGTTCTTTTGTTGTTATTGATTTGGACTCCAATTTTACCTCCTATGAATTTTAACCTGGACTGCCGTCTGACAATGTGATCCCCTCAGGGTGTATTGTTATCTGGTGGAAGGAAAAAAAAAAAAAATGAAACTCAGGGTATGACTCGAGAACATATATTTCTTTTTGTAACTTCTACTTTTTAAACATGGTGTTGTGACACAGAACTCAGCCACGATTTGAATGCGGTTCTGATTTATAACCTCTCTTATTAGCTGGAGGCTAAATGAAGTGAGAGTGGAGAGAAAGATCAATCTCTTCACCGCCTTTTGCAAGAAACAGCATTTCATGTTGTTTACTACGGTTCAGTTCAGTATGAGCGGTGCATGTTTGTGCCTCCCTTTCTGCTTATTTACCTTTTTCAAAGCCACAAAATCCACTTCTACTGTCAACATGTAAATAATGATAACTGTAACTGCTGGCTGACATTGTCGGGCTACAGCCAAAGTAAAAATCCTCAGTTCAATGGCCATATTTATGATTTCCAGAAAAAAGAAAATACATTTGACTTCTCTTATTGACTTTTAGAGACTCAAAACATTCATATAAGAGTAAACGGTCAACAATAACACAAAACAATTGTAGGACAATTTTTGGGTTGGTCCACTTCCCTGCAGGTTACTATGAATAATACATTGACATAATAACGACATCATAACAAATGAAAAACATCTTTTCTCACATTGATTGTTCGAGCACGTTCTTGCACTTACTGCTGTTTTACCCACGTTGGATAGTAAATATCACCACTTCACTTTAGGGGCCACAAACATGATGAACTCGTGAGTAATTCATCTTTAGTTAGCGACCAACTTTTTTTTCTGCAAAGAATTCATCATGATCATGTTCAGTAAATCATAATAATTGATGTGCTCACCTCAGTTAACGCTTTCATTCATGTGTTTCTCATGCATGAGTTCATGAATGAAAGGCTTTGAAGTCGTGCATGAAGTAACGCCGAAGTCGCGCAGGAATTCATGCTCGAATCCCCGATAATTCATTCAGTGACGTGTTACCGAGTAAACGGACATAAAAGGTGCATTTACACACGCGAACATTCGGTTTATGAAAAGCAACCTGGGTACCTACCAACCTCCGAGGCCCTTACAGTGATGTTGTGCCAAGGCATGTCTTCTCTGTCCAGACGCTGCGTCGTACGTATGACTCCACTGCTGCCGTCGATTCTGAAGTACATCTTTCCTTCCTCTTTGCTGTCCAGGAAGTATCTAATTGGAAATAAAATAAAATTCCCTTTCAGTATCCATTTCAGAGGTACAAGAGTTGTTCTTCAAAATGGCCGTCCTGTTAGGAGCTGACTTCATTATAAGTCAAAGAAAAATACCTCTAATGTAAAGGCCAACATAGGGTCGCTTTTGATATGATGCACACTTCAGGGGCATTCAGGCAATTAAGAACTGCAGTATCATACAGTTGGAAGCTTCACAAGAGAGATGAAGAGAAAAAAAATGGACAAAATCAAAGAAAAAGAGGGTAGGCTTTTTAGTCTTTTCGGACTTCATATGGTTCAAGCTCTAAAAATAACAGAGCCCACAATCCAACCAGTAACATCATTTTGTTTGATCCTTCCTGCTCAGTAAACAACGATGTCTTTCAATCTTGATACCCCAAGTTAGTGACACTTTCTGTTTCTGAGATAACGCTGTTGATCTGATCGGGGTAATTTTCCAAACTTTGAATAAAAGGAAAGAAAGATGTGACAGACTGACATGATACTGCTCATTATGAGAAAACGGATCTTTTTAGCATTTAACTGAGCACTTTAATAAAGGGGCAATCTGCAAACTCCACAGAGAGCGACGCGAGCACTCGACGCGTTTCGCCTCCGGCTCAAGTTCTACGAAGGTCTTCCAAAACGTGTCAAACCACCAAAACAAAGCCTTAAATTAATGAGATTTAGCGAACCGGAACCACGAAGAAGCCGCACGCTGAAGCAGGCTGAAGTGCAGAGGAAGCACAAACCAGAGGGGGGATGTATTTATGCTTCCGTGATTTTCAAAGCCCGGTCCCAAGCTCTAAAGCACATGAATAGAATAATCCCCGCTGCTTTTAAGTGGACTTAGGTCCTGACAGAATGTTCTCAAAATACGTATTTCTAAGTCGAGAGCAATTATCTTCAATATTTAATAATGACAAAAGGCGATGTTCTGCTGGCAATGTTTACACTCTTGTAATGGCTTTCGAGCAACGGCGTTATCAAACGGGAGGTAAAGCAGTCTGCGGAATACAAAGCACAAATGGGCTCAGCTGCTCCTCTCACGAGTTCAAGCACGAAATGAGCATTGACTGTGTATTCCCTAATTTACCTCTTAATGACCTATTTACACCTTTAATCCAGCATTCATTCTCCTGCGTAATATACCCTAAGTCGACAATTTTCTATTGACGCGAGAGAAGGAAACGGTACAGGACTGTTAATGCCAGGGCTGCATTTATTGGATATGATTAACTATTTTATTTATTTATTTTTGGCATAGATTGCCAATGTACCCAGCAGCCCCCAGTAGAAATGTTGTCACGATTTATTGAATGTTCAGGCTCATACGAGCATGAAGGCTTTCCAGCTGTAGAGAGAGAAAAAAAAAAAAAAAAAAGCAGAAGAAAAGAATTATATTTTATGAATTGCAGGGAAACATCCACTGAAAACACTTCAGTGCTTTTAATTACTGCTCCCTGCAATATATTTTATGTGTTTTGTTGTTTGGTGGTTATTTTCTCATCCTGCAAATAATTAGTCAGCAGTAAACAACGTTACACCAGGTAATAATAATTTTCTTTTCCATAATAAATTAACATTAAAAAACAAAAAAAAACCGTTATACCCAGCTTGTGAAATTAGATGCCACCATACAAACAGCAGAAACATGCAAACGACGACTACAACTGTGGAAAAGTTGAGTGGAAAAAAAAAGAAAAAAAAAAAGTAAGCAAAAAATGAGAAGGAGTGCAACTCTGCCAAGCTAGTCAGCCACAACTATGCACAGTCATTTGAGAGCAAAGCACCCGGCAGATGATCCATCCATCAACTTCGATGTTATCTAAAAGATATTAGGCAAAGAAGTGCTTCTCATCAGCTCTGTCAAAGGCGAGGGGTTTTAAAAGTTTGATGGAAATTGTGGAGCCCAAGTTAACAGTGTGAGTCGGTCCTTTCTTCCGTGTGTGGGTGTACATGCAGCAGCGAGGGGGGAGGGGGGGCTTCAAATAGTTCTCATCATATATCATATAGTTATTTTTTTGCCTGAAATGACCATCCCTCCTCCTTCCATCAATTTATTTGATATTACAGCTGTTTATACCTGAAGGTAAGAAACACAGTCACAGTGAGTTAATGCCGGCGGACGACGGGACTGACTTGGATCTATGCAGTGCGTCATAGCAACGAGGCTGGGAACTTTTCAAAACCCCTTCCTGATAATTATGACGACGTACAAAGGCAGCCAGAGGTACTGACCCAGGAAGGCCTCGTTTGATTATTTTGATGTCGATTTCACGCCATTTCTCATCATTTCAAATGTCACTTCAGTGATATTTTCATTTCATCGCTCGCATGGGCGGACGTCTGATGATCAAAGAGAGCCAAATACTGATCCCTGCCGCGATTTTTTTTTTTAATTTTTTTTTAATGTTCTGATGCCGACACAAGCGGCGGTGGCGGAGTTGTTTAGCTTCTCTGGGTTCAAGTGGATGTCATGGAAAATACTTCCCACTGCCTTCCTCTTTATGTGGTGAACACCGGGAGTGATGTACGGATGGGCGAGGCATCCCACCAGGACAGCGAGGAAACCCTTTCATATGGAGATTGCCTTCTTGTTTACTACAAATCTTTCGCAACGCGTTAAGACTCTGACACGAATCAAAGAATCAATCTTTACCCCGTGTCTTTTTCCCATTTGAAATAATACATCATTCATCATGAAGAACCGCACAGCGCACCTCATACAAACCACGGAGGACAGCGGTGCCGTCGCTGGGAGAGATGCACTAGAGAGGGAATTTCAAGGCTGGTAATAATAGCTGATGAATACTGGTTTGTTGTGGCTAACACCAATGGCTCATAATAATCAATACCTTGGCTAACAGCTCTGCAGCATCATTTATCTTCTCCTCTGTCAACCTTCCTCTGCAAGAAGCTAGTGAGACTCAACTGCCATACGAACGTACGATGCGTGTTCATTTCTAGCTCACAAAAGTTCCTTATATTGGTGTAATGCGCTAATGTGTAAAACAAAGAGGATGGAACTGAGGATGGACGATGCTGAAGCTGGCTTACAATTCACAGAAACACAGAGCAAACAATTCTCAGGTTTTGTACCATTTATTTTTGTGATAGTTTGCTAGCACCCTCATTAAATGCCTCGATGCGGAAAACAACCCTCCAGTTTGAAAAGTTGTCAGATATTTTCCGGCATTTTCCTCCATCCAGACAACAACAGACCAGATTTAGCTTTAGCACACCTACATTTGTAATTATCAATACTGGACTTCGTTAACAAGAAGACAAACCTTCATTGTATTTGTTGGAGACGCATAAAAAGGGTGATTTAAAAAAAAAAATTTTAGGACCACCATGAATAAAGTCTTTATCAAAATCCACTGTACATAGACTTGTTAAATCTAGACTCCATTAAAAGAGACTCCCCGCAGGCAGAGCGGTCAAAGATGACACATTTCTGCAAGTTTATATTCTGCTTGTTCCTTTCCTCCTTTCCCCTTTTCTGTCTTTGATGAGTTTTGCTTCATACGGAGTCTCCGATTGGTGCGTCTACCTCCAGCAAATAGCCGTATGGGCGCACTCTAAAGTCGAACCCTAACAAGGTCTCTCGTCTCGTCTCGCCTACGTGGATTTTTCTACACCACCAAGCTGAGGCAGCTGAGAAATGTCTCACAAACCCCAAACAAACTCGTGCTTGACTCGACCCACCTGAGGCGGATGCTGATACCAGCGATCATACATTTTTCGCTGCCCTCAGTATTTGTCCATACATTCACAAATGGAGACCCAAACAGGCCCCTTGGGAATTTGAGGCTTGTTCATCACTGACACTTCGCAGTCGACTCTTGTTAGCCTGAGCACGACAATCCTGATTCCTACTGCCTGCTGACTTCGAAGAAGATTTCTGTCTATCGGGTGAAACAACTTCGAGGGTTCGAGTAAATAATACTTGAGCCTTTTCATTGAAACACCTAAATAGTCCCCAGGTTGTGTCCTGTTTCTGCCCCTGTGACAAAAATCCTCCCTCAGAACCGGGTTTTGATTCTCACACCTTGTCTGCCGCTACGTCCCAGATGTAACCAGAGGCTGAAATGATCAGAATGACAATGATTTGATTTGCTTGCGTGCAGGCCGATAATATACCACCTACTTAAATAATGTGCATTGCTCTTCATAAGTGTAGGTGCTTAAGGCTGTTTAGAAAACCCCTAGTTTCTGCAGCCCGTGGCAAGACTTTCTACGACAATCCTGTAGCATGAAACAGCAAAAAAAAAAAAGGTTGGCTTCTTATTGTTAAATTAGCAGTGCTTCATCTGATGAGCACTGTATGTTTACTGCTACTCATTCATTTATGTTGGGGGCTGTAGAGAAAAGTCAAATTAATACAAGCAGTGCAGTTGCTGGAGTGTCATGAAACGAGGTACCTGTTCAGAGCGAAAACCTACGATTAGTCCACTGCCTAGGGCTAATATCAATCTTTTTTTCCAACAGCACATAAGAGTGTGTTTAGAGTGCATACAAACGTGCTGAGCAGTTGCATTGCCTCGGGTTACTTCACGAGCTCGCAGTCAAAATATCAGCAATGTGGTGATGGCGAAAACTAAGAAGGATTCATTCTTCTTCGGATTCATTATGCATCGAGCTGATTTTTTATTTTTTTGGCGACGCTGTGAAAGCCTTTAGGACATGTATAGTATTAGGAACAAGCAAGAAACTATTAAACATATCACAGCACATGTATTTCACACTATGCTTTACACTGCTACGACCCCCAGACAAAATCTAAGCCACCTGAAAAGCCTCAACATGGCCAACCTCATTATCTCGTATTGTTTCATATATTATTCAACTTCAAATTCCTATCTAAAACATACAATTACACAGGGCAGAGATATGACATGTCAATTTTAATTGTAGTTAAAAACAAAATCATATTATTTGACTTCAATCTCAATGTCAACAACCAAAACACCTTAGATCTTTGGGTGATGTAATCTTGCAGGCAAAAAAAAAAGAAAAAAGAAGCTGACTCTGATCAAAAGATAAATAAATAAGCAAGCGTTTCTTGTATGCCAAACATATGTTTTACTAGGTAGGCTAATAAAAACAGAAATTGTAACCAGGCTTTTTTTTTATATATATATTTTAAGAAATCCGTGTGGCAAAGAGTGGCATGTTTCTAAAAAAATATGTTTTTTGAGTTACATTGGCCGCTCATCAGCAACAAAATATGTTTCCTAACATTACTAACTTTCTCTTCCTCCTTTCTTTGCTTCTTCAGTGGGCACGTTTGTAGGACTGGGTATCGTTTTAAACATGTTTCTGATACTGATATCTTGACTTTGATAACGTTCCTGAACGATACTTTAACTTATTGACACCAATTTTTTGAAATCCATTTAAGCCAAAAGAAAATGGTCTTACACATAAAGGCACTAATTTCCAGACTTAAGTTTCAGAAGGCTTTTTTTTCAACTGTAGTAAACACTATTCTAACTCACTGATGTTGATTGGGTATAAAAATTTGGTGCAAAATTACTCTTTTTTTTTTTTTTTGCCCCATAAGTACAGAATTTCAGCGACAAATCGTGTCGATTTTCCGCTGTCCAAAAACCATTAAGACAAAATGCCTCCAGAGCTGCTCTCCATCTGAATATTACACATTTATAGAGTTCGAGTATCTTACCTGACAGGACTGTTCCTGCTGTCGGGATCTCGAGCCGTTACCGTGCCGACCTCCGTGCCATTCGCCGCGTTTTCATAAACATCCATGATATAGTAATCCATAGAGAAGACTGGCGCTTCGTCCACATCCCCGACTGTTATTTTCAGGGTGGCGATGTCTTTGAAAGGACCGAGATAGGAAAAGCGAGGATCCACATGTGTATTCCCGCCCTCGATTTGGAGCGTGTAGGTCTTCTTTCTCTCGTAGTTCAGGGGCTGTCGGGGAAAAGGGCACCACAGGGGGGCCGTAAGGTTAGCACACGAATCAGTTACACGTCCTCGTTACCACCAGTCGACAAAAACTGGATTTACTCAGCAGTAAAATCTGTGTCGAACTAATTACTAACGCACTGCTGTCTTTTAAGACGTACTACTGCCGTTAACTACTTCCTGCATAACGATCAAACAAAATGACGACCTCCTCATCCAAGCAATGCTCTACATCACTGCAAGAGGCCAAAACTCAAACTCACATTTAAGTCTGCAATCAAACAGTAAATTGTTGATATATATATATTTCCCTGCTCATCTTCCAAAGATAGATACCAGCTTTGATTTGAAAGAAGAGTGCACTCACCTTCTTAAGGCTGATGATTCCCTCCCTTGTGTCTCTGTCGTTGGATATGGAGAACATGTTGGCCCCCTCAGAGTTAATGATGCTGTACTTGATGTCTGCATTGACTCCGAGGTCCTCATCGTTGGCTTTGATCTTCCCTACTGGTTTCCCAATTTGAGCTGATTCAGGGACGTACAGCTGGTAATTTTCTGTGGACGAACATAAAATCCATTTAGAGAGAGAGAAAAAAAGAAGCAAAAGCACATCACCAACTTCCTCTGCCCCACATGGTTGTCTAAATGTTCTCCTAAAAAAAAAAAAATGAAAAGATGAAGAAAAAAAAAGGGCTTAGCTAAGCAATTTGATTCTGTCACCATTTGTCCCTGAGGGAATGTCATTAAAAACACTCTGCAGTGCTTCAATTGACATTAAATGCTAAACTGAGGTTGGTGGCGCTGCGGTGGAACAGATCAAACTCGGAGGCAGAAGATTATTCCGAAAATGTTGATGATTTTGAAATAGTTTTTCACTGCAGCACAAATGAAAAAAAAACCCAACAACAACTCAGAGCTGCGGTGGGTGGTGGGGGGGGATTAGATTTGATGAGGCACTTTCAAAGACAAAGAATCACAATTTTATCATTACTTAAATTTATCATTAAAATGGAGAAAATCCAGACAGCAAAACAGAGGGTTTTGATGAATGCTCATTTAATTTAGCCAATTATGGAAAATCTGACTGCAATACTAGACTGCTGAGTCATACAGTAAGTGTCATACATCACAGTGAGGGATGCTGAATAGGTCTACAGTGTGAGGGGGAGCCTAAATAATCTATGATTTGTTTTCTGAACAGACTGATTGGTATGCACTTAATCAATGTGTGGATGAAAACTATAATTCAAATAATTTTGGCGCCCCAAATTCTAAAAACTCCGATGTTGCGTTTTCTCCTTTTATTTGAGCAGAATAAAACTTGCTGTAAAGGATAGTCAGCCTTTCTGTCCTTCATGTGCAAACATGCTAGAATATTTTTTTAATTACCTGCCATTTTTCCAATTCCACAATAAAAAATACCAAACACGGAATTCTTCTAATAAATACTCTTCCGGTAATGTAAGTGCCTCAGGCAGGTGTAACGGAGGTCCTCTGCTCAAGGCCAAAAAGAGCTGTTGATTGTATTTACAGCCGACTTGGTCATGCAATGCAATAAAAGCTAATGTATTTAGGTAAGTAGAAGACATCAACATGACCATTTGTTATTTAGCTATTTCTGACTAGTTAACTAGCAAAGAAGCCTGAAAGCAACTTTTTTTTTCTGACGGCAAAGACTTTTCAAATTGACTCGTGGCGAATGCAGTGTGCTGTCTTCCTGTTCCATAAACGTAACGCACAAAACACACATCTATCTTTAGACATCGTTTCAACCTCGTCATTATTAATTCAACCATCGGTTTCCGCGGATGGTTCTGCAACAGAATGACAATGACATTTTAAAACGTGGCGTTTGGGTCGACTACCGTCTTCCGCCGTGTTCCGTTACGTACTTTGGGGGAACGCGGGCGGGTTGTCGTTGACGTCTGTCAGCGTGATGTTGATGGTGGTGGAACCAGAGAGGCCTCCAACCTGGCCTGCCATGTCTTTGGCTTGGATAACAACAGTGTAGTGTTCTCTGGCTTCCCGGTCCATGTCGGCTAAGGCAGTCCTGATGATTCCTGCACGATTGGACAAAACAAACCATTTAAGATTGAAATATATATATATATATATAAAATATATGTATAAAATGGGATAATCAGTTAGTTGAAGAATAACTCGTGCCATTTTGAGAATATACATAATACGCTGGTAAAACAGACCAAAAAAATGATCCTTTGGATATGGACAAAGACATGAAAAGAGATGATTGCTGCTGTTATTGTCCTCATATATATATATATTGTTTTGCTTTTATGGACTACTCACATAGCATTGCATACTTCTTTCCCTTTAAAGACTTCAACTATAACTCTTTTCCTCTTTCATCTTTGAATCTCCTGTTCTCTCATTGCCAAGGTTAACATTTCCTCACTTTTCATTATATTTCAAAAAAATGACTATGCAACCTTGGATTGGTGCAGAATGCAACTTTCTGGAGGTGCCCACTCTGTCAAATCTATTACTATGAAAACACAGCCATGAACTTTCACAATGCTAACTCGGTGATATATGACTGCACCTCCGTCCACTACGGGGAAACTGCGCGCAGCTGAATTGTAATACAGTAAGGAGCTAAAAAGATAGGAACGGCGTTTGCTTCTGTGTTGCTGGGCGCCAGGTGATTTATTGAATGTAATAGGTCCATGTCTCGCACATATATTTGTCTGTGTGTGCGTCCGGCCGTAACATGTCTGTTAGTCTATATTAGTTTTGTGTGTGTGTGTGTGTGTGTGTGTTGCGGTGCTTGAGGGTTACTTGGCCATCTTAGCTCCTGAAACCCCATCAACACATGGAGCCTGATTTAATATGGTCCACCTGTTGCATGCAGTGTTTGTCGTAAATCGTGCTTTTTTCCCCCAGAGCCAGGACCCTCAGGCAGCCATTAAGCTTCTGTTCTCGTGAACTTGTGAACCCTTCAATAATACACAATGGCTGTCTAGGAGCACCTGGGCGTAGATTGCATGGTGTTGATCACGGGGTGAGAATGCTCTTTGCTGCTGTTGACTCCTGCAGCGAGTGGAAATGAGGGAATGAATCAAGGCGTCACTGCAACCCCCAGTGGAAGATGTATCATTATCCGAAGTGGTCTGTGTTTACACTGGGAAGTGCCTATCACATGTTTCATGTGAATCATTATACAAATTAAAACCACATTATAATCCATGTTTTGCTATTTGTTTATGTGAAGAAGCCATGGACACCGACTTGTTGTGGTACATTACTCCACTCCCACTGCTTCTACTCTACAACATGAATCCAAATGTAATGCATTCACACTTCTATCACAAACACGGCTCACACACATATGTTTGCTTTGTTTTGACATGCAAAATCTCTTGGTTAACATTACTGGTGATATATGTAAAGCAAACAGTGCAGAGCTTCTCAACACCCCCAGAATAACAACACTGATTGGTGCGTCCTCCTCCACCCTCTATCATGGCTTAAACGTTCATGTGCCAACAGTTCTGAAGAAATAGCACACTGTGGCTGGTTGATAGGTTTTTTTTTTTTGCTTTACATCTCCATATTATACAGTCGGGGTGATATTTCCAACGCTTGTTGGGAGCTCGGGGCTCTGTTGAATGTCGCTGCTATCAGACTTTCAGGTGACCCCCTTGAGATGCGTATTATCGATGATAATTCTTTTGAGAAGCCGTTACTCCACAGTCATACCACGTGGGTGGCTGGCACGGTTGTTTAAGCACAAAACGGCGGCGAAAACCGCCAAAATGAAGGAGTTTTACTTCGTCGTTGCAACTACTGCGTGCACACTGAGTATTTCAAATTAAAAGGCCTTGTTTCAAATGAAAAGCCGTTGTGTTTCACACAGTGTCCTGCCTTTAATTGGATTTTAGCCTCCCACAACTATCTGGCAACCCATCGAAATGATGTAGCCACTGAGCTAGCTGGTCTTTATAGTGAACTACAGAACGAAGCCAGCAGCTACAGGGGCAGATACCCCCCCCCCCCCCCAATGTTCTTCTATACGTTTTATGGATCAGCTGTATTTCATCAGCTTATTTGAAACTGTATTGTAGAAACTATTAAAACATTTAGAACGTATCTACATTTCCCAAAATGCGATTGAAGTACATTGTTAAGCACTGATGCCGATGACTGAGCAAGTAAATGATCATTTATCACGATTATTGCGTTAGCAAACAATTTCTTATTCAAACCTCAGCAGCTTCCATTAAAATAAAAAATGTATGCAGTTTTATGATTTCCTAAATTTCACAAAAGAGTCAGCGATAGCCGTGTTACACAATGGGTCATCTTCCTCTTTCTTTTCCTCTCTGTAGACTAATCCACTCGCCTCAAGCTGAATAATCATTAAAAGTGGGTCAAGGAGCGAGGCAGTCAACGGTATTATGAACCGGGGGATCTTAGGTTACACATCATCTGTCACACGGAGCCGTGGCTCCGGTCCCACACACCGTTAGTGTTAATTCACCGGCTGTGAATCAACCAAAAGGCAAAACTAACATGACAGAGCAGAGGGGAATAGAGGAATCCAAAAGTCAGAGTTAACTGAAATACGTTTTACGAGCAAAAGGTGTTTCAGGAGTCAGAGTGTGCCGCGAATTACATTCAAGATTTGCCCCAATGATAGATCATTTTGTAATCCCAGTGTAACCTTGAATATAAAATTGACATGGTTAAGAAGCGTCTTTGACTGAACGGTGAACAAGGATTTTTGAACTGCTACATCTGCAGCGGTATGAATAAACTCTAACCCATTGATTCCTGCTGTTGTATTTCTCTCTTGGCTCATGCCTTTTAGACTGTTTTTTGTTTTGTTTTGTTTTTTCATAAAAAGAGCAGTATTACCTCACTGGTAGAAAAAACAAAAAACAAAAAAAAGTTCTCCACAAATGTCACGGCACTGAATGTCCTCGCATTCTGCTTCAAGGTCTCAGAGAAACCACACGTTGGATGATGTGAGATCAAGACAAATGAGATTATTTAGTTTTCGCGAGGTACTTTCAGCAATATTGCGGCGGTTCAGTCTGTTTTATCTACCGACTTCTGATAGTGTGCTTCTGTGGTGTCATTCTGGGCTTATTTGCTCTGCTTGCAAAAGAAACAACTGTTAAGTGGGGCAGCGAGTGAGGCAGCCTTTATTTCAAAAGATATCAAAGCAAATAAATTGACTTGGGCTCCCAGGTAGCTTCCTCTCTGACACCATATAAAAATGTTTTCTAACAGCTACATTTGCACTGTTGCATTGTTCCCTGTGCACATTTGTTCAATACTAGAATTACTTTTTTTGATTTGAAAGTAATAATGGAGGTTATATATCTTAACTCTATAGTTCCAGCTCAGTGACTACCCTAATTAAATCTGAGTGAAATGACTCGTGAGTTGGCAGTGAATTATACTTTTGGCGCTGGTCTGTTTTTTCAAATGCTAAGCAGACAGTGACAGACTGTGCTCTGTTTGAACTCTGGCTGAGTCGACAGGACATATTAACTTTCTGCTGCTCTCCCTGTTAGACATGATGGAGCTAAAAATGCACATACGGGGGCCTTGTGTAAGTATTCACCCCCATTTGGTTTTTTTTTTTTTTTGCTCTATTGCATTACTGGAGTTAAAATGGATGATTCACATGACATGTGACTTCCACTTTGAAGGTGCAGGGTAGAACAGGTTGACTGCACACAGGTGGATGTTAATGAGCTAATTAGTGACTTCTGAAGTGAAGTTGGTTGGGCCAGATCTTATTCAGGGGTTTTTATAGCAATTGGACTATTTTTTTTGTAGGTTTGTTACATAAAACTCATACAATTCAATTTAAATTGCAATAAAACAGGTTAAAAAAAAAAACACCAAGGTGGGTGTAAATAATGAACACCAGCGTTTATATTGGACTTGTTGTGATTTTCTGGGTAGATGTGTGTTCACTTTTTAAACACACCCTGGAAGTGTTTTTGCTGCAGGAAAAATAAAATATTAAAATACATTTTTCTTTAAAAAATACATAAGGTTTAAATTGTGCATTTAAGTGTACACATAATTTTTTAATCTGTTTTTTATATCTCCTAAGCATTTTAAAAAGGAACTTAAATAAATAATCATTGTTATAAAATTGTTATAAACATTGTGGCCGTCTTTCAGACGCAGTGGGAAAAGAAACTCTCTTCTCGGCTCTATAAGATATTTCCCAGAGTCAGAATGCAGGCACTTTATTTTTGTCCCCGTGTTCTTTTCAAATGCCAGGTCTCAGCATGGTTCTGCTGTTTTCTCAGTTTTGAAACTAATCAAAGTGCTTGCAGCTATTTTCCTTATAATGATGCAGGCTCTGCAAACTCTATTGGAAGTCCTTTGTTATTAACTCCAATCTTAGCATTACTTAACCCGAGGTCCTTGAGACACAGAGATTCTGGCAAGTGGCCACACTTTCCATTAAAACCACACCAAGGCAGACAGCCTGACCTTTCCAGTCTCTTACTACCCCCTTTACTCACGAAGGTGCATCGCTGCTGAGCAGTATTTCACACCATTGAGTTTAAAGGAAAAAAGAGCACACACTAAAAATATGATGCTTTTTCCTCTTTGTGGATATTCACTTCTATCCACAGACGTGACAATGATCTGCCGTCAGTCATTTAGAAATCGAACAGGCAATCGAGAGAACGCCCCATAGTGATGCGCGACGACACTTTCGCAGCTGATGCGAGGCAGCTACGTTACAAACATGCAATCACTGAGCCGCATTCATTCTTGAACGAAATTCTTTGACTACACAGAAAAAGGCCCGGGAAGAGGGGCGGGGTATTCTTAAGGAAGTGCCAAGTACCTGAGAGGTACGTCAGTACTTTGACACAAAGATTGTACCCCTGAGCTCCCTTCGCCGACCAGCTCTGAGCTGCAACACCTCAGACAGTTTCTGCTCAATCTCTATGGAGCTCGTCAGTTAATTTAGAAAATAATTGAGAAAGAGCTGACTTCCTTGAACCCGGGCCCCATTTGACACAGTGAGGTGGTTAGCCTTTTACTCAACCTCCCCAGTCTATTAGAGTTGATACCATCACACTATCCACCTCTTTGTCTGGCTGGAAACTTCTAAAGGAGGACAATCTCCTGGGTGAACAAAAAGGATTATAGGAGATTACTAAAGCGCTCTTCAATCTCCAGGTTCAGGAATCTTGTTTTTTTTTTGGGGGGGGGGGCCCATCCAATACGATGTTATCCTCATGTGTCTGCACTCTTAAAGCATCTCTGGAGACAAGGTAGATAACATCAGCAAAAAGCATCTGTAATAATCCAAGAAATCATAAGAGTACACGGTTGCTTTTAAAAAAAAATAACTTTACAAACATAAATTGTTTTATTGGATCACATATTTGAGTGAGGAATTGGTTGGACTGTTCGAGTTGTACACCACAAATGTCTGGGAAAGTTTTTCTTTCCTTCATCCAACCAAGAGCTGAGACTTAATCCATTAACTGCAGAAACGTCTTGATCTGTGTCAGCTCCTCCAATAAACTCAAACACTCACAAATCCCAGATCAGCAGAGAAATTAGCCTATTTAGGATGCAGAGGGGACTTGGGGCTTCTCTACTGCAGTGTGTGTCTTTGTGTGTGTGTGTGTGTGTGTGTGTGTGTGTGTGTGTGTGTGTGTGTGTGTGTGTGTGTGTGTGTGTGTGTGTGTGTGTGTGAGCGAGCACAGATGCGAGGTGGGGTTGAGGGGCATTCGACTACGAGACTCGAGGGGAACGGCCTTGATGCCTCTGCGGGGAAGTGACAGATGCACGGTAGTGATGGGAAAGACAGGCGTTACGACCCGAGTGTAAAAAAGGATGAATGCAGCCACCGATCTCAGATGTACTTTTGCTGAGATGTAGAAAAGCTCTTATTCAATTTGCTGGCTTGCAGTTTTGAGATTTGCAAACCATGTAATCAAGTAATTTCCATTGCAGCGAATGTTCTTAACACAGTTAGCATGTCGCTGGGCGTGCGACGTCAGGCTACTTATATTTCAATGTCATTGTAACAGAGCTCTGGTCAGAAAGTGACAGAGCTTTTCCATCCACGCACTATTTTCACATTTTCTCCGGAGTGACTCATTGAGGAGTAAAAGGTTCAGTCTGACTCGTTAAATCTCTGTCGTCCTTGTGCTTCTGCTTGTTTTTGAACAAAATCCAGAGGCAGATCACAACATGAGCAGCAGGAGGTTTTTTTGTTGTTGTTGTTGTTGTTGTTTTTTTTGGGGGGGGGGGTCCTTCTACATCAGGGGTCTCCAACCTTTTTTTTAATTTTCCCTCTGAGAGCTACTTCGACAAAATGAAAGTGTCTGAGAGCTACTCATGTTCAGTCACATAGCTGAGCTCCACCCAAAGCAGCCGAATAAGCTTCTTTTATGTGAAAACCCCCAAATTGATACGCAACACAAACATTTTGTACCGTAACAGATGAAATTCAACAGCACGTGCATGCTTAGTTTCTGCATTTCTTTACATTTTCAATGAGGTGGCAGGGTATATATACAATATATATATATATATATATATATATATATATACAATTACACAGATGTAGCCTAAATGCATACTGCAGTGCACGCAATGCCTGTGTGGCCAAACTCGTTTGTAAATGGTCAAATAAAGCGTTCTAATATCAGATTTAGGAAAATCCAGTGTTTCATCTTCCGTTGGGATCAGCAGGTGGCGAGCTACTGCCAGCTCGCGAGCCACAGGTTGGAAACCCTTGTTCTACTGGAACAATTTTAATAATTCCTTGCATTAAAAATCGGGCCTTCGCACCACCTCGGTGCTCGGTGACCCACCCTGCTATTATTGGAAACTCTTGCCTGTTTACACCATTTACATACTGGAAAATGTTTAAAGGAATAGCCAGACATTTTGAGAAATATGCGTATAATACCATCTAATTATCTGTCACTTCAGCGCACAGCAAATTTGCAGCACCTCGCTGGTTAGCTCGTCTTATTATAAAAGTCTGAATAAGAGAGGAAACATCTAGCCCTGCCTCTGCTCAAAGGTAAAAACCCACTTGCCACCATCTCTAAAGTTAATTAACATCCCCTCTCCAGGAGGTGACTTACCGTAGTGCTGTTGTTGCCACGCG
The DNA here is from genome assembly GCF_029030835.1 of Brachyistius frenatus. NCBI lineage: Eukaryota > Metazoa > Chordata > Actinopteri > Embiotocidae > Brachyistius > Brachyistius frenatus. The sequence continues at coordinate 321,337 of NW_027210664.1, forward strand.
GTTGCCAGGTAACAAGTACAGACTGCACAAAAGCCACTGCAGCATGCAGGACAAAAAAAAATGATCTTGGAAACTGGCAAGCTTTAATGTTGCTGGTACTGAAGGAACTTTTGGTTTCAGTACGTGAACGAAATCAACTTTTTGCTTGGGTCACGCTTCATATTTAGCACACTAGACATTAGAGAGTCTTCTCATCGAACTAAATTGTTCCCCAAAATGTCAAACAGTTCCTTTGAATACACTTAGAGAAAAATCACAAAGAAATTTGTGTTTTTTTTTTTTTTGGTGGTAAATATTTAGACCGCTGAAAGCCTGACCCGCTTCCTAATTGCTGCCCCGACATGCGGTAAGCGCAGGTAGAAAAAGTGATTGTCGGAAATGCCATCTAATTACAGACGTGGAGGTTTTCAGTCCAGCCACACGCCGGCTGATTTCACTGATTAGTCGCTCCACTCTTTCTGAATGTGTGATTATCAGTGTCATTTGCTGCTCTAGTGTGACGTTTCTGGGCTTCGCTAATTAGAAAGCGAATAATATGGACACACCTCTAAATCAATTTTTTTTTTTTTAAATATACCTCTAGGGACACCCTCTGATTTAGATGCATAGTTTAAAGTTAAAACATGTTAACTTTTTCGTACTACACTTTTTGGATATAGTCCTCTTTCAGGGTGCAGTATATTGTGTTTGATAGTCATTTTTTTAATCACTCACTCCGTTTTACATTCAATTTCTTTTGATTATTCGTCCCTGCTAGAAACTGTACCATAAGAGAAGTTGCGACATCTCTTCTGAACACTTTCTTAGTGAATAGTCATCAGATCATGAAACAGTTTGATGATTTCAAAGTGCCCATGTTTGCCTTGGCCAGCACCTCTACTGAAGTAGAGGCACCATCTCTTTATGTATTCATTTTCTGAATTAATGACTTTTTCATTAATTTGAAAACCAAATGCCTGCAACATCCACCATTAAATTAGATGCTCTTAACCTGTCATATGTCAGATAATTGATATCAAACACATTGGAATGATTATGATACAAATACCAACTACTCAAACGTCAACATAATCTATACTAATACATCAGATCTCTGGAATTAGACCTCATACAGCTTGAATGGGTGCAAGACATTGTAAATGTGCTCGAAGGCAACTTTACTATTTTATATGCAACATTGGAGAAATTACTCATAAACAAGAATAGCATTGGCCGTACAAAATACTAAAATTATTGCAACACAGCAGCAAACCAGACGCGTTTGTTTCCCTCTGCCCACATTAATTCCCCTCAGGCCTTCCGCCGTTATCAGTTATATCAGTTACATTAGTGTCTTTACAAAGTCCGTGTCATGCTCATTTATTTCTTCGGCAACGTAAATCTAATCCCAAATTCATATATTTCTTTCTGCATGCCACATGAAACCATCAAAGACGCGTCAGTTACAATTTTACACCCTCATTTGGATCTTTTGTTTTCAGTGGAGACAAACAGCTACCTTATTGTCGTTCTCGGAGTTAATTATTCAGATAAGACGTATGACCTCTGTGTTGTTTTGTACAAAGCTATTAGCACATCTGTCTTATCTATGAAATGTAGAATGCATAGTATATTTTTAAGGTGGTTATCGGTGGTTTTATAATCTGGCGTGAGGGTAGACCAAAGATAAAAGCAAATGGAGGAAACTTGTATTTATTTTTTTTGTTGAGGACGTTTAAGTTTAACAAAATCTTAGTTTACAACTCACAATGTGAAATCCATGGACAGTGCATCAATAAAATGTTACAATTATTTTACTTTAATCGTTTGATGAATCTGGTTTATTTGACATCTCCTCGGTTTCAAATTAATCAGATGTGGCAATATTGAATTTACGTAACCTACATTACTCACGTGATTCCTTATTTTAACCCAATGAACTCATTTTTTCCTAAAACCGAACCACGTAGGTTTTGGCGCTTTAACCTAAAACCAAATTGTGATCGTATCCCTTTTAATCCAAAACAGGATCTTTTGTTCCTGGCTTTTTTAACTGCACCACCAAATGTAAATCATTTCAACATTTAGGGGTCGTCAAGATGTATTCTTTTTTTGCAATAAACATACCAAACTATAATTTAGCTATCGATTGGCTACAGATTGGCAATACAGCCCTGCAGTACCTTAAAGGCATAACGTTATAACATGCTCCAGCAACATCCACAGGTGCTCCTTAGTTTGATCACGGAACATTAAAGTGCAGTAATTTAATTTAATTGAACAGCTGCAAGCCATTAAAAGCACTTAACGATATATTTAGTAAACCTTTCAGGAGCCCAACAGTTCAGGAATGTTTTGCTGCGACACCTTGTTTTATATCAGCGTCTTGTCATCTTCTGAGGTTGAGACGTGCGTTATGCTGCGATATACTGCAGCTATGCTCAATTTACCATATAATCCAATTTCCAAATAGTCGTACGGGTGTGTCGTTGGTTTCAGCTGATGTCGTCAAAACCACAAAGGCTGGAAGGAGAAGCAGGTATAAGTGTTCACTTTGTCTTGCTGAGGATTTGGGTCAAGTCTGAGACAATCCTTTGGGTATTCCCTCAATGCCATATGTGCAGGCCAAAGGCTATCATTACCCTCTGTCCTCAAACGATCTCTCCCTCCACCTCGTGGGTCTTGTAAAAATCTGTCACTGCTGTATCGGGCCAACGGACCAAGGTCAAACGGGAAGCTGGGTGTCTACCGTGTGTGTGTGTGTGTGTGTGTGTGTGTGTGTGTGTGTGTGTGTGTTTGCGTGTCCTTTTTAATCCTGCAACTAATACGCGAGTTTCCCGGTGACAGCGAGCCAGGTACATGTGGATACGAGGAGGTAATGCGCTGTGAGACAGATGCGAGAGCGGCTTGGTGCCTCGAACGTGGCCGCGTGCCAACACAACTGCTTTTAAGACTCGGGCTTGGCTTATTGAAGATCACATTGCGAGTGCGACTCCCCCTGCCGTGTGCATGTTTTTCTCCACTGACCGCTGGAGGTCCTTGTCCTAATTTGAGGAAGGAGGGGTTGTTTTGCCGGCGGCGAAAACAACAGCCGACTTGTATGAATTAATGTGTGTGGGCTGGAATAGTGCTGCGTAGAGAGTGCAGCTGGATCGGCCCTTTCGATCACTTCCCCACTACTCCTCTGCAACGCCCCGCGCTGAATTACAATGCGGACAAGATGCCGAGTCAGCTCGAGCAAAGCAAGCCATCTGACGTGTCTGAGAACACGCCGCACATGGTCAGGGGGAGAATAGTCATTTTTAGTTTTTACTCGTCAAAAAAAGGATTTAAAATAGATCTCAACTACACCGGCGTGGAGTTGATAGATCGTAATATGTGGCGTCGCATGAGAAAGAGAGTTTTCATTCAAAAATTTGGCATTGCTTCTGCCTCGCCACACCACTGTGAAATTGCTCCATCAATCCCCGCTGCCTTCTCCCTCGAGGTAAAGTCAAGAATATTCAGCAATTCATTTGTGTTGCTCATTCAGCAAAGAATTTTGTGTTTTACACGGGCGGTATGGTCTCAAAGGGACCAACGCTGGTTCAAGACAGCGATGAATCAATTCATACAAGTGGATTGTTGTTCATGTTAACTGACAGCAGCAGCAAATGCAAGCATGCAGAACTTAGGACGTGTGTGTGTGTGTGTGTGTGTGTGTGTGTGTGTGTGTGTGTGTGTGTGTGTGTGTGTGTGTGTGTGTGCGTGCGCGTGTGTGGTGTGTGTGTATACACGCTTTGTGACACAGATCAGCAATGAACACACATGCACACACTTGCAACAACACATTTATCGCATCATATAAAAGTGCTACGTCTTGCACTTTAGAGAGTTTATTAACATTTAATAGATTCTCGTAGAGACCTCTCAGACAACAGATGGATTTTGAAAACACTGCCTGCCGAGGCTCCCTCCCCCCGTCCCCTGCTCCTCCACCTCCTCTTTCAGACAGGAGGAAACAATGGCTTTCTGAAGGCATCCCTACGAACGTCTCCTTTGACCCCTTGAGGAGTTAGTTATGGCCTCGCATGGAGCGGATTGCGTGCCGAACCATATAGCGGCTGTATGAGTAGTCCGTTACTCTACTCTCGGACGTGCTGTAATAACAGAACAGGATGTTCGCCGCGAGCTGCACAGACTCGTCACAGCGTGACACACACATCATATTCAGAGATCGACGACAAACTCCCCATTTATAATATCTAGTCACCGTGCTCGTGAAAGATTTCACAGGACAAATCTCCGTTTCCCGAAGCACGCTGTAATACCACACCTGTTTTGGGGTCGACGGAGAAATATGGCTGTCCTTGTAGGATACTGTAGACTATTCTGGCACTGTTTCCGTAGGTGGGGTCGTCGGCATCGGACGCCGTCACTTGCAACACAGACGTGCCTAAAAGTGAACACAGCAAAAGAAAATTATCTTCTGAAAGGGTTTCAAATGTTAATGCAAGTACATTGATGTGTGATTGTGTAAAGCCTTTTTTTTTTTTTATGTTGCGTATCACCGAGCAACCATTTCTGGTACATTCAGATCCGCTAAGAATTGCTGTGCACAAAATCTGAATGTCTGATAACTGTTCGGCAGAGAGGGATACTTAACATGCTGGAGAGAGACTTGCATCTTAAAGGAGTCACTTCATTTAAACCTAAGAAACAGGGAGCTGACTAACAAACATTTAGCTCAACATTTCACATGAATAATTGAAAAAAAAAAAATCACTTATTAGCCACTTAGCTCACAGGTTGCTATTATGTAATCACAAAATACATAATTTGTCGATGATTAGAAAAAAAGAATCGACTGAAAAACACTTCTATCTTTGTGGTTCAATTTAACACTTCAACTATTGCTCAAACAGCATTACAGGCTTCATTAACTCATTATAATTGCATGATGAGTGCATTGTAATTGCACTGCAGGCTTACATAATGCATTAGTATACGTTAGGATTGTGTTGTGATTGCGTTAGGAGACATACAGTCTGAGCTATATGGTACATCTCAGCCTGTAAATCTTCTGGACACTTGCTGTGTTGTTGTCCTTCGGGAATTAAACTAAATTAAACAAGTGAAACTCACTCCGCTGTGTCCCACCAGATGTGATTTATTTTTTTGTCCCGGAAACCTGGAGGAGCCGAGTGAAATGCCAACCATAATGAACCATGCACTCTACAGTATGCTTGTGCACTCTGAATCTCTGTCAAACTCGCAGCGAAAATTGTACTGGGAATTTTAGGATTGCTTTGGAGGCTGAACTGGTTCCAAATCATCTGTCGAGTAAAACGTATTAGTGCATGATTTAACTGACGGACCTCAAATTGTTCTGTGTTATTGGCATGAGTCACATCTTTGACCTCGTATTATTAGGATTTCAATTCAATGGTTTTTATATAACTCTTCGAAGAACTAACAGCTTCTCAATATTTTTTTCATGTTGGTAAAAGGTTCACATTATTGCATTACTCTGACTAATAATGCACTCATTATGCACTTCTAATAGACTGTGCAGTGCGCTTGGCTTTGCTCATTTTCCACTTCAACTTAAGTGATAAAGCGTTGTATACGGGCTATATTTGTCGAACACTTGCATTAAAAGGTTGGATTGTTCTCATGAAAAAGTGAGCACTCAAGAATCAGTGTGCATGTGTTTCCTGAACAAGATCTTTACACCTGGTTTGACTGTTTTTACACTATTCCATCTCACATCACACATTTGACCCAAAAATATTGGCTAGTAGGGGAGTAAAAGCCTCTCTTGAACCGCAGTAAAACCATCCTTTCATTTTACAGTCTTTCTTCAGAATAAAAACACTTAAACTCCAATGATAGACAAAGAGATTCACAAAGCAACCATCAGCTACCGATGAAGAGGGGCCTGTTGTTGGTTTCAACTCTTAAACACCCAACATGCCTCCAGAGTGCGACCGTTTTTGACCATTTTAAATGGTCGTACTGAAGTGTAGACTTTTGCCATTGAACAAATATTATAAACATGTTTTCTGACCTCTTCTTAAAGCAACATTATTTGACTGTTTTGGGGCGTTTTAGTTTCGAATGTCCGTCTGAAATCTCCCTCAGGAGGCGTGGCGAGAGAAGGGCGCTGGTTGGAGCTCGATATGTAAGGTCAGAAGGATTTATAAGTTCTTTTAGTCTTGACAGTTTTAGGCATCACTGGTATTTCCGCTGCGGTGCGCAGGTTAACGGCCAACATGGCCAACGGTAAACTAGCAGAGTGATCGAGCGGGTGCGTGAAGGAGAGCGGAGGTGTGGCTGCTGTCAGGCCAGACAGAGGCGGGCTGAGTGGTGCAATGCTGGGTAAACAGTGTAAACCTTGATTAAACATGTATATTGGCCCACATTTTGCACTATTAATAAATGATGCTGTCCTTGGAGTAAAGCAGAGTTCCTGGGTTTTATGTAGATCTGGTACATGTTTCTTGTTGCAGTGGCATAAATGCGTTGCAATTCCAAGGAGCTTGTTTTGAAAATGAGATTTAATCAACCTTACTTTTTCATATTCATAAAACTTTCAATAGTGTCAGCAGTCCATTAAAAGTTCTTGGTAATCTTTGCATCCCGCTGTGGGAGATCGAAGGTGATTCCGAAATAATCACCTGCTTGAAAAAACCTTCTGGAAACTGTGTTCAAAATACAGGATACCGATAATCCCTCCCGTTATGAACCTAGTCACATACTGTCATGTTTTTACTTTCACTTTCATCACCTTCCTTAAGTTTCAATGGATCTATCTGCCCTGACCTCGCTGGACTACAAAATGTTATGCACTTTTAAAGGATCAAGGTTGGTCTCTGAAACTGGATTACAACCGCCTGGCTCCCTTCATCCTCCCTCAACCTGAGTCAAGGCTGCTTCATCCCCACTTTCATTTGACGGGGAAATTAAAAAAAATCCATTACATGGGATGTGAACTGTAATCAAGAAGTCGGTAGAGAGTCAACGTGCTCAAGTAAGATGACATCTAAAACGCGTCAATGTAGATGCAAGTGCTGGTTTTCAGAGAGGTCTGCCACCAGGCGTTGAAGTTAATTTGAAATTTTGAAAGCAAACCCAAATGTGGGACAAGTAATAAAATTGATTGGTGTTTTACGATAGACAGCAGCTGATTGGAAATAACAGGAAAACAAACATGTGTTATGTCCTTTGTGTGCAACCTTCAAATTTTATTATCTTTCTAGAGGGTTCAGCACTTAGCAATCTGTGCAATTCTGCTCCACATTACTTCCAATAACATTCATTTATTCTTAACTGTCCATCTATAAAAGCTCTCACCTCGGCCTCTGAGTGTTGTAACCACTATTAAACTTGGATTTTTCTCAGAAGTGAAACGGTTGACAGGAAAGCGGAGCTACTATCTCCATTTAGAGACATCTCAACAGGGAAAGATACAGTTGGGAAATTGATACTCCTTTTGTCTAGCACTCAAAAAAAAATAAAAAAAAATATGATTGTATCACTGAAGAGGAAGGTACGAAACATTTAAACTACCTGGCACGAGCCCAGCTAATCAATTTAGACAGGAAAAAGAACATCACAACCAATTAGCTGCCATTTTCCCAGACAGCCCCTTCCTACACTTGGGAGCCCCAGTATTGACAAATGCAGGGGCGGATTAGTGCTCTGAAGTGTGAGGACAGTTGATTGTTACAGCTGATTTGACGCAGCAGATGCTGAACCGAAGAGAAATTACTTTAATGGACATGAGCAAAAAAGGGAGGTGGCAAACCCCCCCAAAGAAACCCCCAAAAAGGCTAATTATTTTCCCCTTCACAGCCCTTAATTTCTTCCCTTGGGTCATCAATGATGATTGATTCTTTTTGTGCAACCGATGATGAAGTTTGCAGCCTGCATTGAAACTTTTAAATGAGTAGTCTTGTTAGAAGTAAATGAGGGATGCCAATACACAAGATTAGTGCTGCAAATTTATTTGTCATTCTCTCGTGCATTCATTCAGAGCTGAAGATAACAGCAACTGTCGTATCTAATAATCAAAATCCTTTAATGCACAGTTTAATAATTGTTTTATCTTTTAGCTTTCACTGAACCTAAAACTATAATTTTCATTATGTGCCAATAAATATTATTCTACAAAGCAACCGGAACATACAGTTGCAGCACTCAGAAGAGATTAAGACATGACACAGCCGAGTTAGAAACAAATATACTGGCTGGTAAAGTTGTATGTGTGTCAGGGCTTTCTGTTCATGAATATTCATCAATGCAAGCAGGGAGATATTGACTGTTTATAAAGAGGGCGCCCACAGGTCTATCGGGGTTTGCATATTTAATCGCCGTTTCACATTTCCATCTTCTGCCTACACGGCGTTGATGAAGCCGTTCATTTTTTTCTCCATTTGAGGTATTCTTTAATAAGTATTTTCTACTTCTTTTCAGCGACTAAAGGGATTATTTTAGACAAGACAGATGTAAATGGAATGATTTCAACAAACTGTCAGCGCTCCAAATTTACTATCTTACAGTATATGTGAAGGAAAGAGCAGTCTGACAGCGGCTTGGCTGCCGTTCGGGCAACCTACATGTGTTTTCCAAAGAGTTGCTGTGAAATATTGGAGTATCATACTTTTTTTTTGAGCCACTGTGCTCTGAGGCAAGGATCCACTGGACTGAGATGAGGGTGGCTTTTGTTCAACCCGGGCTAAAAACAGAACAGTGAGAATGAAGAAAAAAATCAAGCGTAGATGTTTCGCCACACGGATGCGGGAGCGTACGAGGAGCAGCAGTCCCAGCGGAGGTGGAGAGAGGCTTTCGCTTTCCTCCGTGATGTGGAGGACTCCGCCGTCTCGATGGCGGGGATCGCTGTGGAGGCCCTATTGAGTTTTTTTTTTTTATAAAGACCTGCCCACCCGGGAGGAGGGAAGCCATCGCAGCAACCAGAAAACAAAGATGAAAAAGAGGACTTGGCCGGCTTACAGAAGATCAAACATTGCGGAGAACATTATCACAGAGAGGACAAAAAAACAAATGCTGCACGGGATAATAGCATGTTTGATCGTGCTCCTTCATGCTAATACCCTCTTCTAATCCGTTTTCTGCTGCGTTTGGTCATGCGTCTTCTTGAAACGTACACAGTATGTAAAGTCAAAAGGTCTTTCCCTTTACGGCGGGGATACAATTGATTATAAACATGAAGAATATCTAAAAAGGAACAAATACAACAGTCAAGTTCAGACACTTCTTTTTCATCTTTCAAACAGTTCAAAGGAAGTCTCACTGCTATTGACAGCATAGAGCAATCATTTGAGGCTTCGGTTTATTTTGTAGTACTACTCACCCACTTCAGACATCTCAGGCACCGTAGCTACGAAGGGCCCATCTGGAAATTTGGGTGCATTGTCATTGATGTCTTGTACTTTGATGATGAATTCCGACTTTGGTTCCAGGGCCTCCTCCGTGTTGCGGTCCAAGGCTTGTGCATGCAGGACATAATGTGTTTTCCTCTCTCGGTCCAGGCTTTTAGTGGCGTGAATATCTCCTGTCACCTCATCGATCATGAATATAGTCCCGGCTCCGTCCCCGCTCAGAATGTACCTGACAGATCCGTCGCCTTTATCTGAGTTCGAGTGAAGCTGCAAAGTAAAGCAGACAGAAGGCGCGTGAGTGGACAGGGAAGAACGTCGGCGAAATCGTGTCTGATGGTCGATGGAGTTCGCGATTGCAAAGTATGAATCACGGTTGTAAAATGTACGACAGAAACAGTTCATTGCTGTAAAATATCTGCAAGAGAAACGTTATTAGGAGGGAGTTGCTGAAATCATTGGTTGATTAATTGATTAGTCAGTTCACATAGATAGTCACACATGTTGGTAAACAGTTAATAGTTAATACATCTTTGGGTTTTTAGACTGACAATAAGGCAAAATTTAGAGCCACTAGTTTGGGAGCTTGGAAACTGTGATGCACATTTTTTCACCAGTTTGATTTTTTTTTTTTTAGATTACAAATCAAGTGTTTACAATATTGATACAAAATGATCAATAGCTCTACTCCATCCAGAGGCGTGAGGCTGGGCTGCATAACAGTAGCTATATATGTACTGAACATATACCATCCTCTACCAAGGCCATTTAGACACACATGCCTTCCATGCAGCTTCTTAGCAGGATTACTGCAGAACATGGTGGTCCTTAACCCACATTTTCAGCTTCAGAAAAATTCCCCAACATCTAACTCAGACATTACATTATTCAATATTCCTCTCTTGGGCTCGACTGTTCCCGAGCATCACTGAAGAAATGCATCTTTAGAGATTAAAGTTTGGGGGGGGGGGGGGTGGGGTCGGGGAATCCTTACAAGACTGTTAAAGATGGAAGAGCGCTGCCTTCTTCCTCACCAGGAGACAGAGGAACGAGCGAAAGCCGAGCCACTTTTTCAGCTATAATTGATACCAAGAGGATTAAGACCTTCATGCCAATAGCTCAGATGCAGAGCAGCTTTAAACTTTACAAATATATTTTACAGTACCACTGGATTTCAAAAGCAGAGCACCATGGTAACATCATCATTTAAAAATTTGGATTTTCACCCATGAATAAAACATACTAAGAAACACAGGCTTTTCTTTCACATTTGTCTGCCTTAGGGAATTGTCCCAGTTGAATATTACAGAACAATCCATTTTTATTGTGCTTCGGCATCACTTTACATATTGATGGCACTGGCTGTATTTTTGTTTTTCATATTTGTAGATACACATCTGTGAGCTGTGAACACATCTTTGGATTTCCAAAGCAACACCACGGTCTAGTCTCCAAACGAGATTTAGACAGGTCTTTGGAGAACATAACGTGCACAGTATACATAATTCATGGAGATAATATGTTACTTCTCCCATTATAATACACAAACAGAATGAAAACGGATGGATATTACAGAAATATATATATATTTGCAAAGTGCCAAGTTGTAGCGACTGATAGAAAATAAGAAAACGGCATGTTATCAGTGAAACTAATTTGCATCCAATTTAGACGACGTTAACTTTGAAGTGATAGCAACATCTCGGTTGTATGCCAATTAGCAGGATCTGTCAGATAAAAGAGATCTGACACACGTCACTTTGGATTGTCACAATCCAATCACGTAACTAACAGAGCTCCTACATCTGTACCTGAACCGCAAGCTTGAATTAATAAATAAACAATATTTTACGTTTTTTACAAAACGAATGACAAACAAAGGCTGGTAGGAACAGCAGTCACAAGCTCAGACTGATATTTGACTCTGCAGGTGAAACATTTGCAGCAATAGTGTTTCCAGGGAGACGTACGGTGTTTCCACAAACCGTACGTCTGCATCGTCTTTCAGCAGCAACAGATACAGCTGATTAGGATTCAGCAATATAAAATATATAGAAACATTGAAAGAAGAAAAATGTTCTCGACCCCCTTTTGGCACCGAGGTGGAAAAAAACTCTCTCATACTGGGCTGTCGGACGCTCGAAGTCCGACTCGAACCGAATTGCGGAGACACGCGTGTGCGCTCGCTGAGCTGACGATGTGCTGAGATGTGAAATATCGCAACCGGCGAGCCATAGAACACTTTCTCCCAAACACTCCCAATTAGACCCATATCACTGGAACGCACAGTGCAGCCATGAGTCTCCCACAGAAATAGTTCAGCAACAAACTCGAACATTACCAAGAGGCTTTAAGATGCTGCTGTTTATGTAATGGAAGAAGACACGAGTGAGCAAACTGATGGAACATAAGTGACGCGAGATATTAGCTCCATATAAAGTGGGATTCATATGAGCTCAGACCGACAAGAATCTGACAAAGAATTGAGTTTATTTTCAGTATATATATTCTCAATTTGTAGCTCATAAACGAACGTTTGCCGTTTTTTGCTACTGGGGAAATCGAATCGCTGGCCGACCGCCAGCTGTGATTTTGCTGTAAACAATAACTGGTGCAGTCTCTGAACTGGGACACGGTGCTGCAGGCTACAGACAAGACACTTTCACAGTAACCTAAATATAGAAGCAATTGATCATTATGCTGTTCAATTTATCGAGGGCATTACATACCGGCACCTAGTATTGACTGAGCCTCGTTAAATGGTCTTTGTCCTGTCATTGGGTTACGTAATTAATTACTGTTTGAGCGCTGCTAATCCTCCACTGGTCCTCGATCAGACCCCTCAATACCGGGAAACCTGAATACCTGTAAAGTGCATTAGGATGCACGTGTGTGTGTGTGTGTGTGTGTGTGTGTGTGTGTGTGTGTGTGTGTGTGTGTGTGTGTGTGTGTGTGTGTGTGTGTGTGTGTGTGTGTGTGAAGGAAAAGCTCAATGAATTAGCTTGTATTACAGCTCTTCCTGCACTTAATGATAAGTACAATCACAGTGGTGCAAATGTATATTGAAAGAGCTGCACCACTAAGTAATCTAAAATGTACAAGCTTTTCAAATAGACAAATTCCCCTCAGGGGCAATCAAGGTTTCATTCATTCATCCAGTCACACACAGAGAGAAGTTATTTAACATGTCGGAGGTCCTCAGACCATTTAATCAAAACCTGGACCAGCAAATAAATTTATAATTAGAAAGCCACTATTGATTGCAGGCCCGACTCCTGATGAGAGCTGACTGTCCTCACCGCGGTAAATATCAAGCCGTTAATTAGACGGGAAGTCAAAGATCCTGTTGGATCAGGTCGTTAATCAGACGCTGGATTGTACCAATATGAAATACTACCTACAAAGCGAAAAATAAAAATGAAATCTGACCGTGTTTACACATCAGTGGCGGTGTAAGCGGGGGGGGGGGGGAATTACTCAGCTGACATGGTTTGGCCTATTTCTGTGCGCTCGCCTTTAATTTAGTGCCAGCCATTTAGAAATATCAGCTTCTAGAGCTTCTGGCTGTAGTTAGATAATCAATTCCTACCAATAAATTGAATCCTTCAAAATGATAAGAGAATTGGAGTTATTACTTAACAGTCCACTTCCATATCTACAGCGAGCGTACATCCACTTCTGTCCCGCAGCACTCCGCTCCAGCTCATGAATGTAATTTTTGAGTCCAGTCAGACTGCTAATTTAGCCATTGACTTCCGTCAATGCAATAAATCATGCTTGGCAAAAGGGTGAACCGATGATGCATTGGGTGACTACTACCTTCCAAGATCTATGGGTGATAAAGGTGTCAACAGGTTGCGGGCCATTACACAAACATCACAGGCTCAAAGGAGAGCAGCGTCAGGGCAGCTGAGAGTGGAAACAATATGAAGGTACACAACGCGTTCATCAGAAATCATTACGCAATAAGGATAAGTATTTTAAGATGTTCTCAGTACGTTAGGTCTTTACTATCATCTTCCACAGTACTCCATCAGGGCCCATTGTGAACCATTGCTTAACACGGCCTACGTCTTACGCAAATGTCAGACAGTCTGACCTTTTTGAATCATCAGTATGATCCTAAGCTTTCTGGACTCCCATTAAGAAACCGAGGATCAAGAATTTTGCAGATATCCACACACACACACACAAAAAAAAAAATAGCTCTCAAACACGTATTCTGCTGAGCAAATTATATTCATATGTCTGCAAATTAAAACTGCAGCGAGAGGAAACGCAGGACCGAGGTCAGTGCACAGGCACTGAAGGTGCAACATAATGTGAGAAAAACATGAAACTTCTGTTACATAAATTCAGCTGAGCAAACGTGTTCCTTCGTTATCTTCAAAATACAAGGTGCTGAGTAATTTCCACGGCGGATTGGGACTGCCCCCCCCCCCCCTCTTCTGAAGTTTCAGATGATTTGCTTGTTGAAACCTCTCTAAACGGGCCTTATCGACTAACTTTCATAACCCCCAATAAGTGAAAGTCTGCCGGGATCAAAACATTTCTAAACTCAGGTTACCTTCAATTATACCAAACACTCACAGGAATATGGCTTATAAGCAGTGGCGAGTGGACTTGGCAGACTTTTTTCGCCCCGGGTTTTGCCTTCCAGGCTACATGCAGACGACCTTTACCGCCTGATTGCGGCATCTTCTTGAGGCCACTGGCGGCCAGATAGAATGATAGAAAGATAAGTCTTGCGTGGGTGTTTTTTTTTTGTAAGGTTAGGGTTAGATTAAATCTGCGATTGGGAGACCCCTGACTTTGTTGCTGCACCCGTACAGTGTCCATTATTTCCGTTAAGGATGCCATTTACTGTATAGTTCACATATTAGCTTCTCTGATTGTATAAAAACAGACTGAGGGCAATTTTCTGTCACACAATTTCCAAACCAGTGCTCAACTTCTCTGTAGAGGGTGCTGCTACTGTGATCCGGCTCCAGTGTTTGGGATATTTTATTTATACTTCATTAATTTTGATCACACAGAAAATTTCATGACGACCCGCCTTAATGCAATTAGTGTCAATTTTGTTAAACCGCATAACGGGCCTGATATGAGCTTAACGTGTAGTGCAGTGCCGAAGAGGAATGGCGGGGGGTGAGGGGGGGGGGTGCAGTAAATGTAAAAATAGGAGAATATTTTACACATGCTGATCAGAGAAGCCCAAGGAAGTTATGAGGAAGGTGAAATATGACCTCCGAGTTGTTGTTCTGTCGTCTCCACACAAACACTTTCAGGAATCCTTTTCATCCACGGGGCATCAAAACAAGGGATTTTGTTTATCTCTCTGTCTCGATGGGCGACTTTATTAAAGACGAGAGGAATATATGACTGGCATGTGGCTGGCAGCCCGGCAGCTGGCGATGCATTTCTGAGGAATTTAAAGAGATCAACAGAGTCTGGGGCTGTAAAGTCGCATGGCGAAATCAAACCTATCATTTCATCATATACTCACAGGAGCAATCCAGAAGAAAGAGTATCTTAACTTTCTTTTGTCAACAAGCGATGTGTTTTCCACTGACTGGCCTCCGTAGACTCAGAGTAGCCTTAAACTGTTTGTGTTCTCAAGCTAATTGGTACTCGCAGCCAAACAGTTTACCTTTGGTTCAGTCTTATCGTTTGTCAGGTGTCTAAGTCAATTACAACAGGAGAGGAGATTTCAGGGGGGGGGGGGGGGGACAATCCTGTAACTCGACAGAGATCCGACACTAAAACATTTTTTTTCCGCAACATTAAACAGTAATTCTTCTCATTGCAGCACTGCTGGAAAATATACTGCAATAAAGTTAATGGGTAAGATATGTAACCGAACTAAAGCAGTACCTGATAGTTACACCGTCACTCATTTGGTCTGTCAGAGATGCTGACGAATAAAAAGGCAGAAATTATCTGTCAGAGTCTCTAAAGCATAGTGTGCAAATTACACTGATGAATAACAATAGCTGTAAGCAGCAGCTTTAGGTATATTTTTTACTGCACCTTATGTACATGCTGAGCAATTCATTTGGTTGTCTGATAAACGTAAACATTCCTAAATGTTAAAAGCTACCAGATAAAATACATTATTATATAAACCAGTAATCCGAAGATCACTTTTCCTTTTAACTGACGTACTAAAGAAAAATAAACAAGCTAATGACTGAATATTGGTGATTATTAGTATTATTCACATTTTTATTGAACTAAATACGACATTATTATTATAGTTTATTATTTTTGCATTGCTTGTTTGGACCTGTGGACTGTACTATGACCTTACTGGGTTGATTAATCATCAGGTTAGATTACATCTACTGTTACTCTTACTATGTATTTATTGAAAACTAATGGGTAAATTTAGGTTGGGTAAATATTGTCTGTGCTCTGATGAATGTAGTTTTTATATCCATAAGTAATGATATGAGGATATATAACTCTTAAGTGCAGTTATTTATCTTGTTTAATTGGATTTTAAATCCAAATATAGGCTGCTTTTATTACATTTGAACTGTTGCAACTCTATTATTGTGGATTAATCTAAATTGCTTCTGTATGCTGCTGTAGTGAAAAAAATTCCCCTCAGGGATTAATAAAGTAACTACCTAACCTAACCTAATTGTTTTCTTTATTTGCTATTTAATTGTTTTGGCTAAAAGAATGTCCAAAAAATAGCATTTCATTGCAAATGCTAATATTTGATTATATTACCCTCTTCAGTACACCAATATAACAACCTTAATATAGGAAAAAAAGAAAACCAACAGAAGGTTTTATGAACAGTTGTAAATGGATTAGCACAAAACTTGCATAATGTCAATAGCAGTCACGAAGGACCCTTTTCTCCCCCGTAAAAGATAGAAGATTACAACGCGCTGTCACTGGGCCAACGGGACAACATGCACCACGACAGCGTTTAGTCTTCTTTTAGATATAACCACCTTGCCAATTAGTCTGTTCCTGCCAACTTTTCTGCTGAACAGATATAGAGCTGACTGGCCACCTGGTTCGGTGGTAATCAGCCAAAAGGCTTAGAAGTGGCTGCAATTCAGCCAGACATAACTCGTGTCCCATTTTAGGTAGAGTCGAGGACATTATTTGAAGTCTGTCTGTCTGTCTGTCTGTCTGTCTGTCTGTCTGTGAACTTTAATGCGGCATGGGGAAATATCAACTCTGAAAAAAGGAGTACATGACATGTAACACAATTTTCACAATTACACAGCACTGGCAGAGGACATGCTCTATTGCGTGCCATGCTGTTTCATTATTAGTTGCTACGCAGTTTGACCTTCGTCTTTTTCACTCTCCACTTCTTCTCTTTTCTTCACTGGCTTTGTCGTTCTCACTCTACAGATCCCGATAATGTACGTGTCTGATTTCACTGCATTATTGTTGAATGCCCTTTGTAATGCCGTGGCTGTATTCAGTGTACAGATCCACATAATGTGTGTCTGGCTTGGCTTGTTTGCTTGTGGCTTGTTTCAAAGGATGTTGCTTTAGTACTGATATACCTGTTCATTGTGAACTGTGTGGAACGGGAACAACACGGTGAACAAGAGGAAGATGTGTTTTGGGGGCAGGAAAATAATGAATCAGGGGATGGATGTGACAGTACTATGAAATCTTGGATCTATTTGTTTTTTATACCAGACAAACGGCAATGATTTTCCAGCAAGCTACACTCCCAAATCGTTCAAATTCAAGTCGATCTCCACTTGAATAATCTGATATCGATTCATAAATCCCAAGATCAGCCACGTAAATCTTGGAAGGACCACCCGCGTGCCTTCAGAGTTTTAACGGCATCGACTTACTCGTCTACCGTGCTACAGTTTACGTGTAAATTTATGCGAGAGGTCCTTAGAAAGCTAAGATTTCAAGATACAATCACCCCGACAGGTTCAGTAAACAGCTTTGTCAGACCACCACCAAATATACAGACAAGTACAGTATTGAAGTAGCTCACATAGAAAGTCTCATAGTTCACCAACAAATCGAGTAAATCCAATCCAGTAAAGTATTTAGTCCAAAACAATTCTTTACATCCATAATACACATGATCCACTGTTGCATCATTTGAGACTTCCCGACCGGCGTTCTTAATTTTCAACATAGTGAGCACTAAAGTCGGATAGCGTCTTGGTCTTTACGCTGCTGGTTTGATTAACATCTCACTGAGCCAATAGGAGCGTCCATATCCCGTCCCCAGCCTACAATAGCCAACCAGAGTCTGTATCGAGCAGATGAGTCAGATCCAGCCAGTCAGAAGTCACTTTGGCGATGATTGACCCTTAGGCTAATGTTATTCTGAACACGACTATCTGCGTCTTCAGTGGGCGGGGTTTATACCAGAAATAAAAAAAGTGTTTTCTTGTTGTGACGACTTGTTGATATTGTGGAATTAAAGGTGCATTAGTTTAACTGCTTGAGGGGTCTATCCATCATGTAAACATTAATATTTTGAATATTGCACTGTTAGAGGTTTACTTGTACAATTTACAGAGTCAGTTTTCTGAGATTGTGTTTCATATCCAAGCAAAATTTGCATTGTAACTCAAATGTTTCGAACCAAATCGATATTGATTCTTATTGCATTGAATTGGAAATCAAATCTGTACCTTGTGAGTAGGAATTGAATACCGGGCTAAATAGGGTCACATTTGGACAGATGCAGCGAGTCTCCAAATAGCTGAACACGCATCGCTGCAAATTCAACATGCTTGTTTAATCTCTGTGTGCGTTGTCGTGATTTCACAACTCTTGTCGAGCACTAGACAAACAGTAGTGACATTTGCGTCGTGTTGTTTTCAGGAAGCTTCATTAAAACTGCATCGCTTTGATGTTGAAAGCAGGTCTCGATGCGTAAATGGGAGTTGAAGGTGAGAGTCGGGGCTGTGGAGCATTTGTTCCATGAACAATGTGCATGGTGAGGAGACCGAAGGGGGCTGAACACGAGGAGAAAGGAGGAGGCTTTGTACTCGAGCTGATGATCAGAGTCTTGGCTTCATAATTTGCAATTAGCAAAGGGGGGTGGGTTCATATTTTTTTTATTAAATTTCGGCTCTGATGCTTCGCTCAAGAGGACCTAATCACTTTTTATGGGGGTGTGCTTGATTGTCTGATTATCCCAACATTTCGGCCATGCTTCCTCCCAATCAACTCCTCCTAGCGCCCCCTCCTCTTCAATTGATTTGTAACAGTCACAGTAAACCCTGATGATGGAGTGCCCGCTTAATGACCATACATCAAGAGGGAAGTGGCGAGGGGCGTGCTGAAGACACGCCGTTGATGCACATCGCGCAGATCCGCCCTAATAGTTGTCCTCTATTTTGACATCTGCGGGGAGAAACAGAATGAGTCGTTGTCTTCCCAGCAGGATGGTTGACTTCTTGATGTACATTAATGAGATTATTAGAGTCCCGGAAGCAACTCTTGACACTCGTTTAATGGCTCGGCCTCTAACTGCTGCAAAAATGTGATACTTGAACGAGACAGAAATGAAACTGTCAGCAGATCCGCTTTGGAAAAGTTTCAGGAGTGAAAAGCAAGTGGTTTTCGTCTCCAGTATCTGAAAGGCGCTAATACTTTGGAGTGTTTCAGCCAGAGGACAGGGGAATGCACTTTGGACATTATGCATGCCTGCACACACAGCAGACATGTTATTTCCTGCAGTCGGTGAAGCAGTGCGAGTTAAACTGTTATTCAACTTGGCTTAGCTTTGTATCATTAATGTGAATCTGTCAGCAATATGGAAGAGTATATAGACTTTTAGCCCCGACCACATATCAATGAGCCTTTTCAAACAAAGACTCTCCATCCAAATAAATAACAGGTGAGATCAATCACATGATCTCTCTTTGCTCACACGACATACAAGATGGTGCGTTAACAACAACAGCAAATTGTATTAAAACTGCGAGCAATGACATGCGCGCCCTCGCACGCTGCACTTTTATAAATTCTTTAGGTTTCAGACTGGTGGTCACACAAAACAATCAATAAGACACCAATTAAACCTCTGGGAAACTGCTAACGGCGTTTTCACTCTTTTATAACATGTTTATATAAAGACCATGTGAATACCTGTCGCCATTATTCTTAAGAGGGACACGAATCTCTCACAAAGCTAACACTAAAACGCTAAAAAATAATTTACGCTGATATCATACAGCCAATTTACAGCCACTTATTAGAGGTGAGTAAATCTCTTTAATCTAAGATGCGTCACGATGCGGACGAGGAAGGTTCTTTCTTTAGTTGTAGCCCCGCCACATACTCAAAACGTCTCAGTGGTTGATGAGTTTTACTGACATTTTTAGAATCTGTTGCTTTCCAGTAATGCGGATTCAATTTCTTTCTTCATTTAACATTTCACGGTGTAACACCGGAAACATTCCCATTTTAATGGACTTACTTCATGCAGTGCAAAGCGTAGGTGAAAAGCAATTTTATGTAAAAAAAATGTTTTTTGTTTTTTTTCCCTTCCTACTGTTGAGCTATTATTGTACGTAATACAAGACAGTTGCCTGATTCTGTCACAGCAGAATCCATTTTTAGAAGCATGAATAAAACATTTAGGCACTTTTCTTCGAGGTTGCCACTTTCCTCTGCAAATGAACACAGGATAAGACAAGGGGGGATTCCTCCCAGAACCCATTCTGTCAAATATCCCATTATTTACTGTATATTTTAGAAGCCCAGCGATGCTTTAATTCGAGGTCTTCTGACCAAGGATCCGCTTCTTTTCACCCAACATTTTACCCCATCCTCCAACTTAGTCACAGCAGACTGTTCGCCGCAGTTCATACTCATTCAGGGTTTAGGGATTTGCATCATCTAAAAAAAAGAAAAAAAAATACCCTCCAATCTGTAACCTGTCTGACCACTCCGAAACTCCACGCTGAGCTGACTGATATGAAGGCCTTCACACCTCCCAATGGGAGAATGGGTTGTCTCCCGTCTCATATCTGGACGAATCACGTCCCCTACCAAGCATTTGCGTCTCACTCATGCACGAAGCTGTCATTTCCCAAATGCATCAGCCCCCCAGAAAGGTGTCACTGGGGATTACAGGACACCTCAAGGGGATTAAAATGTTCTTGACAGACTAGCCGCTTCACTTATTCCCAGAAGTCACTCTTCGCCATCTTTCATGTGAGAGTATTGGTAAAAAAAAAGATTTCCGACTGCCAAAGGCAAAGTCTTGCATTGTGGTTGTACTCGTGTTCTGTTTGACCACGCAGATTTCTTGTTTGATGTTGACGAGGCAAAGATTACAGCTGATATTTTTGTGTGCACATTTCACCGCTCATCATGAAACGTCGGTTTCAAACCTCGTGTTTTTTTGATGGAGCACTTTATCGACGAAGAAAGTCTTGGCAATTTCCCCGCAGTGGATCTGCTCATTTGCTGCTCGCTAATGTCCAGAGTTTTTAATCAAGCAGAGGGAGGGGAGGGAGAAAAAAAAAGGAAAACAATGCAGCGCCGTACATGCTGAGTGGATTAATCCTCCTCCTCCTCCTCTCCTGTCTTCGTCTAATTAAGGGTCATTCTGTCTCCTGGCCACATTAGGACACTGCCCACTAGTCCCAACCCACATAATTAAATGTCTTTTTGTGCTTACCATCTGGAGACCTCATCTCCTTAAAACATGCATGTCAAATTGATTCCTTAATAATGTTTATGTTTCCTCTCAGTGCTTTATTATCATCCAGGATTAGCTGTTTATGTTTATTCTGCTTTCATCAGCAGCACCCGCCACGCACACACCCAAAAATACACACGCACACAAAAACAACAGAAGCCTTAAGGTAGCAGTAGCACGAGAACAGACGGCAAACCAAACAATCGTGAACTTCAAAGCGGTGGGCAAATTGAATCTAAAAGTAACCATGCAGTTAGTGCATCAACAAACTGCTGCTTTAAATACGCTGCAAACATCCTTGGCATCGCTTCATAAACAGGACACAGTCCCTCGTCAATGCAAGGGATTGTTTTTTTTTTATTCTGTGGGATTTTATGATTCAGTCTCGCATCAAATAATATTCGCAAAAACACGTCTCACCAATAAATCAGGACATTTGTGATTAAAACCCCGGGTTGATTCAATAAGCAGACGTTCAAGGTGGAAAGTGACATTTGCTGTTGTTTTTTTTTTTTTTTTGTCCAAGCATGTGATCCCCCCTTTCTTTCTTTTCCCCTTGAAATGGTAGCGTTGTTGAAATACAGACATATGTGCAGCCAGAGAGGCGTTCTGTTCTGCCTTTTCTCATTCTCTTTCTCTCAGAGTGCAGTTGAGGATTAGTCTGTGCCTGAGTGCCTAGAATAATGATCACTGCAGCGGAGAAACACATTTTCACATTTCAGGAGATAAGGGCAGGCAATCTGCAAGCAGAGGACTTAACCAGCTCCCTGTGGCTTATTGTGGAGCTAACAGAAAAGTCACCGCCAACCGCCAACAACCGGGTCTCCGCCGTACCCATGCACAAGCAGCGAGAACACCCATCACTATCTTTTCCAAAGTGAGGGGCATCGGTCATTCTGAAATTACACTGAAATTACATTCATAACATTCCCTAACTACGGGGCCCCCCTGGCTTACACCGTCCCTATTGTGCCAGTGTCCAATTTCTTTCTGCGGCGGTTCATTTCCCACCAAGAGATCAAATCTGGGCTTATTCCCCACGGAGAGACCGAATCTAATATTTCAGTTCAAAGATAGCTCTAATGTAGAGGGCCGTTCTCACTTTCAGACTTAATCCACTCCTGCGTGGCTTCCCAGAGTGGCAGACACGCTGAGAGGCACTCCTTAATTACAGAGAATAAAACATGTTTTGGACATTATCATGAGAGGAACAGTCGGACAACGTAGTGTCAGAAAAAAAAAAGAAGAAGGAAAAAAAAAGGTGCACACACCTTTGCAAATGAGACCTGAATTTCCACATCAGAAGATGAAGTAAAAAAAAAAAGCGTGTATATTGCCGACGTGGCAATCTAGCTCGGGAGAACAGCTTGCTCCTTTTGTAACCCATTTCGCAATAAACAACAGCAGGAAGAAAAAAAAGAGCAAAGTAAGGTGTTAAAAAGTAAGCTCCCTAAGATCGAAATATTTTTTTTCTCAGTCAGTTAAGTAAAAAAAAACATCCTACCTTTCCCACATACTGCGCATCTGGTCCCATGTGTTCTTCTAAAACAAAGAATTGGTTCCAGATCCAGCCACGTTTCGGCCTGTGGTGCACCTCCGTCTCCCCGTTGGCCAGTTTGGTCTGGTTCTTGGAGGGCACTTTGGTGGAGACGTGGTGGCTCACCCCGTAGCACCTCTGGATGAAGCAGAGGCAGACCAGGAAGGGACAGAGACAAGAGGTGGTGGATATCCTCATGGTGGCACGTGCTTTTTGTAAAGTTATCCCTGTGTTCCGAGGTGGAGAGGTCCTCCCACCACCGCCGCCACAGCAGCCACCAATAGCCACCGCTGCAAACCCACGCAGTAGTCCCGGCAAAAAAAAAAGAAGAGGAATCTAGATCCAAACTATGGAAATATTGGTCCTGGGAGATCCTCTAAGGTTCATGGCCAAAAGCCGAAGATTTGATAAAAAAAAAAAGAAAACAGCAAGATACATTTACATTATGGAGTTTCCCAGGCTGCGAGAGGCTGTGCAAACGGACGTGAACTTGTGGGTAGTTCTACCAAGAGATGACGTTAATCCCGGAAGCCATTCTGGATTTCCTGGGAAAGAGAGAGAGACAGAGAGGGGGGAAGAGAAACACAGAGTTAGCGATTAATTTGATGGATATTAGACGCTAAATGTCCACTAATTCCCTCCAATTAAATTGCAACTCACAAATCCTTACAGATGAGGATGCGCACTTCAAACTGGCCGACTGTGATGAAAGTACCAAAAAGGCAGAAAGAAATCACGCTTCGGGATTCTGGTCATTTTTGCCTTTTATTCAGATGACACAAACAAGTTTGGACTCGAGGAGTTACGGCGCTATTAAAAAGGTTGTCCGTGCCCACGAGGTCGGAGCGCTGCTCGGTGACTGATACTGCCCTGTAAGGTCAGAGTCATGTATCACAGCTGTGTAAGGGGGGGCCGGTCCCGTGACTCAAAGGATGACTCGGCTTTATTAAAAAATAAGGGAGAAAAGGTTTGATTTGGATGTTTTAATATAACCCAGGCACACTGCCAGGCTTCCAGCGTGCCTCATGCACGTTGAATAATAAGTGTGGCAGGAAGAAATACATTCACTACGATAAGGACCAACATCAAACCACTCAGACATAAGGCAGGAGATGATTTTCTGAAGGCAGTGGAATGGAAAAGACAGAAGGAATGGGTTTTTTTTTTCCGTATCAAAATGATATACCGTATTGAAGGTGGGATTAAAGTAGGAAAAAAAAAAAAAAAAAACTCCAATCACTGTTGAATTTGTTAGTTAGTGAGCATTCAAGTGAAGTCCTGACAGTCCCTTTACAGAGACAGAGAATCTGCATCACAGGTGCACCAGCAAAGCTGTTAAAGAGGGAGCTATTAGTGAGTAAATTGTCTGGTCTTGGGGTGGATTTTTTTAACTGAGATGCTGCTTAAAGTGCTGCTGAAGCAAGAAATCAGTCCTCACTGCAGGCTTTTTTATTTTGTATTTTTTTGATGAGAGGAAATTTGACCTTGCTGTTCAGAGATGCTCCACAGTTTGATACTATAACGAGGAAAAATAAAAAAACGATTTAGGATTTGGATATCGGCTGCCGCAGCAAAACATAGAGCTGATTTTGATCTCAAAACAGAATATGTCGGGTTCAAACTTGGACGAGAACACGGGAGGACGCAGAATTTGCTCAATTTGTCAGAAGGACAAAAGTTTTCTTGCTGACATCACCAGCTCCGCCGGGCTCTCGTGATTAGACTTAACATGACGGTACACCTGCTTGACAAAATATTCTCAGCTCAAATGTGCACTGTGCTTGCTTTTCTGGAGCCTTCAGCTGTGTTTACAGTGTGGTTGCAGATACAGATTGCTACCATCGCAGTATTTACTTCTGTAGCCAGAAGAAGCCAAAAAGTAAACCTGTCCGTAGTTAGCTGCTTGTTAAAACCTGAAACTTAAATGTACTTCAAAACAATTTGATCAGAAACAAATATTAAGAATCTGAAACTGAAGTTCAGCATCCAAAATTAGTTTTATCTTGTGATTAAAATGCTGTAGAGATATCAGTGCCATAATTTCATTCTTACCATGGGCACCAACACCCACCCTGTTTATACTGTGATAGACTGTCACAACGAACAAACAGTAAAACAAAAACTCGACCAGAGTCTGGCTTCAAATTCTTCAAACTGGCCAGTCGTTGACGATAAATTCATTCCAGAATACTTGTTTAGTCCGTGTTTACACCAGACAGCTCCCACAGCATTCTTGATAAATATTGGTTGCATGTTGGAAATAGAATCGGGACCAATATTTTTGCCAGAAAAACCCCATCAGTGAAGGGAAGGTGTCATGAGATTGAGTTTGGATTTGACGAGGAGCGAGGGCCGAGGCCAGGAACAACGTCAGCCAGCCTCAACGGCTGATTGTTATTAATGCAAGTGTACGAATAAACAGCCTGTTTCAGTGGCGGCTCGTATATAACTTTAAATAAAAAGCAACCGCCTCTATAAAGAATTGACATCATTAAAGAAATTCCAGGCAACACTGAAAAAGAAAGTTAAAAAAAAATTAAAAATAAATAAGAAGTTTGTGGCCCCCCCTTCTACCTTCCTCCCACAAATAACAAGCCTCACTGACAGGAAGCAGAGACTTTGCCTACCATTGAGTAGAGTTCATAATAGCAGCTGAGATGGGGATTATCGAGAGGACAAAAACATGTATTTGATGTTAGACAGGATATAGAAGCTGACAGACTTCAAAGCCTGCTGCTCTCTCACAATGTGACAACACGAGAGAAACGCTGCAACGAGACGTTAATGCAACTTACAACTGTCACACACTATGCGGGATAATCACCGAATGATATTTTTATATAAATATTTTCTTTTCTTTTACATACATATGGATTAAGATGTGCTTCGAACCCCTCTCGACTAATCCCCGTGTTTCAAATGCCTCTGCATTGCAAATGATGCGGCTCCAACCGGCAGTTGTTTTGGACACGTTGGGTGAAGTGCAGTGGTTGTGATGGGTAATACTTCCCGCCAGCCCCGGCAGCGAGAGGGAAGTCTGTTTCAACATGGACTCGGATAAACGCGGAGGAGGATAAATACTCAGCCACGCGCTAAACATGTGTAACCTGGGAAGAGATTCTCATCTGCATAGGTAGAGCTATACGCCCAAATCCCGCTTCCTCATCCCCTCCCCCTGCTATAACCGAGAAATTGATATGAAGCCCCGTGGAGAATACTGACGGAGCACTTCTGAATAAGCTCTCTTAAGAGATTTGAAGGTTTTTCTTCGTGATTCAGAATCATTTTTTTTCTGATTCAATAATACGATCCAGCGACGCCGTAGAACGTTTTCCTTGTTGTGGAAACAAGAAAAGAGCATCGCAGTTCGTCGGACTCCGCGTGTCAGAATATCTTTTTCCGGTGGTTTCACTTTCGCCTCCCAGGGCTCTCCTCAATCAGTCCCCTAATTGTCTGATTATCATGCCGATTCTCAAGCAAAATACATTTCAGGGAGCCGTGAAATCAACGGCATCTGGTTCCGTCAATGAACCCCCCCACCCCCCGCCCTGTTTTTATGATGATGATATTGTTTTTGAGCAGCCTTCTTCTGCCCACGGCGTGTTTATGTATGTGCAGCGTCTAACAGGATGGGTTATGCACAGCGGTTGGCGTGGAGATTTTGGCAGGTTGCGTGCAAAAGTGGCTACGTTTAGCAGTTCTGTTTTTAATATGGATTTGTTAATGCCATACCTTGATTACATTATCCCGATTAACTTCATGCTCTAATTATAATATATATATTTTTTTTTAAAGTAATTGTTCTACTCATCTTAAAGGATGAGGCTGGAAATATTAAATATATTTGTAACAAATCCAATGAAAAGAGATACTTGATTTGATCCTACAAATCTTCGTCAAACCAGATCCTGAGATGGGCAAGGTCAGTTTGGTACGTAAGACATGGGGGAATTTTTTAGTGTAACAATTAATCACTAATGTTTGAGCAAAGATATATATCAATATATACATTGAAATAGTGGACCTGTCTGAATGATATTTATATGATATATTTATAACAACCAGCCTTCTGTATTGATTTTGATTCCTCTCCGGCAGCATCATCCTCCTTCCAAATTTCAGCTATCTTCCTAACCCCGCCCCGACTGCCACATATCTGTCCATCCAACATGTGGCTGTGACACCACGGGCACGCAGAAAAACGATGTCTCCATCTCCTCTTTTATTCTTGGGAAAATTGGAAAACTCAATCGCAGCGACTCAACTGGTCATGTAAACAACTTAAATTCAATAAGACCTTCGTCGGCACCGAGCCAACAGCTCTCGTGCGTAATTGCAGCCGCACGGTGACACCGCAGGAGCTCGGACACTTAAAAAAAAAAAAAAAAAAAAAACGCAGGAAGAAATAAGTGAAACGACAGACAGCGAGAGAGAGAGGGAGGGAGAGATGTCGAGAAAGCCACAGAGATGCACCTCAATTTGTTCGAGCGGAGAGAGAGGGAGCGTGAGAGCGGGCTCCTGTCGCCTGTCGCTAATAGCTAATGTTTTGGCCTCCCGCTGAGTGCTCACCCGCTGCATTCGATTTCACAGCATCAGCTTTCTGCCAGTGTCAAACACCAGAAGGTAGAGGACTGGGGCAGGTCAAAACACATATCAGTGAACCACTGTTCTGTCCTCAGAACAAAGAGGGCCGGCCGGAGAGAGACAACCACACAAAGAGGCGACTCTTGACTCTTCATCTCACTCAAAGGGAACAAATACAAACATTTCCCAGCCATTTAAAGGGCTTGTTGGTTCTCCGTAGTCTCAGATGAGCTTTTTGCTGAGCCGAAGTCAGTAAACAGGAGGGCTGAAATAAGTACAAGAAAGCACAAACAGCTGCAGACAAAATTAGAGACAGAGTGATATGTGTTTATGTGAAATCGAACTGAACCGCTGCTGTGAAATGTTCCCAAGGCCTTGGAAGGAGATTTTTATTTTTTTATTTTTTTTGATGTTTCTGTCGTTTCTGCTCAATCAGAAGGAGCTCTCCATGAACTTGTTGTAACGGATGCTTGAATGGAAGTTTTATTCTGCACTGATAGATGCAGTGTGTGATCAAGTCTCTTGTAGAAGCCAAGAAAAATGTAGTGCAGGAAGGAAGAGCAGCAGAATTTGGTAGTAAAAAAAAATCTGCCCTGGCAGTTTTAGGCAACAGAAATGTGTCTACTTTCAAACAGTTGACCATTGTGGTTATACTGTGAAACAGCTGTTTTATATACATATACATATATATATATATATATATATAATTTTGTTATTGTGGACAATGTTGTAAATCAGTTTTGAAGGATTTGCTCAAATTAGACTTTTATTTGATTTCTACATTTTATATGATTAATTACTTTGACAGTAAGCCTGTCTTGTTATTTTATCTAAAAAAAAAAGTCATTTTATTCTTGCCCTCAGAGCAGGGAGGGCAACGCTTAGGTTGAAGTGAGAGGAAGGCAGGTGAAACTGAAGTAACCAAGCTACGTGTGCATTATAAGAGAATTGAATCAAATATCTGAAATCATCACAAAAAGTTACAGCCACCGGTAAAGAAATTCAACGACTTTTGAAAGTAGTAACGGTAACTAATTACTCTTTTTCATTACGTTGATTATAACACGTATAATATCATACTATCACATACCCATACGAATTTGTTCTCCATGTAACCCCCATGCTTTAGCTTCCGAGTTACGTTAGTGTCTCTGCACAAGTGTTTGCTCAGTGGGAAATGTAAATATCAGCTTGGTTTTGTGGGACACGACTGAGTCTCTGAAGCTGAATTACAATATTTGTCCTGAGGGAGTCACATTCATGTTCATAAGCTCTGTGTTAGGCTACAAAGTTGTTGTAATATTTGTCTTTTTTTTTTTTTTAGCGTTGACCTTAACAGTGACTTCAAGTCGGTTTTGATAAATGTATGCTGGTCCTCTGATACCACAGCGGATCTACTAACATTAATATTATACAACATTCGTTTTTAACGATTCACATCTTTGGTTTGGTTCTTTGTGATTAAAGAATTTGTGGGAAGCCCAGCTGTTTAGAATTTGGGTCATTTAATTAACATTAATGCATGCACTGTTAATGGATCGCATGTTAGCCAATCATTATCATACCTCGGAAACTACATGCTGTATAACCGAATTTTTGGATTCGCTCACAAGTAATAACTCTTATGAGAAGTGCAAGAAACACATTTCATTGATCTGTACCTGCTCTAAAAGTAAGCGCTTTTCGCCTGGAGTCTATTGGGTGATTTGACCCAGCTCATTGTTGGTGAAAGAAAGCAGATTAGTCCGATCAGCTTCACAAGTGGGGCAATCCTCTGAATGTGTGGCACACCCGGGAGGTTCCACCAAATTGGAGGAGACAAATAGGTTGGAGAGAAATGCCAGCAATTCAGAGGTTTAGCCAAGGAGACTGTAGTATTTCCACAATGCTATCGAGCTTGGAAACACAGGGACTCATGGTTGAATGAACTTGTTTAGCGGTTAGTTTTTCAACACATATAACCAGAGTTTATGTTTTTTTTTCCATCGGGGCCGAGCTTAAGCTTAAGCACTCCGAGATACATGATCGTTTATCTTTGTTTAAGTTTTTGGTAAATCCGCACCACCAAATCGTGACGTGATGAAGGTTCTGTCCACAAAGCATCATAAAAGTCATTTTTACAGACAGATCTTAACCTGAATATTGTAGTTTTGGAGAGTAGCTGTTGAAGCAAAAATAACATCCTGAGATTCAGACCAGCAACCCATGTAACCTTCAAGCTTCCCAATCCTGAAATTACAGTGGCCACACGCAAGACTGAAAGCACAAACATTTACAGAAACAAATCCTAAAAGTCACACAAACAGGGACATCCTTTGCAAAAACCAAGAGGACAAGAAAAAAAAAACCAAAAACCCATCTACACTGGAAATGGTCTCATTTCTTACTGCTCTACACTACAGCTCTTTTTTGTGTACATTTCTAAAGCGAATGGCTGATATCTTCTTCTCTGAGTTAACTCAAGCACATTCCAACACCTACAAGGATATGCCTTTGATCACGTTACATAACCCCAAGGATGGTCGACAGGAAGCGACCTCGAAATCGTCAAATAATCACGAGTCGGCAAGACTTCCCTCATCTCGTCTACTTGTCAAATTGAGATTTGAAGATGTGAGCAGCAACTTGCTTTTTCTCCTCACCCTAAAAATGATGAAGGTGAAAGGAATTTCACTTTCAGGCTACAGACAGCACAACCAGCCTGAGTAACAAAGACATTACTTGACTGTCAAACACACTTGTGCCTTTGTGTAAACAGTCCGGGAGATACAGAAGTACAGCAAAGCTACAATTAAGCATCTGAAGCTTGAAAAAATTAGCATATTTTTAACAATTCGTGCATCTATTTCCTCTCCATCCCGCACATACAAATGCAGAAACACAACAGACAAATGCTCCACCCTTTCATTTCAATCGTTTTTTTTTTCCCCAACACTTGTGGGTAATTAAAAGCAATAAGCAGCAGGGTTTTTTTTTTTTTTCAACACAGATTAAGCCTGAAGGTAATTAGGCCCATTGCAGTAATGACTCCCACTGAGTCATGTGGGGAGGATGGTGTGTCAGTCACCTCCTCCCACCATTTTTCCCAAAGTCAACAGCAACTTGTTCTTCCAGTACGCTACCCTCCAAACACCATCTGTCCTAACCCTCAACTTTGATTACCTCCAACCCGAAACGTACCACTCCGCACACGGCTCGGCGAGGCAAAGGTTGGCAAAACGAGAGTGGGAAGCCTCTGATGGTTTCATCTCCTCGTGTTTACATGCCAAGTTAAACAACCTTAATTATATCTGTGAGGGATGTTTTTTTTTTTTTTTTTTTTTTTTTCTTCTTTTCCTTGGTGTCAAATAAAAAAATAATTTAAAAAAAAAACAAAAACATGCCAGCACTCGTCACCCCCACTATATGTTGTTTGGCTGCTTAATGAGTGCTGGGTGGAAGATGGAAAATGTCCCATCTGTTGTGTATTTAATGGCTGGATTCTTGAGCTCTCATCATACAGCAGAAGTGCCAGGACTGAGCAGACAGCACCCATCTGCCGGCCACTGCGGGGAAAAAAAAACAACAGTTTTTCAACTCGCATCATCATCATCTCTCCGCAGCGCTGCTGCACAGCATTCAGATGAGGGTCTATCAAAATTACACAGAGGGCTGGCAAAGGCCTGGATGTAGGACTGCAACAAAACTGACAACTGTCTTTTATCCATTCATCTGTTCATGCTTTACTGGATTCTCTTTAAGTTGTGAGAAAACAAATTTTTAAATGTTCATTACAAATTTGACCAAAAGCAGTACTGTTAATACTGTCTGGCCAACAGTCAAAACAAAGATAATTCATTTATGTTGATACAAAACAGAAAAGGGTAACAAATCAGTATATTTTGGCATATTGGCCCAATAAATTACTTTAGCAATAATGATTCAATGACTAGTCCCTTTCTATCAGCAGGATCATATCATTGTTTCAGTGGTGAATTCAAATGATCTGTAGTAGATAGATCTGTAACTGGCTGCTTTCATCAATGTAAAAAAAAACTAGAGAAAAATGCCTCAACTCCACTTTAAACTAGGGCGGGGCGATGGGGGATTAATTTGTTCTCATGGTATCATTGAAGATAATCTCCATTATGAGCGCAGGGCATGATTTGGCATTCAGGAAAAAACATATAAAATCACCACGCTGACGCTCAGAGCTATGACCAGTGTTTGTGTACATATCACGACACCCGAACGTTTTGTTTCACCTTGCTCAAAATCATGAATAAGAAATCTGAAACTGAATAAGGTAATACGCTGAAAGTCAACAAACTGTATTGTTGAAGTGCTGCATCAACAAACCAAAGCTTGAAGGGTAACCTGTGGATATTTTGACTGAAAGGCAGGGAGCGAAAGGAGGACTGCTAACAAGTAAACATGGAGGAAAACAATGTAGGTTTCAAATTCTGGAAATAGTCAACTCTGCAAATGTTTAAAAAAGGAAGGAAATGTGTTCAACGGAAAGATGGCAACAGCAGCTTTCGAGCTTGAAATATTCAGTCAAACAAAACTTTTTAATTTGAAAACCAGGGCTTTTAATTTGAAAACCAGGGCTTTTAATTTGAAAACCAGGGCTTTTAATTTGAAAACTCAGTCACGCTGCCAACCAATGGTTTCACTTCATCTCTCACTTATTCAGTCAGTTGGGTCTCTCTGGTTCGCAGCTGAAAACATTCATTTGTTAACCAAAAACTCTGCAGTGTACCTTTCAAAAGGCATTTTTGCAGTAAAATAAACCAGCAATAAATTAGGTAGCAAATGGAGCAGCAAATCACCGGCGTACCGGATTGATGAATGACTGACTGATTAATCAGTTCCAAAACAATTGTTGATAAATGTTCCATCCATCGACGAAATCAGCGAGCCGACGACTCATCTGAGCATTTCTTGAACGAGTGTCATGTCGAGCTTTTGGGATTTTAAGTCATCCGCTGCCAAACAGAACAAGAGAAAAGAGCCACGAGGTGGATTCAGAATGGAAATATATTCATATCCCCCACAGCACTCTGGTTCTCTTCATGTCTGAGAAGTCTAAATTCAGGGTTGAGGCTAGCGGAGTTTGGCAGGCTTCAGCGTTTCACACATGCTAAAACACACAGAGCAGGTGGGTTTTACAACGAGGAGAGGGCCTCTGCGCTCTCATCCACAAAGTAGGGCTGAGGCTATTCACATTAGCATTTCATACACAGATAAGCCTGCTTTCTCGCTGCCAGGTAGATTCCCTCATGAGCGTATGAAGTGTAAGAGATTTGGGGTGGGGCGGGAGGATATGGGGGGGGAGTGGTTTCGCAGATGCTCGCCACACTGCTTTTCAAGTGCCCACAGAGACGTGGGGTGGGTGGGGGGAGGGGCTGGTGGTGGTGTGTGTGTGTGTGTGTGTGTGGGGGGGGCTAGGAGCAGCAACAGACAAATATGCCACCTCATCGTCCAAGTAAGGAATAAGCTCCCGATGCAGATGGTAGAAACAGAAGGAGGAGAGCGTGAAGTATAAAGAGGTGTGCAGTGGGTCGTGTGCTCAAGGGAACAGTCGTGATTTTGTATTTTTTTTTATACAATTCTGTATGCTGTTAAAAGTTTCAAATACTGTAGTACCATTAAAAACTAAGAAAATCGTCCATTTATGTGAATCACTACTTTCCCAGGACTGAGATTATAATTCAATTTATTTCCTCTTTCTCTAAATCACCAGTGGGGATTCCTTGATTCTGACTCATTCTGTTTTTCTTTTTTGCGGTTCCTCCGAGGAGTCTTCGTTCGTTTTTTTTGGTAGATTTGCGACGTATGTTTTTATGTTTGGTCCATGTGCGGTAAGGCGGTTTGTCATTTGTTAAGGCAGCTTCAAGAAGAAGTCTAAATCCACTGACTTGAGTTTGTATATTACTGTATGTTAGTTTTTAAAGTAAGAGCCATATTTGGACTGGATTATCTCTGCAACACTGATTTGTTGATTATTCAGTTATCAGTTAGTTGTCTTCGGATGTCTAACATACTCTACATTTCCACAAATTAGATTTCTGATGATCTAAACCAGAGATGTCCAGACTGTACCACTCCTGGTACCACCTGTTGGTCTGCTAGAGCTATGCTGAAAGGCCTAACAATTACACTCTAACTGTCCAAAAAAGTTGTCAAGTTTAGTTTAAAGACAGACAACAGTTACACATGTCATTATGATAATGCAAATCTTTAAATATTTTATAAAATAATGCTATTTAAGTTTGCACAATAACCTCTAAACCAAAAGAAATACTATAGGATCAATTGGATGGCAACCGACAGGGTTGTTGACTTTTTTTTTTTTAGGTACATCGAGATTCATTTGAATATGTTATATGAATACATGAATATATATTGAGTTATTTGAAACTTTGGCACGTAATTTGACAGTTTGGCAACAGTGCAAGTGCTCACAAGCTCACTCCTCGAAGTGAGGAAACAGGCAGGTTTTGCTAAGACTACACACGATGCGACTCAGCTAGAGGACGAACAGCAACGATGATCCTTATTTCAGATAAATCAAACCCTCCAAGTGAGATGTTGGTGTAGAATTAAAATTTGAACCGAACCTTTTTTTCATAAGTGTTCAAGTGGTATTAAAATTCCATTTGTCACCTTAACTCTGGCGGACAGCCCCCCCCCCCCCCCCCACCGACTCTCCTCTCGTCCACCTCAGATCTGTGAATCAGTATGGACACCTTGTCCATTTTCACCGCCGCCCCCCACCACGTTCTCTCGCTCGCTCTTGCACTCATAAAACTTTGGCTTGGTCCAATTATCGCCTCTCTCACATCTCAACGAAGCATGAGGAGGGTGAGCAGGTCTGGCAGGCGCAGAGCACACAAATGTTTTATCAGCGCCACACATCAGGGTTTGTCTTTGCACCGTGACACCGACAACTAAACTGACGTGACTCGCCTCCCCCGCACTGTCATGATACTACATGGCTTTTGAGTTAAGAGTCCATATTCCATTAAAAAGTGATATTTTCAAGTCTGTCAACTGCAATTTTAATAGCTCTGGGCGAAATGGACGGAAAATCATATATCGATGTTTTTAAGCTCAATGCCGAAACACGATATATATGTTGTTTTTTTCTAAGTGGGCAAAATGTTCACTTGTAACACAAAGTCTCATAATGCAAAGACAGGGTTTTGTTCCCTGTTTGAAAATACACGTCTGTTAAACATATAAATGAAAAATAATATAAAATAAATAACCTCAATAAGATAATAGGTTTATGTCTGCCTTCAGTTGCTTTCAACAATAACTGGAATTATGGCTATGCTATCTTAATAACTATTGTTATCATAATATAACATCCTAAGCTCTATTCCACTCCTGTGTTGGTTTATATGAATGTTGGCAAGATTGTTTTTTGCTTTTCTATATTCTCAAAGCCAAAATAGAGCACTTTTATTGGGGGCTGCAATTTTGCTTGTTTGTCGTTCTCCTATGAATGTTCTCAACTCGGAAGTGGGACGTTCCCAAATGGGAACTTTCTTAATTCCTAGCTGCCTGAACACACCAATAGACTCAGTAGCCAGAGCGAGCCAAGCCCGCATAGCTTCTGCTCTCCCCTCCGAGCAGCCGAGGTTTGGCTGGGTGACCGTCCGAGGGAAACACAGCCCTGGGTAGAAGCCCACGATTCCACACCGACCTGAGAGATGCAAATACTGCTGTAGCATATGTACTGCTGAACTCTCTGTGAGCTTTATTCTGTGTAAATTGTACAAAAGCGCAAATGCCTGAAGCTTATAATGTGAATCTAGAGGCGGGGGGGGGGGGGCATATGGTAAAGGATGTGCACAGGTGAAGAAAATAATCATTCCTATAGAAGCTGATACATCCTGAATGTGACCAAAAGGCATACCCACCGCCCCGAAACCTTTTATATTTTAGGAGAGAACAAAATAAAATACTTGGAGGCAGCCCCCAGGATTCCAGGCAGAAACGCTCAGCGATTACATAACGACGGCTACTCCTTAAGAGCTATTTAAAAAAAAAAAAAGAAAAAAAAAGGAGGGAAAAGTCTCTGCGCAAACACTCGCAAATGTGAGATGGAAATCTAACCCCTCTAAGAGTACATTAACTATTCATGTGGCATATTGGCAATCACATGCTTCTGTTTTCATGGTGTGCAAAGTCATTGTTCCAATAAAACACTGGACAAATATGCAAACAGGGTATTCTCATATGCATCCCACTGCAGTGCCATTTTTTCCTCTTTATTTATATTTCTACATCACAGTTTATAGCCTCTGCATCCTTTTTATTACCTATATTTAAATAAATTATTCTGCTAAAACAGATTTTTGCCATTACTTTCACATTTACAACACAGACTTTCAACAGACCAATGTAATTCTCTAAAAGGCAGCGTCCTTAACCACAAAAATATTTTAAACATCTGGGACACCATGACTTGGTTGGCTTGAGTTGGTTAGATACAGTAGATGTGATTCCATGTCTGGTAAAACTTAAGAGGAGCGCAACTGTTTTTTGTTTTTAGCATCTGCTTAGATTGGACGACATATTTCAAGAACTCAGTCCT
This sequence comes from Brachyistius frenatus, assembly GCF_029030835.1. Classification (NCBI taxonomy): domain Eukaryota; kingdom Metazoa; phylum Chordata; class Actinopteri; family Embiotocidae; genus Brachyistius; species Brachyistius frenatus. Next base: position 357,075 of record NW_027210664.1, read on the forward strand.
CAAATTAATATCAATATTACAACATAAAATAGTAGGTCTGTGATTATCTGAACATTCAGAAATATAACAAGTTTTTGAATGAGACTGCCTTTGTAGTAATTCATTAATTTTAGCACATTAGGGAGTTTAATATGCATTGTGTCTTTCTGAGGTCAAAGTCACGATACCGCAGTTTCATGGCCTAGATACTTGCCCACGATCAAACTTCTTTTTATAGTGCTGAGTGCTCTTTAAGGAAAGGCTTTGCTGCCCATTCGTCACTGACAGCCAGAGTAGGAGATGAATCATTCTAATGTTGCTCTCACCCATACTGAAGAAACCCATAGTGCAATAATGTCAGTGGGAAGCAGACTACTGTGTGTGCCACTGTAAGCAGTGAAACTATAAATCCCGAAAAAAAGAAAAAAAAAAGGATATTGCTACATGGCCACAGGCCTGAAACGGGGAGGTAAAAGTATTAAGAAGTGATGCTTTCTCTTCCTAATGATGTTGATGAGCCAGCTGAGCGTGCTTTTGTTTTACTGATTGCCTCTCTTCATGGGAAGAGAAACCAAACATGTCCAAGGTGTTATCGTTTTCTGAATGATTACCATGGGAACCCCCTTGACCTAATGAGCTAATGAGATCATGGGAAACATCTTTTAAGATAAAACCACCTGTCTCTTGCTGGGCTAGTGCTGTTTGGCTGGCTGCCTATGCATCCTGTAATTTGTGCTGATGACAGTCTGATGACCAAAGCTTTGACTTTTCTTTCTCTTTTTTTACAATGGTTTTGTTAAAAACTGATTCCCGTCTTGCTTTTAAAAAAAAAATTGTTTTTGTTTTTATTAAAATGTGGGCTTTTATTGTGATGGGATTAGATGGCAACAATGCAAAATTCCCAACAGGGAATAATATCAGACACAACATACTGAGGCCAAGAAAAATGCTGAGCAGTGAATCAACGACTAATAAAAGAACATTTTCTCAACAAACATGGTGCTTATTGTGCCATTTGGTAACCAGAAAGTCAGTTTCTGTTTGGATAAACATAATGGTGATGAGTCCACTTCATGAAAATTAGATAACAGATAGTAAAACTAGCAGACGGGTTTTCCTATAAGGGTCATCAATGAAGGTACCTTTCCCAAAACAATAACACCACAGAAAAATCCTCACTAAAATAAGTGGACACCAGGTCATGTGGATTGTATCAAAGGTGCATGCATGAGAATATCAAAGAGGGAAAGTGTCGATAGTATTGACTCCTGAAGTCTTAATGGCAAGGCACGCCAGGTTTTACCCATTTATACTACTCTCTCCGAATCTTTAAAAGAGATACGACAATGTTTCAGAATGCAAATGGTGAACAAAGTAATTCAGTGTCGCAATGGCAGCTAAAAGTTGTTGGTGAAGTTGTTTCACTGTTGACTAGAAAAGCAGTGATGAAGTAGAATATAAAACAGTAACATGGCTCCGCCCAGCTAATGTTCACAGCTTCAGTCTTCGCTTTGATTGTAGTCTGGAAAGCCTGTTTGCATAACGTTTGTCAAGGCCCTCGAAAGGGTGGACCAATCGGTGACCAGTGGGCGTGGCTACTGAAGTAGTAGTAATGGCGGTGGTGGTAGCGTTTCAGCACGTAATCATACGCTGTACCAGGCTATAGACATGTTTAGTTCTGCCATAAAGTTGGGCATTTTTTACTTGTGGGGTCGATTTGGAGCGAGCCTCAAGTGGCCAATCAATGAACTGCAGTTGTTGGCATTTTGTGTTGGCTAAGGGGTCTTCAGTTGTATATAGATTAACCCGAGGTCTACGCCCAATAGGTTGCAGCTACTGGAAACGATCCTCAATGCAGCGTAGCCAGACCCATGCATTTGTGCTGTGAATTTGTGTCTGGCATTACTGGACTGTATACAAGTTGCAATCATAAAGATTTCTGTGTGATAACTTTGTTTGTCTTTGTCGCAAAAGAGGTAAAGAAGAATCACTTTGAGTGACCAGTTTTGTCAGAACTGTGAGGAAGTCATTTGGATTTCCTGCTTGCCTCCGTCTGGAGCAATCATGCTATCTGTTTCCTTTTACTTATTCCAAATGAATGACTGTTGCTCCTGCCAGGAATTCAAAGTACAATGTTTAGTGCACGTTTTAATGTTCAATGTGAGCAGTCAAGTTCCAGTTTGAGCACAGGCACACGTTCCTATCAGGGTAGCATATCTAAGAAATTAGATGACAAAAATTCAATGCATCAGTTATCTCCGTAAGCCGCACAATAACATCACACGGCTGCATTAGAAGCAGGGGATTATTTTACCTCGTCGCATCCTGGATTTAAAGGAAGATGGCATTGTTGACAAGGCTCATCAACACGTTCCTTTTCAAAGCTATAATTCTTACTTCAGTAAAAAACCCTTATATTTTTATGTCCTGGGAGGCAGAGCGAGCCGGTGAATGACCACTTTTTTTGTTGCTATCTGGGAAGTGATTGTTCATGTCTGAAGGAAAGCATGATTCATCTTTTAAATGGCTCTTTGGCTGTGTTGTTGGAACAATGATCCACTGTGCTTATTCCTGTCTAGTCTACCAGTGATAGGAGTGAAAATAATACGGTCGCACTGAGCCGTTGCTGCATGGACCACGAATCCTCGATGCACATTGCTTGCTTTTATTTATTTTTTTTAAAGATCGACCACAATCTTGAGAGCTTTACAAGCAAGGTCTTAATGAGTCGACGTCTTAATGGGTTTTGCAGGAGAGGCTTTCTGTTTAAACTTTGTAGTCTTCTATCTTCTTAGGTGGAATAATGAAATGACAGCATCGGGGGTTTCTCAGACTTTAAAAATCTCCCTCAGAGCACCAGAAGACCGTAAACACTGATCTTCATTATGGATCGACGTTTCTAGCAAACTTACGCAAAACAAAAAAAAATTGATCGAAACTATTGGATTGAGGGACGTTGTTTGCGCTGCATGTCCAACATCGAACTTATCTCGTCTGGCCATCGATTATTGATCAGTGGATGGAACCGCCTGCTCAATGCTTCAGTCTAATGCCGGTGCTTAGCTGTGGTAGACTTGTATGCTAGCTGTACCTGCAGAGTTCGACTGCACTTCATCTTTATTTATTTTTTAAGGAGTTCAACACAAAACGTTTTGACGGACGTAGTCGTCGTCGCATCTAATGTCGTTGCGACACAGTTATACCTGGTAGCAACTTGATCTCCCTCTCTTTATGTTGTTTAATGGTGACTGGTATACAGCTTTTAGATGCATTGCCGCCACCTTCTGACGGGAGAAACACATTACAACCAGACAGCAATAACAAAACAAAAAAAACGGGATTTAAGGAAGTCGAGCTTACTATTTTCTTTTTTACTTCTATTATAACGACTATCTAATATTACAAAATCGTGTCCCATCACTAGTCATCATGTCTCAAATTGGTGGAGTGTGTTTGAGTGTGTATTTTATGCTTCGATGGTCAAGTAGGCATACTTTTCAGAAATGGTTAGATAATTGCCTGTCTGCCAGACAATAGTTGTCTGGCAGACTTTTCTGTGACTAGCAGTTCCAATGTGTAAACAAAAATTGGACTTATTGGCATTTTGTGGATCAACAATTTACTGCCATGCAGAGCAAATATACGTCATGTAAGATGTCTACTCTGCTGCAGACGCATCTCGGTGAGTGACTGATACTGGCACAATTGTTCACACTTCAGTTGACACAAGACTTCGGGGTAATGTGTGTGTAACTGGTAGCCTTTTGCATATCTCACATTATCTGCATCATACATGATGTGATACTCTGACACTGAGGGCTGATTGTAGATGAGACAGGCATTTATTTGAAGTGCTGTCCTCAATGACCTAAAAAAAGAAATGGTGCAATTAGCTCTGGGTCCATTTCAAGCAAGAAAACATTCATGAGGCCATAAAAACAGTCATTATTACATCAACTGAGTGTTCGCATAAAGAAGAGGTGAGGCCACTGTGTCAGTATGCAGTTCATCTTGGATTACTAGCAGGCGAGTGGTGACAGGCCTGGTAATAATCCCAGCCTGCAAGTCACTAGGGGAGCAAAACCATCCCATGGTGTGATATTTGTGTGTGTGTGTGTGTGGGGGGGGGGGTCTGTTTTAGCACATCCATTTATATTTCGCTGTAGAGCTGAGACGATCATTCAAGTAACTGATTTTCCAGCAAATGAGTCAATCAGGATTTCAACAATTTAAATACTTAAAGCCATTTTTATCAAGTAAAAACAGCTATTTGAGATTTTTTTTTTAAATTTTCAGTTTGATTAACTTCGTATCGTTGTAAGTGTAATGTTCTCTTTCTTGATCTGTGTTTTGGTCAAACTGAGTAATTTCAAGGGTCCTCTCTATTGGTCCCACTATCACCTGATTGGCCCGTGTCATCAAAAACAGATTTAGCTAACACAAGGAAAGAAACATCTGTTGCAGCCTCATTTTAGTGTTCATATCTTCCTGCTCTACAGCTTTTTTTGTTTGTTGTTGTTTTACTCACTGTGCAGATGATGGCCTATGTTTTCCATACAGCAAGCTGTCATTGTTATTCCAGACTTCTCCCACCACCAGTTTGACACGAGCAGTTGACCAACACATCCTAACTCCCCCACCTTCTCAGTCAGCTGCCTCATTTTGCTCTAATAACATGTGTGGAAACAACGACAAACTGACTCTGATGTTTTTGGTAGTCGTGGTGATGATTGATTCAAAGTTCAAGTCAGTGATTGTGTGGTACTCCTGTAACATCCTGTGACAAATGTGAGAAAAGTGGTTGATAATTGCACAGACAGGTGAGACTGACATCGTGGGAGGGCGATGGGGGGTTGGGGTGGGGAGTGTGTGTGTTCAGCAGAGGGCCTTCGAAGGCTGATGTCTTCATCGCATGACATGCAAGCCTTACAGTGCAGTACGTGCTGCAGTTTCCAGAATAAAATCCTGATGTTCATGTTGCTGCTGTATTCAACAGGTTTGGTGACTGATTAATTATTCACGTCATATCAAGCACAATTCTACTTTTTGCTGTTAGATTCCCAGTCATGAAGATTTGGGGATTTTGTTTTTTTATTATTTTATATTCATTTAGATGCACACTGAAACATTGTTGTGGACATTTCTTTGTTCATCTTGCATACATATAGACTAAATAATTGACCAATGATCTGAGAAGTAGTTGACAGATTCACTATCAATGTAAATAATGTATTGTGGCTTTGGTCCAAATGGTTAAATAAGACCATGGCTGCAATACAAACCACTACAAATATCCCCAGGCTCCAATTACAGAAAAAAATACAATCAAACCTCTCCCTCCGCACAGTATTTCCACTCATACATGTCTCTTAAGTAGGATATCATGTCGTCTGCATCAGTGTCAGGGCTCATACAGCGTAGCAGCCGAATGGTTCCTATGATGAAGCCATTCTGTAAACTACTGAACTGTAAAGGAAACATCATCATCCCCTGCTTTTTTTTTTTTTTTTTTTTTTTTCTTTCACGCTGTCGCTTAAAATTTGAGCAAACGTAACAGCCTGGCATCTTTTATTTTTCCACAAACATTTGCAAACACAACCAGAAAAGGTGAGCACCTTTTTAAAAAAAAAAGATGCAACGCTATAAGGTTGGCAGACATACAGTTCTGCCTGCCTGCTCTCACGAGATGCCAATCAATGCAACATTAACAGGGATTACTAAGAAACTGGTAAACTGCCTCACGCATCTTTCCACACACACACACACACACACACACACACACACACACACACACACACACACACACACACACACACACACACACACACACACACACACACACGACTGTCAAAGGCTTGTAGAGAATTCAGATGTGGCATTCTATTCCAAAACGCGCCTTTATTTTTCCTTCCTCCCTCAACACACACACACATACAGAGAGAGAGAGAGAGAGAGAGAGAGATGGAGGTCTGGTGCAGAGAGAGACTTATGGAGAGGCTGCAGTCAATGAGTGGACTCCTGTTTCCTGCAGTGCGCGTAAATTTCAGTCTGGGTACACTGGTGCGGTACGCATCAGAGGGATCGGGTAGCCTTCAACTCCCACTCTGTTAATGCAGCCTGTCTATCATTCATAACTCCACCGGGGCGCTGTGTGCAACATCACCCCAGGAGAAAGCCCCGAGGCGCGCGGCAGCAAATACACTCATTATAGCCTAAAAATGACCGGTGCGCACTCTTCTCCCCCCCCCCCCTCTCCCCCCTTGTGTCCGTGTCTTTCTGCTTGGTACCCAATTTTTCGGGGCGCAACTGAAAATGCGAGCACAGTCAAACTCGCTGCTTTGAGGCGCGTGCTCACGCTCAAGACTCTCTTTTTTTTTTTATATTATTGTTTTTTTTTTTAACCACTTCTCTCAAAGACAACACAGTAAATGCGGAGGCACACGCCTGCCACTGTCAGCGACGCGCACAGATGCCAGCGACAACTTGCAATAGGTCACACACGATAACAGCCCCAAAAGCCAGACAAACTTCTTTCTCTCTCTTACCTGTCCGCGCGCGCCCCCTTCAACACACATGACAGCTGATTAACGGCGGAAAACGAAAAAAAAAAAAAAAAAAAAAAAAAAAAAGGTGCAACGAGTCAGAGTTTGTTCCGCATTTTCTCCTCGTCCTGCGTCTCTTTCAGTTTCCTCCCGCAACCCCTGTCATCCTCTCCAGGGCAAAGCTCCACTGCGCGGCTCGTGGAGAGCCGATACTCTCCCTTCCTCCTTCCCGTGTGTGTGCGCGTGTGTGTGTGCGCGCGCGCGTGTGTGTGTGTGTGTGTGTGTGTGCGAGCAAGTGGACGGGCGAGCCGAGCCAGTGCGTGTGTGCGCATCTCTCCGCCGAATCATCCTCCAATCGTGCCCGACTACTGCGGCGGCTCAAGCCGAAGTAGGCGCCCGATTGGTCGGTTTTCGGATCCATCCTCGGCTCTCAGGCTCGGGTCGGCCTCCCCGTGCTCCCCCCTCCTCCCCTACCTGTCTCCATTATCGCCCTCTCTCCTCTCCTCCTGTCTTTCTCTGTTAACACGTGATTATATAAGATAGTGATCAGGAAGCGATACGTTATCCCATTCTCATTTTCCTACATACACACACGCACACGCACACGCACACACACGCACACACACACACACACACACACACACACACACACACACACACACACACACACACACACACACACACACACACACACAGCCAGGGTGTCTCAGCAGAATAGAGCATTAACAATATAGAAAACAGCATTGCAAGAGAGAGATGTGCTTTGAAACAGAAAAGAGGGGGAATTTACAATTTGGTTTAAAAAAAAGTTCCTGGTGGTTCCCTCTTTTTCTAAATAGCATCGTGATCATTTCCTTGTGGAATTGGTATAATAATATTCCTTCAACAAAATTGTATCGGAACCAAAGTGTACATTTTCATTTTGGTTTTTTTTTTTCATTTAAAACTGGAGTTTCATTTTAAAAGCACCAGAGACTGCCGATCAAATTCCAGGCAGCAAATCACTCTGATGTTCAGAACTGTGGAAGTTACAGACTGTTATTAATGCAGATTTATTTTTTTTCTCTCTTTAATTGTTTATATTTAAAGCTCTTTCCCAAACTGTTTTGTTTTGGTGCTACTCCCTTTGGCTCTCGATGTCTGAGGTATCATTTTGGAAAACAGTCATTTTATGAAAAAAATAATAGAGTTTATGGGATTATTTGTGAGAATCAATTCATTATAACGCCAACACGGAACACAAACAGGAAAAAAAAACAACTTCACATATAAGTTAAAATGAAAAAGAAATAAATTCATGCATGAGGGACAAAATAATTGGGCTGATTTGGCCTGTATCCCTCCCAATCCTACACCTATGAGGTTATAGCAGCGGCATCTGTTTTTGTTTTCCTTACAAAGATGCAAACCAGGCTGCTATTTCAAAATCTTTAAACCTAGTCAGACATAGAACAAAGAAGACTTAAAACATATTTCATAAAAACATGTTGTATCTTCTCGGGTTCGCCGGTTCAGATTTTGAAGTTACTAAGAGTTCAGTGTTACTTTCATCCCCTTGAATTTTAATACCACCATCAGCATAGCGCAGCTTCCAATTACTCTAGAGAGTTCAGAAGAGTTGTTAGAGTGAGGTCAACATCTAATGAGTGGAATTCAGGAAAACAATAATCTGAGGATTCATACAGTTACATTTTATTGTATAGCCTTGTGCTAGAAAAAAAAAACTAAAACGTGTAGCTTTCGATAGTACAAAAGAACAGTTTGCATACCATTTTTAGCTTTTGAGAGTTTTGAAGCTTATTTTCCAAATAATAACGGGATTATTTTCAGATGGACCAGAAAACTAATATGAAGGAGCAACTTTCGCCAGCCACACTGAAATAACTTGTAGAAAAAAATGTATTCACTTCGCATTTCATGAGGGAAGTTGAATGGGAGTCTATAGAGCCGGAGGCTTTTTTGGAGCCAACCTCCAGTGGCACTCGGTGGTATTGCAGCTGAAGGCACTGCCGCATCGGCCTCATTTTTTAGACTAAGAACCTACGTCCACTTTTATATACAGTCTGAGGGTACAACGATATCCATGCTACCACTCCTGCTCATTTACATCTCTGGGTTCATTACATAGCCTCTGTTTCCCGGCAGCATATAGTGCATTGGTCAGTATAGCCACTTCGGTGAATAAATAATGCATTTAATAAGGGATGGTGTTGGTTTTGAACCATGTTTTTATTGCTTTGCAGTGCTCTACGAAATATGAAGCTGTATCTGCAACCCTGCATCTACATAAAAAAAACCAACAACACCTTCCTTCTCAAGTGTCTGCCCATTTCGTGTCACTGACAAGCTGCCACGCGGTCTGTTCCCCTGAGGCTTTTATGATGTTTGTCTGGCCATAATCTGACCAGGGATTGAATGTACAGACTCGTACTCGCAGCATGGACAAGCACCATAGCATGTGAGACATGTGAATAAAACTCTTAATGCCTTTTGAAAAAGCAAACTCTGAACAACATCCACTCCCTACCTGCTGTTGTTGTATTTTGCTGCCACATATCGCATCAGAAATGTGTCTGATGTTCAGTGTCTTGACATCTCAGTATGTGTGTTATCAAGGTGTTGATCATTAATGTTGATTCAGGGTCTTAAATCAATGCCGTAGTTAACAAACACAGAACAAAGGTTCTTTTGCTTTTCATGACTTCACACATCCCGTCGGACTTTCTAAAATCGATATCACTGTTTTGAGCTGTCGACACATAAAGTGCAACAAATAAATCACGACTGGATGATTATGATATCATCGCAGTAATGAAGTACAACAAAGTTTCCAGATGTAAACAATATCATGAAAACCTGATTGTAGCCGTAACACAATGTAATTGAATTAAACTTAACCATCTATTGTCCAATGTAGAGTAATCATTCAGAAAAACAAGAGCACACCACAACAAATACCCACCATATTTGATTGTTATCAGGTAGTTATCATCACAAATATAAGGACCTGCTATTAGGTTCTGAAAGGTGTTATAACCCATTTCATTGATCTAAGGTTCAGTTTTGAGCAAACTGCTCCTCCTAGTTAGCCAAAAGGTTATCGGCTACTCATCGTGATCTCCAGTGTCCACATTAAATGACAGGAGCAGAAGGAAGAAGTCGAAGGGTGGTTGGATGGATCTAATAGAGGACGTTCACCCAGGAAACCGCCGTTTCTACATATGTTTAATTTACCTAACGTAAGTAACGTACACATTTCAATCTGAAGAATGGTATTTTTCCAAACCTTTTCAATTCGTTTTGGTGCCGTTCACCACGTGTTTAGTATTGTAAACATGATGACGAAGGTCCGGTACCTCTGTTGCTGTTACTGTCCAATGGTTACATACACCACGCCGCTGATTATTACCTCCTAAACTTACCACTAGGTCTACTATGCCCCCTACTAGCTACTACTATGTGAACCACCAAGGAGTGCTTCGGTCTGTCTCTTCTTCACCTCAGTCTTTTGGTACACGCCACTTCCTAACTTGACAACACCCTTTTTCATCAGTTTCAAACGACTATCACCTTCTGCATCCTTTCTGCTCTGCTGCACTTCTTCCTGCTTTCAAAGCCCAGTTACATCGGTTTGAAACTCTTTTTTATTTCTTTCGGCATGATGTTAGACATTTTCTGACTCTCACCTTTTCCTTTTCTCCCCATTTTTTGTTCTGTCTGTCAGTCAGTCAGTCAGTCAGTCAGTCAGTCAGTCAGTCAGTCAGTCAGTCAGTGATTCTCTTTCTACTACTCTCTACTACCACATCACTCAGGTACCCTTGGGCCAGCTGTTGAGTCGGCCTGTGAATTCAGCCACGCTTTTGCTCTCTCTGGATCCAAAGGGAAACTTAATGAATAATGAACACAGCGGTGAAATGGGCGAGTGGGGGGTGGATGTGGATGAGCACGAGAGAGAGAGAGAGAGAGCGAGAGAGGTCCTTTAGGACTAGGACACGATGAAGAGATTGAGGGGAGGGCAACTTGTTAGTGTTCACCCATCAATTAGGCCACGGAGGAGACATGAAGAGAATGGAGGCTGATGCATCATGGACGGGGTCGGGTGGGGTGGGTGGGTGGGTGGTGGTGGTGGTGGTGGAGGGTGGGGGGGGGGCTGAACAAACTAAAGAGTGTGCTTGTTGAGGAGACAGATTAGGCATCACAGACGAGGAGGCGAGCTGTGAGATGAGAGTACGAAGGAAGTGGACACGGAGAGACAGTGGGTCTCAAAGGCGTCAGCATCCTCCTCGGCAACACTGCCTCCAGCTTCATCTATCATCCAAGCCTAGTTCTCCCTGCCAACACAACTGTGTCTCTGGTCCACATCGAAAGTTGGCATACAGCTTCAAAAACACTCTAAAGTGGATGTGCTCAGTATATTAAACAAAGTAATGACTCTCCTTGAAACCGCAGACAGGTGTTTTCATGCCTAGCACAAAAAAAAAAAAAAACGTAAAAAAGAAACAGACTCACACTTTCCGATTCAGATTTTTTTTTTTTTCTGTCACTGCCAGATGTTTAGGGCTGAATTTTATACTTCTTCGGGAATTCGTGCAGTATAAGTACCTCATTTACAACATAATGCTGGTGCCCTTTTTTAGGCATATCATCTAGTTTTCGCAGCTTCTTCAAATCACAGCTGCTTCTTTTTTTTTTTAAGATCACAGGAAGAAAATAGCTTTCAGTCTTTTTTTTTTAATTTTTTACTTTGTGAAAAATGTACACAATTACTAGAGGTGGATATAAATGTGATCTTCTCCATCTCACAGCATTCAGTACCAACACAGAGACACGGTCTCCTAGAGATGATGTTTATACGCAGCTAAATGTGCAACCGAAGGCAAACTGATCAGATACACTTTCATTGACAGCATACTGTAAAGTTGTAGTCATATTTATGTTCCTACAACATCCAGTCTGGCGAAACAACTACTGTATTATTAAACATTTTTATGGTTATGTTGAAGTACTCGCAGCTCTTGGTTATGGTTATAGTGAAAGATTGTGGTCTTATTTTATTGTATTAAAAAAGAAGCGACTGCTTGCTGCTGGGCCAACAGTCCCAACTTGGGATGTGTTGTTTCACTGTCAGTCAACTGGTGCCTTACTTATTTGAATTTCCGCTCTGCACTGAGTACTACTTGTTAAAAACATCTGCAGTGACATGAGGCACAAGTCACAAAGTTTTCTTTTGGTATTCAAACACAACCTTTCCTCCAACTTTAACCAAAGTGTTTCTGCGCCTAAACTCAACCTCAAAAAGGAGGCATGTGGTGTCAAAGTTCGGCACTTCACAACCACCATCCACCCCATCCATTTCCATTTAAATCTAATTTGAATTAATATAGGGCTACATAATCTTTCAATATTTTCAATATTCAATATCACTCCACTTCTTCTGTTATATCTATTGCTTTGACTTTCCTTGATCGTCAGGGTGTCATCATGTTGATGTTAATTCTTCCAAGATTTGCAGTTCATGTAAAATACTATTGTAAAAATCTTTGATGGGATTGGCAGGGTTGGGCTGTGTTCTTCTCCCTGGCTGATAAAAAGCAAGCTGTATCCTCTCTGTGTGAGGAAACTCCATTCATCGTGGATCGCTCTCTAAACCACACTTGCCTGTGGTAACCGGCACTTAAGGTAGGTAGGTAGTTACTTTATTAATCCCCAAGGGGACATTTTTTAAGTGATGGATAGACTGTTCATTTCCCAAAGCTCACATAAAGGTATGAGGCTACAGCGCCTTCATTATTCCGTTTAATACGGCACGTCAATAAGATCAAAGGTTCACCAGATATATCATACGCAAGCAGCGCATGAATAAACATGTACATGTCACAGCGGAAGCCTCCTGTGTAGATGCAACCTTGCGCTAACAGCTGGCGTCAGGCTGCATCACACTGAGCTCCATGTTACCAGACGCTAACACCTTGAAAAGGTGTTTGGCTTCTATATTAAGAGGAGTTTGACACAGCTTGGTTAATGTAAAAAATTAAAACAAGTAAAGTGGATCTCACAAAAATGTGGGAAAGTGTAAACTTCAAGCAAAAATATATTTGCCAGGAATTAGTCGGCTATTATTCGAAGACAAACTCGCACCATAACTTCGGGCTCAACACACGCCGTCAAACTTTGAAAACCTCCACCTTTGACGAAGCTGATGGGAACCGCGTCTTAGCCTTTCACCTTTGAGATGAGGGCCGTTGTTCGGCCTCCATTTCTAACATTACTTATTGTCTGGTGATGAAGGTAGCCATTGACTGTTTTTCCTCTCAACTGACCGTGTTTCTAGCTGTGGTGGACTTTTGATCTGCTAGCGTTACCTGGCACAGTTTGGCCTACACCTTTTGTTATTTTTTATTTTTTTGACAGTTGTAGTCGTTTTGAATGTTTTTTGCTGTTTGTACCGTCGCATCTAGCCCCACAGCGTCACATTATACCAGAGCCTCGGCGCGAATTGTTGTAGTGCCTTTTAACGATACTCTCAGATTACAATGTGCTCCACGGACAAGTTTGCAAGTGATTAACTTGTATGGACATTGTTGTGGTGTACCAGATAGCCAGTGTTTTGGGTTTTTTGGGTCTTTTTTTGGTCTTTTTTTTAAATTGTGAAAGCCGGTTCTGTGGATAAGAGATATTTGGTCAATTAATCACAGCTAAGCAGAACTGAGGGATTATGCACTTGAGTGAATCTCATTTCAAGCTGCTGGTTCGGGTGGGTGTGTGCGCGGGGAACCGCTGTGGACACAGACAAATGGCAGAGGCAGCGGGCTTTGCTGGAGCCGGGAGACACATATCAGCCGGTTAATGACTGGGAATTTGTTTGCCACCCGCAACACGTCTAATTTATACACGGTTGACGAGCATCAAGGTTACGTTGTTGCCCCGCCATTAAAGATGCCCGTACTACTCGCCCCTCTGTGTAGAACACTGCAAGTGTTCTGTTACCCACGAGCACCGAGCCAGCCAAAACAAATTGCTGCCCAGGAATCAAAGAAATCGTTGTTTTTTGCTGCCGACTCTGAAAACGTATTGTTTCCCATTAGAATGCATCAAATGTCTCGCTGGAAGAATATGCTGCCTCTCAAAGGCTGCTGCGCCGTCTCATGCACAATAGTCTGTGCAGCAGTGAGGATATCTGCGGTTAATGTTGGAGAACATTTGCTGTAACTGAGGACACATGGATGTTGATGAAAATGTGATACGTTTTCAATGCACTATATAGCTTCTATCATTAAATGCATAAATGGAAATAGCTTTCTAACTAACGAAAATTGTTTTCTCCACAGTAATGGAAACACTTAGGGGTTTCACATTCATTAATTGTGAATTCACAATAGTCAAGAGTCAATCTGTTCTGTACATGGGTACGTTTACGTGCAGCTTATTTACATCCGGCTCACAGCACGCAATGGAAACTGACAGTAACTGCAAATCACATCTGACAGGAAATATTAGCTGTAAAGTGGAAATGCAACAACTGGAACAACTGACAAAAAAAAATAATCTAAGAACAGAAAGAACTGGAAGAAGAAAAAAAAGTCAATCGTAAGACAGAACAGTCATCCACTTTCAAACCCATGATGTTTTGCACTTTCGCACCGAGAGGCACCATGTGGCTCAGCTCCATCGCTCTGAGTGATGACTTAACACAGGAAACGGTGTGAGCAAAGAGATGCTGTCAAGAGTTATAACTCCTAATGGAACGAGGGCACTCTGAAGAGATGGAGCGGCTGCTAATAAAAACAAAGACATACGACTAGAGAAGAGGGTCAAGACATTTATGTCAAATTATAGAAATGTTTCAAGTCTTTTAATTAATTGATTTAGTCCATCAATATAGCAACCGTATCTGAAAATAAATTGAATCAACATAAATAAATAAACATTTTGAAAGGTGCAATATGTAAGATTTAATATCACTTTGTACCTGAAGAGGCGATATTGAGTCACAGTATGATCAAGGCCGCGATTGGACCGGTTCGGTCTAATTTTGCAGTCAGTGGTTTTCTACGTCTTACACCTTGTCTACGTTTTTCGAAAGACCACAGTAGAAAAAAAAGCGCACATTAGCACCATTTGGAGAGTTTTTCGGCACGGTTCGTGTTGACATTAGCTTTGCCTTTGCGAGCACGTTTTTCAGGAATGAAAAATAGTGGCTAGTCTTAAAATCCTCGACGACTAAAGGCAAAGATTCATTATGATTCGTTTGTGTTTGAGACATTGCGTATTTTCTCGAGGCGTTGATTGCACTAAGCCATCGAGCCACAATACAGAGAGAAAAAGGAGACGTTGTCGGTTTACGTTGACCTTTATAATGCTCAGTGGTAAGTCAGGCCCCTGCTCTATTATTCCCATCTACCCATCTTAAGGCTTAACTGAGGGGTTATAAGGTCTCTCTGTAGGAAGCTCTGATTCTACCCCCCAAAAAACTATTGTAACCTTGATAAGTGCACCTTTAACCTTTAGAGAACAGCAGATATTCTTTGAATGCTCTCATCTATTCACTTCCTCCAACATAAGGACGATTTCAGATGCTGCTGAGGTCCAGTAAACAGTACTTGTCCAGTCAACGGGGGCTGTTTCTGCCACTTGTCTGCACACTAAGGAACGTGTAAATCATGTGCAAACTGCAGGAGTATATTAATTGGAGATGAGACGGTTCACAGTTTGCGTTTTGTATGACATATTGCATTTTCAAAACAGTGTCAGAAGAAGAGTTTTGTGTTTCTTTGTGTGGTATTTATCCCGTCTGAGAAATCCCATGATTTCTAGAAAACGCTTTAAAAGTCGTCTCTGTTGCTAGGGTCATGGCTAAGTGTTGGCCTACTGGCTGGAGTGGTGAACATTGCATGAATTACGTAAGAGTCTGCTGACATAATTGATATTTTTCCTGTTGTTAGTCATATGCCATGTATTGCCAAGGAAACGGAGATTACACAAACAAAATGCTTTAGTTCTCGTGTAATATTATTTTGAAAGTTGTATTTAAATATATATTCCACTGTAGTAGCAGTAGTATTACTATTTTTGCCTGAGGATGTAAATATTACATCTTTCACTGCTGCATTATGTGAACAGCCTGAAATGTAATTCTCCTTTGGAAAAACATTGGCAGTTGTGATGTTTTTCTTTTTTGGTACTCAAATTGAAAGGTCACATTGTTGTTTCTGTAACACGGTAACTCCCAACCTCGCCCATTGATTTGCTGAAAACATACCTATTTCAGTTACTGTCCAACAAGACAGAAATGTAGCTGGGAATGAATTATTTAACATTTCACATGGTGAGGTATACACCATTAGACATGCACTGTTGTGTGAAGCATGTTCATGGTGACACTGCAGCTGGACGACATGCTCTCGTGCGCCGCATCTTAAATGAGAGTGAATAATGGCGCATTTGCTGCCCTAATGATGAAATTATAACAGAATGCCACAAACTATACATGTTTCGCAAGTTAATGTTGGAAACTAGCCACCATTGTGCACTCCTGCCTCTGGCAGCACCCCGAGGATCTCTGTCCTGCCATGCATAGAGATCTCATTTATAAACCCAGAGTAACCAATCAGGACTCACTCAAAGAGTTTTGCTTCTCACAGAGACGCAGCATGTGAAAAACTGAAGTCAAATTCTGGAAAGTTTCAGATGACAGTTGGTAATTGCATATTTGACAAAATGTCCGAAATACTTTTCACACATTTTCAGAAGATGAATGTGCTGATACAGGGGTTCAGTGACCCGACGATACATTCTGGGATAGAGATTAGAGATCATGTTTCCAGTCAGATTGCTATCACGGTCATAGTTTATATCAAACATGATGAAGCACATTTGTATGCACTGCTTAATCTGCAGGATTAGCCATGACTTGTTCAGTTAAATGTCCAGTAAATGTGTTGTTATACATATTATGACCAAAACTGTCATCGTCATTCAGTACCATTGAAACAGTTTCCAGGAAGGAGGCAGGAGTTAGAAGAACAGGTCGAACTTTACTCAGGTTCAAAAAAAAAAAGAAAGACGCAAAACCAAGGAGTAAAGATAGAAGTAAGGAGAAGCTTTTTGTGACACTATCGAAAGAGCAAAAAGTCAATAACCCATAACACCACGTGACAGCCGAACAATATAGAACCATTTAAGCCTCTTATTTTATGTGTGCTTGTACATGTTCCCATAACTGCAGTATATACTGCATTGTCTGTTATGGCTTCAATGAAATGGAATGATTTATTCCATGAATTCATGGAATAAATTTGACCCTACTATTTCAAATTGCATGCTAATTAGTATACAGTGATGTTTGCAGCATATCCAGTAGAACCTATAAAAACCTCTGTTCCTCTGCAGGATAACTGACATAAAGAAGATGGGTCTCATTTGGCAGGATATTTAGTGTTGTCGTTATTTGAGGAACGACGGAATTGGACAAAGTTGTTTGTACAAAGAACTCGAGGGATTGTGTTGTTTACTGGGCTGCGATTTCCAAGGAAAGCGATCCGTCTGTTTGGCCTCTGAAATGATCCACTTTACTCCACTTAATTAATCCTTTAATACAAGGAAGACAAAGTTAAAGTATTTGATCATATCTGACAGCTCCAAATAACAAGAAAATGCCCCTCTAAATTTAAATACTATCAATAATAGTGTTCTTGTTTATGGTTGTATAGTGTCAGCTGCTTGTGACTCACTTTGCCATCTGAATCATTGATGTGATCAATACTTGGTCCGTGTTGCTGCAGTCGTAGATGAAATCCAAGTCGAAACTTTAATATGGGGGCAGGCATGGCGACCACAAGACACTGAATCATCCATAATAATAGCTGGATGAGAGACTGCATGGCGAACGCTGGTTAACAACTGAAGCATTGAAGGAGGATGCCGCAGAAGAAGTCAGGGCTGAAAAACATCGGCACTATTATCGGCCGTCTCATGAGGACGTTGACCCAAAATATGAAATGAATCTCTAACTACGTGACTCCACGTTGTTGAAATGTAGCTGCATGTGGATAGAATAACTCGGCTTTAGCTTTTTAGCTTTTAGCTTTTCCTGATGGTGCACTTCTTTAACGAATCTTAAGCTAAAGAGAAAGACGATGGATATAATTTCGCGCGATGATGGTGGCGGATTCTTAGTGCGAGTGTGGTACTGACACCCACTAATGAACATGTGACATCCTCATATTTAGACAATCTCTTTGTTCTGCAGCTACCCTTATAAAGTATGTACTGTTCCATGCAGTATGTATACAGTTGAAACTTCATCATAAAAATACGCCTTGAAGTTTGACCCTCATAGCTGTCGCTATCTGCAGCGCCTTTTAATGCCTCTTTTACTCCTCTTCTCCTTCAGTTTTCTTCACTGCGGTTATAGTCTAGAAACCATGTTTGCATTAATGTTTGCTCAGACACTCTGAAGAGCCGACCAATCAATGACCAGTGTCATTTTCTAAGTGTGAAGCTGGAGTCAAGTTTTTTTTTGTTCTAAACACAGGTGCAGTGGTGGAAGAGTTTCAGCGATTATGATCTCCAATAGTTTTGAAATGAAAACTACTTGTTTGACACGCCTACATTTTAAGCATTTATTGCAACAATATGTTATTTTTTTTTTAGTTTGATGGCGTGGCTTTGATTATGATGGTCTGGATTAAATCTGAGCAAACTTGACAGACTTGTCAAATCCTCAATGTTTATAAGGACTACCGATGGGTGAGAGTCCGATTGTAAATATATACTGTAAATGTATATCTGCTTCTGTAAGTCAGTCAGTAGGTGTATCATTATCCATGAGTGATCTTACAAGTTTCTTTGGAAGTTAATATTGGGTTACTGTGATTATCCTGGAGTATCTCTTCAACACTGCAGCTCAATGCCCTTTTATTTAACTATTTTATTCGCGTAACTTTAAAAAAAAAATTACAAACAGATAAGCTCTGTATTTACACACTGCATTTGTGAAAATGGTGTTTACAATATTAAATTAGGACGTCATAAATCTGACTTAAGATGCATGCTAAGCATCTGCCACACCTGGTTGAAATCCAACAAAGGACCACCTTCTTCTCTCCCCTCATTTCCCATCTGCTCTTATATCTGCTACTATATCAACTAAAAGCGAAACGGCTCAGTATAATTAGTCAATTGTATCTCGTACTGTATTTCATGTTCCTGATTTTATAATAGATCATAAGTGTTTGGAAAGAGGGCACTGTCCAAGACCCTGAAAATGTCACCCCACATCTTTCAGACTTTTAGTTGGAAGGAAAAAAGATATTCTGGGACCTTTGTGGAAAAAAAGGTCCAGCAATATTTATGGATGGACTTTGTAGAAAGCCATGGGTCAAAACGTTTCACTCTGGGAGACAGGGTTTGCTTTATAAGCTTTGCAGGTTCAGCGTTAGACTATTTTTAACCCTTAACTCTGCCTGATGGATGTATAAACTCAGTGAGTTACATGTTATATTGTAGCTAACATTACTGAGAAGTCTTTATCTGTTATTCAAACAAGGTATATTACAGAAATTGGGGTGTTAACTCGCCATGCTGCTTCTCAGTGGAATCATTATTGTCCGAAAAAAAACCAACTATATTTCCTTGCTCAATATGCACTTTGAAGCTTTTCGTGGATTTTGGGTGAAACAGATATCGTGAAAGTAATATTTTGTGACATGAAATTGCAATCTTTTCATATAATTGCATCATTACATGGAGAATTGTATTGTTCAAGGGACAAATTAGAATAATGTCCTTTAAGAGCTTCAGTCCCAGCTCAGCCTCTGTCTCAGCTTGTGTCCCATTCACAGCACAAAAGCTATAGTAACGCTAATAGGCCCGAGGATCATTTTCAATATCTTTTACACCCTCTCAGATGGTTAAACACACTTAGTTCAAAGGCACCACCGGCGTGGATACAAGTCCCATTTTTTTTGTAGTGGCTTTAAGAGCTTCGCTCTCATTATGCTGAGTCAAGAGCATTTGATAAAAACATGAAGTGACAAGCGTGTTTTCTACAGCAACACCCCCTAAATGTCTGAGAGGGATTTGCTGCAGACGAGACGAGCTGAGAGGTGCCCGAAGCCTGAACCAAAAACTGTTCGGTGGAAATCAACACTGTCAGCTGTCATTCACATGAAGAGGGGGCCGTGTAGAGACACCTGCGTCACTCAAACCGACTTAACACCCCCGAGAAGAGGTCGCAGACAGGAGACGGTGACAGATAATCTAATGTATAGATGAGAGTTTTAGTTACACGAATTCTGTACCCTTTAAAGTTAAATCCTTTGGAGCCAAAATGTTTGTGTTTAGTTCATGTAAGACTGAAGTCAAATTAAAAAACAAAGCATGAATAGGAAAATTAATATTATAGAGACCAACAGTCCTATTACTAATTAAAGAAATTCCAATAATAAATTCACAGGGGAGATTACTGTTTGACCCGTGGCTGCTGGGTTATGAATAAAATAAAATAAAATAAGTCATGCCAATTTATATTCTAATTCATGTTTCTTATAAAGTTTCCTGCTTTCAAATTTGTTGAACAACAAGCTTAAGTAATTAGATTATTTCCACCAACTGAGCAGCTCCGCCTCTATGAAATCTCATATTAATCCAAGCTGCCTCATTTGGCACATCCTTGTACAAACTCAAGCTATTTTATTATCCCACTGAAATAACTTCATCCTCTTTGGTTGCTACTTCACCTTTTATTCAGCACCTGGCAAGGATAGAGTGCATTAATACTCCTGACCCTGAGCAGGAAAGAGCAGTAAAGAGAATGGATAGATGCAGTTTAGAAGCGTCACAGTGTATTTACCACTGCAAAAGTTTTGGCTCACATAAGTAAGCTGCATCATTTTATGGTCATAACAACAATTCAGAAAAAAGCTTCTAGAAACAGAAAGCAACAGGAACAACAAATGGGAAATTCAAATGATTTACTCATTAACCCAACATATTGATTCTCTCTTGGTGTGAGTACCTGTGTGCCTCGCTATGAACGCGGGTGAACAATAACCACAGGCTTTTTGCTTTTTAGTTACAACTTATCATTGGACAGCTGTCATTGGTGTTTTTTTTTTTTTTTTTTAAGGGCTAAAAAATGGCCCTAAATCAAATAGAAAAAAAAACAAATATAATGAGCGTGAGATTAATACTGGATGAAAGGCTCCGATGTCAGAAAAAAAAAAAAAATACTGGTGATATTCAGTGATCACCATCTGAAAACAAACACCAGTCACAAGTCGTCCTCTGACAGTTTTACAGAGCAGTTTGTGTGTTTGTTGAAACAGAATCACAATCAACTGTTTTCTGTCAGAATGTTAAACTAATTGAAGCTTTGCTGCCTCTGGATATCTAACAGTCAACTCCAGTTTTATTCATGACATGTAATTCATATTTCAAGTAGAGTTTCCGGTGATGGTATAGTTGCATTTTGAGCAAAAAAACCCGACATCGACCATGATAATACAAAATTAAAAAACGGATTGCTTTTTAAACCAGGCGTTGTTTAAATCCACGCTGTAACTACAGAGAGAGAATCCTTTTTGTTCTTCACTCAAGGCTGTTTTGGAACAACACACCATCTTTTCCTTTGACAATAAGAATCCGTAATCTTTTAGCAACAAGATGCTCACCCACTGAGAAGTTGAAACGAATGTTTGTGAGTGTCTTGATCTGTATGCGGGTCCCGCTTCTGATCCGTTTCACCCACACACTGCGATCCATCGGGAGGCAGCGCTCATTACGCTCTATAACACCAAAGTAGACTCTAAATTCATGGAACATGTGTCACTTGAAATCAAGTGTTTGGCCGGCGCTTTAGCTGTGACTTTAAAAAAAAAAAACCTTAAGCTGTTATCAATATTAAGAAGAAAATAAATATTGTATTATAAGAAAGTTTATTCTGGACTATATTTCCATGATGTTGGCCTGTAGGAGCACAAAATTCTCCTTGTGCAGTGAACCTATATTCATATGAACCTCAGGTCAGGAGCATTATACTAATTTAGGACATATCACACTGTGCACATGATCATCCATAAAATGTACTGTGCACTGAAACACTCTCTTTCCACAAACTGGGAAGGACACAGCAGAACATAGTTTCAGGATAGCGTACTGTATGTAAACATTTGTTGTTTGTAATGCTCTCAGGTCGGATGATTAAGTCAGACACCTGTTTATGTACCCGTAAGTGATGAGAGCTCTAATTTGTGAGGGTGTGGCGTGTAATCTGCTTTGTTTCTCCACCAAGTTACAGCAAGAATTTACCACTCAAAAAAAATGTACACATCGTTACTTTAAAGTCAAACACTGTCCAGGCAAAGATTAAAACTGGTTCACTAGCTGAAGCAAACAAAAAACTAAAAGAAAACTAAAAAAAAAGACTGTTTTTGTTCTGATGCAGCCCAACAAACAACTTCCACTGCTTATGGGAAAAATCATTATCTAATGAGAGCAATGTTTGGGGAAGCTGAAAATAGCTCGATGAATATTTTAAAGCCACTCGCACCAGCATCTATTTACTAAGAGCTAGTTAACAGTGCAGTTGAAGAAAAAGGAAAATGAACCAACGCCGTGGTGGGACGGCTGCCGGGTGGTGGGCAGTTAAAGGTGTTGTCACTTCTCAGCCTCTCATGTGGTTGATTTCCTCTGCACTAATCTTCGCGAGACAGATCTGGGATTAGAGAATCAGGAGAGTATCACAAGGTAATCCACCTTGTGTGTCTCGCTGACAGAGGTCAAGCATGTCAGCGTCTGCTGCTAAATATGGCCTCCAGCCGACGTGCTGCAGAATGGCAGCGAGAATCTGGATGGGGGTGGAGGGGAGTAAGTTTCTCACCTCCCCTTTACAAGCAGTGTTTGTAAATCTAGTCACTGAATTTGGACTTTTTTGGTTGGTCCACCATAGATTTGGGAATATCCTGAAACTGTACATAATCCAAACTTTTACATTTCCCGTTGACCCTTTTGGGAATTCCCAACATCCAAACAAAAGTGTTTCACTCACAGAGACTGTAAACATTTGACAACATGTAATTAATGCCAAATTCAGCTCTGGAAAACACGGGTGCAGATGTCACTCGTCACTCTGTCGGAAAGATCAAGAATCCACATTATACCTGAGTAAATTATTTACTCGTATTCTGAGAAATTCAGACCTCGAGACATCACACTTACAAACTGGAGGCTCTCTACGGACAGCAACCAGATCAAAATAGGCGTATTACAGTATCTTGATTGTGGACTCCCATGCCAGTTGCCTTGACACCCGGCCCCCCGATCAATACCACCCACCCATTGCAGCCCCACAGCGTTGCGATGCAACCCAAATGCTGGGCAGTGTGCTGACATGAGGAGGCAGATGCCGCTACCTCCCGGGTTCCTTGAGCGGCTACTTTTTCAGACGTACAGCAGAAAACAAACAAACATGTTGGTTATTTGAAAATTGCTCATAAATTACTGACTTTATTACTAACAGTGAAAAAACTATACATAGAAAGGTAATTACACAATGTAAATAAACAACAACAACAACTACACAATAATCATTAAAACATTTCTTAAAAAGGGGTTATATTTTATAAAATTCTTAATTTAACATCAATTAGATTCATTCTTTTTCTTGGAGAAAGTTTAACAAAAGTGAATGTGTAATTAAACGTGATAGATAATTCTATCACACTTTATCTGTGATGTGTCTTGTGGAAGAAAACTCTCGGTGCTCTAAATGGAGGTTAAATGCGCATTCCTTCAAGGCCACCAGCACCATCATCACAGTATAATTACATCATCCGGTAAACTTTGACTTAAATCAAAGGAAAGCTGTCTGGCCAACCTAAGAGGTCATGAGAAAATCCCCATCTACTAGCTCCGAACTCCACAGTTAGAAATTACATCCAAATTAGAGATTTGCGAAGTAATCACCAACCATTCCATCACGCTCAAGCCAAACAATGCCATGAGAGGTAGCTGCCGGGCAGAGTCATTTCTGAATCCAGTGTGCTAATAAAGCCTTTGCAATGCAAGGGAAACATCTTAATCTCTTACCTCATTAAACTGTATAATGCGCAATAAAATTCTCATTCCAGGCACAGAGGCAAAGAGTTTATACTTCAGAGTCCGGCGTTACTGCCAGTAGCAACGATGGTAAAAAAAAATCCCACATGGCAAGCGTGTTGAGATGCTGCACACACATGTACGACCGTGCACTCTTACCTGGGCTTTACGTTAATAGCAGGATAATCCCTTGTTATCAATTTAAGTATATAAACGTATTATTGAATGGCCCACCTCACTTCTTAATAATTTAAGTTTTATATCTCGCTCTCTCAAGCAAGACCGGTTTTACTGATGAAGCAGGTAGGCTTGAAAAGGGGTGGCGAGGGTGTGCGAACATGTAACCTGCTGATGACAGGACGATCTCTGAAGATTTGGCTGCACTTTAATCAACAGCCTAATTAATACAAAAACATACATGCATCATAAAAAATCATTGGTGAATGGAGGATGGTGCCATCAAACTAACTATATAAAATCACGGTTACATTTTAAACAGCAGATCATTCTTTTATCTCTGAATTTGATCAATGTAGTTTGGTGACAATGAGAAACCTGTTCGTTTATCTTTTGGATGTCTCTAACTTAATGCTTTGCAACATACCCAAATAGTATTAGATTGAAACGCCCTGGGCTCCATGACAATGTCAGAATGTATTTAATTTCATTTTACTTTTGTATCTTCTGTAATGGAAGGAGTTTGCCATCACATCAAACTGCCCTCCTGCACAATAACAATCCATCCTGAGATATGGAACCACTTGTCAGATATAATGCATTAGGACACAAACGGGCCATCTCATCGATCCAGTCCCAAGGGGGCTTTAAATTGTTCCACGACTACTATAACACTACGGCAGTAACAGCGAGGGAGAGAGAGAGAGAGAGAGAGAGAGTGTCAAGCTGAGAGAATTCCCCATCCTTATCAGTAAAACTCCCTTAAAATATCCCAGTGATGGTAATTAACAAGCTGGATTTTTGAATCTCAGAGAGACTGTTTCGGATACTCCAGACAGCCTTTGGTCCAGACGCCGTAGATTTTCCCTCCGCTCACACCGCCAACGCTCTCCCCGGGGCTTTGCCTGCTCCAGAAATTTCTGTAGGAATGCCTACGCTTCTGCTCTGTCAGTCCCGGTGATCTTCAGGAGGAATGGCCCTGAAGAGATAAGGCAGCCGGACAATGAGCATGTCCACCTGGAAAGGCGAGATGCTCCATCACAGGGCCCAGGGTTACTGAGGTGTCAGTAGCTCTCCCGGTCTACTACATTGAAGAAGTGCCATATTCTCAATGGTCCTTGGCAGATACAGAAATACCTCCTGGCACAGTTATTGCTGCTGACTGCACTGACTGCAATGTCTGATTTTTATACTAAGAGTCAGGGTCCCAAATTAAAGCTGGGTTAAGCAAGAACGTTACGCAACAAAGAGCAGTGTCATGATGTACAGCACCTGAAAACAAGTCCAGCAGAGCAGCAGCGCTATGAACACAAAGTCTAGACATGCTGTTTATGGTCGCAACGCGTGATTTCTACTGGTAACGCAAGTAAAAGCAGGCAAAAACAGATGGAGGTTTGTCAATGTGTCACATCAAGAAGCTGCATCCATAAGGTGCTTTACATTTAATTAAAAATAAAAAACAAAGTCATGATGGCCAATCTGGAAGTGTTGCTGCAAAAGGAACCGTCCCACCTCCTAAAAACAAAAGTGTTGTGATTACCCGTTTAAGCCTTAATAAAATGACAGTGTCACAAATGACCCACAGGCAAACCAAAGATACACAAAAAAAAAGACTTGACTGCAGTACATCTGTCCGGAGAGAGTTAGACCCCCCAAATTAGGCTGGCATACTGACATTCAAGCTGACATTTAACAATATTCTCCTAAGGTGACCGGTTTCCCTCCGATTCTCTAGAAACCTGCTGGAAATACACTTTCAGCTAAACTCTGGGAAAAGATGACAAATTAGATACAATTAGATACCAACATGTGTAGCGCCAGCATCACTGGTTGTTGTGTTGTTGGTATGGAGCCATTGTTTTTCTTTTTGAATATCAATGGCTCAACATCAGATAGTTCACATGAAGCCAGGGAGAACCTATATATGGCAATGCTGCAGTATACAAAACAGGCCATCTTTTCAGAAAGTTTCCTGTCGAGAACTATAACTGAAAAGAAAAAAAAGGGATTTTGTTATTTACATTTTTCAACTGTTTTTTTTATTTTCTGAAATTACATGCCTAATTAAAATTACGTACAGCAGAAACAATCCAGTTGCAATTAACCGTCCTTCTCCACATCAACCCTGCTGAATGTCAAAACCTCTGTTTTTTAACCACAGTTGTATGCCAAAAACAATCTGAACACTCCGAGCAAAAAAATTATCTATATTTTGATGTTTGAAGTGAAAAGAAGTAAATACAGCACCCCGCAGGAAACAGACATCAAAATATAAGCTGTTCTTCAAATATTCATGCAATGTTACTATTTATTTCATGAACTCAAGAAATAAAATTAAAAAAAAACTAATATGTGGCATCTGCAGTTGACTTCTGCTTGTAAAGTCTCAGAACTTCATTAATTAATTAGGCCTTACTGTTGACATGTTTTGATGCAGAGATAATTATTATAAGGAATTGTCGGCTACTGACACTTCCGGAGACAGGTTGATAAATCCAGTTGTGATGACGTTCAACATGAGCTCCTGAGCTAAAGCTAAGCTAATTTATGTCTACAAAGCAGAGGAAGGCTACATACAGATTTCAAAGCATTGTCTAAAATGTCATCAACAAAAAGCATTTAAGGGAAAACTGTTGAAGTCAAGACAAGATCTTTTTGTTGATTATGTACTTTTAAGGCAGAAAGGATAAAGAATAACCCCATAGGATCATCATAGTGCAATTTTATAGTCTAAAGTACAAGCAACATCTCCGTGAGGGGGGAAAAATGGGCTCCAGTAAATATGACCAAATTGTGCATGCAAATGTCTGGCATTCATTCAAGAAATTGAACCTGAAAGAACGCCGGCTTCAACGACAGGACAATGACCCAAAGCATACCTCTAAATACACCACGAACTACTTAAAGCAGTGGAAGCTTTCCGAGTGGCCCTCGTAGTTCCCTGACCTGAACATGATTGACAGGCTAAAAATATCCCAGAACTTGAGTCCGCGAGGAAGAGTCTTAGCTGGCTTCAGAAGGAGTGTGCAAGCTGTGGTATCTGCCTACAGAGTGAGCCGCGTGCCCAAACTTTTGCGCATGCAACAACTACTTTTCTTGTCTTTGTTCTTTCTATTTCTTATAAAGAAACTGAGAATTTACATTTGAAAATAGTTTTTTTTTGTTTTGTTTTGTTCTAAATGTATATCTAAATGTATATTTACTGCAAGGGGTGCATTTAATTTACACTTTAAAGATCAACTGTCATACAGTATAAATACACTTGCACTGTACAGTATAATACCCTTACTATACATGTAAAAATTAATTTTCAAACACACAAAATGTCACCTGCTTAACTGGAGGCTCGCTACGGAGCACAACCACATCAAAATAGGAGAATTACTGTATTTTGACAGTGAACTCTCATGCCAGTTGCCTTGACACCCGGCCCCCCGATCAATACCACCCACCCATCACTGCCCCGCAGTGCAAGTTCATCAGCCAGTTCATTTACAGAGTGAATTTTTCTTTAACTCCCTACCCTTTAAAAAGGATTAAAAAAAAAATTATTATTCCTCAGTATAATGTAATCAAAACAGCATTCCCTTGGAGCAACATTAGACTCGGTATTAATTCATAACATAGACACTCGCCAAATAAATAAATAAAAACAAAAACCTGGGGAATATATTAAATCACTAATGGTATTTAGCTCTTTTTTTTTATGTCGTGGCCAAGTGGACTGGAAGCTGGTGTTGAAAAAAAAAGAAAAGAAGTGTTGCCCACTGTTTAAATCACACCAGATGGCTCAAGAAGCAACACAAGAACTAGGTAATCTGGATTTATGACCTTGGACACATGCTGAGTGCAGGGGCATCTGTTGTGATGAACATGCCAGCTATCGTAATGAAAGCAGGTTTTTGGCCTTCCGATCATAAAGCGGTTTTGAGGCGTAGTTTAAAACTCACCTGGCTGCCGCTGCTCTCAAACCCCTTCAACACATTTGTGTGGTGAAAAATACAAGTAATAATAGCATCAATCGATGCTATCATCTTCATTCCCGTCTCTATTTAGCAGCCCTCCAGTGCTGTTTGTGGCGGGTGTTGCACGCTTTACATCAGCATGCCTGCTACGGTATTACCGAGGCGCGCTCTTTCGCTGGCGTTTTGTCTTTACTCAGCCACGGATAAACAACTGTCAGATGCAATTAAAACAGAGGGAAAAGGATGATAGAGAGACAAATGAGATCTGTTGAGTGTGAAAACAAATGTCATGTGCTGTAAAAAAAAACAACAACACAACAACAACTTAAAATAATATTTTATGTTGCAGTCAGGCTTAAAAAAAAAATGTTCTCCTGATGCACTGCTTTTTTTTTATTAGCAATTTTCTTTACTGTCAAATAAGGCAGGCCACCCAACGTACTTATTCTGCCTGGTTATATGTTTCTATGACTTATTTTCTCGTTTTAAAGGTCGTCTCCGCTCAGTTTCAGGTCGTGATAGACAGGTTGGTTAAATAGAAGCAGCTGCTTCAGCAACATTTCCGGTACAAAGACGGCTCTTGCAGCGTGTTGAGCTGATTTATTTTCTTGACATCGCCCAAGTGTTGCTCGCGCTCCTCTTCTCTGTACAAAGTTGCAATTTGGGGTGACAGCCGTAACTCGTTATCCCCACGTGGCGATGATGAGGTGGAATTTAAGTCGTGTCACATTGATTCTAAAATAGAAAATGATTCAGAGGTTCCCTTGATGAGAGTCTCGGATCCACAATAACAACCTGTTTCAGAGAGAATGACGACTATTCTGGTAATAATACTGAATGTACACCACGGATAATGGCCGCTTCTCTCTAATGGGAGAACTTGATTCTCTCTTTTACTGATGGCAATGTTATTTTAGCATAAAAAAATAAACTGCTGCCGAAGTTAGACAGCTCTTTTAATGCAGCGTGGCGTGGAGGGTTGCGAGCTCCCCTTTTGTCCATTTTGAATTGTGCTTAAAGCTTAAAGCTTTATGACTAATTGGTTATTAAACAACTGGAAAACAAACACATTCGGTTGTTTTTCCCGCCCGCTCATCAAGCGAAGCGACAAACGCAATCAACATCATGCATTTGACGTGGGGTTGTTTGATTCACAGTGGAGGGTGCCTCAATCAGAACAAAGCCAAAACCTCATTAGTGATCTGAGGTGTCAGCTTCAGCAGAGTCATTTCCCATATTAACTTGTAAACAGTCTGTAAGGTCCAGGTGCCTAGGTGCATGGAGGAAAATATTTGTTTTCTATACATATTAACACAATGCAATGTGATGACTTTGCAAAATAAAAGACAACGTACCCCTTGTGCTGCACATTTTCCAATCTACTGTAGGTTCAAGGTAAACCAGCTCTCTCTTAAATATATATAATCAAGTTCAAGCACACGGGAACTGAAAATACACCTGAAAGGGTTTTCTGAGCAAAGATAAGAGTCACACCTTGTGCAAAAACTGTTCCACTTCTTCCCCACCATCCCACCGTATAACAAAAGGCTGGGTTGGCACATTTTTATGCTATTATTAAAGATTTAATATTCTTTAAATATAAGCTCACAGACCAAAGGACCAAAATCTGGTTCGACCAAAAGAAGTGGTCTCAGTTCAGATCCCACTGAAGCTCGGTTCCGTTTGTTTGAAGTGTTCAAACAGTTTGTGGATGGTTCAGACTCTCGACAAAAAGCGGAAGCCAACTGTCATCATCTATTAAAGAGTTGAAGGATAAAATAAACTGGAAGTAATCTGGTTCTCTAAAGAAATCAAAAAGTCAACTGGAAAAAAAATGAGAGAAAATAAAGTGCTGTTCGTAATACCGTTATAATAATAATAATAGTATAGTGAAAACAAAACTAGTAGTTAAAATGTGTACAAAGTAAGAAGTATATAGACCTTGTTCAGGCTCTCAGGTGTGAAACAAAAACCTTGGTGTTTCATTGATTAGATCCACTTGTTTGCTTCAAAGTTTAACTCTGAATTTTCACTGTGAGCCTGCAGAAGCGGGACCACATACTTGGAAACCTCAAGGATTTACAACACATCAGGATTATTGGTAACATTTCTCTCCTGCAGCACGGCGTCCTGATGCAGTGTAAATTAAGGGGAGCTCAGTCTGGTCCGAGGGACAACCCTGAGAAGTGATCCAACGATGGCAGGCAGTGAATCTGGACCGATAAATACCCTTTGCGCTATCAATTCCCCTCAGCCTTTCTTTCCCCGGTCCGATGTGCTTTATGTGCAGCCGCTGTGGGAACAACAAACCCGGATGGGAAACACTATGTTTTCCTGACTCGAGAAGGAGTGTCGCTGTCACTCCTTCAAACTGCAAAACTGAGTCATAAAGCTTTTAGATACAGCCATCCATCTTCAATTCCACAGAACTCTGGAATTGAGGGGCTTTTCTAATTCACTATGTCCAAATGGTAGCCAAGTGTTTTACCATTTTGTAATTTTTTTCCCAGGGCTGACTTGTTAAGATTACTTAGAGCCTGTCAGATATGCCTCTTTCTTCCCTCTGATGAGGAGCGCGAGCGAGTGTGAAACCCGATTTTTAGCCTCATCTTGCATCTTCCTTGTTTGTTTTTTTTTCCTCCCCGACTGCTGCGTTTTGGATACATGCCTGCTACCCATGTCCTGAGCTGTCACGGCGGATCCCTCACTCTTTTACCCTCCTTGAAGTGCAATCAGTGTTGATGAAGATCCAATGCAAGCTGTGTAACTGCCAATCAAACCGGAGCAAAGTCAATTTAATTTAATTGGTAAAAAATTAACTGTGGAAGCGGAATCTCGAGGCACTCTAGCTTTAATTGTGGCGTTCCTTCCTCTCAATAAACGCCGCGCACTTTAATTGATCGCGGGACAGTTGCTGTCACTGGTATCCGGGGTGACCGCCCATCGCGCTCAGCATGGGACTGCATGCTAAATGCGGAGATAATGACACCTCTCGGCTCATATTTGGACAACAGGAGCGCCGCTGTCTGACATATGCTCGGAATTACCGTGAAAGGAGTGAACAAGCTGGCATGCGACCCGCTACCCACACTGCTACGAGCAGCACCGGTTACCAGACAGCTAAATTACTGCTTGATGCGACTCAATCCAGCCTCCCTAAAGAGCCTGACTTTGTATTGACAATTTGCTAATCAAATTAGAAGATGGATTAGGAGCCAAACATCTGGTTTTTGTAATAACACTCATGATTAAGCTGCGCTGTGTAGTGAAGGGCCGAGTGCTTAAACACTCACTTGTATACAACATATGTGCTCAGTGGAATCCTTGTGTTTTCCTGTAATTCCCTTTTACATGTGAATTTTGCAGAAAATGAATCGAATATTTCATTTCGCCCCTCGTGTCGCGGGGAGCCGTTACGCTTCAATCTTCCGGCAGCTGAGACGGCCGGCCCCTCCGAGAGCTTATCATCGTTGATGTATAAACTTCAGTGTAATTTAATGAAAGTAATTTCTTTTCGGTTTTTTTCCCCTCCCTCCACGCCGAGCGGCACGTAGCTCGGAGTGCATTATGTTCAACCCAATCTCACAATCACAATTTCCTTGCAGGCAAGCCTGATTGTTCCTTTCAGGGCAGAGGTAACAGCCCTTAATAAGATACAACATGTTCCCTACTTCCCAATAACCATTAACCCCTTTCCTTCCATGTTCTTTGAGAACAGAGGGTCTGTGTTCATTATCGTGATTTATCATCTATGAAAACAAAACAAAACAAAACAAAAAATACATTTTTGTTATTCATTTAAAAATAGGAGAGAACCAAACATGTCTGAGGGGCAATACGCAGCATGACATCATTTCCAAAGTCACACTGTAATTAGGTTGCTCCGTCGCAGTAACAGTGGCATTTATATAACACGTGCAAAATTGCTAATCAGGTGTAATTGGTTATGGTTAGCAGGCACTGCTAAGCCCTTAAATGTACAGTAAATATTACTTCAAGTCGTCCTGAGGTTGTAATGCTACATCGCTAATTACCTAAAGAGGAAATAAAGATTCGGAGTAATTACATTTTTACCGCTCTTTTCTCTTATTTAGCATCAGCAGTGAACTCCGACAGTCATGAGGGGACTTACAGCTGGGATTACCAAAGTAAATCAGAAAGCTTCTTAGCCCCAGGACTTGTGACAGTGCTAGCACTCTGTAAATTTTGTGTTCACTCGTGTGTGTGTGTGTGTAAGTAAGTGTTTGAGCTGCACAGCCTCATGCTATGAGCCCAGTAGGACAGCTGTAAATGAGTGCAGTCGGTCTGTGGGATTGTTCTGTTAATTCATCTCCTAATGATAGATGTCATCTCGTGTCACAACACGGACGCCACAAGCTGTCGTGTTTACAGTTTGTTAAATCAAGAGCTCTCCCCTCGGTTTGCTCAACACAAAGTCCGGCCTCGTCTTTGCTCTGACCGTCTCTCTGATGCTGCCACGCTTCTCGACTTGCGTTTGCTTTGAAAGGGGAAAAAAAAAAAAAAAAATTCAAAGTTAGGCTACAAACTTTAATTTGGCAGCTGATAATGATTCAGTTTTGGGGGGTGATTCTTTTTTTTTTTTTTTAATAAATAAATTAATCCAATTACAAAACAACCTGCAGCCTCTGGGGAAGCTGCATACTGATAAACTGGTGTTGGATAGAAGCCATCAATATGTTTGTGTGCATGAAACAGAGGTAACAGAAACACGTTTCTAGGTCAAAATAAGTAAACAAAGCTTTCGGCTAAGTTGGCGGAAGATGTATTCAGATGTTGCTGCGATTTCCAGTAAGTGCAGAAAGGCAGCGTTTGAACTGAGACATTCAAAATTCAATTTGTCGAAATGTACACGTATAAGTGTACTAATGGAAGTATGTGATTTAAGAAAAAAGACTTTGACTGAAGGATCACCTGATTAGATGTTGGGTGGGTCGACGCTCAAAGGTCACTGTGATCTCACCTTCATCCCTGATTGTCAACACAATATTTCAGGAACGCCGTGAAGGAATTTATTCAAACGTGGCGTTACCAATCATTTGGACTCAAGGATGAGGTGATTTGATTTTTGGTGGTTGAAGGTCATCAAAATGTATTTACCAAAAAACACTTCCCAGCACCATAACTCAGAAACAAGGATATATTGTGTCCTTGTTTCATGACCAAGCATGTAAACACACATGAGGATTCCTTCACTACCTATGAGTCTGGATGTTGAATGCAACTTTGCATACGCATGCAAACGTGAGGCGGTAAATCGCCGTTTTAAATGTCGTCTGCTGCCTGCGTGTGTTCGGTTTGTCTAATTTTCATTGTGATCCATAGATGGCTTTTAGTTCATACATCTGTTTCCTCCAAGAAGCAGTAACGACTTAAAAGTACTGACAGACACATAACGTTTCTGAAAATAAGAGAGCTTATTACTAACACTGGTAAAACAGGTCAAATCTACCTAGTAGGAGATATTTAGGTCAGCAGAGGTTAACTCTGACTCATCACTCGCTGCAGTGTGTGATTCAACAGAGGCAGAGGCAATAGTTCATTTGTTCACCGATCATTTCGTTTGTATTTGTTGCTTTTATTTCGTTTTAGTTTAATCTCCGAGATGAAAAATGAGTCCAGTATCTAGTTTTGTGTTTTGTAGTTTTCGTTGATGAAATGAACACTTTAACTCTTGTACACTTCAAACTAAACTTTTGAGTCCGAGACTATTTGTCATGTCATGTTTTAGCTGGACATGTTCTGACCTGTCATGCCCAATCATCGGGATGGCGCCATTTTTTTTGTTGTTGTCCCCCCCCCCCCCTCCCCCTCGAAAACATACAACCACTTCACAAATAAATTGCAAAGTCGCTTTAATTCCAGCAGCGCAGGATGTGCATCTGGTTTGGATTTTCAGATTTAGAGATATAAGTTGTAAAATGTGTTATTTAACTATCTCGCAGTCGGGCAGCTTCTCTAAACCCTGTCACTCATTAAATAAACACAGCTGAGCGAGACACAAACTGAATCAGTAGCGGCGCGACAGGCTGGAAGAGCCGGATTCCTCCGCATCGGCTCAGTTTGGAGCTCATAAGATCCTGAGTGAAAAATGAGAAAATGAGTGGCTAATGTGGCCGGCGCGACCCTCTCTGGGTTTGTGTTGCCCAGCAGATGATCCCCATCATCATTCTCCTGTTAGGGTAATTGGAGTCAGTGAGTAGCTGTGCATCGATTTGGTCTATTTCGGAGCTGTGTGTGCACCATAAACAGATCTGGAAGGCAAACAAGCCTGACTGTCTCTCATATTGTTGCCCCAAATCAACCATCTTCAACCTCTTCAGTAATCCCACCGACCACCGGTTTTGTTGTCCTTTTTTCTTGTCCTCCAGCGGGTAGTAATTTAATTCTGTGAGACCACCTCGGTGCGGTCAGCATTCAGAATCAGTAGAATCTGTGTGTGGTTTCGCCTGAACAGCCGGCTAGTTTGTGTGCACAGAGATCATTTGCATGAGCTGCCGAGGTTTTCCTTGGTCTCAGCGTGGCCTTTTGAGACGTGCGCTCTGACAGCCCGGTCTCGTAGCTGAGCTGAGGTCTTATTGACACGGAGCATGCAGCTTTGCAGCGACCGCCACCGACGGCGGCCGAGCTGATCCGCCGACCCCGCCGCTGAGACACAGATGCCAATGTTTAAGAGCACAGCGGGGAGCGGCAGAGAGGAGGGGCGATAAACTAGTGCCGGAGAGTGAAGGAGAGGACACGGAGAGGGAAAACCCGAATTCCCTCTTTCAAGTATTTTTAAGTCACAAAAGAGTCAGAAGCCACAAAACGTGTCTCTCCCGATATAAAGCTGCGCTCGGGCAGACGGGTGAGTTCGAGCACACACGGAACATGAGCGGCCAAAAACAAGACGGAATATAATCTTTTTACACGACAACGAAACCACATTTGCAGGTTTGGACATGCTAAGGATTTTTTTTTTTTTTTTTTTGACTCCCCCGCGCGAACACATTTGCTGTCATCCACTGGTGCTCGAGGAGCAAACGAGGAGGAGGCAAGAAAAAAAAAACAAAAAAAACAAACAACCTGGTACCTGAACAAAGGAGCATGTTTCACTCCTCTGCAGCGTGGCAGATCTCAGCCTTCCTCAGCGTTGATGTTTGCGACTATAATGCTTTCTGCATTGACACCAGGAAGGAAGTGAAAATGAGCCGAGCTAAAGACTGAGCAGTTAGAAATATGACAAAGAAAAGAAAAAAAGTGAACGTGACGTATTTACGTTGGCATGGGGATGTAAAGATGAAGAACACATAAATGCAACTGAAACCAGAAAATACCTCTGCCCATGTAGTGAGTGTGTCAGTACACAAGTACACCATCGGGAACACAGCAGAGGCAGTGCAAGCAACTGTGAAAGACACAACTTGAGTTTAAACAGCCGCGAACTGCTTGATTAGTTAATTACCGTCACAGTTGATGTCTGTCAGGTTAAAAAGCATTAGCATTGACTAATGGAGTCAGAGAGAAATGACGTGACAGTCAGCTACTTGTCCTCATTACATGGCTTTACTCAGTGTTCACATTTTCATCACATCAGGAGAGCTTTCACACGTTTTCCGATCGAATATAATTATGTCTATTGTTGCGGCGTGAAGAAGAAATCAATAAGAGACAGTTAGAAAATAGCGATGGGCGTTGCTCATGACAAAGACCAATCACTGCTTTCACAAAGAGAAAAAGTTGGTTTAAAGAGGCCGAGATGACATTTTCACCACAGTCAGACATGTCAAGAAACCAAAATCCAAGTGGATGTGCAAGATATATCGTGTTGAATTTCACACTCTTCCCATAAATGTGTCACCCGCAGCCGAGCACATGATGTCAACCGAAGCGGGCTGCAATAAATGAAATCATAGGTGTTATAGGAAAAGCAGGAAATCACAAACAGCTGAAGAGGCGCACTAAATAACTGGCCCGTCCTCGTTCCCGGGGCCTCTAAATACTGCTGGCACCTCAGAGATATGCACAAGGTGCCTTTTGGCAAACGGTGCCGTGACCACTCGAATCAGAGAGAGGGGGAGTCGGGTGATGTAATATAAAGGGTGAGAAAGTCTGAGCAGGGAGGAGGTTGGATGGATTCAACACGGGACTTTCACCCCGGAGACCACAGTTCATGTCAGTGTGAGAGCAAACGTTACCGCAGGCTTATTTTAGGTCTTTAACTTTTGTGACTTGCCTAATTATTTTAACCAAAAGCATGATGTTTTCCTAAACCCCGAGCAAACTGACTCCACACCGTGGGGACCTTGTTCGGAGACACCGGCGGGCTTTAATCAAAGAGGCAGCGTGTGACGCCCTGGGAGTGACTGCAGGTTGAAATTACATATGAAAACATGCGTAAAAGCGTTACAGAATTAAAGCAGTATTACGGTGATGCTTAAGGACGTGCTGATGACGACGTTGCAGCACACCCTCTCCATTAATATTGCGATGGCACAACAAGTCACCAACTGAATGAAATATGTAATCAAAATGTTTTCATGTTGTGGGGCGATTTGCTCTCAAAACATATAACTTTTTGTTAGTGCGATCGCCGTTACCATGCCAGTACACGGGGTACTACGGTGATGCTTAAGGACGTGCTGATGACGACGTTGCAGCACACCCTCTCCATTAATATTGCGATGGCAAGGAAGTAGTCCGACCCTTAGCGACGACCCTAGCAACAGAGACGACTTCTAGTCCGCTTTATTGCTTTCTAGAGATGCTTTCTTAAACTGCATGAATACAGCAGACAGAAACACTGAACTAATGAGCTAGCTCAGCATTATTGTACGTCAGATATCTGCTGAAAAAAGACGTCAATGGACTCGTGCATTCTTTAGATTTTAGCACCGCGTCGTGTGTTAAAATCAAACAACATCTAAAAGCAGAAGGAATCTGGAAGGATGGAAACGACTGCTGGGCGAACAGCGCTTTATCAACAATTTCATCTTCTACATTCAAATCAGCAGCAACATCTGTCTGCATATTTAGTCCATCCGGAGTGGGAGATTAAATGATATATATATATATATATTTTTTTTTGTCAGATATGCAGAAGACTCTGTGATGTCCTAAACTGATGACAGCAGCTCTCTGCCTGTCGGGAGGAGCAACATTTCCCATTTAGTTGTGCTGGCTCTGTTTCACTTGATTTGATTCAATATGCAAAGGCCCTTTGAGAAATCAGGCAGCCTGTAGGGTGTGCCATGGTAATGTTGCCCTGAATGAAAAGCACGATTATTAAGAGGGTAATACAGAGCACACATAAAAGACTCTATCCATCCATCCATCCATCCATCCATCCATCCATCCATCCATCCATCATTTCCTTCACCCTTTCACTTTATAGATGTACTTTATAGAACCTTAATTCATCGCAGCGCTAAATGCAGCCTCGACCTGCAAGAGCAATTTCTGTCTTTTTGCCTATCTCTTTTAGCTAGCGGTGCTAATAGGTTTTATGTGGGAAGCTCTTGTGGTTGCTATAGCGACCATAGGAAAAGACATTTGAGGCACGGCGCTCCTTCTCACTGAAACTTGGATTCTTTATGCTGTAATTGCCGACTGCGTATCCATTAAATAACAAATCTCGGCCCCTCAGAAGTACCCGACACCGCCTTCACGCATTCAGACCGCCGGCTCAGATTTAAATTCCAGTTCATACATTGAACCGGAGGTCTAAACCACCAGGGCTTGTGTTGGATACCAATAGGTTTAGCTGTGGCGTACCAAATTCCCTGGCAACTAAGTATTTGAACAAAACTGTTTTTCCTTTTAAATAGAAATTAGTGTCGTGAAAAAGAGGAAGCGACAGCGCTCTTTTATGCCCTCTTCCAGCTCGTTAACATTTGCACTGGTATTGTGACAGTGGCCATTGAAACCCACACAACCCAGTCTGGTCACTTGTAAAAACACAATGTGGAAAGTCGTCCATAAATATCAGATTTTGACAAAACAAATTGCATTTGCTTGCAGACTCGCTCTGTAAAGAAACCCTCAGCAGTCCTTCTGTTTCCATTCAGAGGAAGACGGAAATGAAACCGGCGCTGTAGAGCAGGGCTCCCAGCGGGCCCTTAAACTGTAAATGTTTTCACACTATGCCAACCGAACCAGTGATGTGCAGCCAAGGCGTGACACGCATTCTCACACAGTCGCACTGCGTTACAGCGCAATCAATGATACGTGGTGGTCAGGTGAGCGGGTCCTTAACCTTCACACCGGCGGAAGATGAATGGTGTCGTGAGGAGAGGCTACACAGGTGCAGGGTGGAAAAATGGAACCAAAAAAAAACCCCAACCTCCTCTTGCATGTCAGAAAAGATGAATGTGGCTGTTTTGTCCGATGAAGCTGGAAGGATATGTTTCATATTTTGCTTGAAGTGCAGACGTACCGCTAATTGTCGGCGTCCACGCGCGTTCTTTTTGCAATTCATTTAACTGTCGGTGTGACTTTCCTTTGTCTTTGCTGGTAAATAGATAAATAAAGTGGGATAAATGAGTAATGCAGCCATCTGTTAATGTCAATTCTAACAGCCCTCTGGTTGATGTCTCAGGTATTTAACATAAAAATTGGTGGCATTACATGTGGAGAAATTGGAAGCAATATTTCATATAACATACATTTGGTTTTATTGCCTCTTAGCCGCTGAGCTACCTCGTCCTTTGTCTCGCCTTTATTCCCTTGTTTTCAACAGGATCTGTCTGTATTACTTTTTAACACCAACGTATTTCCACCTGCGTCAAACCACCGGCTCTCGTGGACACCTGAAACATTTCCGATAGCTCTGCAGAGAACAATTATAAGCTCGTGAAACGTGTGACATCTGCAAATGATTTACATTTACTTGAGTTACAACACACTAAATAGTGAAAATGAAGCACGGTGAGGGACAGATGCAGCCGATATGGATTCTATTAACTGTACGGAAATGAAAGGCTGAAGGGTAAAAGAAGAGATGCAGACAAATGGATCACATTAGCAGAAAATATTAAGAAACAAGCAGACAGTTCTGTATTTCTTCGCTGTTTGTGCGCACATTTTCAAATATAATTATTTTCTCCATTTTATTACACTGTTATGGATTTCACAGTTAGGTCCCTCATCTATAATTATATTCAATTGCAATAGCTTTTACTCACAAGAATGACTGCAGTGCTACTTTATTGTAATTTCATACATTCGATATGAAGCACACACTGGCCAAAAAGTCCTCTGTTTCCATTAACAAAACTCAACTATGGAACTAAAGGCAATTCACACGACCTGAAAAATCAAATTAAAGTAAACTGGGACTGCTGCAAGCTTATATAATTTTTTTTCTCCCTCTCTCCACCAACTGAAATGGTATTCACCATCTGGTGCCTTCGGCTACATTAAGACATCACTTCAGAAAAACTCACAAGTGTAAAATTTGGATTACTAAACTCGCTTTAATCACTCGTTTAATTTCTAAGACTGTCATAGCATGCTTGCTAATGTATTATAAATCTAAAAAAAGAGCTGAAGAGTCATGTCTTAGACGATGCTGGAAAATAAAAGCAGCTTCTTTTAGTGTGTCTGCGCTGCCGTTAAGTTCAACACACTTTTTGCCTTTTTTTTTTTTATACAGTTTAGGACTTAAGGACATCAGCTGCCAATACAGAGTTACAGGCAGACATGAGGAAATAAAAGACAAACAAGTGGGCAGGTTTCTTTGAACACTGTCTGATACCAACACGTCGGCGTATAGTAGCTCAATTTTGCTCCTCGGATGTAAAATTGTTATTTTCGCTTCCTGATAGAAGACACTGACGACACAGTTTTTGGATCATCTCAAGAACCAAGCGAGGCTGCGTTGAGTCGCCAAAAATAAACAAGAAAAAAAGAGATTCATGGATTTTGTGATGTCTTTTTAATTATTTAAAAAAAACCTGATAGTTATACGATATCATGACGATGTCGAAAAAGCTCGATATGTTACTGGAAAAACTTGTAGAGGACATCAACTCACACTCTTCCCACTCCAAGTCTTTTTCTTTTCAAGCCGCGCCTTTGTTTGCCAAGTCATAAAATCAATGCCCCCTCCTTAATAATTAAGAGCTTCTCCACTTGCAGGGGGGAAATAAGTGTGGATCTGTTTGCGCGAATGACCACTTCACATGTAACCTAATACTCTGAAAAAAAAAAAAAAAAAACAGCACAATCCCAACATGTATATCACACATTCAAACGCACACGGTGTCCCACGCACGGCTCGCTCATTATCACACGTTTACATGCACGCAGACTGGAATATTTGTGATGAATCACCGCGAGCAAACTGCACATAGAGACACATGTAGACAGATAAACGCTGCAAACTCACACACTCACACCGCGGATGAGACTGTTTGGAGATTCTTAGATTGGAGTTTCAAAGCAGCACAGATCTCTCCGAGGATCTGCAGACAAACAATGTGCGCGTTTAAGACTGTTTGGCAACACGGCCGTTCACTTGGATGGACAAATAAACCTTAGTTCGCCTCGGCTTGCTGAGAACCGTCACTCGCATCCATAAAACTGTCAGCTGCTGGCTTTCCAGTGGTCTGTAATGTGCACCCACAGCAGTGAAATAAAGACCGGCTTTCCCTCCGCAGCACAATATCAGCATACATCCTGGAAGCAGCCAAAACAAGACGCTCTGCACCTTCACATCTTCTAAAAAAAACAACATGTGGAGGCAAAAGAAAAAGCACCCTTTCTGATACAATTATTTAACGTCTGGCTGATTCATTTTGACAAACATCCGTTTGCATCTCATCAGGCTTGTAAATTAGACAGCTGGTAGACCAAGCCCACACAGATATGATATTTGTGCACATTTTCCTTCCCATCTGGCCAGTAATGTTCTGCAGCTCTATTCAGATAAATAATACTGTACAACATTAGTCATGAAGCCTGCTGGTCTGAGAACATTCATTTGCATCATCACCACACTTAAGTACATTTAAAATATAGAAATGCTGAAGCTAATAATATCCTTAAAAAAAAAAAAAAAACACGTCATCCCTGCAGCTCATTGATACCATACATACATAGTAATGTTATTCTGATTAGTTTGTACATACGGCTTCGATTTGAACTCCCACTTCTCCCTTCATTACTGAAGTGTAAACTCATCGTGATGGCGGTGATTTAAATTCCCTCCCTCTCTGGCAGCGTTTTCTATTTGACTTTTTTCTGGGAACAGGAAAGCATCCAAATTAAAATGCTTTGGAACCTGGCACCAACCTGTCTCATGAAATATGTTGACATTGGCCTGGGTGACCAAAACACAGCTAGTTGCAGGGGAATGGTGTATCAGCACTCACTGATGTGTGTCTCCCGCTCTCTTTTCTTATTTCGATTTGGGTATAAATCAAGGCTAGTTTTTCATTTTTTTTCTTTTTGGACCTGGATATTAGTCAACGTGGTTGACAGATGGCAAACTGGAGATTTATTTTCGTGGTTGAGCTGGTTGGTGCTGCTGCCGCTATGTGACTGAGATTTCAAAGATGTGGCATTAATCTGCCTCCTGTCTCACACTGGGCCAAGAAACAAGTTCAAGGTGGAACCAATATAAGACAAAAGTCCCAGAAAATTGACGAACAAGCGGAGGGTACATTAACATTCATCAAAGTGACGACGCCAGCGGGCTCTGTCAGAGGACGACTGTGGGGAAGGTTGGAAGAGATAACGCTGCGTATCCATATCGTGGATTAAGACATACAGTAGCTCAGTGGTTTACGATATTCCTTTAAATTATATAAATTCTTTTGGAGTTTGCATGTTTTTTTTCTAATTGTGTGAAACTCACTCCACAAAAACATCACAACAAGTGATTTAGATTCCTAAAGAGAATAAATCTGTGTGAGTTAATATTCCCTGAGGTGGTCAGAGGATTTATAATAACGAATGAGTTGATTCATGTAATCCCATGAGGAGCTGCCATGCTTGCGTCTTGTGAATCCACAATGTTTTTTGGGGGAGGACAGATGTCCCCTGATAATATTAATCCCATGCAAATCAAATGCTTGATCATTTCTTCCATCCATTATTTGAAGCAATTGGTATTTTTTGTTTTATTTTGTTGTCTGTTTGTTTGTACCGTCTTCCTTCTGTCTGTCATCAAAACAAAAGGCAGAAGAGAGAAGTTGAAGAATCTAAATTCAGTCTATTTAGTTAAATCAGAATAATGTGGCATCAATCCTGAGGCGCCCATTCACGGAACGAAATGCTTTTCCCTTTTTGGATCAATGTTAATCAGGCAATGACGACGTTATAAAGTCAAATTAATAAAACAAACCTTACACAGCGATGTTTTAAACGGCCGAATGTGGAACAGCAACAGTGCGATGGCCTTAACGAGCTCTAATTGCCTGGTTTGTGAAATTGCCAACCTCCACATGATGAAAGGCAGATAAAAGCCTTTGATGTTCTTTTTTTTTTTAGCCGATTTATTTTTTATTTTTTACTTGAAGTCTGAGGTGTGTGTGTGTGTGTGTGTGTGTGTGGGGGGGGGGGGGTTCAGACATCACTCAGTAGCCAGGAATCTCCTCAGTAATATCTGATCCTAATGAGCCACGCTAATGAAATATGATAAAATAGCCTCCCACTGAATACCACAATGCTTTAGCCATTACCCAGCTTAAATGTCAGCTGTAAACAAAACACAAACAGACCTTCTTTTTTTTTTTTTCTTTCTTTCTTCCTCCGAACCTGTTCACTGGCTGGATGATACGGGAATATTCCATTTTACCTTGACACCCAGAAACCCAGAAAGTTTTTACTTGTCACGCCTACGGTAAATACAAACTTTAGACTCTCCTGTCTGTGGGTATTGCAGAACTGGCGTGGCTGTATCATCGCCGCTCCCAGTCCGAAAGATGCTCGTCGTTCAGAATAAGCAGGGCATGGTGTTCCCTGCCACTTTCACTTAGACCCGTCTATTCATCCCCGCGATGATTCGAGACACCTGAGTGAGACATTCACGAGTCAAGTATCCTTTGGCGAAACCTTGGGGCCCGCACTGATGTAGCCTTTGCTGACAATGATGGATGTAGCCGTCAAGAGACTGACATGCTGGACTAAATTACATTACATTCAAACTATTTTTTTCAGCCCTTTTCAAGGCTAATGTTGCAATGAGACAAGGCACTTGTCGTGGGAATAGTCACCTCTCGGAGACAGAAGGTGACAGCAGCACAGCAGCAGCAGCAGCAGCGTACAGTTCATCACTCGGCACCGGGAACTGACTTATTCAGTGATTGACTTTCAGTATTCTTGCATGGTTATTACTTTGCTTTGAGGTTCAGGTGCAGAGCTGCTAGCAGCTGATATTTGGTGCTGTCAACACTCGGTGATGGATTATCAGGCTGGCTGTGTTGGAGCTCAGGGACGTCCGACCGTGAGGCTTTAACCTTTGGTTGACCTGAGGGTGAGGCCCCAGCTGGTCAGAAGACCCTCGACATGAGTTTAATTTTTAAACTATTGGAGCAGCCTTTAACTAACTGCCATCTGACGTATGTTGTTGTGCTTCAAAACACAGACCCTCTCCCAATGTGAGCGGAGTACAATGCCATGTCAGTAAATGACCACTGCAGACTTCTTATAAACAAACGTTTGCCAACGTTGCTACGACTGTTTTAATCGCTACCGCTGGACTTCAACGTTATTGCACTAAGCCACTCCCACTAGTTGCTGATTGATCCGCCCTTCTGATTTCAGAGGAATAGGGTTTTCCGTTTCCTGTCTCATCTAACTCTCAGCAGGAAAGCAGAAAGCCCTTTCTTTAAAAGCCAATTTGCCGCCATCCTGTTGCAGTATCGATTAATCAAAATCAGTCTACGATCTAGACCTTAAGATCCGGAGAGACTGAGAGGATGTACATGAGTAATTCAGACACCTTTAGATCATTAAAAACTAGCCCCATTTGGAACTTTTGCATTCATGTTCTGTTCCCTCTGAACATTCGCCACAGACAATCAGCCTTTTACCGAGGCACATTTTGACCCAATTCGATGAGGATTAATTGTCCATTTGGACCGAGTTGTTTCATCATCACGGATTGACTCCTGTAGTCTGAAAGTACATCGAGAACACACGTGACCTTCGTCAGTATGATTGCTTCTCTGACTGCTCGCTGCCTACAGGGAGGATGCTCGCGCTCAGCGGCAGTAAACTGTGTGCTGATGCGTGTTGAAAAGAATAACGAATGTGAGTGTAGGGGGGGGGGAAGGGAAAATTCAGTTATTATGTCATCATCAGTTCTTTATCGTTGTTATTACGCAGGTACAAGCAGTGATGCTGTGGACTTACTGCAAGAGAAAAAATATGTAAATCTGAACAGCTCTCTACAACACCCTCCCCCCCTCCCCCCTCCAAGCAGCATCACTCAATATCCAATCAGCCACTTCTCTAATATGTAACGCAGGTTGGTATCACAGACCAGTGGGCAGGAATCACAGTCAGGCGTTGCTCCCCATCGCGGGCGAGTCCGCAGGCTGTTTAACAGGCTGCAAACTTACTCGTGGTCACTACATTTTATTAAACAAGACAAGGTCAGCAGCCTGGGCAGAGGGATGTGTTTTACTGGCATTCGAGTAATGCTGCGCCGCTAAACGGCAGTTGACCTTGTTGTTGTATTCCTGACAGGCGGCGGCTCCCGTTCCCACCTCGGCTCGGCTGAGGGAGGAGCTGACACGCCGCTCGGAT
This sequence comes from Brachyistius frenatus, assembly GCF_029030835.1. Classification (NCBI taxonomy): domain Eukaryota; kingdom Metazoa; phylum Chordata; class Actinopteri; family Embiotocidae; genus Brachyistius; species Brachyistius frenatus. Next base: position 401,587 of record NW_027210664.1, read on the forward strand.
GGGAACGTGCTCCCACTGTGCATGCATAATATCACGGTTCTGCCACTTTATTACAATATGATTAATTTTTCACGCTCCGGCTCGTTTTTTTGTTTTTTTTTGGGCAGAGTCTCTGGTTGCCCAGAGGAATTCCTCCCCCTTCCTCTCCTCCTCCCCCGTCTCCAATGTCCACATGGCCGTGTCAAAGGGTCTGCGCTTGAGTGGCTAATACAGGCAATTATGGTGGGTCACTTGTTAGGTCATTTTATAATCATGTCGAACCGCGGCATTGAGGACTGTGTTAAGTCTGTGGGGGGGGGACACTCGATTCGCATCAGATGGCTTTACAGAACCCTAAAATAGAGGAACCCGGCAGAAAATCTCAAAAACGACTTCACACATTTTAGTTAAATCATGAACAAAATGATTTGGGTTTTTAGTGTTGACAGTATCACTTTTTTATAAGGTACGTTTCGGTGTATTAGTCCAGAACTGCCGTGCAGAATCCTTCTTCTTCCCTACATTTTGCGGTCAAACATCTATCGATAGAGATTCCTGAATATCGAATAGATTTCCTGCAAATTTAATTTCTCAATTCTCTAAAATTCTGTACATTTTTCACTGCATTTTTATCTCTAAGTGGAGCCGCAGCAAGAGAGCATTTGCTCTCAGTGCTGCACGGTATGAAATTTAGATAGCGTCTAAAAACATCAGCGTGATAGTTCTCGACCTTGGAGAGAGCAGATGGTAAATCAATCTCAACTCAAGGTCCTCTTACTCGCTGCTTCTTGTGCTTTAACTTACCCAAACTTTACCTGCGGATGAAGACTGTGTCACACACTCGAGAGCGCTTGAGTAAGTGAAATGCTTACTGTGTGTGTCATGATTAGCATTTTGATCCAGATCCAGATTATTCATTTTCACGTAACAAATGTAGTTACACGCTCTTGCTAGTTACCGTTTGGTTTTATTTTTCCAGACTAGAACAATCTTTCCTTTCATCCGCTCTCTTGTTCTATTCCTTTGACTTCTCCACATTGCCAGTGTAGCATGAAGACTGGAGGTTCACAGTCTGACTCATCTTCCCATTTGAAAGCAGTGTGACTGCACATTCATTACTTCTGGGTCATGTGAGGGGATTAATAACCTTATTACTCATATTGGACATGCATAAAATAGAGGGCCTGACCTTCTTTTAACCTGCCTTCAGCAATAGATGGAGTGTGTCCATTAATTAAATATAAAAGATCTTCCATGCACTGCATTTACTTTGGCCTCGCTGTAAATGTTACTGTGGATCCCCCACTTAGTCATAAAAAAAAATGTCTTTGCTTTTTTTGTGTGTGGGCACCAATTCATTTATGTTCCCTATACAAGGTGCAATATGAGGCTTATGATGATGAAAGGCACCAGATCCTCTCAGCCTGCAGGGTCTTTCCGACTATTAAACCTGCACATTCACAGCTTCCCTCCAAAATATAAGGAAACTTAAAGAAATATGTGAAGCTCATTCTCACAAAATAATTGCTGGTGTGAATATAGAGCCTCACTCAACAAAAAAACATGTTGGCCCTGTTTCAAATATCTTGCAATGAACGTGAAATAGTAACAGAATTACCTAAATAAATAAATGTTATGTATGAGAATGTGTTGTATTATATACTTTGTTGTACCCCAACGAGTAAAATGAAATGTTCATTTTGACTTTCTCTACTCTGTGTTTTCTTTTTCTGCACCCTGCCTCTAAATTATTATGGTTACTTCCCTCCACTCTTTCCCCTCTTGCGGCAGAGGTTATATTTTATCCACCAGAGAGCCATTATTTAGCGTCTCCATCTTTGCTGTCTGTCTCCCCGCAGCTCTCCAGACTCACTGCCATTCTCCTTTGTCATTCTAATCTTTTCCTCTGGCGTTACTACTTTGTTTTGACCTCCGGCCTGCGTGGGTGTGTGTGTGTGTGTGTGTGTGTGCGCGCGAGTGCATGTAAGTTTGGTTTGGAGAATTTGCTTTCATGGTCGTTGGTTAAAGGCATAGGATGAGGTAGGACCGGCAAGGCGAGCAGAATTTGTGTTCTCATTCAGAGCAGAAGTGGATTTTCAATGCTTGACTTTTAAAAATGTGTCTACAAGCAAGCAAATTAGCATTTCTGAGACACAATATAACCAGCATACGTGAAGATAATGAATGTTGTATTAATCTATCAGTGTTAGTTCTTTGTTTATTTGAGGTAATAATGGTGTTTACATTTTTTGGTGTTACCTCTGGGGATTTGATTTCAATAACTTTTGGTGACAATTATGCAATGTAACGCATGCATGCACTGTTTATGTATTTTAAATGATAACATGCCCAACAGTTCCTACAACTCAATAACATTGGCAAATCACAAACTGCAATGCTGTCAAAGTCAAACAAGTCTCTCACGGCAATGCGAGCAAATTGGCACCCAAAATGCAAAAAAATCTGCTTCATGCCAACATGCCCACAGTCAATCCAGTTCTATCCCCATGTGACCAGCGATTTAAATATTATACAGCTCATACAATTTTTGAAAATATTTTTGATCTAAAAGTCCAGTTTTTCACATGTGATAAACACAGTGTTGTAAAAACAAAGAACGCTAGCAGCAATCATTACAAATACTTAAGAGGAGATGAAAAGAGTCTCGCATCCACAGGAACATTAACTTAATCAGGAGAAAATAGGTAGAAAAACACAACAAACACAGTTCCACCCACGCTGTTCGTAATTTACAAGTGAGTCTCTGCAAAAACAGAATAAATGCACCTCCACAGAGACAGCATGAGTGGAAAGCTACAACCACCTCAACGCTTTGCAGATTATCATTTAATATTGGCTAGGGTATGTGGTCGACCAAGTTGTCGCCCAGACGCCCACCATCTCAGTGTGGCCACCAGCGTCTGATATAATTGCCATCGATATTTCACGCAGACAGTGACAGTAGGGCATGACCTGATGCAGCTCAGGAAAAATCAAAATTTCTTGGCTCTGACAGATCATAACTCAGCTGCTACAATCAATCAGAGTTAAAGGTGAGACCCAGAAGGAAAGTTCCTGACAGGGATTTGACTTATTGCTGTTTGTGTGGCAGCTTGTTGAGTTTGAGCTATTAGAAAGAGGAAGCTTCATATTCAGGTCAAATGGGTTTTTGTATTATGCGTCGTCTTGGGCGCAGAATTGGTGAGATGTCTCTCAGTTGCCGTTGACTCTGATCAGTTTTAGTAAAAAAAAAAAAAAAACACTCAGGTGGAACCAATCGTCTAGAATTCGTGCTGAAATTTGAGTTTCTTTTGCAGACACACTTTTGTTTGGCTGCTCAAATATGAGTGACTATATAATAACTAAAACGATATAAAAAATGTCAATATTTAAAACAAAACATTTTTGGGACTTTTGTAATTCGTGACAAACACAATGATGCAATCGACACTTGCTTAGCAAAGCGTTGACGGGCTGAGAGACAAGTTCTCTCATTGGTTAGCACTTCTTGTCCTGTGAGCGTTCTCACTAAGACCCAGTGGCTTAAATCTCCTTTAGCATCAGTGCTGCAGTGATATTTTGTGTGCTTGTGTGAGATTTGTCTATCAATACTGTCCTATTAAAGTTGATTTTATCACTAAAAGAGTTCCTTTAAAGAGCTCACTGAGTTATAACACTCTTTATTAGGCACCCACACAAGTGATGATGTATAAATTAATGGAGAATTACCAAAAACACTTCATGAATATTTATATGTTGTCATCAGCGTCACTCAATCAGTTATGTCACTTTTAATATGAAGCTGACATTGTTTGAGATGTCTTTGTTATGATGACAACCAACCCTAACTATTTCTAGAAGTGTCATACATTATTTCCTGGATCTCAAATATACAGGTGCAGGTTAGGGTTTGGGTTACGACAGGTGATGCTATCTTGGTAAATCTGAATAGTTTTCAACTTTTCATTAAAAAATATTTAATCAACCGAATTAAACATTGTCAAGTTCACGACAGGTGTTATGTGATTATGTTATGTGTGTTACTGGGTTTCCTACATTTTATACATGCAGAGCAAACACACTTCCATATTATCAGGTAACACTGTGCCCTAGCTTCGCAAAAATACTGACAGACTGGCTGATTGCCACTCATCACATACTGACCACCAACAGTCAAGAGGGACCCGAATGGATTGAATCAACAAACAGCTTGAGACTTCATGCAAATGAATACACTTTAGTCCTTGTGTTTGTTTTGTTTTTTTCTCCACTAGTCCAAGTGATTCCTAGTTCCTCAGTCCTCCACTGTGTGCATAATGTATATTATTGATTGTTGTCCCTCGGCAGGTTTAAATTTTAAAGCTGCACTCTGCAGGTTTCGATGGTGGGATTCACTGCTGAAGCACCTCAAGTCATGAATGTAGTCTTCACTACACTAGATACTAAAGGAGCTATTTACATTTTTCTGTATATATATATTTTTATTTATTTTTTATTATTTTATTTTTACATTTCTTTGTAGCCTTGAACATAATGCCGTTATCAACAGTAACAAGTTACTGTCAGAAGTGGTATTTAAGTGGTTTTCATGTGTAACGTGGTGGGGTAAAACTGTGTGAAAATCAGTAGAAAGTGCGTGAATCATTCTGTTAATATGACGCTGTTCTCCTTATGGCAGCTGAGATTGCCTATTAGAAACAAAGCTTTGCACACAGGTGAAAATCAATGGCATTGAAAGTCACTGTGGGTGTTCACTAATGTGTGTGCCGCCACAAACTGCAGCACAATCAGACTCTATTCCCACAACAAGACAACAAAAAAAAAGGAGGGTTGCACAGTTCAGAGTCGACTGGGATACTTATTGAATGTGAGGTGGTCATGGAGATCAGCCCGGGAGCACTATAGATCGTTCTGTCTCGCTCACAGATGCAGTGGAACAGAAATTACAATTTCCCTCATGATACGACGGCAAACCAGTAGAACAGACCGTCCTCGCACCGAAAACGGCAGCATGGTCGATTGTTGAAGTGTGATAAATAAAACCTAATCTGACTCATCTGTCGTGGTCGTAGCAATTACAACGACAGCAATGGAGGAAGTTTACGTTTTTTTTTCGGGAGCATAGATGGTATATAAAAGTGTTCGTAGCTTCTGGCTGTGAAAAATGAGGCTGATGCGGAAGTGCCTTAAGATGCAATACCACTGGGTGCCACTAGAGGTTGGCTACAAAAAGCCTACAGATCCATAAACTCCCATTTAACTTCTCTCATCAAATTCTCAGTCACTAAAATTTCTCCATGAGTTATCTCGGTGTTGTTAGCTAAAGTCGCACTTTTTTTTCCGGGGATTTGTCTGTTTGATTGACAGGCCTGTGGTGCAGTCAGGTTACGGCTAACAGTAGGCGGGGCTTAGTATCATCGGGTTTACAATCAGATCAAGTCAGATACACCGCTACCCAAATTTCATGTTTGTGCTGTACATGTGTTGCGTAACTTTTGTAATGAACATAAATATTTACACTTGAACCATCGTCTTAATCTTTAAAAAGTAGTTTTGTTGTAAATCAAACTACAACCATTTCACAACGTTAACCTCGTGTTTATGATTATTACCACGACAAAGATCCCTATACGATCTATTGGTAGTTCTCCTTTCTTGCCTTATGTAAAATAAAAGACTGTGTTTAATCTGAAATGTCCACGGTTGTGAAATAATCATGAGACCAAGGAAGCTGTAAACTGCAAGGAAACAATCATGTTGTCAGATTTTCTTTTTTGCTAAAAAGAACCTAAGACAGACAAAACGTTTACGACCACTACATTTTAAGCAGCTGCAAAGTCAATATTTTCCACAAACACAAAAGATATTTTCAAATTTGTGAAGAGGCTTTTTTTTTTATTATTTTTTTTTTTTTTTTATAAAATGCAATATTTTTTTTTCCTTTCATTTTTGTTTTCATTTCCTGTAGCAGTCAGCAGTGCGATGACGATCTGCGAACTGTTCTTCTCTGAACTCGTGAGGCTAAATGTGAATCAAAATGAAATACATTTGAACACAGTTAAATAATAAAGCACTGTTTCTGCCTCACAGTTCAGGAAATCAATTACCATTCTGCAATTTCTTAACTTCTGTAATTTTTAAGTGATGCACAAATTATAGGAATGGAAAAAAAAACCTCATTCAAGCATTTTATTCATGACGTTTACATTCCAAGAAAGAATATAGATTTCCATCTATTACAGCTCTCTGTGGCATCAACATACTGCAATGATATAAAAATGTTATGGAAAAACTATTACGATATGAACATACGGATGGTAAATTACTCATTAATCTTTAATGATAACAAGATATCTGCCAGTGAAAATCCAAACATATGAATCAGTTTTATTGTCATTTGAGCCACACGTCATCGTCCTCATATTCGGTTGAAGGAATCGAGAAAGGTGATTAAATTCAAAGTACGTGCCACCATCGTGTTGCTTCATGCTGTAAACAAGAACCGCACAAACACCACCTAAGCAGCATCAAAACTGAAATAAAGTAGCAAGGGCAAAACCTATGATACCTTTTATTGGCACGTTACACAAAAACATATTGAATTCAAAAGATTTCTCCTCAAACGGTTGAATGAATAAATATTCTGTTAGGCTTCATAAAATGACCAAAGAGTGAGTCAAGCACTGTTGAAGTTCCAAAAAATGCCTTTGGTTTGAATTACTCAAATGTTCCTGAGCGACATCTCTTCATTTCAGTTCGAGGTTGAGTCACAATGAACCACAGGATGTTTAACAGATAAGACAAATGAAAACAGTTTATGTAGTACCAGTATTTACTGTAAATACCAGCACCATTGCCAGAACCAGATCATATTAATTTACCTCTTAATATTATGTTGTAATGAGAGATAATTGCTCTGTATTTAGCTATTATGGTAATTTACGTTTATCACATATTTATCATGACACAGTTTGGAAAGTAGCACTGGGCTCTTAAAAATGTGGTTGTAATGAGACTGTTCAATATTTCCTGCAAACAAGTTTGGTTTATTTTTCTCAGTAATGACACCCTGAATACAGGCCTGGGGCTATGTTTGGTACTCTTAAATTTGAAATAAGTGAATGGAAAAATGTGTATTTCATGGCCAAAGTCATAACTTTAAGCTTGTATCAGTGATCAATGACCATAATTATGTCCATAAAAAAAAAAAATTTTAAGCAAAGAAAATCATAAAAGGTTGCCACTGGCTCCTCCGACAGAGTGCTTCCAATGTGTTTTTTGTCCATGGTTGGAGACATGTTTTGCAAAACACAAGGCTACATCACACCACTGCACTGTCAGGAATGATGGTTCAACACAGCTGAAGTAAATCAAAGCTTTCAGAAAGCTTTCATTCACTGCTCTAGCCACCCACTGTCTGCTGGCTATTTCAGGGGAAAGAAATCCTCTGGCACACAGGAAAGGAATGTTCTTGTGCTTCCAGCAGCAGAAGAAATGGATTGTTACTGAAGTGCCAAATCTCAGCAAAGAGTCAGCGACTCAAATATCATCACCGAATATCAAGTATCAAGGTTGTATGTCAGCCTAAATATTGAGATGAAATATTCGTCAAATGAGGTGCAAAATATCAAGAATATTTCAGTTTGTTGGAACAGTGTAGTCATACAAAACAATAAGGGTTCAGTTTTAATATCAACTCAGTTTAATTAACGTCAAGCTTAAATAAAGAGTACTAATGAAGGAGCAACAAACAATGACGCTACCTATTAGTTTGTGATTTTGTTCGTCGCCATCGATCTGATTGGAAACCCGGGGATACAACGTCCGTCCATCTGATAGTGGAAACCTGACTGCACCCAAAAATACAGCTTTTAGAGGTTTATTTTCAGATGGACCGCCAGAAAACTAAGAAGAAGGAGCGAGTTTTTCTAGCAACACCGAAATAACTCGTGGAAAACATTTCTTGACTTAGAATTTTATGACAGAAGTTGAATTGGAGTCTATGGAACTGGAGACTTTTTGGAGCCAACTTCTAGTGGCACTCGCTGGTATCGCAGCTTAAGGCACTTCAACATCGGCCTCATTTTTCAGACCTGGATGTTACGTCCACTTTTATATACAGTCTGGATCTGGACTGGATCTAACAAAATGTATTGCGTATATTATCCTTTTCAGGCCGCGTGCAATTAGAAAAAAAAGAGAGGAAAAGTTAGAGACGTTAAGTGGATATCACAGAATTAACTGCTATATCTGCATCCAAACAGGCACCTTTCAATTCGCTCCCGATGATCAAACAACTAACAGTTTGTATGGTAACCATACAGATTCACTCAGATGACATCAGTCTGAGTGGGTAATGACAGAATTTCAATTTTAAGGTGAAAAGCGCCTTGAAACAACTCTACAACGTCTGACAGCGTTGGACGTATAAGAACGCATCGATTTTGTCGGCGGAAAAATCAATCGGCCAGTCATTCTGGTTTAAGGTGACACAAGGTGATGCCTTTGGACAGCTGTGAAATAACGCTGCGGTCTCCTCTCAGGTAGTACAGACGCAAGGACAATGCACTGTCAGATATTAGTGTCCAACTGAACCAAAGTACAGACAGATAATCAGTTAAGCTGTTAGAATTACAGGAAAATCATTTTGCTGATCTTTGCTGCCATTCAGCCAAAACCACAAAGCCTGCTGGGATTGGACGATCAAAGTTATCTCTTATTTGTTCAGTCGATCGGTGACATAGGATAGATAATTAATCTCTTGAAGAAACAATGGAACGTCATGGGTACCTGGGTGCCGTTTAATCTTCTGGAAAACATTCCACTACGTGTTGTGTGGGAATGTTTCATGATACTTATAGCGTGCACTTTTAAATTTCCCAGAACATATGGTTGTTTTTATATCAGGAAGTGGTTGTTGACTTCTATCCAGCCGTAGGAATATTTTCCATCCAGCAGTTGTGTATGAGCAGTTCAATATTTCACATATGGTCATGCTGAAAACTGAAATATTTTCATTATGAGAGCTTTTAATGTTACTGAGTACATGCTCCCGCATAAAGTTTGTCTTCGTGTCTTCTTTCTTTGCCCAGCCAAGGCAGGACTTACCTTCACCCAGCCAGGGCCCTGCAGTTATGTGACTGTATATAAGAGCTGAGGATGGCATGCGAGAAAATGAGGCTTACTGACAGTTTTTTTAAATGCCAAATATCTGCCTGGCAGCGAAGACAAGTTTCTATCCTAAGGGACATTTTGCATGGCAGGCTTTCAGCCATCTGTGAATAGGGGAATGTTCTCATTTATTTATTTATTTGTTAATTAGGACCTCTCTCTCTGTTCGCAGCCAGCACTTTTTCAACTGTCCACAAACTATGTAAACTGTTCCTGCCTTGTCTGACAGCTCATATGCAGTATGTGACATTATTTTAATTTTTTTAAGGAAAGCTGAGCAGTTTTCTTTTATGTATACACTGATTAAAATACTCCAGAGTTTTTAATTGTGTGAAGTGATAAATCTATAGGGGTCTAAATATGAAACAACCACTAGCATGTTTGCAGTGCTCCCAGACTCGTAAAACACGTATGCACTATGCAAATATAACCTGTCAATTTGAGGGATACATTCAAGTGCAAAGCAAGAACATTAAGGTTCATGGTTGTACTGTAATCCCGAGACCTCCAAGGTTCCTATAGGGTAACTTTTCAAATGTACTTCGAGATATATCTAAGAAATATCAGATTGAAAAATGAATTGGAATTGGTTAATTTTGATGTCTTCTCTAGTGTATATAGTTAATGTGACATCCTGTTCAGTCTCTGGTTGAATTATTTCCTGTTTTACTTTGTCGTTAACACCTGATGTCACGAACACTTCCTGCCATTGTTCAGTTTCCCACCAGTTTCTGTCACCACCTGTGGCTTGTTTACCAATCAGTCAGTCAGGTATATATATCGCTGCACCTGCCAACTCCCCAGTTGCCATATTGTCCCGGTGCTCTTTGAAGTTGATTTATTTTCCCCCAGCAGGTCCTCACGTGTAGTTTACCTTTCCTCATGCATGACCTGCCATTCCGTGTTATATTTGGACATCTTTTATTCAGGCTAAATGTGAACATAAACCAATATACTATAGTAAGCACAATTTTTTTTAAATGAAATCCTCGTGTTCTTGGAATATGTTTGCACATTTATACAGTACGCTGTTGATACTACACTATGTGGTATCCCAATGTGCGTTCAAGTTATGTTTCTAGAGTGCTAATGAAAAAAAACATGTCCACTCAACAGAATACATTTTCAGGCTGCCACGTTCACAGTTTATTATAAGCACTCAGCGGATGATCAGTTATGACGTATGTAAATGCGCGAAAGTCCTGTAGCGAATAATCCATTACACATCACCAATGACTTTCAGGTATGCCATTTGTCTCTTCAACTGGGAATGTAGGTGCCCACTTTAAGAAGGAGGGTCAAAAAGTCATTACTATGGTAATGCAATGCAAAGGCCAGAGGCAAGGAGCCAACAATTGATCTTGAAATTGACATGCTGTCACCACGACTGGTCTCTACTCCATTGAGATAAACAAATGTGCTGCCTAAAAAAAAAGAGCAATCAATTCTGTATACTCAGGCTCCAAAGTTGGTCAAATTGGTCAAAACAAAAGTCATTCTGTTCATGTTTTCCCTTGTTTTTAAAATGAAACACTTTTCAACCACACAAGAATCAAACTGGGTTTTTGTAGACATGTGAACACTTTGTTTGTATGTATGTATGTATGTATATATTCAATAAATCTATTTATTTGGCTTTGACTGTTTAGATCCAGGAAAGCTTATTGGTTGTATGTGTGACAAAAGCTTACAAGATTGTCAAAAATGTTATATTAAAAAAAAAAAGCGTAGCCATGTATGACATCAGCCATCCAACAGTAAGATATTTTAGGAGCCGTGAAATTTACCAATAGGATTGTATATTGCAATCCTTTGTGCAAAAATACACGGCGCGCATTCGTAACACTCAAAGCCTGATTCATATGTCAAAGGAATGATGTAGTAACCCACAAATGTTGACTATAGAGGACACCTACCGTACTACGCCTACATAATTTGGAGATTTCATCAACATTAACATTAGTTGAAACTGATCCAATTAAGACATAACCTTAGTGCACAGTATGGAGGTCAGTAGAGAGCTGGCTACTGATGCCTCACACAGTGCTGACTTAATCCCAGCGTCAGACGTGCTGAATTTCAACTTTCATTGCAACCAAGTTGCATCATGTTGAAGAATAATGTCAGGTCACTGCTGTCTATTTGATTAGATTTCGTTTCCGGATTTCTCCATTTGCATTTCACATTAAAAAAAAAAGTCAAAGCTCTAAACCAGTTCAATTGAGTCTAATAAGCTTGAACTTCCTTGTCATCCACAAGCGACTGGTAGAAGTAGAGGAAAGGGCCGGGACTACTACTGTATGCCTTATGAGGATGAATGATAGAAATGTGGTTCATAACGAATGATGGCTACTGGAAAGCTCGGGCATTTCATCCAGCAATCACTGGCTTCTTAAAAGACAAGATGATGCAAATATGTGGCATAAAGCAAAAGCCCATTCGTTAGAGGACAGTCTGAAATGATACAGGTCTGGAAAAATAAGAGAGAGAAAAAGTAAGTGTAAGAAGAGTGAATTTATAGATACAGAAGTATCCAAGCGCAACGGAGAGTTGGTTGAAGTCTGACATGCGTACCTGTGTGCGTCGTAGCGCGACTCCGCTGCCGACAACTCAAGTTAACGCAAAGAAGTTTTCTACTGTGAATGAGGACTTTATTTATAAGGAAAACGTCGCGGATCTCACCAAAACTTCAAAACAAAATGGGTTGCGCCATAATTTTAGAAACCTCAGATGAGACAAAATAAAAGTTTAAAGAAAAAAGACACCAAAGAACTGAAAATGCTGATTTCTGTATGTTTCTCCAAAAGCAAGCCCCGAATGAAGAAAATCAACACAGAGCAAAAGGGAACCATGCAATTAATATAAAAAGACGAGGAACTTTTTATATATTATTTAATACAAACTGCCTAGTTCAACCTCTCATTTGAAATGTCCTTATTCTGCTAAATAAATTGAGTAATTCTACACTTGCCCATATTTGACTTTGTTCCTGTCAACGGAACAAACCGAGCAGAACTCACTGCAAAGAAAGAGTGCAGTTTTTTTGATTGAAGAGTTTGTCTTGATGGAACTTAATCAGAAAATACTGACTTGGATCAAAACCTGCTACCTTTAGTCATTGGATATGTCTGGGCATTTGACTCATTCATCTCCCCTGGCATGTTAAATGAAGGCACCTCATGGCGAGGGTTTTGGTAAAAAATGGAGATTCATTAAAGTTCATTCATAATACCTCGGGGGAAATCAACAGTGATAGAGTCAAAGGGCTTTACCGTAATCCGGTCTGCCCAGATATGAGTAATACAATCAAGAAGTGCTTTATGAGTAATAAAGTGGGAAATATTTATGCTGCTCAAAGGCTTTAAGGGGCAATCATGGAACAGGGGAAGGATTCAAGTCGACAAAGACCCTCTGTCTTGGAGTTGGCACGCACGTCCTGAAGTCCCTGAAGTGCCGGGCCAGTGAGTCTCAGGGGACGGACTCAGATTTTGAAGGACTGACTGAAAGGGACAATGACTTTATTACATATGTTTGTCAATAACTGCCCATCAACAGTGCAGTTATATGCATAAAACTGCTTTGATTATGTGCAACATTCACGTAACATCAGACGTTAACAGACACGTCTCCTCAAAGGCAACAGATCAGTGTGCCTGCGGCCAGCTGTTAATCATAGCTAATGTAACCTTGACTTTCACGTTCGTACAGTTGACATTAGTCTGAGACACAGACGACTAAAAACGACTCCACTTTATGTCCAAATAATTAAAGTGCGAGTCGTCAGATTCATTTTCCACCTCGAGTCCTCAAACCTCCGAAGGATGGTTTCAGAGCAAGGAAACGCATTATCAGCACTTTAAGGGCAATACCCCTGATTTATAATGTTTTGCCAAGGTTTCAGTTGGAAAGAAGCCATAAAGCTTCATTCGGCTTTCAGTCAGTCTGCACTGTGCTCAGAGCTAATTAAAATAGTTTTGCATGAGGGACTTATTTTGCATCTTGTTTTCTTTTACCAGCAGCAATGATATTTAGAATTTTATTGTATACGTTTTATTATTGTAAGGCATTAAATGTGGGTTTCATAGATGATTATTAATTTAAGAGAATGTAATTCCCCATCCTGTGTACTATTGTGCCTGACAAGAGGTTTATTACTTCACCAAAGCAAAGCTACCAGTACCCTTTAAATGGTTTTCAAGTGGATGCTTTGGTCTTTTGGTTATTTCTTTGTTAAAGAGTTGTATTTAGTTTTAACCAAATGAGGCACTTTTGAAATTTGTGTCTCCACACCAAATTAAATTAGTGCACATGCTGTTTACAATGCTAAACTGTGAGCTACATACATGTATGTACAGTTTATAGCCCGCAATATAATTCCCAGGTCAGACAAAGGAAAATGTTTAAATCCATTTGATTTTCCTGTCATGAACGACAGACATTTCCCCCAATTTAAATCCATAATTGTTGAATTTTGACGAACACAGATTCCCCTCTATACCCTGACAAGGTTTTCTGTCATACATCAGTAGTTTCAGTGACTCTTTGAATAATAAAAATCCAATGTTAGTCGGCTTTTTACACAAAGAAGTGCACAGGCTGCCAAACACATCAAGTGTTTTTTGGGGGGTTCTATGACTGATTTCCTGGAGGCATTTGGAACTTAAGCACTTTCTTTAAATCCCATAGGCTGCAGAGGCTGCCCTGTGCACTGCAGCAGTTTTCACACTGCAGGAAGAATTATGAGATTTGTATCAAGCTCTGATAAGCTACAAATCCGGTCTGTTTGCTTCATGTCCTAAATGGATGTCAGAAACTTAAATGCGTTGAAACCACTAAATCCATGCTATTTTGAATATAATTGGTTGCCATGATGTTTTATTAATGTGATGATGGTCATTTTTTTTTTTTTTAAGTTTGAAATTAGATTCTTTCCAAAGGCAATGAAACATCTATATATTAGTTTAACAGAGAGACTGGGCGAGAGTGTTTCAGGACCACGGATAGAGACGCATGAAGAGACTGTGCTTGACTGTTTCAGCACCTTGGACAGAAATAGATCGAGTGTGTTCGGCTGTTTCAGCACAACGGAGAGAGACGCAGGAATAAATACGTAGCGTCCGTTCTCAGGACATAATAATTCCAGCTAGATTTTTGTGTTGTAGTGCTTTGAATTGGATACAAAAACAACAAAAAAAAGTTGTAGCCTGGATGGAAAAGTTCATCGTTACTTTTGCATTTACTGCTTTTTTTTGGTTTTTTTGTGGTTGCCTGTCTGTCCAGAGAGTACCTCGCCTCTCAGCAAGTCTAGAAAGTACGCATACAAAACCTGGAGTGGACAGGTGATATAGAAAACGAATGAGTGAACGACAACTCAGTATGTTGAAGTTTCTGACATTCTTGATTTTGGAGACATGTGATCTCTTATTAAATGGCATCACTACGGCGATTGTGGCTCAGATGGGTGAGCTGGTTGCCCTCTAATGGAAAGGTTTTCCGGTTCGACCTCAAGGTACTGAACGCCCAAACTGCTCCGGATGGCAGCTTTGCACCATTTGTGTGTGAATGTATTCCTGATGGTGAGAACTTTTGTGTGGCACCTCCATTAGTGTGTGAATGGGAAACAGTGTAAATGACTTTGAGCCTGCTTAGGTGATAAAGAGCTATAGAAAGTGCAGACGGTTGATCATAACATAAATGAATGGGGTGCCCTAAAAATGTCGTCATGGTGCAGTAAAATACTGTCATGTATCGATACGTTATCCAAATGGGGCCCCAAATGAACCTTTAAATGCGTCGGATGTGATCACACTATAATGGGCTTAGAAACATAACAGCGAGGGCATAAGAACAGACTCAAACTCCACGGTCCGTGTGATACGGTTGAACCAAACACACTGCGGTACAGATGGACCTGGAGGTTTCTCGTACATTAAAGCAACATCGAAATCTTTTTTCCACATCAGCGTGCTCACCGTCACATATGCTCCCAACCTGTTCAGACGCACCTACATACATATAGAAATCAATGATGTGTGGGCTCTGCTTTAACTAGAGGGTGAGAGAGTGGGTCGTAAATGAGATGATGATTGTGGTATAATTCCACACATGATTACACATTAACACTGAATGCAAAGGAGTGACAATTTATTCAGATGTGGCCTGCTAAATGGATGTTTTGCAGAATTAAGTTTTCAGCACTTATATCGGCTAGCTCATGTCTCGTGTGATGATTTCTATTTCTAGACCAGAGCTGGCTTTCTTTAGTAAATATATATTTAAATGCAAAAGTAGGTGTTGTGCAAAGAGATACAATTGCCTTATTGACACAGCAATTTGTTGTTTAAGCATAATTTTTCAATGATTATAGTTCACTGAGCTGACATTACAGTATGCGCATTTATTCGTAGAGTAAATAAAGCTCTGTACGAGTTCAAGCATACAGAATCACAAGAGCTAAATTAATTCTGATTGATAAAGATAGAAATCCTGTAGTTTGTACTTAGCTTTTTATTTTGCAGAAACTAGTTTTCTACATGGTTTTAATCTCCTTCTTGGAGAAAAGAACATCAATTTAAACACCGGGATGACTCAGAGGACCGCCGACTGAATCAGGCATAACACGGGCTCCAGAATTAAACACCTCGATACAATAATATTTATGAATCCGAGGAAGATTTGCTGACTGTGCACTCTTGTTTTTCCAGCATTGCCCCGCTTCACAATCCCACGTACGCTCTACTTTTAAGCTCTTTAGTAAAACCACAGTCGTCGACAATGCTCGAGGGCACAAAGCAGTTCCGGCTGCAGCACCGGGGGACATGTGCCTTGCACAAAAGCATATGATTCACTTCTCCCAGTGCATATATTTAAGCCAGGAACCCCTTGTCTCTTTAATCTTCAGTCCAAACACCCCGGTGTCTGAGCCATTCTGCTGAGGGCACTTCGAGAATATTTTCCGCTTTGCTCAAAGCCGTGACGGACAGAAATAAAGAAAGACAGCAGGCCGCAATGAATCTGTGGCACGGGAAAAGGGTGAGAGCCCAACAGGGCCACTGCAGCTGCACAACAGACGCACGGTGGCAACAAACTCCATTGCCCCCGTGGCTCTGCGGCACGTAGAGCCGGAGCTGGGCTGAGCCGAGCCGAGCCGAGCTGAGCCGAGCCGAGCCGAGCCGAGCCGAGCCGCTCCGGTGGGGCCTCCTGGCAGCAACGCAAGGAGTTGCCAGTCATTAAAGAAATGAGTGAATCTGCACAGAAATGACAGGTTCATTCATTTGAAAGTGAGGGGGCCTGGAGACGTGACACATTTCATTCCTCTGTGCACCGGCTGCAGCACCTTTTGTGCACTGTGTGGGTTTGTTATTCTGCTCATTCACATTTTAATGAAGACTCCGGTGTTAGAAAATGCTACTTTGCATGGTTCATAAAGTATTTATGATGCATCATATACTACTATTATTCTTGTATACATCATCTACTCACTGGCACCTCAGGCAACAGGAACGTCTTACTTCTTTCATGTCATCCGATAAAACAGTAGGTTGCTAATTGGTTGCTTATTGCTCGTCCATTTTCTGCAGCTTTGACGCGTAACATATGTTGACACTAGATATCTCTAATGCACATGCGCGTGTTATTTTTCGATTAGCATTTCAATCAACTCCCAATCAGCTCATGCAGCCAGGTGCTTTACCTCCAGCAGCTTTTAGAGAAAGGATTGCTGTTTGTCCAGGTGAATTTGCAGCAACGTTTTTATGTGCAAAATCTCCAACTGACAGATGTAATAGAGGCCCACCGACATGTTTAAAGGCGTTAAAGGTGCAATAACTAAGATTTTAAGGTCCCACAGCACAAAAATGACGATGATATATCTGCAGGGTTTGATAGGGTTGTTGATCACGCCGGGCGAGTCTGCCGCTACCGAGCCAGCAACGGAGCTTTTCTCACTTTCAAAAAAAAATCCCTGCCTGTGCTGTTGGAACAACCTCAGCAGCTCTCACATTTCCAGCCGCTCGGTGATGGATGATGGTGCGAGTGCCACGAGAAATTCTGTTGGTGAGCCAAAAAAAGCAAATGGAAGATTATTAGAGTGCTTAGCATTTGATATATTTCCTTTTCGCTTCATGTTTCTGTTATCCACTCTAATTAATTTGACTTTAACATTTATGTCAGTTGCAGTTCACCGTGAACTGTGCTGTAAGCTGTTGGTGAAATTCCCTCATTTTTGGCAGAGGGTTTGACCGAAGGCTTCGCGCCTGCGTCGAGGAGCCTGCTCGTTTACGTTGTTGATTAATCGCAGGTCTGTTCCTCGTTAACAGTTCATCTAAATCCAGGACAAAGTCTCTTATTACGGCTTAATAAGCACTTAATTCCAAGTAACAACAACAACCCAGTTGATATTTATTAAAAACAAAACAGGAGTCATCAAGGGAAATGTCGCAGAGAGCTGTAACCTTTTACAAGGGCTAACCTTTGAGGCGTCGTGGCAAGATGGAGAGTCGCTCTGTTGAGGTGGAGTAGAGCTGCGTTGTAATGAGGGCCGCTGTGGTGTTTGTGACAGAAATGAACTTGAGGTTAATGATTGGGGATGGTCATCAGGGAGCTCCTCAGAGCACAAGTGCTGCAAAAGCAACCACAAGCAGATACAGAAGCTTCTGCATATGAACAGGATTTAATCAGAGACTGTTTGTAAAAGTGGACGTCGCTTCAGGATCTGAAAAATGAGGCCGATGCAGAAGTGCCTTTAACTGCTATACCAGCGAGGGCCACTAAAGGTCGGCTCCAAAAAAGCCTCTGGTTCCATAGACTCCCATTCAATAAGTCAATAACTTGTTTCTCTGTTACTACGCTTTTGTTAGCCAAAGTCGCTCCTCCTTATTCGTTTACTGCCGGTCCATCTAAAAAAAATTCCCGTCATTAATTAGAAAGTTTGCCTCAAAAAGCCGTGTTTTTAGGAGCGTGTCTGTTTGAGTGACAGGCCTGTGGCGGAGGCAGGTTTCAGCTATCGGTGGACGGGACATAGTATCATCAGGTTTCTAATCAGATCCCCCCTGTAGGCGCCCCCTCTCGCCCAAATATGGTCACTTCTGACTACGAACCGATCCAAACTAGCAAGATGGCGCCGGCCAAAATCCGAACTGGGGGCTACATAACAAACCAATAGGTGACGTCACTGTTGGCTGCCGCATGGCTTTAATACTCACATGCACTCACTGAAGCAAACAGTGAGGCGTTTGGTAATCACAAGCTGCATAGTATCATGGCGTCTTGTGGTTTCGTCAATTAACCCCTTCAGGCTCACTTGGCTTGTTTGGTCAATAGCTTCTCTATGTCATGAAGACGGCTCTCCAGATTCACATCGGTGGATATTTTGAAAGCGTTTTAACCTCAGAGCACTTTTCTTGCTCAATACAATCTGTAATTGAATTAGTCTGTTTTATACACCCCACAAGCACACAGCAAGATGGAAATTTAGCAACGGTGGCTACAAACTCCTGAGGCCAATATTGATGTTCAACTTCACCGTAAATGTCCACATAACAATCCACAGGAGGGCTTTACCTTTCTGTCCACACAGATGATAGTAAACACTTTATCAGGGATACGTTCGGCCGTCGCCGCACACACTGCCTGTGTGGTCTGTGTTCAGCCTTGCTTGCATGATGAAACATCTTGCCCCAGGTTTAAGTCATAAAAGTGAAGCTGCTGGGCTGGAAAACCACATTTTCTGAGTAGGTAATCATGACCATTAATCATTCTGGCACACTTCTCTTTCCCATTGGCCAAAAAGAATAGGTCATGGCTAAAGACGGCATGCTGGTGGTGAATATGCATCGCCTTCCACCTACTCAAGGCCATTTGTGCTGATTTGTAGCAGCAGTCCAGCAAAATGACCTGACGTGTGCTTGTCGAAATTAAAAAAAATATAATGATAAATTGGCCCCGTAAGAGTCCAGAACTTTCCTAGCTTTCTAATACTTGTATGACACAGACAACATTGGCTAATTTAATGTTTTAATTTGATAGATATCAGCTAATAGGGTTGCAATATTGATGTTATGTGCGCCCATCTTTCAAATCCTTTCCAAATTTATTTCAATTTAAGAACAGGACTATTAATATTTACCATAAAGAAATACTATTTAGCTTGTTTGAAGAATCGTCTCAGTATTAAATGTACCTTTAACATCTTGAAACAAGGGAAAATTAAAGCAACTTCAGTAAAAAAAAAAAGAAACATTTTCTTCTTAAATGGAAATTAGTCTTTCCACTTTCAAGCCACTCCACGAGTTTCAAGACTCCAATTGATCCAAGACGACGTTTTGCACAAGTCAAATTGCCTCTGAAATAAGTAACATTCAACACCTATGTTCAGGAGAGTAACGTTTTCATGACAAGAGAAGAGAGACTTGTTAAGATGAGCAGTTTAATGTGGCACCTGCAAATTTGGCAGCCCTTTTCAATTTCCATGTTCACAAATGTAGTCATTCCACGGCGCCTTTTGGGGATCTGGCGCAGTGCAGGGCAGATTATGATAAAATTAGGTCATGCACCAAATGTAACTGCTGCTGTTTGTGACTTGCTGCACGCTGCCACATTTTTGAGCCAGAACAAGGTCTAGAAATGCCCCTGTGGGTCCTTTTTAATCTTTAAAAGTGTAGACTGATAGCTGACAAGCTCAAATGCTGTCAAAAGTCCTCGACCTCATACCAAACTGCTTCACTGCCACTGTTGGCGGCAGTATTGCTGACATACTGTGCTGATACTGGATAATGACTTTTCTCATGTGGAGAAAAGAAATCATGGAAGCGCTTATTAGATTCAGAGCTAATTTCAAATTGGAGGCAATTTAAACGGAGACTTTATCTCGCCAGTGCAGCGTTTGAGTTGTCAGTGGTGTACCTAAAATCACCTTATGGTGTCAAGGCCTATCATGACAGCCTTTATGTCTCTGAGGCAGGGTTAAGTACCACATGCTCACCCTCTCCCTTCTTTTTTGGTGTCTTTAAAAATACATGCATGTGCATTTTCAGTGTCAGCTGTGCATGCATTGCTAATGTGGGCCCAGTTAGGCATTTTAAATCTGCATAAATACATTTATTAGTAGATCCGATTTTTCAGATTTTCTATGTGATGTTAGATCGAAAATGAACTAATTATTCACCTCACGTCATCTTCCGATTTTACTTATTTTGTCGTGAATTTAAAGGGAAAACAACCTTTTTGCAATAACACGTAACAAACCTTTTATGTTGTTACTGTTTGGTATTTAATCGTATCCCTGATGAGCTGGACTATTTTAAACCTGTGAAACCAGAGTTTATGTTAAAACTGTCAAGTGTGAGTGGAATCCCCATAGCGGACTGCAGCAACACTTTCATACTGTAAAAAAAAAAAAAAGACAACTTTGCTGCACGTGTGTTTATGGATGAGCCCAATCTGTCAGTGTTTGAATGGCTTTTGTAAAATGTTAATGAAATAAACGGGCTGAGATCAAAATGTTTGCATCCTATCATGCTGACACACTTGAGACAACAACACTTGTATTTCTCCCCATTGCTCTGTACATATATATATATATATATTAATTTTTTTTATTTTCAACAACATCTTAGTTGAGTTTGTTTTGAAAAAAACTCTACAGATCAGCAGAGTCTCCACTGGGTCTTTTGGAAACAATCCTCAGACAACATTCAGGTTCTGCTACCTCTAGTGGACAAAAACTATGATTGTCATCTTCGATACTGAAACAGGAAGGAAGGAATGAGGGAAAGATGGGAGAAGAGAAGGAAGGAGGAAAAAGGGAAGGAAGTAAAGAAAGAGGGAAGGATGGGAGAGAAGAAGGAAGGAAGAAAGGAGAGAAGTTAAGCAGAAAGGAAAAAGGGAACGGGAAGAGGAAAGAAAGGCCGTTTAAACCAGTATCTTGGCAATATATTATCACACTGGAGATTAGTATGGACTGGTTGAAGTCGGAGTAAGATAGCAGACATTTGTATTTACCCATTGGACCCGTTGATCAAAGCAAACACATTCTGAGAGACACCCCATGAGGAATGAATCAATGGGAATCAATAAAATCAGACCGAACAGGCTGCAGCCTGTAAATATCAAAGGTCGACTTGCTTGGCCAGAAATGTTTCACAGCTGAATAACAATCAAGGTGAATTTTATCACAAGCGGGCGGGGGGAACGGGGGTGAAGGGGGGTCTCACAAGTCACCCCTTAAAAATTCGAAACGTGAAAAGTTGGCTTAAAAACTAACAACAAACAAACACGTGAAATAACCCGGCGCTCGTTGTCAAGCAGATGGTTGTAACTTCTAAAACGGAGACAAACAGATGTGTGAATCGCTGAGGCTCAGCTGGTGAAAGTGTTTACAAAGTAGAGGCAGCAATCTCGGCTTTGCCTGGAAACCTTTGTTGCTTTGTTCCACCCCTTCCTCACACAGCTCTTCTGTCTTCTCGCTCCCAGCTGACTAATGATGAAGAAATGCCATCAAAGTCGTATTTTAAAGGGCACTTCCTGAGACACACGTGCAAGGACTCGGTACCGTGAGTCTCCCCAGGGACACGTTTAAAAAAAAAAAAAAAAAAAAAAAAACAACAACAAAACTCAAAGGTAGAAAACAATACAAGGTTGCTCATATATCTAACGTTCTTATTTCATTTTGCCCTTTGTTCAAGCTTTACTGAATTCCCTCACTCTGTGCGACATTTTGGTTCCACTTTCTCATATAAACGTCATTATTTTAAATAAGGGGAAAAGGGACTTTAAGTGGGGAAACAAACTGTTTTTATACAGAACACACTTATAGTAAGTAAAATAGAAGCGCTGTTTTGCCCCCCAACAGTTCAGGTGAATCTACACAGAGCCGCTGAAAGTAAACAGGTATTTTTCAGTATTGTTTCATTGATGGTTCAGTGTGTTATTCTAAAACTATGTCTGAAAGAGACTTCATTTTGTCCACAAAAAAAAAAAAAAAGGAAGGTGAGTGAAGCGATGTCAGCCCGGGTTAAGAATAGAGGTTTGAATTCAGTTTGACATGTCAGTAGAAAAGGCATTTTGGCAGCTCTTCCATCTGAAGGAAATCTATTGTTCACAGACTGAAAGAAGACAAGACAAGCAACGGTCTTGTGATTGAATAGAGATGACTACAACCGTGACAAAATTCTTTAAGTTATATTTCAGAGCTGTGAATGTCTCCTTTCTGGTCTCGTTTTAATGTTTTATGTCAAGTCGGCCGTGGCATGAAAGTAATTTAGCATCGCCACCATTATGCTTATTGTATTCCAGAATCAGGTAGCAGCTGGGTAATCAAACTTGTCTGCTGGAGGCCTTTTTAATCAACAGCTATATGGAAAGTGCACCGATGAAATCCTGTTAGCTCTGACACCCAGATGCAGACCATCCACTGCTAATAGCCCCATTCAAACAAGAGCAGCATTAGGTTCATTATTAATGAATTACGCCTCAGCCTCTGTGTTTCAGGATTTCATTTGCATTATGAAATTTCCTGAACCTCTTGTGGCTTGTATACAACTGTGCAAGGTCAAGATTTTACAATTAGTCAATGTTTGATTAGGTGAAGTGAAACAATGTTTGTTTGTCTATATATAAAAATTAAAAAAAATGCATGTTTGATTTGTATATTTTGACCTCTTCTTCCTGCTGCCATTCGCACACACACACACACACACACACACACACACACACACACACACACACACACACACACACACACACACACACACACACACACACACACACACACACACACACACACACACACACAGAAAGACCGAGACAGAGATTCACTCACGCTGTAAACTCGGGCTCAACAAATGCCATCAAACTTGGAAAACCCTCGCTATTGAGAAAGCTGATGAGAGGCATGTTTTCGTTGTCATCTTTGAGATGAAGGATGTTGTTTTCTCTGCACGTCCAACATGAAACTTACTTCATCTGGTGACAAAGTTATAGCCAATGAATGCTGATCTGTGGATTGGCCATCTGCTCGGTGCTTGGCTCTCAAAAACACTGCTAGCTTTACCTGGCAGAGTTTGCACAACAACTAATTATATATATTAACTGAACAGCACAAACAAAATTTCAGACAGACAGAAACAGACATTTTGTTTGTGCTGTTCAGTAATTTCCCAGCACCACACTTGTTTTACCAGAGCCTGGGAGTAACTTGTTCTTCCCCCTTCTTTTGTTATTTAATGCCTGTTGACAAACAGTTTTTTGGTGCATTACTGCCACAAGATGATAGTTGAATAAATGATATACAATTTTTTTTTATTTTTTTCAATGACTATTAGAGAGTTTGAACATGATGTCCCAACTGTAGTTGATAGGTAACTATACCCTGCTCCATAGGTCAATTTTGAAACAAGCAGTCGGTATGAAACATCAGATCTATAAAGTCAGGAGGAGGAGCCCGGGGTGGATGGTGGACGTACAAAGCTAGAGAACCACGCGTACTTGCATTCACAGCATTTTTGAGAAGACTGTCTCAGATTCAGTTCTTGTTTGCTTGACAGGAAGATATACGTTCTTTATTTGATATTGCGAAGCGCTGCACTGTGTTCAATTCAAGGAAAACCAAATACACAGACAGAGAGTCCCTGTGAGAAGTCAAGGTTTGCTGTTAATCAACTGGGTCATTATAATGAGCTCAGTCTTGATACTCACTGACATATGGAGATCTGGAGGTAAATATTAGCTACACAAAGGATAGAGACTCATTACAGGCAGCGTTACATCAGAACAATAAAGATATTGGTGATTGTGCGGTTGCTAAGATCTTTAATTCACAATTATTTCTGCACTAAAAAACAATGTTGTTCTTCCATCGCTGTCACATCTTGAACTATTTATGAAACCAGGATGTGTAATTACATGCAAATTTAATTAATGTACTGTTGTTTCCAAACAATGCGCAGGAAATTCTTCTTCTGTGATGGATATTCAAATCAATTCTCACCATCTACAAGGTACAACATTAGCTTCGGCACTTACACCATCAACAGAAGCAAAATAAACTAAGCAACCTTGAACAGCAGCGGATTGAATGGTGATCTCTTTCAAGTGAAAACCTTTCGAAGACAGATTAGCAGCCTGGCTGTATGATGGAAATTTAAGAAGAGCTCAAGGTTTTAAATTCAAAGATAATATTGCCATTTTTACACCAAGCATGAGTTTCTTTTTCCAAAAACATTGAAAGCCAAGGACGGATTTACCCCGCCCCCCACTGTGCAACTCCCGTCACATTCATACCCATCGATCCACGAGCATCAGCCTTTAACAGTGCAGCTCACCAGCAGCGAGGGTGCGTTACAGCGCAAGGCGAAGTGAACATGCACACAATTAAACGCGAAAGAGTCCAAGACACATACAGCGCACGAGTGGTTAAATCTGCTCTCTGGTGGGCGGTTTTATCCTGTAAACATCACAGTTTGAGTTACGTTTTTCTCCTCTCGCTCAATTCCAATATCTCAACAGTATCCCACTCTGAACCAGCCTCTTTGAAATCCAGCTGTGTTGACAATCTTGCGTCAGACTTCAGCTTCACTGCACCTCAATAGTCTCTTATGTTGGAGCACATCAACAGCCAGCCTCGCTGAGAGGTTACACACTCTTGTGTCTCCCTTCGTTTTTCAGCCGCTTGTTCCATTATAGAAACAGAAAGTCAACATGAAATCAAACTTAAAGCAATGCCACAGTGTTTCAAATCAATTCGCTTCCCTCGAGCTGAGGGTTGCTTATCAAACCGCTGGCTGCATATTGCTGTGTCGGTGCATGTGAGTGTCTGGGATAGAAACAGGAGGTATAAACAGAAATGCCTGTCAGCCTACATATCAGTTATCTTAGTCAGAGTGTCTGGAATAGATTTTGAATTCAATCTTCAACTTCAACACTTATGCAGAAAAAAAAAAAAAAATGAAGAATGGAAATGAATAACTAAGCAGCTTGAACACATCATTTCAATGACTTATGCAAAAATGACATTTCAGAACTTGTAATCCCGATCTATTTTTTAGCCTCAAACCACACATCATTCTGATTAAAATCCAACATGTGTCACTGCATACCTTAGTGTACTTCTGTTTGGTTAAAGCAACACAGTCCAGTTTCCTTTGAGCTCCACCAAGAGTCTAATGATTGAACTCACATGATAAGCTTCACTGTTTCTCTGTGAGAGTGGGTAAAGGAAAAGCAGCCTTGTGTGTGTGTGTGTGTGTGTGTGTGTGTGTGTGTGTGTGTGTGTGTGTGTGTGTGTGTGTGTGTGTGTGTGTGTGTGTGTGTGTGTGTGTGCGTGCGTCGGCGGTGGGGGGTGGGGGGGATCAGTAACAAAGACATGAAACTTTATTGCATGCCAACGAGTAGCGCTCCAACAATTTCTAATGTACCCCCTGATGTGTGGAGTTTGTGTTTTTTTTTGTTTTTCGGCTGCTTCACGACGCTACCATAGCAACTGTTTCCCCAAGTCTTTGCTCCAAAGAAATCATCTAATTACCAAAAAAAAAAGGTAAATTATGCAGCAAGTTAGGAAGGCGAATCAAACCCCGAGACTTTTAAAAGATGCATTCACACGCTGAAAACTACGAATTGTACCAAGGCAAAAGTAGCACTCTTGCTTTGCTCTCACCTTACCTGTGCAGCTCGGCGTAGACCTCCAGATGGGCGGTTAGCAGACCACTGAGACTTAGGTGGTGGATGCCGTGATGGAGTGCACACGTTATAGCGAATAGCAGCAGCCAAAGCAGTGAGAGAAAGCAGACAGGAAGGGGGACCAGAGGAGGAGGAGGAGGAGGAAGAGGAGGAGGAGGAGGAGGAGGAAGGCACAAATGCTGAATTATGGATGTGGATTGGGGTGGGGTGGGGGGAGTAAGATAGAGAAGAGAGGGATTCCTCTGCCTGCTCTTACTGCCCAGATCACAGAGCATGAATCATCTTCTGCATGGATCAAATTGCACAGTCCACTGAAGGGCTGGGTCGGCGCGGCGAGCGGAGCAGAGGGTATCTGCCGAGGCTGGGATGGGGATGGAATTGGGGGGCGGGGGGGTTATCCTATATGATAAGCAGAGGACTATAGTATAAGGAGCAGCTGTTTCTCTCTTCCTCCTCTCTCAGCACACACACACAGAGTCAAACTTACAGTCAGTGTCATCAGTTTATTCTCCGACTGGAAGCTAACAATCCTCCACTTAATCAGATAATCAATACTTTGGATTCTTTATGGCATCGATATCCCATCCGTCCTTTTTCAAGGAAACATTCTCCCCTCACACGGACTAAGTCATTTTAAGTATTTGCTCCGATATAGTTTCACACGTTCATTCCTTTAGTGTAAGATTATATTATTAAATCTGTAAAATATGCATGCGTTTCCTGTCCTCATCTCATCACATGAATCCCGTTTCCTGAATCCTCCCTTCAGCCACATCTGCCCCGCATCTTCACAATTATACCTCGGCCATATATGGCAAGGATTAAAGCCACCCGCCCCCATTTTTTTTGTTTTTCTTTCAATTTGTCAATGCTTTCTTCTTATCTGAGCCGACACCAACCGGTATTCATCATTCTCTTAATACAACGTCATCAGTTGTTTTCAGCGTTTCCCCCCTAAATGTCCTCCGGTAGCTCATGTAACTACCACTTCACACCGGTGTTTGTAGTTTGCATTTTTGCGCCAAAACTGAATTTGAATGAAATCAGTGAGCTTACAATAACCAAGTCGATCAGAATTCAGTGTGTGGCCTTCAACTTTCAATACCGGGCTGCCTTCAGGATTGGTTTCTGAGGGGACTTCGATTCGTAGACTCAAAACTGGGTAAAAAAAAGAAAAGAAAGAAAGGGAAGGCGTCAATGTTTTATCTCCCAGTAAATTTCCTACTTGACATCTCCAGATCGCTCAACCAAACCGCTGGTATCACTAACCGTAAACCCCATCGGCACCCTTTAATGCTTTCATACATTATAAGGTCCATCTACATTGAAGCTTCCTTCACACATTTGAATTGTTTATTCATTTTCACTCTGAGCATGTTGGGCTGTTATGAAGTAAACAACATCCTCCTCCACCCCTTCTGAAAATACGACCACAAAAGAGGGTTGTGTGGTGCAAAAAAGAAACAATGGCAGCTGTAGGCTGGTCATATACTATTCATTATTAACTGTATGAATAATATACTGTCTCTTTAAGACTGTCTTTTTCTGCATAAACTTGTGTTACGTGCATGCAAATACAAATGATTAGGAAAAAAGTTTACCTTATAACGTTGAAATTCCCAATATGTTAGCAGATATTTAGCTCATTAGCACATTATAATGCTCCTTTTTGAGATTTATATATGTGTAGCTGATAAATACTCCATGATATTATCCAGCTAACTTTGCTTAATAGTGCTGTTTGCTAGGAAGTAGGGAGTTCATCAGAGATTTTCCCTCTTTGCAAAGCTGCTTTAGTGCTGTTAATAAGAGCAGTGTCTAAACAGTATGTTGCACATTGTGAGCAGCAAAACAAAAAGCTGAAAGAAGCTAAAATTCTCTGTA
Organism: Brachyistius frenatus; assembly: GCF_029030835.1. Taxonomy (NCBI): domain Eukaryota; kingdom Metazoa; phylum Chordata; class Actinopteri; family Embiotocidae; genus Brachyistius; species Brachyistius frenatus. The sequence goes on from NW_027210664.1 coordinate 429,295, forward strand.
GAGCTGAAGAGATCTGTGATCTGATAATTTTCTGTGGGTTCTTCAGTACAAGTCAGACCCTATCACGTTACACAAAAACGCAGTAATTGGTGAAGCATTAATTTGACAGGCTACTTCACAAAAACGAGATGGTTTTAGCTGCTCCACTTTCTGCAGCGGTCTTTGCTCTTCAGTCTGTCTGGCAGAAGCCATATCTGATCAACATTTTATATCTCCAAACCCTAAGTAAATTTCCATTAAAAGTTCCCAAAACGGCAGCTGCCTCGGCCTGGGTCTACGAGCTGAAAACTGAAAGTTGAGCTGAAAAAAAAAAAAAAAATGTTTTAGATTTAGAGATCCTTGAGCAACATTCCCACTACTGCAAAGTCAGACCTAAAAAAAAAAAAAACCCACCCGGAGATAAAAAAAAAACAGCTATAACTGCCCTTCCCAGACAAAAATCCATGTGGATTGCAACCCGAAGCCTCTCTCTACCACCATTTCAGAGTTAGTTGCATTACATTGCATTATCATACAGCTTTACTGCCTCCATTGTGAACACTCTGATTTACAGTAGAGTGAAATAAACTGGTGCAAGTGATCATTTCCTGCATTGATTGAATGCTTCAACAAACCCAGCTCTGTGTTGTAGCGGTGCATCGTGGGGGTTTACAGTTCTCGGAGTAATGTCCAGCTCTGAGAGCACATTATTTTTTGGGTGATGGACAAGTGATCCCTGGGAAGAGCGGTACGAGGACGCCACAGAGACGAGATGGAGACCGAACGAAAAATGTGGATCTTGAGACGGCTTGTTGTCGTGCTTCTGCATTCATAAAGATAAATTCATTGTTTTTTCCTTCATAATATGGGAATCAATGCTTATTAGACCTCTAAAATGTGTTGTGTTAGTATGTTTGAAAATACCAATCTCTACATATTTAATGTACAAATCATGCGTCAACCAAAAGCGATGTCACTCATTTTGATTTTTGGTTTGTCTGTTACGCATGTTATGAAGCTTTGAGTTTGGATTTTGGGCCGTATTTGGAAGAGCTGGGGGAGGAGCGAGCGGTGGATCTGACTGATCTGATTGGAAACCCAGTGATACTACGTCCCGCCCACCTCTAGCCTAGGCTTGTCAATCAAACAGACAGGAACCCAAAACACAGCCTTTTAAAGCTTATTTTCAAATTTATGACAGGATTATTTTCAGATGGGCTGCCAGAAAACTAATAATAATAATTGACTTTAGCTAATAACACTGATATAACTTGTGGAAAAAATTGATTGACTTTGAATTTCATGAGACGAGTTGAATGGGAGTCTATGGAGCTGGAGGCTTTTTGGAGCCGACCTCTAGTGGCACTCGGTGGTATTGCAGTTCATGGCACTTCTGCGTCAGCCTAATTTTTTCAGACCCAGAAGCAAATAGACAATGTTTTTATTTGTTTGTTTGTTTCTCTCCACTTGTCCCGTTCCTTCTTCGTACCAGTTGGCCTGTCATCTTTCTCTACCTCAGGCGACACTTCGCTGTGTTATTTCTGGTGAAACGAAGCAAACGTACAATCTGTTTTCTGATATTTCACCATGAAAGACAGGCGATTGAGCTGATTCCCATCTGCAGTTCAAGAGATTGCTGGACACATGTGTCAATCAAATGCCAATACTGAAATTGTTGGCTCTGTATCCCCACTCCGTTCCAGCAGAAGCAATTGATGCAAACTGTTCTATCTTTATTTCACTTCATACGATCACATGTTATGTCTCTTCAAGTGCACATCATTATATTGACAGCGCTGGGGAGCATTTGTCTCCCTTCGAGCGTGCCCTCAGCTCTGATTGAGCTTTACACCTGTGTTTTCATCCCTGTTAGGTTTCTGCCTTGTTGAACCGATCCCCAGCTCCTCCACCGCCGCTCCTCCTCCTCTCGATGTCGGGCTGTCAGACGAGGAGGGCGAAGGGGGCGACGGCTCCTCTCGCTGCTCGGCCCAGCCATGCGTCCGTAATCATCCCGGCTTCTGCGGCGCCGATCGGTGCGCCTGGTGTCGGACACCGCTGTAGGTGAGTGATCAGCAGTTCTCTGGGATACACGAGTCTGCCGTTGATCAATTGCCCCATTAATACAGCAGCGGAATGGATAACGCACGGCTAGCAGGGATGCACGCAGCAGCACGGTGACACAGGAACACGTTCTCGCTTGTGAAACAACCCCCGAAGTTTGTTTTAGGAAAGTCTTACATGGATGATGTCCTCAGTGCACATTTGCATAATGTGGTCCCTGTTTTAGAGCAAAGTTTTGCTCGCGACGAAGGGAACAAAGCTCTCACTCTTGTAATACAACGGTTTATAATGCAGTATTGAGGCTGATGAAACAATCACTCAATCCATCTGGGAAAATGGATCGAGTTGGAAACCAATTCGATATCCACAAAGGTTTTGGAAATGGCATCAAAACAAAGCCTGCAATCACTGATAAGGCACTTCAGGTGCTCGTCTACGTAAACAAGAGAGACATAAGAAGTAAATGTTAAAACGTCAGGCTGCAGATGATCCGAACAGTTTTAAACAATGAGCAAGAAGGTGGCCGAGTTTTCAGCCCGACTGTAGCGCTGCTCTCACGCATGGATTTAACAGGAGCGGGCTGTCTGTCGCTTCGTAAGTCTGGAGCTGCTTGTCGAGTTCATCATACACATACGCTCGGCCTGTTGAGCCGTTTTTACTTTACATCGCCTGGGTGGTTTATTTCCGAGTCTGTTTCCGTTGCTGTATTCAAATTTCAATAACAAGTTTGAAGATTTAAAAGACAGAAACCAGACTCGGCTTCCTCATTCTGCTCTGCTAGACGACATCGAATCCCGGCGGCTGGCTGGCTTGCGGCAGTATGTACGTGTATTTGAAAAAAATATTGTCATTCTATCAGTTTTTTTCCCCTCTTCAAGTCATTATGTGTGATCTCGTAAAAGAAGACTATGTGGCCCTGATGTCACAAGTATATCAAATCTCCTTTTATTCTTTCCACGGACTGCCAAAGAAAAACTGAAACGCATTACAAATCAAACAAAGATGCTTCCTCCTGCATAGGTGGGCTTGATTTTCAATTACAGTCTCCAAAAGGTCCTATTTTAAAATAAATTGAGTTGGTGGAAGTCCTCTTCACCCTTTTTACATATACATTTTTTTTTAATTACTTCTACATCTGTTACTCATCACTTACAGATAAAAAGAAAACATCTATCTTTCTCTCAAACAACACAAATACAGAAATAACCTTAAATGGAAAATCGATCTCGGCAACGTTTAAATGATCAATTACTTCTCCTCTCCTCAAGTGAAACATCGATCCAACACGGTGTAATCGTGTGATATGATATGCAGATGACTTGTTTTGAAATGATTTTCACTCTGTGTTGTCTCCTAAAAAAAGGCATTAGTCTGACAGTGGAGCCTGTGCCATCAATACAGGTTAAGACCTGGCTGACATTTAGCTTTGACAAAGTCTGCCTGCCAGCCACGCACAACTTTAGGAGTCTGTGATGACACTTCAGTCACACCGACACACTGATCCACCCACAAAGTTTGTTGGCAGTAGAATATTTATATATTCTTATATTGTCCTCTTAAAGTGACAGCGGATAGACCCACACCTTCTTATTCTGAAATGACTCCAAAACAACATACAGTATATGTTGTTTTTTTCCAGCAGCCCGTGTAGGACCAACACACTGTACCGGACCTTTGTCGTCACGGTAACAATAATAAACACATTAATGAGGTTGTAAAACAGGCACAGTTTGGTTAGATTTAGGAAAATATCATTTTTTTTGTGGTTGAGATGAGCACATTTAGTTACATTAGGTACGTTTATTTACCTACGTAAGTTGGAATAAGTCAGCTCTGACTTTCAACACTGGACACGAGGAGCAATCTCTGCAATTCGAACACTAAAGGTCAGAATATGTTTTTGGAGAGGACAGTCTGGATAGTCGGCTACCTCTACAAACATGTAGGCGAGAAACTAATAAGGATATATTTAAATGTAAGATTTTTTTAAAAAATCGACCTTTTTCATAGGTTGAGAAGAAATTATCATCACAGCAGCAACGTAAAGACGAGAGATGATGAGAGTCAAGTATCTCTCAGTTAATATATTGACTCTTCCTTAATCACAGACTTCTCGGAGCTTATTTTGGTGTCTGAGTGCTCTGAAAATTAGGGACTGAAACTCAAGAGTTATTTCCTTTGCGGATATACTTTAGTTTGCCTTTAGTTTCTGTTCAGAAATTCAACCAAAAAAAAAGGTAAATATATATTTAAAGATGTAAGTAATTGTTTCTGCAGCTATTTCGTGTTATATTTTCTCATCTGTATTTTGTTGAGGAGAGAATTAGAGGATAAAGAGAGATCAAATGCATTAATTTGACATACACAGGACGCTGAATAGATGTATGTGGAGTCTGATTGTTTGCCAGCTTGGTGATGTCATTTTAAGACGGTGATGATACCATTAGCTGTAATGTGATGGAGTCCCTGAATGTCTGGATGGATGTGATGTAGAGCAACACCCCTGATGAGCTCAGTGAGAGCAGCCATGAATCCAAAGGCTCAGATGAAAACTGGAGGTGAACCGGGGGGGAGGAGGACGGAGGAGGGACGCATCAATCTGACGCCGAAATGACAGCTGAGAAAGGAACGGTTTTAAAAATCTGTCAGCAGTCTGCTCTCAGACTCCGCGGCACGACGATAGTCCGTCCAATTGACCTTAATCTAAGCTCTGTAGGTGGCTAATTAATGTCATCAAACTCACAATCAAAAACCAAACAAAAACTTAATCAGCATCGGGACGTTTTATGAGTGAAATTCTTCACACTCAGTCTGAATAAGTGCAAAGTACGGAGCTGGAAAAGAGCATGAGAGTTACCTTTAAGAAAGTGAACAGTCAGAGCTGCTGACATTGAACTTGCTGTCAAGTCCGCTCAGCCGACTGAACGCTGAAGCAGAAAGAAGCGTGGCGGTAGCGCTCGGCACAATAAGCCTCGCCGGCGTCCGCACGGCTTTACATGTGTTCTTTGTGCAGCAACAGGTCACCAGACAGTTGTTCCTTTTTGTCCCGAGGACATCCTCTTGTAGCATTAAAATGAGTGTAATACTTTTCTTTTTAAAAAAAGAAATCCTCACCAACATACATGCATCCGACTGAAAAACAAATATCCGGGCATGCTGCGGTTTCTTCAGTTTCACATCTCCTGTGTTCCATCGAGCTGATTTCCTGTGCTATCTTCACTGTCACCGACATGATAAGGCAAAAATAATCTTTTACATCTGTGGTATACATGCTGTCAAACACACATGAATACAGATGGCATCCTTCTAATGTTTGATAAGTTTGCTGCCTGACCCGCTCCAGAAGGCTCAGCCATACGTACGTGCAGCACCAGCAACTAACTCGGCAAGAAAACAGCTTGGAGGATATTCCAACTCATTTTAACGACTTATGAAGTTCAGGATTTTGAAGGATTTGGGATTTGAGGAGATTTTTTTGGGCAGAAAATGGACCGCAGTCGTGATAATTGTGTTTTTATCAATCAGCTGACGTGATGCAGCAGCGACATCGCCCGTGGGTTTGTGAACGGCCGTTATGAAGCCTCGAGACACAAGACACAAACACGTCTTTTTGAAGCTTATTTTCTACTTAATGACGACATTATTTTCAGATGGAACTCCAGAAAACTAATAAGAACGAGCAACTTTAGCTAACAACACCGAAACAACTCGTGGAGAAATTTTATTGACTGAGAATTTTATGAGACTAGTTGAATGTGAGTCAATGAAGCTGGAGCCTTTTTGGAGCCGACCTCTAGTGTCACTCGGTGGTATTGCGGCTTAAGGCACTTCCACATCGGCTTCATTTATTCAGACCCGGAAGATACGTCCACTTTTATATACAGTCTCTGGCTGAATTGTTGATACGTGACACCATCATGTTTCTACAGTAGCTCAAAAAGGACAAACATAACGCTGGTTCTACCTCCACAACCATCGTAGATTGTCTTGGAAAGGGAGGGTGAGGCAAGGCGACTCAGATGGTTGCACTCTGCAACCTTTAAACAAAGCATTATGTTTTTATGGGCCAGCGTAGGTAACTGAGCTCTCTTGTTAAAGTCAAGTGCAGCGTTTTTCATGATAGGAGAAAACACAAAATACAAATTAGAGCCAAAACACTTGGGTACAAAGTAATGATTTAATTTGGTAATACAGGCCAACTATAAAAACGCACTAATGTATCCTTTCAGTCATTTCTAGTTTGAATATCACAGATGTGGTAATTAATTGTAGGAACTCGATCATCAGTAATCAGCAGGAGGTAGATTTGCTCAGCCTTCCCTGGCTGCTTGCACCTAATTCTACACTGAAACTTGTTAATAAATAAGATCCTTGTTCAGTCCTTGTGACTTTTGTTTACACGCCCTGCTTCCCTTCGGGATGTGTGAACCTTAATGAACTAAAATACACAGGTGGAGATTTCGTGCAAACAAACACACTCACACAAAAAATGAATCAAGTCAAAAATGTACACTTCAGTAGGAAAATACTGAACAAACTCTCACCTGATAATTGTTCTTTGTTTCCAAATTAACCCCCCCCCCCCCCCCCACCACCACCACCACCACCACACACAACTCGCATACATCCACGATGAACTGATGAATCATGTCTCAATCGGCAATTACGAAGATAAAGCTGAGCAATGCAGTCGCTCATTAGCTGCAGAGCGACTTGGCTGTGTTGTGTATTCTGCTCTCTCCCTGGACTCCACCAAGGTCACTGTCTGCTGTAGCTCTGTATCTGTTAGCGACGTTTCGTGCACTGATTGTTTTTCCCATTCGGGCATGCGGCTGTGACCTGTTCTGCAAAAAATTAGCCAGTCATTACGGGAGCGGTTCGAACATAATGGATAAAATGCGGCACACTTCTTGCAGACAGTCGCTGACGTTTCCAATGCTCGGTGAAATCCTCCTTCTCTTTATTGCTCCTCTCAGTGGGTGGACGGGACACTAAACCACGCCGCCGTAATACAACAAAATTCAACCTAAATTGCCTTTTGTACACCAGCATCTATTCAACCACTCAACCTACTCGGCACACTGAATGTTCCCGACACAAATAAATTAATCCATGCGAGGCAGAGAGAGAGAGAGAGAGAGAGAGAGAGAGAGGAAGGAGCAGGACTCTCTGCCGCAAGCTCTCCATCATCCTGTCTCCTAATCACCTGCGATGATTGAGGCCAATCAGTGGCATCGGGGCCTCCCCTGTCTGCTCTCCCCTCTCCTCCATTTGTGACCCATTGTGAAAAAGCATGAGCTCCTCCACTCCGAATGCAATTCCTCCCACAGAATCATCCCCCGATGCAAGCCGTGCCTAATTGAGGTTTTCTAAACCCTGTCCTCGTTACCCGTGGCTCAATCATGCCGATACTGCATCATCCATAAACATTGTGGCTTCTATAGGTGTGCGTGCGGGTGGCTTCAGTTAAAATATTACATTTTCTACAGCTGTGAGATTTACAAAAAGGAAAAGCTGAACTTTAAGCTTTTGCAGTTAATTTAATTTCATGACATTTTCATGCAAATACATTTTCCTTGCTTATCGCAGCTTCTTTAATGTAATACAACAGAGAGTAAAAATGAACCCATTCTGGAAAGCCCCTCAGAGTTCCCTGCTCTGAACACTATGTGCTTCAAAAAGGTCAAAGGATCAGTCTTTCCCTGCATGAACCGGGAAGATGTTAATCTAAAGTTGCTTGTTGCACCGGCAGCTGACAGGATGAGTGAACCGTCTCCTGAAGTCTTCCTTCTGCACCGGATGAATGGGTCCACTTCTTTCCCCCCTCCGTGAGGCTGGACCTCCCTGTAAACACACGTCGGAATAAGACATCGCAAGATGAAACGACGAGACGGTCTTACAGCTTTGTTTAGCAGCTCTGCGAGGGCCCGAAAGCTACAAAGTAAAAGAACAAAAAATTGCAAGATCAGTTCATTGAAAACCGCCGCTGCTTTTTTTCAGCGTTCTTAAATTGTCGCCGTCTTAGTTAAGCCTGTTAGCATGAACACATTTCAGCCTGTTCTCATTTCCGCTGCATCAAAACGATGTCAGGTAAGCGCAAGGTTTTTAGGTTTTTTTTAAATAACGCAAATTTATTTTGAAACGTAACATATTCAAAGGAACTTGACATGCGTAAAAATGACTTATTTCAACCCAAATCACAATCCTTCACTAACCCTTACCAAGTAGTTGTTGGTGCCTTATTCTAACCAAATTGTAACCGAGTCACATTTAACCCAAACCCCGATCTTCTGAAATTTAGCTTTAAGTAGTAACAAAATAATGGGAAAGGAGTGCCAAATGTTATGTACGTTTCTTCCTTCTGTCTTCCAATCCATTTCACTTTCACTTACCTTAAGCTACATGTGTTTTCTTGTAATAAAAAAGAAAAAGCTACTGTGGAAGAACAGACAGAAGCATAAACTGAAAGGGAACAAGAAGCAATCAATCGAGACACCGTGACAATTACGTCTTATCATCTCTGCTGCGTTTCCAAAATTAAATGTAAATTCAACTTTACAACAAAAAAAAAAAGACAAATATTATCAGTAACAGACTGAACTGTAATTCCAGTGTTTTTGCTCCAGGCACTTCCACTTTGCACACCTTTTATTTTATTTTTTTAGTCCTTTAGACTGAGTGACATACTTCTGCCCCGGAGATATAGCGAGCAACATTGGAACTATTAGTCACCACTGAAAAGGGTCGACGCTCTGTCTCAGCTGGCTGCCTCCCATCAGCCCTCAGAGAGTCATCAGGCTCTAATGATCGCAAGATGTGTGCCTGTGGACATTCCCTTCTTCACCTGTGACCCATGTGTTACTTCAGCAATGGCCAACTGTAGCCTCGTGAACATCATTTTTATCTTTTACTATCCATTAACCAAAATTACTGTAAAGCACACGGGGGGGGGGGGGGTGTTATTTGGTGAGGTTGTTAATCCGTGACCTGCTGCACCCTTCCAGAAGTCATTTCTGCTGCATGGAGGGCAGTGGAAGTGGTTCGCTTTTTGTTTTCATGCCCAAAAACACCTCGCGGCATGAGTCAAATATTATGATTCATATCAGTTTAGCTTTTTGTTATTCCTGGATTATTTTGGCTTTTAAAAAAAAAAAAAGAAAAAAGAAAAATCTATTCACCACAAACAGCCAAAGGTCCTTTCTTAACTGTACAGTCATTATAGTTACGAGACAACGCACTCTGACAGCTCACACAAACGGATAAATTAACGTGATCAAACCAACAACCCTGCAATTAATGCCACTTACAACTGACCTACCCACATTTTAATGTATCTAAAACACCCTTCACCATCAGAGATCCATCACGTGTATCTCTAAAGCATCATGAGCAGTGGGATCTGAATTATTACTGATGATTTAGTTTAATCCTGGTGTCTGATTTAAAAACATGCAAATCAAATCTCCAATGTAAATATAAAATTGTCAAATTGAGGTCAGAAAAGTCAACACGATGCTTTAAAGATACAGATTAATTTCTGATGGTGTTATAAATATATAAACTGTGGGTAGGCCAGGACTACATGTCATTATTTTAGCTAACAGCCAAAACAAATTGTTTCGATTGTTGCTCGATTTTGAGTTTTATTTACACTTCACAAACAGCATATCCATTATTGTGTCTATATTATATAATTATTCTCTATCCAATATATATTCAACACCAGCATGCAGTGACAGCGCAGGAAACAGTGTTGAGCTTTAGTTTGATGAATGGCCTTGCAGTATCTCAAACTTTTTAACCGAACCTTAACCGTCTCATTGGCGTCATGTGCAGATGTTTTCAAATTGGTGGCATTGGGTTTTGCCGGCGTGTCTAATATTACATTTTTGTATGGCAATGGAGTCGATTTATCACACTCGGCTTGGTCTAGAAATGTGTTTGTGTCGTTGGAACGATGTCTAAATTCACACATATTTTCACTTCACATTCCTGTGATAAATAGAGTTTACTGTTTAAAATGACATGCACGGTTTTAAACATCTGTCTTTCTACCACAACGCCACGTGAGTAATTGCACATTTTTCTTTGAGTTCATTTAAGTTTTGCAGAAAAGTCTACGCCTCAGTGTTCCACTCTTTGCCCTTTGGCCCGCTCAGCTGAGCTTGTTGGCTCGGTCCCGTCCTCCTGCGGGTAATTGGTGGGCTGGGCTGTCAATTCAATGCAACTGAGAGCACCTGTGCCAGTGGGCTCTGAGGCACTTTAAAAGCCGCAACTTCAGTTAGCTCAGCAAGACTCCCTGCATGCGCTGCACTTTCTTTCTTTCTTTCTTTCTTTCTTTCTTTCTTTCTTTCTTTCTTTCTTTCTTTCTTTCTTTCTTTCTTTCTTTCTTTCTTTCTTTCTTTCTTTCTTTCTTTCTTTCTTTCTTTCTTTCTTTCTTTCTTTCTTTCTTTCTTTCTTTCTTTCTTTCTTTCTCTCTTTTATTTGTTCCTCTTTCCACAGCTCACCAGTCTTCTGTCACCTCATATTTCTTGATTTCTACATCCCGTCTCCCTTGTTTTGTAGTTTAATAATTCATTCTATGGTCTACAAGCCAGTCAAAACACCCATTTGTGTCTATCTAATGACTATATACATTTCTGTCATTGTTAAGTTTAGTAGAAAACTGGTCACATTCTACCCACTGTGTTCAGAAAGCATCACATTTTGCAGCCCCAGAACCTGTTGTTTTTATTTCAACCAGCAAACCTTAACAATAGTAGTTGCACGTAGCTGTCACTGGAGATTTTCAAACCCCTCACTGTGCAAAAGCCCTTCTGGCCTTTCTTATTCCTACTTAGACGGATGCTTGAGCTGATTGTTTAATTTAATGAATTTTGAAAAGCTATTAAAATGTGTTTGTGAAAGGACTATGATTAATTCTGTCTCCCGTGAAGATGTAATTTCACATATGCATCAGAATCTGAGTCATGCAAAAGCTTTTGAATCGTTATCAATTATTTTTTTTCCCGACCTAAGTACATCTGCATAACAATATACAGTACCTATAAAGTATTTGTTACATCACCATCATTAGAAGTGTGACGGTTGGATTAAATCATTCACAAAGCTGATTTTTATTGGTCCTGTGAGGTGAAAGTAATGTGAAATTAGATCCACAAACAAAAGTTGTGTTAAAGTATGATTTGAAGCTCGCCTTTTATTTTTTTTCACCTGTCCAAACACAAGTCGGTGACAACAGTAATTTGGTTGCTGTCTGGAAAATTGCCCGCAGTTTGTACTATGAAGACAATGGCATAAACACAGACGCATTCTCTACAAAAGTATATTTGCATGTGTCATCCATTTGTTTTTTTTCCCTTTTTTTTTCCGGTTTAATTCCATCAAATTGGACACAACTTCCAAAAGCATTTCACACACATCTTCAAAGTTAGTTTGGGGAAATGTAAAATACAGCGACATACTTTTGTTTTCCCCCCGACTGTGTTGTTGCCCTGTGGTTTGTTTGGTTGATCACAACTTTTTGTTGTTTACAAAAAAAACATTGTGTTTTCTAACTTGACTGTGTGGCACAGTTTAGAAATCAGGTCGCCGTTTAAACTCGGCCACTTTGTGTTTTAATCTAATGAGGAAGCTGTTGGATACCAAAAAAAAAAAAAAAAAAAAAAAAAAAAAAGAATCACAACCAAGTCACATTTGTGAGAATGGAATCATATCAGAGTATTAAAAGACCATATTAATAATCCTGTAAATCATCTCTCCATGAGCACTGCTTTTAAAAAAAAAAAAAAAAATTCTCCTGCCAGGTAGCTTGATTGCACATAATTGCGTTCACCTTGCACCCCTGGTGTAAATCAGTCCATAATTAGATGGCTGGAATGAAAAGCAGCACGCCTCTGGATCCATACGGGGTAATATATGGAATCAATCACCTCAATATTACCTCACCTGTCAAATATGTTTTTCCTCTGACAGAACAGCACTTCGCTGTCCTTTTCTGCACATACTATACTGCTCTATTTCACAAAACCCCACTGAGTATGAGGGTGGACGTTTTCCTTGTCCTTAAAACTTCAGCCCACCTCGTTACTTTGCAATGTTCGGTTTTTATACAGACGCTTTTTGTTTTTTTGTTTTTTTTCCTCACAGAGCAATTGCTGTGTTCAAATGGGGTTGTATTTACCGTGTACGCCAGAGCAGTCTACATGAGCGGCGCCCTCTTGTGGTATTCGCAACATCTGAATTTTCTATGAGCCTCGAGTTTTCAGAGGTCATGGAAGTTCATTTTTTTGTTGGATGTTTAGCTAATATATTGTAATTTTAGTCACGTAGAGTCTGTCTTCATAACTTGGATAATAACCTACATCTGAGGAAAATGTTGATCTTCCCAACAGTCTCATCTTTTCCCTCCGTGCCTTTTGTATTTCCTGAATTTCGTGATTCCCCCTGTTAGCTTGCTAAAGTCTTAGCTTTTGCGGCTTCGAGACACCGAAGGTAATTAATATTTTGTTTCTGGTAGAAAACCAGTATGTATGAGGATTTGATGCCTCAGTATTTAAACTGATGACATACTTTTTTTTTTTTTCTTGTGAAAATGTTGACTTGTTTAATAATCAAAGGGACTGTTGAATTTTTTTTTTTTTTTGTGAAAAATTTAGTTTGCAGTGCCGTCACAGAGAAGTGAATACAAAACAGTGCACACGACCCGACGTCTATTAAAATGTTTTATTTTCACGTCATATACTGAAATTATAAATGGGTGGATTGTTTTTAGTTAAAATATTTTGTGGTAATCGAGATCATTTAGCTTTAGAGGCTTACAGCTGTGAGTGAGAAAATGATTTAAAATGAAGGATTTCAAAGGGAATTTAATGTGTAAAGAGTATTTCATATATTTCAGTGTATCATTAAATTTAGTCTCTAGCAAGGAGCTGTTTTCATTTCAAGAGAACATTTCTTTACGAAGCAAATCAATCCATTTTTTGTTTCTCCACACTGAATTAGTGATTTACAGTCTTTACCTCCCCGGTTTGTTTTTTTCTTTTCTTGTCACATTACACAGAAAGAAAATACACGTCGACACTTTTTTTTTTTCTTCTCAAACCTGGCACAGTTAAGCAGGGGCGATGTGCTCTTTACATAAGATCGCTTCCAGGCAGCATGATTTTTAGCAGGAAGAATCAAGCAGACCCGATTTGATGAATGTGACTTTAATTGAAAATGTTATGGAAAATGTCGCACTAAGCCTGTTGTTCCTCGGAGGCGCTGCACGTCTACAAGGAACGTCAGCAGGGAACTGACTGACAACTGCTGTGCCTGCTTCCCAGAAAAAAATATATCTTGTAAGTCTGCTCATAAAATGTGGTGTCCACGACTGGCAACTTTATATAAAGTGCAGTAAACAACTAAAAGTAAATCAAATCGATATTTGGCGTCACCACCCTTTCCCTGTTAAAATGGCACCAATTCTCGAGGGTACTGTTGCGAAGCATCTCGAGGTATTTGACACGGTAGATTGATCCATGAATCTCTGGGATGTTTTTCCCCCAGCTGATGGTACTTCTTAGCTCGTAGCAGGTCTCGTATTTTAGGTGTCATTGTCACACTGTAAATTTGAGACTGCATGATTAAGGATTTAAACATGTCAAGGGCCTCAAACTTTTGCACGGCACTGTACATAACACATCAAAAACATGTCAATGTTGCAGCGTTTGCTTTACTTATATTTCCTTATGTGAGAGAGTAGAATTAAAAAAAAAAAAATGTGCACTCTGGCTCATAGCTCACCATTTAGCAGACAGGATTTCCAGAACAGACAACCTTTATTTTTCTTTTCTTTATTCATCTCGAACATTTAGAGGAGCTGTTTTGTTGAATTTCAGTTTCAATACCGTGTTATCTATACCGGCATTACAGTTTAGTCAAAGGGTATGAGATGAGATGATGCTCTGCTAAAGACAGGACACAAAGGCATTATGTTATTTAATATATTATGTCATTTTGCAGTCTTTTCCTATGCACGAGTCACTTTGCAGTAGGTCTTAATCCTCCTATTTATGATTGAAACAATTTTATATACCTAAAATAATGAATAAAGAATCAAATCATTTATGATGCCAGATCAGTTTGTCTATTAGTGTTTATAGCTGTACAATAAATTTCAAAAACAGTCGGACTCCTTCAACTTAACTATCGTTTTTATGTTTGGGAAATTAAATGAGCTCTTACTTAAAACCCAACATTTTTTAAATTTTAGGATATAATAGACTACAAGCCTGGATTTGGTGTCTTTTAAATGCACTTTCTAGGCATTTTTCTATATTGAGGGAAATAAAAGTTTTGAATTAGTTGTTTTCTCTTAGCTTTACTTTGAAGTTCTCCCTCCACTAAAACGTTGACACTGATAAAAAATGTAATGACCACCTCATCCAGAATCACTTCATACATATTAGACCTTGATCTGTTCCTGATTTATGCCATCTTGTTCCCAAAAATGGGACCTTTGACCAACAGGCTGCGATCAGTTCATTCTGAAGTCCAAGCAAATGTTCATGCCACATTTTGAAGAAATTCCCTCAAGGCATTTCTAAGACAAGATGCAACCTTGACCTTTGACAACCAAAATCGAATCATTGCATGGTTGAGTTCAAGTGAACGTTTGCGTCAAACTCGGAGGAATTCCCTCGACACATCCTTTAGACATTACAAGATAATAGAACGGATGAGCGACCCGAAAAATATACAACCACTACAACCAAAGAAGTCAAAGGTGAACACCACACTCATACAACTTCTCACCATGATCAAAATGTTCATCTTGGCATTTCCATGGCCCAAAAAAACAACCCACACAAAATGTTGCAGCAGCTTATTTATAACTGAATCTTTGCATTTCGAAATTGCTTCAGTCAAAGTCATACTGACAGGCATAGGAACTGGTGCTATTGTGTGTGTGTCAATGAATGACTCAGTGCCCTTCATTATATGAGCACCTCATCTATTTTATAATTCTATGAAAAAGCACAGGAGTCTAATCTTATTCAAAGTGGTTTCAGTTGCTGAAAGTTTACCCTAACCTTTACTAAAGTCATTTAAATTGCATTGTACTTCTTAGCTAACTTTTTTGTGTGTTAAATTGTGCATCCAATTAAATATAATATTGTCACAATTTGTATAAACTCTGTAATTATGATGTGCAGAGGTGAAGGGGAAAGTTGCGGAGGAATAATTAAACATGAACTTAACTTTTTGCAGAATGCAGTTGGTACTTTTAATGCAACTAATACTGAGGAACATTAGTACGGAGAAATAAAACCACTGTACGGAATTATTTTTTTCATAATTTTACCATTAAAGCAGGAAGTAAGAAATAGTCTGCAGGGTACATGTACTTTACTACACAACATCAACATGGGAAGAATAAAACTGGAAAACAAAGTCTTACTCGGGACTCTTAATAATTTATGAATGGACTGTATTTGCATTGTTTTGATGGGTGTAAATGTTCAGCTGATATTAAGTCTAAACTTAAACCCTCAAAACAACAGAGGGCTCTGCTTTCTGACTCATCTGCAGTTGTCAATATTACATTTCCAGACTGAGAGCAGACCCTCACTCCCTGAGGGATATGAGTAAAGGGGGTGTCTGCATACCTCATATAATCCTTTGGTGTTTACATTGATATCAGTTGCTTCTCATTTTATTTCACAGAGCGAAGCATCAAAGTGTCAAGAGAGCGCACTTTCATTTTAGAGCTACGCTGCATCCACACCCACGTTTAGAGAAACCCCCCCCTCTCCCCTTTCTGCCCCCACTGCACAGCAAGGGACTTTTCACAGAGGAAGATTCAGATGTGGGTTAGGCGCCTACGAGTTATTACTCGAGATGGACCTGAACTGAACTGCCACCTGACAGGAACAATTCGGTGTTGTTGTGTGTGTGTGTGTGTGTGTGTGTGTGTGTGTGTGTGTGTGTGTGTGTGTGTGTGTGTGTGTGTGTGTGTGTGTGTGTGTGTGTGTGTGTGTGTGTAATAATCCTCTGAGATCAAAACTCAGTTACTTTTTGAGGACTGAATAAGGTTTTGTTTAACTTACTTTTTTCACTTTTATGTTGCTCTACTCTTGTTAATTACAAAAAAGGAAGCATCCCTTTCTAGTAAAACAATATTTTATAATTAATGCTCTCAAGCTGAATAAGTAGTATACAGACTTAATACAATAAATGTAGAAATGAGCTTCAAAATGAGCCAACTTTGTTTCAATAAATGCTCTAAAAATGTACATAGTTTTGATGTTTAAATCAGTATCTATGTGCTCAACGAACAAGTGAATAAGATCAGAAATCAGACAAATCATTTACCGTCAGCTTTTAGTACTTGACAGTTTTTTTCCATCTTTGTATTCTATCAGTACAAACTGTATGCACATTTTTCACAGCTCGCCTCTCAACTACAAAGACGAGCCTTTCTATAAACTTCAATTTTCCATTTGATACAATGCATGCATCTTCGATGTTGCAACTTGGCCTGGAGGCCAAAAGATTTAGGTTTCAAGTGTGACAGATCTATCCAAACTGGATGTAACAGCCGTCCTCTTCATTTTTCACTTGTAGTCTGTATCGGTTATTTCTAAAGCTGCTTACAGGTATTACATGCTGCAGGTCATCCATGCGCAACACTGAGTTTACAATACAAACTGTTTTTTGAGCTGACGGAAACCTCAAAACTCCCTTTTTTTTTTTAGGAGTTCAAAAATGTTCAGAGCTGAAGCGAAAAATGAACATTTTCACGGCATTGCGGAAGAGATCCACACGTTTCAGTGAATGACTGAATGCATTCTCAGAACTGAGGTTATCCTCATGCACTGTCATCCTTCAATGAAATGTTTCACTCTAATTTGAAGAGGTAAATGCAGCCCGCAGAGCTACACATCCAGCAGTCAAGTCAAATTAGGCCAAATCCGCTCCCAGAGCACTTTAAACAGATTTGTCAAGAAGTGTTTTAAAGAAAACAAAAGATGAGAGTGATTTAAAAAAAAAAAAAAGAAAATAAGATGAAAATAATGGATGATAAAACAAGGGATGAAAAGAAGAAACCGAATAAATACATCAGAAATTTCAGAGCAATGGGGACAGAGATTTGTGTTTGTGATGAACATGAAAGCACTGAGAATGAAATCGGAAACTGAAAAGTGGTCTGAGTTGTTTAAATAATTTGTTCTCCAAATCTAAAATCAGCAGTTTAAGTTGACCGCCACTTTAATTTAGTGTTCACAGGGAGGAACGCAGGTTTCCCACGAATATCTCTAATGCATAATGAGACTCAACATTTAATATAGAAGCCACATGATATACACTGACTGTCACGTCGGTTTGGGGCAGTGAAAGCGCTGCACTTATACAGTTTCAGCTTGATGTTTCAATAAATTTAAAAGATATTTTATCCCGCAGCACCATCGCTGATACATCTCTTCTAGCCCGAAAAAAAAAAAAAAAAGGACACTTGGGTGATGAATCGTCTCACACTTCATACTTGTTTCAAATTTTCTCTTTATTGTACATCAAGAGAAGATAATTAATTTAACACTGTGCAAAGTTGGCGATATTATTCCGTGCATAAATCCCTCTGCTGTTATTCTAAAGCAGTTTGATCAGCATATATTTTGAAATGTGTTTCATATTGCGATTAATCAAATTGGCTATATCGGCAAAATGTAATATTTAAGGTAATATTAAAGCAGTAAAAATACACAATGATTCAGTGCTTTATGTGCTTCATCCACTCTTTCCCTATTACATATTTTCTTTATGACCTTGAGTGTCTCTGACAGCAACCTATCCCCTCTATATGAGACCATGTAAATCAGAATCAGCTTTATTGGCCAGGTATGTTTACACATATGAGGAATTTGACTCCGGTTGTAACTTGTTCTCTCAGTGTGCAAAAAAAACCCAAAAAAGACGGACATGAATAGTCATGTAAACATAAATAGACATATATACAGTTTAAAAAAAAAAAAGAAACAAATATATACATATACACCTAAACAATGGTGCAATTGCACCTAGTGCAAGTGGTGCTGATGCAGTTGGGTGTCATGCAAAAATATAAATGTGCCTTATTTGCCCAAATGAAATGCATGTTTATTGGAAAGTCACTGTATTTTTTTTCCATCCAGCTCTGAGTCCTTTTTGCTGACATCAAAATTACAGGTCTTATCATTTGAAGTTTTCAAATCGCCTCTAGGTGCATTTTAAAGTTGCATTAACAGCCGCTAATGACAGTTATAGTCAGTACTGAGTATTGTGATGACCCTTTGGCCTGCTTCAGTGTGTGTTTAGGTGGATTTTTCCAGTGTGACCCTCTCATTAGTTGCTGTGTCCTACGAGACAGGCCAGATATTATTCTCTCTTCTGTTTATTTATTTGTTTACCAGTGGTTTCTGAATCATTATTTCCACAATGGCCAAGGAAGCAGATGACATCTACGCCATTTATTTCATTTCTGAAGCAACACCAACTCAAATTTGGACATTTGTGCACAGCAGAACTGTCCAGTAAAAAGACAGCAAAGTCTAATACTTTCAGTAAACTTTCTAACCTTAAAGGTGACTCATTTTGTAAAATGTAACTGATGTAATGTAAATGTAAAAGATGTGGCGACTCCAGCTGGAGGTGACACTGAGCCTTGACATTGGATGCCCTGTTGCCAGGGCAGCTCAGGTGTTTGTTGTGGCAAAGTGACCCAGTTGCTTACAAGAAAATGGAACATATTCTTTCTTCAACCTCATTTTGTGAAGAAGGACATCTCCTACCTACTCTGTAATTACACATTTCAGGACGGGCAGTCGGCCAATAATAGAGAGATGCAAGACGTCTTGTTCCCAACCAGCACAAGGAGCTAAACTGACAGGGGTACGAGCAGGGAGGAATAATTACGCTTTTTTTTCTATTTTTTTGTTTTGTTTTGCTCTAAAACTGTCTGCAGTCCATGAACTCCACTTTTTGAATTTAATGTTGTTTTATATGGGTTTCTTCCGCCCACCCACCCACTCACTCTCAACATATACAGTATTTGCACCATCATAAATCCTGCCATGGGGAGAAACATGCTCCTAATACACTCAATACACTGCTTGCCATATAAATCAATCATTCCTGTAGGGTATAGAAACCGACACATTTTCAGGGCTGCTGCTGAATTAGCTTCAGTCCCGCTGTCTAAGTTTTAAAAAGTGACCCCAGGAAGTGTTCTGTACTCTCTAAATCCTGATGTGTATTCTCAAATCTTTTGACTAAATATAAACTATTGTGTTTGGCTCGGAGTAATGTGGTGACTATTATTGCAGGAGAGACAAATATTAAAGAAGCAGTGAGCTATAATGGCAATCTGGATAACTTCCTGCCCGTTTTTGCAGTCACCACTCCCCCTCCTTCCTTTTCACGTCATGAGGTAAACATGCAGCTGTCACATATACAAAACATCATGTTGTAATACAAATCAAGACTTCTGTCCTTATTTTTGGTTTTTCCTTGCAGCTTCCTTTTTGTCTTTCTTGTTTCACCCTTCTTAATTTTCTTGCTGTTTATTCTACACAAACATTATGGTTCAATAGTTCATTTTGGAAACCTTTTTTTTTTTTCTCCCCATATTCTAATATTTGAATTTTACCTTTTTATATTTGGGATAATGTAAAACAGGAGTAGCTGTGGATATTTTGAATACGTATGAGTTATTTTCCTTTGGGATGTGGTTATGGATGGGGTGGAGAAGCAACTCCATGAATATGTCCCACTGCTGTTGGAAAACAGTGAGGGTGAAAAACAAAACTCAAGGGCATCCATGTTTTGTCTCCTAATTTTTTCCGAGTTAGACCAGTGTAATGCTGAGAGGCTGTAAATGCAACCTACCATCTGTGAGTGTCTGACTTTCAACTATGCCAAAAATAAGTGTTAGTGTAGATACGTACTGTGTGGTTAATATTCTAGCAACTAGCCAATGCACATATAGCAGAAGTGCGGGTTGTGCTTGTTGTTGTTGAGAATATCATAGATATTGTCCCCCGTGAGCAGTTTGCACAATTCGCAAAGAATTCCAGAGAACATGTCGCAGTGCATCCTTTTCTTGTGAAAATAACAATAGGAGCTCTGCGGTTCCTGGTGGATACACACTCTAACTGTGAGTGACAGAGATAACAGCAGGTCATCCTTTCAGTTGAAACATGTTTTTCCAATTGAATGGCAGAATGACAATCTAATAGCCAGGTAATATTTTTCCCATGTCAATACAACACATGAATGATTTTCACCCCCCGTAAGACAAAAGGGACTGTTTTGAAAAGATGTGGCGACTCCAGCTGGAGGAAAGAAAAGAGTGACGCCTTGGAAATCTGCAGGGAGGGGACGAAATATCAGCAAAACATCATGTTGTAATACAATGAAATAACTTGATCCATTATTTTGTCAAAGCTCATTAAAAACCAGTTTTTGTTAAGATTGAAAGAACTGGCGATGTTGTGCATCTGAGAGCAAGACAGGATAACTAAAATATGTTTTTGTCTTTGATTCTTTTCAACCATTTTAAACGGTTTCGCCACAGATAAATGAGACCCTGGAACTCATCGATCTCTCCTCAGAGGGATTTAGTGTCCTGCTCAAGGACAGTCCAACAAGTGGCTTTGCTGTCATGGCCGCTTGAATCTGGGCCATCTGGGTGAAGGATGGTTGAGCTCATTTCAAGTGTTTTTTTATTTTTTTTGTGTTTCTCAGTAGTCTTGCCAGCGTGAGTCTTTTTGGTTCTCTAGGCATAAAAACATTATTAAAATGTTTGGAAGAGCTCATTAACAAAACATCTGCCATAGGGTTAAACAGAGGCGCAAAACATGTTGGAATTTGCTATTTCAGGAGAATTCACACTTTTTTAAAATTCCTTTATAGGACAAAATTAATCAAGTTAGAATAGAAAATCCCCAAAACTTTAAGATCTAAATTACAATGTCCTTAAACTAGCCAAAACCAAGTTCAGTTAAAACATTTTTTTTTTTTTTTATTAAAACTCTTCATAAATATGAAAATTCCACAGCACTCACCTTTGTCTCTGGATTGCACATTTTTATTCATAAAATTTTGTTAAGTATTATCCATATTGCTAAAGATATGAAGGTCAAAACTGAACTTTCAATTTGAACTGCCCATTCTTGAAAATCATTGAGCGTTAATTATTAATTCACACCCTCTTTCACAACCTCAATGCCTTTAAATCATCCAGACATTATTTCCTTCATCTCAAACATTATATTGTTCACATATTTGTCAAACTTATGCATTTATTTAGCATGTACACATTTTAGCTTTCATTCTCTCAACACCACGGCAGACGCAAAGTTAATGATGATAGTTTACAGTTCACAGATATTTTTAAGGTGTTAGAGGCACAATTAACTAATAGTATGGCTGCTGCGAGCTTCGTCTCCATAACATTTGATCGTATGACCATGTAGCTCGTACCCACTTTGGATGCCTAGCTTAGCTGTAGAGCTCTGCTGTTTCAGTTCAACTTCATCAAAAAAACATAAACCTGTCAAGGTGTCTCTGGAGAACAAAGGACATCCAGTTTCTTTCTGGTCCACCTTTTTCTATTCTGCCATCAAACTCAAATTTAAACACCATTAACATTTTAAATCATCCTTCTCAAAATAGAATCAGAAACTGTGGGAGGTTTTTACCAAAAGCAAAACCATTCAGGCATGACGAGGTTTCACATACGGCTTACATTTGCTGTGACAAAGCTCAGCTGCATCACTGTGGTGCAAAATAAATAAATAATTTAAAGACACCTGAAATCCCCCCCCCCCCCTGCCATTTCTCCGTACCAAAGACTGTCAGATGATGTGTGAATCAGGACTTTGGGCTGCTTTCGTGAAGAGTGCAGCTTTGTCTTTGTGCTCAAGCCAGAGTTGGGAAGCGGGTGTGTATCTTTATCTCCTTTATCTCTGCAGAACAGGCCACAAGCTGAGTTTGCACTGCCAGAAACGGGTGCAACATCTGTATACTGTACGAATGTACCCATTGTGCTCCCACTTTCATTATGCAACACATTGTGGAGCATCTGTAGCATTTGACGGTGCAGTTTCTTCAGCTAACCAAGTGATGATTAATTGCACGGAGTAAATGAAAGAGGGTTTCGTATTGAACTTTATTTTCTGTGTTGAGCTACTGAAATTGGATGAGTGCAGGACTAAAGGCTTTAAAAAAAATCCAATGGACAGACTTTAGATTTCAAGATTCGCAGGGCTATTTCGTTGTTTGGTGGTGAATTTTTCTTATCTGAGATATTTTTGTACACAGCCAGGGTTTCATAGAAAAAAACATCAACAGTGTCTGTGCCTGCAGTACAAATGGGATCATCCAGACCTGAAGTCCAACCTCCAGACGAATGCCAACCCCAAGCTAAAAGCACCCAAAATTAAATTCAAACACATTGGCAGCCATTAACATGCACCAGTATAATCACACAGTAACACATTATTTTGTTTATGAAGAGAACTTACAGTGTAGTGCAGCCGGTACCACACAAGTGTCAGACATTAGGTTTTGACTTGACAAATACCTTCTGACCATTGTTAAGACTTTCATAAAGCAATAGATGGCAATAACCATCCAGGTAGAAAAGGGTCTCAAAAGAAAGTCTGGGAAATGTAGGATATTATTTGTTAATGTGGAAGATTTTAATGAAACATGATAGAACAAAAAGGAAAACGAATATACTTTAAGTAACTCCTGCTTGTGCATTACAAACCACATGGTGAAATTCTGTTTCTAGAGGCATAGTCATTTAAAAATAGTGCAAATTATTTTGAGGATGACCACACTGTGATTTAAAAGGACAACAATGATGTGGTTTTACATGAAAATCATGCACATATTTCACAAGTCTTTTAATTAAAGACAAATCTTCCATTTAGATCAGATAATTTCCAATGTTTGCAAACTACTCAGTTGCAGTCTTGTACAGTCATCTCAAGTTCCTGGTACGTATTTTAAAAATGTTAAAGGATCTCAAGCTTTTTTTTTTTTCTCATTTATTGGATTAATTATTTTTTCGCACTGAAAACACGACATAGCCTAAAACTATCCACATATAAATACGGTATTTAGCTGACTGACATGCAGCTGCTACAATGCTCTTGAGGAATGTTGTGACATATTTTTATAGCAAAGTCTTCTAAGGAATGATATTTCTATAAACCTGCTCAGTCTGATGGCAGATACATTTCAGTTTTGGATGCATGGCCTTGCTAATGTGCTCGTGGGCCACCTCGTTTATTGTGCATTGCAAATACTCTTGGTGAGCAGGTGGAGGCTGCAGCTGGGAATTCCCAACCAGAAGACCATCAGCCAGGTGGTGCAGGAGCAACGGTTCACTGGTCCACCGGCGACTCACCTTGTATCCATTTGCACCTCCAGCCATTGATGACCTTTACCACACCTAATGGGGTATTTTTATTTAGCTTCATCTGGTTCCTGCCATCTCTCCGGTCCAGTCCAGAGAGCGGTATCTCCAGAGTCAATGTGGAGTGAGGCAGTGGGTCATTTGGTGACAACTGCCAGGATTCCTGTCTGCTCCTACTGTTTGCTCCTTTGTTTTGTCCCCAATCACCTCTCCTCATGTTTTCTGTCATTCCCTTGTCTGTTTGTTATTGTTTTCCCATGTGTTCTGTGTCCTCCTCTCCCCGCCTCCTGTCACCTCCCCTGGCCACACCCCTCACCGGTCTCAGCAGCTGCCATCACTCTCCCCAAATCACCACCTGCAGGTGGCTCATTTCCCTGATCACCTCCCCGGACTATATGTGCAGTCATCTAGTGTCGGTCCATACTGCTAGATACTGCCAGTCACTGCCAGTCACCCGTCCGTCTGTTCCTGTTCCGGCTCCCGTTCAAGTACCGGTACCCTGTTTCCACTTCTAGTCCGTGCGATCAGTCAGTGCTCCCAATCTCAGCTGATTGCTGAAGCTAAGCAGGGTTGGTCCTGGTTAGTACTTGGATGGGAGACCACCTGGGAGTACCGGGTGCTGCGGAGCTGCCAGTCAGAGCTGCCCAGTCACTCCAGTACCAGAGTCTGTTGCCGCTCGCTGTGGAGGACCTCGGGATTCTCCCAGCGCAGCCTGAACCCCGGTGAGAGTTGGTGGAGTTTCCCTCCCAACTTGGGAATCAGACATTGACTTTAGGTACCGGCCTTTGTTGAACAATGAAGACTGTTTTTGAACTATATCCTGTCTGTCATCTGAGTCTGTGTGCCTGCGTTTGGGTCCAGAAACACCTCACCTCATAACAACAACTGCTTATTAATGAAAGTAGGGCAGGTTGTTTGAGTGGCCTCTGGGTGAGCTCTGCTTATACAGTAAAACAGAGCATGTGTGTGCATACACAAGCATCTGTTGCGGTGTAGTGAGGATGCTCACTGTTTCGTGCACAGATTATATTTATATGTGTGTGTGTGTGTGTGCGCGTGCGCGCGTGCTAAAGAGTTGACATCGTGCCAGCATGCTTTGGCCTGCTGGTTGCAGTTGCTGATGCAATCCTGACGCAATGCTGGATGTCTGTTCAGCAACTGTTTCCTATCATCGTCCAGGTCATAATCCCAAATGAGACTTCAACTGACCAAATGTGTTAATGTGTGGAGGAATCTCTTCACCGTGCTAGTGGCATGACCCGTGGGGGTGGAAGTGTCTGTTTATTGGGCTGTTGTGCAACATTTTGGTGCAGAGTGAAATGTCTCGACGAACGTGTAGATCACCACTAAGTTTGATAAAGCTGACACAGTTGGCAGTTTGTAAAGTGTGTACAGCAGCTGTAGGAGCCTTTTAAAGGTTAAAATGTAACGCCATCCAAACATGTAAGAGCAGTATTTATTAGCACTAAGAGAAGTATGTTTTTGGGAACACAGCCCACGTGTTGTATGTGCAATTAGGCATTCAACATTAATTTAGATTTCTCTGTACATATGGTATAACCATTCACTGATATATATGTCTGGTGAAGGTCAGTTGGAGGAAATATGTTCTCATTTGAAAAATAGGCTGGGAGCTCTCCTTTAATTATTGCTCATTATCTGAAATTATATATAAAGAAAATATAAAAAGCATTATGCTCATTAAAATCACTAATGTGGGCTTATTATTTCTGGTTTAATGTGTTCCTATGTACAAATACATCTATGCCTCCATCATTTATATGTACTCGTGCCCTTTTTTTATTTTGCAGAAATCCCTGCTTTTTTTTAAAGTACAAACTGAACAAAAAATGCTTTTTGCACCCATAAATAGACGTGTTGTAACACCGAAAAAACAACCTGCTGTTCACAGCTCAACACATGAATGATGCGTGCAGTCTGTCAACAGGACAGGTCTCACTGAAGACTTGAAAACAACTTTTGCTTTATTTACTTTCGGAGCTAAATTAGGAGATACATTTTAGATGATCTAAGATATCCTCCGCAGACACCTGCACAGTGCAGTGCTGAATGAGTAAAATAAAATGGACTCACTGAAGACGATAAACCTGTCAACAACTTCAAGATCACAAAAAAAAAAGATATACTGTATATATAATCTTAAAGTAGCAGTGTGGGGACATATGGAGGTAATCAGTCCCCTCTCCTCACACAAACCCATCCCCATTCTTTAAAAAGTAATTTAAAAGCTTGTTTAAATTAGATTTTTTTTTTTTTTGCAGTTTTTTGCAAGTTCTATATCATTATATGGAAACCTAATTAATGTTTCAAAGTCACCCTCTTGGGGTGTATTTGCCTGTTTAAATCTGACTTTTTGTTGTTTTTAAAGCCCAGAGTATGAAAATGCTCCTATTCTTTGCTTTGCTGGTAACAACCTTCTCTGTTACGGTTTCCCCGCAACAAAACCCTCCATAGTGAAACGTGCACAGTGAAACACCCCAGCCCATGTTTATTCATCAGCGGCATCGGACACAACTGGAGAGTCACGGATATGTCTCTCCCCGCTGCATCCCTTCAAATCCACATTCTGCTTGGGTGATATTCCCCGGGATCCCTCCTCCGATTGCTGCGTGACTGGGATGTCCTCCAAAGCAGCCCAGTCACACTGCAAATCCACGCGCTGCACTGACCGGCAGAGGGAGGAGGTAGCGTCTCAAAGTGAATAATACACCCATACCAAGAACTCCCCGCTCTATATTTATTCATCACTGGTTTCTGATATAGTTCTATTCAGGGTCTCGTACGTTATCTCTGGCTGGTATTTCTTATTTCGGCACCAATGAGCAATTCTCAAACCTGTTTTTTTTTCCCCTGAAATCCCAGGTATCTCTAAAGGTATGTGGTATATACAACTGCATCATGATAAGATAAGATGTGGGAGGAGGTGCTTTATCAGTATGCTTCTCCCAGCAGGGTTTAAAGGTCGGATGTGAAAGTAAGTCCACAGTAGGGTCTCTGCTTGGCGTGGATCTTCCTACCCCGTCTCGCTGTTTCCTTCCTTCTCAATGACCTTGCCCTCCCATTTAGTATCTGACCCCGCAGAAACCACAGGAGCATCTTCCTTTTTTATTTTTTTTACTGAAAATGAGCAAGGTTACAGAAAAAACTGCTTATTCACAACATGCAGCCACATGTATATACACTCATATGTATGTGTTTTGAATAATTTCCTTTTCAAGATACTTGATCGAGGGATTAATGTTCTTTCGTTGGCACTTCAGCCTGCTTCACCTAAATCTCATTCATTTTTCATGAATAATTAAACAAAAAAAATCTGATTTACTTCAGATTTCAAGCTTTGGAAATACCTTATCTTTCCTTTAACTCTTTTCTCATTCAAATCGGTGCCTTATCAGGTTGCAAACGTTTGACTTATTTTCCCCTTTACTTCATTTGAAAAGCAAAATTACAGAAAGCCATGTAGATAAATGCCTTTATTATACTCCCCACTTCACCCACAGACCTCACTTTCTGTGGCTCCTTTCCAAAAATATAAAAAATAAAATCATCTACCATTGCCAGTGTCTGATTATACATAAATAAACTAGTAAACAAACAAGATGACAATAAGACATCAAACATATTTATCATAATAGTTGTACTGAAACTGTGCCGTGAGTAATTGGGGCAAATTTCCTGACATCAGCAAATACAAACAAAAGCTCCGCCTCCAGAGGTTTTGACGGCTGTCATTTCTATTCTTTAAAATGTTTTATTTATTTATTAAGTTTACAATCCAGAATCATTTTCCAGCTCCATTGAGAATCAGTTACTCAGCTATGAGCGTTTATTTAGAAATCCCATGCGTTTCCACTCCAGCAGCAAAACTCACATCACATGAAACAAGCGCTCCTTAATTCAACCCTTCATACTGAGGATGTTTTGAAAAGATCGACTGTCACGCTTCTTCTTTACACTCCAAAAACATGCTTTTTTTTTTTTAACAAATCTGCACTTCTGACTTCCTTGACAATACTGTGCAGCGAGACAAGCACATGGTGGCAGTTTGTTACTCGCTGTGAAATGAGATCAGTCTCATGCGAGGGACAACACCTCTGCTGCCACTTTCAGTAAAATGAAGTGACAGATGGAATATACCAAAGAAGGGTTTGGAGTTTAACCCTCTAAAGTCACACGATGTTAAACACTTTATTCTTGGAAATGTTTCTATTATGAGCATATCACAAAAAAATAAATGTTTGTACAATGAGCCTTTTATCTTGAGATGTTTACGACACTCTCATACAGTAGCACATAGTCTAAACTTTATAACAATAAAAATGTGTTGTTGGGGGAAAAAAATACCAATCTAGATTAGAATTAGACTGCAGAGACAACAAGGTGACTTCGGGGTGGAAAAATAATGAATGTGCCATCTGACAAGGCTGTGAGGATATTAATTGCCTCTGGCTGAACAGTCTCATGTAAATACAAGAGTGCAGACCAACACCTGTCCACACATTGAAATATAATTGATTGATCTATTCTACATGGAATTGTGTGTGTATTCTTAGTCAGTGTTCTGCAACTGGTCCAAACCTTCATGCTACAGGCCAATTAAATGTTTCATGTGTGTACAAAACCATTTTTTTTTTATTTTCACCTTTTAATTCAGTGGAAACAGGAAACCAGAGCAGCTCTGATTCCACAAGCTGAGGCACATTGGGAAAAAAAAAAAAAAAAAAAAAAGCTTCCCTTCGTCGGAGAGTAATTTGTTTTATTTAGACACCGTGCTGCTGCGGGAAAAAATGAATCATGTGAAAAATGTCTGGACCTTAGGTCTGTTAGAATTACCTGCCAAAATGTTTCATGACTCATAATATGCAAACAGCTGAAGGGAAGGTATATTCAGTATCGAGGGTCTTCTTAGCACATAGTGGCTCAAATAAAGCAAGAAAAAAACAAAAACAAAGAGTCAATCAGTCAGCGACTGTAAAGGAAGTTCCGATTAGTGCCGGGTTTTTCTTTTGGTCTCTTCCCTTTCACTCATTTTCTCGCATCCACGATCCATCAGCATATGTTTGTGTCCCCGTTGCAGTGCGATCTGCCCGGGAGTATCGCATCTTTAGCACAAGTGCACACGGCGATGCATCTTCATATGAGGACTGTGCATGAAGTGCTCAGGCTGCGTGACTCACCATATTCTGTGGCTGTTACAGCTTTCTCCACAGTGAGCCCTCCAGAGTGAGATTTAACCAGCAGAGCGCTCCGGGGTCAGACTCTGTCAGAGCGATAGTAACTGCACAACCAAACAAAGAACTAAAACCGAAGGGATGGGAAATCTCTTTCTGGCTAAATGCAGTTAAACTAAAAGCTTTTGATGCATGAAGAAAACATGAGAATAGTTTTGTTGTTTTAAAAAAAAAAAAAAAAAAGAGAGAGAGAGAGTCCTTGTATTGATTATTGTTAATGCGGGTTTCCACACCGTAACCTCCGCAATCATTTTAAATTCTTGAATCGGTGGTCGGCCCAGGAGGAAGTACCTCATTATCTAGGGAGAGGGATCTCTTTATAGCAGTTTGGAAGACGAATCAATATCTAATCTTATGGAAAGGGCTCCAGTTTGATTTCAGGTCTTTTGAAACAATACTTTTGATAGTTGAGCCAACTTTCTTTTCATTGCAACAGGGGGAGTGTGTTGTGGCCTTTCAGGTAAAAGGAGAAAAACATCTGAAGGCAGGGGAGACTCCACTTTGATGTCAAGTTGCCAGCGCTGACATTCTTTCTTTCTTTAAGCTGATTCTTGGGGGTTATGCATCTCGAAGACCTATCTGATCTGCTCTCGGAGATCTCTTCTTATTTCCACTACAGCATATCAACCTGATATCTCATTCCAACACCTTGAAGTTGCTGAACTCCAAACACCTTCCTCGCGGTTGTCGGCAAACAGGTTTTGCCCTCGGATTCCCCTCGCCGGGTCGGCAAGAATAGAGAAAAGAGAACCGCAAATGTAGAGGGAAAAAAAGCCTTCGTTTATTTCAAAGATGGCGTGATTAAAACCGGGACTGAACTCTGGACGATTCCAATTTCATACGGTGATTTAGGCTGAAATACTCTGATATTTCTAACACAAACCCTGAGCAAACCCTTTTCTCAGCAATTATACGGCCAATAATCGCTCACATTAATAAAATGACCGAATAAATACAGTGCTCACAGTGCAGTTCAGTGGAGACTTGACTGGGCATCTTTAGCTACAGGCGAGCTTCAGGAGCTTTTCATGAGCCTGCGCTTCACTGTTAAGAGGCTACTAAACAAGAATAATAACAGACAGCGAGCACAGATCAAAACACAATTACTGAGTATTTCTCCGCCTTAAATGCAAAGTATGCTCTACTTCTCTATTTCTGCTTTGAGGGGATGTTGAGTTTTAATGTGGCGTTTCTGGTTTCATATCAGCGCGAGTAAAACTTGACTGCATTTTTTGAAGCTCCAGTTAGAAGAATCAGGTGTGACTGTTTGAGCAGCAATCTCACATTTAACCCACGCAGCACAAAATTTATCATTTCAACTCTCACCTTTATTTCCTCGAGGGAACCACGGTGTGAAGATCCCCCTTAGCTGTCCTGTAGGGGATTACAAAAGTAAACTGCAGCTTTACAGGGACAGGAGAGGTCACCCCAGACACTCCCCCTCCTCCTCCCTCCTCCCTCCATCCCTCCTCCTCCATCCTCTCTGGTCCCTCTTCGATCTCGTCAGACTTCTCCTTCTCTCTCGCTTCATCACTCTATTGCACAAATGCGTCCTGCCACTGATGGTCTCATCTGGGTATTTTTTATGTGACCTCCTCCTCCTTGTCTCGGTGTGCAAGGACAGAGACGATAAAGTGCAGGCGGCCCTGAGAAAACCAACAGAATCTGTCCTGCAAAGGAAACATGTCGGTTAATGTGTGTAGGTTTCACCTAAACTGAAGAGACGTAGCTTAGATCCCATCATTGAATGTTAATGTCAAAGTACAAAAAGGGTTAAAGACACGTCGCTGAGAACAACAAACAATCAGGAGCCTTGCTGCCACCAGAACACATCAATCAAAGTCTGTTCTCTATTGATTCCCATCCGAGAATTGCTCCACCACATCACAAATTTCCCAGACTGTTCTTTATATGAACAAGGATTTGAAACTCAGAGACGAAAATAACAAGAACAGGATGTGTTTGGAGAAGCACTCCCTCATCAACAAATAAGAACGAGCAGCATTTTTATTTTTTTGAAGCTCTCGGGGATATAAACATCTTCAGGCAAGTAGGGATGCTCGTGATGTCACACGGTGGTGCAAGTTCAGCCTCGGGCCGTTGTCTTTCCCTTTTCTACCATTCTGTCCATGTAAATTTAATGAGCAATGGTGAGCCTTGATTTCAAATGTGTTTTCAATGTTCTTTAAATATTTTGCTGGTATACATCTTTCATAATCATTTTTATTTTAATTAAATAGGTTTAGAGTCATAATAATACAAATAATAAAATAAAAAACTTGATTCACTGAGTGAGCTAGTAATCAATAATTGAACCTGTTTGCAATTTTTTTTGAAAAGCTCAGGCTTTTGTCTTTGAAGATATAAAGGTGTTTGAAGTTTCTTTCCTCGTGATGAAAATACACAACATTTCAAATCTCTAAAATTTAACAAACAGACGAATGGTGGGATTAGTTTATTTAAAAAATGGGTTAAAGTAAATTACTTCTCCCTTCAAAAAACAATGAAATACATTTCGTCGCTCGAGAAAGAAAGAATAATAGATACTGCTGTTATCGTGACTTTATGCTGAAGCATGGAGGCGTGCGTCCAACGCTGATGCAACACTGAGCTCATTACTTACAAACTGAAATGATGTTTAGAGCTCATTACGATATGTATAATATTCTGTAAAATGATGTCATCGTCTTGCACATTGTATCTCAGTGATATGAGTGCAGTTACGTTGATATTGTACTGTTGCAAAACATTTGAAGGAACCGTGATTGTTCTGTCTTGTTAACAAAGTATTTGTTGTTCCTTAAAACTCCCCCCCCCCCAAAAAAAAATCAGCGCTTGAATCATATTTGTCACATCGACAAACACACCGACCTGGCAAAGAAGAAGCCAGTTGAGAAAAACACTCTGGGTCACCATGGAAGGAAATGACAGCCAAACAACTCATTTTCATTTGATCTGGTTTGGAGAACGTGTTTGCCAAATGCAAATTTGTGCATCAGAAGTTGTAACAATGTGTGAAGGCAGGCTGCACACTCCCAGTCGCATCTCCCCCTGGTTAAGATGTTTTGTTGGGAGGATGTTGTTTACCTCTCATGAAAAGTCCATTTCACAAAAAACTTTGATCTCTAATCGTTTACCGGTCCAACACGGTAATTATCCCCGTGGCCAACAGTTGATCATTAAAAACATGAATAAACGAGCGGCTTATTAACTCTCCCTTTTAAGGGGCCTAATCTCCGGCGAAATTGTGTTTTCCTTTGCCCCACCGTCTGACATTAGTGTTGTGGTGTGCACCGGGGGGAGAGGAGGTTGTGAGCAGGACTGTGACTGAGAGTTAAAGATCCGTTAAAACAGAAGCATTTCCTGCAACTTTCTCAGGGAGCGGACGAGCACTTCGTTAAGCAGACAGCTCGTGTCGGCTCGTGACTGACTGCAGCAGGATCCTCGCACTCCGTGTGTCGTGTATCACTCGTTTGATGTCAAGAACAAGCTCCATTCAGCAGATTGCTAAATAATTAAACGTGCATTTCATTTCTCAGCCTACCCCCCCCCTTTCTTTTTCTCATCAAGAGAGGCTGTTAAGCTAAAACCGGTGACATTATACTAGTTTATAAAAATGTAAAGCTCGAAAACTGAATTGCTTTGTGAGATGTATAATTACTTTGCTGCACATACTCTAAATTGATAGTTATTGCCGATTTTAATTACCTCCTAATTATGTTTATTCAACAGACAGCACTTTTCAATCGGCCTCTACAGTCTCGGTAAAAGTGACTTTGCAATTGTTGAAAGTATTCGTTTAAATATGCCACCCAGAGTAGTTTGTGTTTCGTCCATAAAAACTGTGATTAAAAAAAAAAAGAGAGAGTGAAGGGAAAATAGCTCAACTGCGGTTGAAGCACGAGTATTTGTCCCCTTCAGAACTGCACTTTTGAATCCGTTCAATCAGCAGTTCCGCCATCTATCACTGCTGCAGTAAACTGATGTCGCCACAACACAGGCTCATTTCTGGAGGTCTGGAGAAAATCAACTTGGAGACTGCTGGATAGGTGGGCTGTGTGGAGCGCAGGGTTTCAATTGGATTGGCTGCAAGTTTGAAGGATAGTTTCTCAAAGGATTCTCCTTTGGCCTGTTTATTGGACTGGACAGAGCAAGTTTTCAATTATTGCAAAAAAATGTACACGACTGTTCACACCCTGACTTAAAAAAAACCAACTGTCCGGATTCAGTTTTACCTGTAGTTTACAGAGCGATCACCTTCCCTCTCATGAAATACTGCAAAAAGGCAAAAGTTTGATGGTTGTCAACACTCAGCGCTCTTTAATAATATACATTTATAATCTGACCCTCTCAAATCAAAACTGCAGGAATGCAATTGTAATCAGAGGATGGGACGTTGAAAAAGAAAAAAAACAGTGTTTAATTATTATAATACCTGCTACATTATAACCGAATGTCATAAGGTTGTTTTTAATGTGTATTTCTTTGTAAAAATGCAGCACACAGAATAAGATCTCAGTCATAAAACAATTTAAAAAAAGCTGATTAAATCAATGCAGATAAAATCTATATAACCCAATGAAGAGGCTCAATGAAATTATAATGACCTGCTCAAGGACTGGAAATGTGAACACACTGGGAATAAATGTTCAGCCTCCAGGGAGGAGTTCATTTCACACTCAGCTCTTCTGAGAAATGCAAGTCTTTGCAAGAAAATAACACATATGAACACAATCAATATAAGAAATACTCTTTAATACAAGCCTCACTATGATCTGGATTTCAGTCCAAGTTTGACGTACGTATCGAGTATTGGCCGTTGATCATAAAACGTTCATTTATTACGCTTACAATTAAAAAATATGGGAACAAATGAGGCATGATGAAAAACTTGGTTCGTCACATATGGGTTGTATAATGCACTTGGGTAATCTTGTTTAGACAAAGTGTTAGAAAGTGACAACCATGAGAGCAATGAGAATGATGTCGCTTTCATCAAAGAGATTTGCTGAATTATTCAATCAAATTAATGAAAGTTCATAAAAAATGTAAGTCTTTGACAGACGTGTCTCGGAAAAATTAACCGTGAAAAGCTTCTTTGAAATAGTGAGAAGTCCTTCATTATTAAAGGTCTCTAGAGTTTTCTCTTTGAAATAAAGAATTACCAAGTCTAAGTGAGGGACACATGAAGTCATGTCCTGGTGTGGTCTGACAAAAATCTAATTTGTTGTCGGATATTTTGTTGTGACATTTGAAAACAAGTCAAAACAAGACTTGGATAACTTTTAAGTCGACATGATGCATTCAACATATCATTCAAACTCGTCCTGAAGTGGCCTTTTTTTTTATTTCAAAGTGAGTGTAGTGCCAGTTTTGGTGCATCCGAGTCCACATCACGTGTTCTTATTACTCATCCTGTGAGAACACAACATTTCAGCTTTTCTGCCAGTGTTTATTCTTTTATCGCCTCTTTCGTCATTCAGGGGTGAAAGTGATTTACGAAGACACAACCAGATGGGTATAAACTCTTGTTCATCTGTCTGCAGTCAAAAACTTTAATTTCTGAAAACCCGAACACATGGCTGACACTGTGGTTGTGCTACGATGAGCACGTCGTGTCTTATCTCATCCAACCTAAACACAGCGATGTACAGACGTATCACAGATGAAACAAATGGAGAAAATAGTCTAGAAACAAAACAAATGCAGATTCATGTTGCATGACGCAAGTGAGCAGTTGGTCAATGCTGAGCAAGCCGGGTTGGCCTCGATGCTTTCCACATGCCATCGTGATATGTAGCCGGAGTGACTTCAAAAGAGGGTTTCTTTTTCAAGGCATAGACAGCGGGATTAAAAAAAACAAAAACAAACTGCTTAATAATGTTTAAACTTGAACAAAAGTGGCATCTGTAATAAAGTACATAGGAAAGACTTGAGTTATAAAGCGACATGTTACTGCCATGTGATAAGGAGGCAAATGTAGTCACTGAAATTAGCGCTGGTGGCTGCAAAGTTGTCGTCGGGAGACTAAAATGGTGTGAAAACTTGAAATTTACTTGTCAGCTACTAATTTTAGAAACTTCACTATAGTTTGAGAAAACTTTATCTTCATGTTAACTACTGAGATCCGTCAGCCTACGAACAACCTACAGCTCGGTGCGGAAATTGTATCTGGTTCGATGGAATTAACCAGAGTATGTTCCAGGGGAAAGAAAGATTCATGGCGTTAATTTGAATCTGCTGCAGAACCCTTCTGCAACATACTGCCGATCCAATTAAAAACTCTAATTATGATGACCAGCATATGGGTTCAATAGAATGCATATTCACATGTGGTGGAACGGTGTGGACGTGTGAACACGTCATTTACTGACTTATGGAGACTCGTGGAGCTGCAGATCCCAAAGGCAATGCAGGTAATATCTCATTAGTAGCACACTAGTCCGGTATCAATTCCTGCATGAGGATTTCTACTGCAACTAAATAGGCATCAACTATATATATATATATATTGCAGACTTATTGTCTGGTAATGTCAATAAACTGTTTTATCACTTTCATAACTACTAAACCTTTCATAAGTGCAGCATCATAAAAACATTCAAACCAATATATGTTTTATAATAACCTTCGTGTCTGAGGCTTGAATAACTGAAATGACACTTCAGCTGTCCTTCTGTATGTCAAATATGATTTTCAAAAGGTTTTTATTGTTGTCTCTGCAGGGTCACACCTCATACAAACCGTGGCGTTTTTGTTTTGTTTCAGAATAATCACACATACTCTCTTGACGTGATGATATATATTACATGTAAGATGACTTTACATTGTGTAATCATTAGTCGAGCAAATGCAACAGACATCAGACGCAATAAGCTTGAGGGCAGTCGGTTTTTGTGCCGGTCGCATTTCATAAGTTTCTCTGAGATTCACTCTTCGTTAGGCTCATGAAGTGGCCATGTGTTGGCACCTTCTGCCCACTATGCAGAACCCATATGCTCGAGTTCAGGCTATTATGTCTAAATGATAATTTAGCTTCTTGACACGTACATAAAGAGGTTGTTGGAAGTGAGCCTCTGCTGTGACAAAAGTCCAATAATCCTGCAGTTCACCCACAGGGCACCAGCAAAATAAAAAGTTACAACTTGCAATATAGTGAAATCAAATACAGCAATACTAAAGCTATGGCCTCAAAACGGCCTAATCTTCCAGTTAAGCTGCTTTCAAATGGAACGTGTGAGCTTGTGGTTACGTGGGAAGTCGTGTGTACCGTCTGCTTAGCGTTCAAGTAGTTTTGGTTGTAAAAACACTGATGCCAGGCAACGGCGACATGGCGACGTCTAGGAGCCACAGAGGCTAACAATTTAGCAAGCTAAAAGAGGGTAAAGACGAAGATTGTTTTCCTCAGACGTAGACTATTATCTAAGTTATAAAGACAAACTCTGCGTGACTGCAATTACAATATATTAGCTTTACATTCAACAAAAACATTACTTCTACAGCCTCTGACATTTCCATAAATGTCAAGAAACAAATCATGACTCGTGAACTCGAGGCTACTCGACAATTTTGAGTTCCGACAGTGTGAATACCACAAGAGGGCGCTATTCATATGGACTCTTCTCGTGTACATGGTGAATATGGCCCCATTTGAACGTAGCATGAGACCTAAATCTTATTTCAATGTTGTTGAAAACATTAAAACAAAGTCATGTTAAGCCTATTTTCCAGCTCATAGTAAGATCCTTTTGCCTGCAGTGTATTTTTTTCAAATGTATTCCTGGGCACATTTATATAAACACAGGACTTCCATTTTTCCATTTGGGTATTTCATTTAAATCACTTGAATTCAAGCCGCATGTGCAGTGGTTGGCATTCAGCAACAACCCCTCAGTGAATCATTATTGTCCTTAGTGAGGCGAATTTTAATTTAGTTCGCTTTGCAAAACAGCTCTAGAGAGATTTCCATTGTTCAATTAGACACTTCACACCTCCCAAAGAAAAGGGAAGGTTTTGAAAAACAAGGGAGTTAAACTGCAAAAGAAACACTCTACATGTATTGTGTAATTTATTCTGAATAGAGTGGGATATGAGAGTAAGTTGCCTGTGGTATGCATATTAATTTCAGATTTTAGAGATTGTGGTGCCGGTAAACACTGTGGTCAACTCATCCTCTCTTTTCTGGCCTAATTCTACATTTATTGTGTTGCTGCTTATAAGTCATGATGGGCTTGACAGTTGTTGTCAGAATTGTCATATTTCTAGTGTGTTCATTTTATCAGTCATGTGATCCAGGTCTCCTGAACATCTGAGGGAATTCATGAAAGTGTAAAGAAATCTAAAAATGACTGAATTCCAAACACTGAAAAAAAAAAGGTAATATCTAAATGACAATTTAGTCGACTACGTGTCATGTCTGATTAGACATCAAATAAGAAACACTTGTATCTTAAAGTATCCAAAGAGGAACTTTGCGTTGGGTGTGAAATGTATGTTTCTATTTGAGCTAAATTGCAAAAGTGTCTCAAAGAAGTCTGTGTAAATAAGTATTGACAGATGCAACACATGACAATCTGTGTGTTGTATCCGACATTCGACTGGATATATACGGACATTAAGTTACACTTCGAGCTCAAGCAATTCGCTTTCCTATTATTGACATGCGATACCGAAATAGCAATATCTGTCAACACACAAAACAAGCGACAACACTTCACAACGCGCAGCAATTGTTCAGAAGACCAGGGATCGTAAAGGTGCTTTATTTCCTTTGAAGAATTTAAAGCTCATTAGGGTGCGGGGCTCACGGCAAGGCAATTTCCTGGCTGCACCAAAACCGTTGAAGACGCGGCTGTTACAGCACCTGTGGGAGAATTGGGCCCCTTACCAAAAGCTTATTAGCTACCTCTCTGCATGTTGCCATTGCAACGGAATAACATGCACTCGCAAAGTTTCATTTTCATTTTTCAATGTTTGCTATAAAATTCTTTGGTTGTGTCCAGTGAGGTGAACGATAGAGCTTAAACGAGATTTTCTTTTCTTACATTTGCCCAGAACGAGGACTGAAAGGGAAGTGCGGCACATTCGAATTTACTGTTGCTTTTTTAGTTGTTTTTTTTTTTTACATAAAATGTTCAGCGAAATAGATGTTTGTTGATCGGTTGGTCGGTCCAGCTCCATATATCTCGATAATTACTGGATAGATTGCGATTAACATTCGTACAGACATTATTGGTCGTCTGAGGGTAAATACTTGGTCAACCCCTGACTTTTGCTCTTGCACCACCACTCATTGATATTATATTGATTTCCTTAATTAAGGATGGTAATGTAATTCACCGTCTTTTGGTGGAGCCTACAATCACAGTGGCGAGAGAGAAAAGATATCATACGCAACAGGTGGTTGTATTGTATGCGTCCTGACGGGTTTACACACTCTGCACTCTTACTTTCATCTTCCCACGTACACGTCATGTGTTCCTGCATGCTATCTTTTGTACTGAAACTTCTTTAATGCCTGAAAGTGATCATGTGAAAGGTCGGAGCAGCATCGCACTCGCGATGAGGCAAATAAATGTAGTAATTCAAAGTATTCTGCAGGCAGGTGACGTTGTTATGTCTTGTGCAATACGGCTTAGTACTCCTTAGTAGCATCTGAAAGGGAAAACTTTTCTACCTGTAACGGAACGGTGCAATTTACAAACACTGACAGATCATTGGTGCAGGTGGAAGTTTCAGTAGCTGGAAAGCTGGTAATTGCACAGCTTTATCAACACATAACAAACACTGTACCGCTGCATTATTTTACTGAGACAGCAAACAAACAACTAATAGCTTGGTGACATTTGCTTAGAAAACGTCTGTGTCTAAACTATTTAATAAATATATACGTATGTATATTGGAAGAAAAGTAAAAGCAAAGAAAACATGAAAATTGTATCACTTTAGTCAAAAGTGACGCTGTGGTATATCAACATTATCGGTTTCCCTAAATTAATTAACAACCAATTGGAGCAAGTTGACTCCATCAAGACAGTGTGTGTCCGCATTAAATTCTTTATTAGATAAGAAAGTCAAACAAAGGAAGAACCTTTTTTTTTTAAACACGTATTACATTTTTTTTTTTAAAGTAGCATTGTTAATTTTTGTTTGTTTGTTTTTGAGTTTTTTGTGGGGTTTTTATGCCGTTTCTGCCTTTGTTCTGACAGTGCCGAGAAATGCGACAAAAGAGAGCCAGGGAATTACATTCAGCAAAGGTCCAGCCTGCCAGGCGCTGGGACTCGGTTTCTGAGGGCACTTTAGACCATGTATTCTGCCCTTAACCACTCAGCTATCAGGTCACCCCAGGAGCACTGTTATTTACTTGAGACTTGTCTGTATTGTCCACCTGTGATATTGTGTGTGTATGTTTCTCTGCTGTCATCAACCCTGTTACCAGCGGATGCAGCAGGAAAGAAGCTGTTATTTGCCGGCTGTGTGCTGCCTACCCAACAACAATATTTCTCTTGAGAGGTCGATGAACATGAATCAAAGACTAAACTAGAAGGGCAATCAGAGAGCACAGACCTTCAGTAAGGTCAATAGTACATCCTTCTTTCATATGCAAATTTGCAACCGCCACTGATGTCTGGACATATTTAGAAATGTGGTTTCATTACAATTGTACCGGTTCTGGTTCTCCCTGAGTGCTCCAAAGTGGTGGCCATTGGGAAAATTCCAGTCGGCATAAGGATTTATCAGCCCTATTTGTCTGTTTTTACTGCCTTTCCTGTGTGCCTGTTCTTCAGGGTGCACATGCGTGCTGTGCAGTCCAAGCTGATAATGCCATGGTGGACTTTTTTTTTCCAGTACACCTCTGGTGCTCTATAGTGACTCTATCAAGGTTGAGTCTATACCAGATGATTACCGGTACACATTCACACACATGTGGACTGTGAATCATTGGATTTCCAAAATGATGTTTTCTGCCATCTACCAGGTTCTAAAATTACTTGCATTTAGTAAATTCCCTACTGCACAATACTAATCTATGTACAAAACATAATGTGTGGATCTGCCCCATGTTTTGGATCCGCTCTGCTCCAATCTGGTTCTTTCTTGGCCTATGCTACACTCCTCCACTAAATTCGATAAAAATCAAGCCGGTAGTTCTTTTTCCATAATCCTTCTGGCAAACAGATAAACAAACAAACAAACAAACAAACAAACCAAAAACATAACCATTTGGACGGAGGGAACAAAACAAGTATTCATCACTGGACAGACGTTCATAGTTTTAGTCCATAGTTTTGTGTTTTCTTACTGTTCTATAGCCTGAGAACATGCTATAAACATTTCAGAATGAAGCATGATAGTCTTGAGGGGTTGGGCCTGTGTCATTAAATCATGGAGCAGAAACCACTGCAGCACATTGCCTCCATTTTTCTTATGCGTGTTGCCCACTCAGGTCACCGTTTGTAGCCTCCGCAGCCTTCACACAGAGAGACTGCTGCCCTTGGCTCACACCTCCATCAATAATTACTTGGCTTTAAAACTTGTTTTTGGAGAGCACTGGTCTGTTGTTAATTCTCTCCTGCATGAGAAGAGCGTCAGCGGGGAGCCTGTGGTGAATTGCACTGCAATTAACTGATTTTGAGACAAGACTAATATGGGGTTGAGGCGGGTGAAGGTTCCAGGAGAGGACAGTGATGACACATCAGAAAGTGTCTTTACATTGGGCTCAGTCAGCTTTGTTTGCTTTCAAATAGCTTCTGAAACTTTTTCCTGCATCCCGAACCGAATGCGGAGGTGTGGCATTCGATCTGAAATTATATCAGGGTTTAAGTAGCAGGATGAGAGCCTCGATTCACGGGTCGGCGCTTGAGTGAGGGGGATCCTTTCTTGACGTCTAAACTTTATTGAGGGCTCAGCTTTGTAGTGCTCTGAGTGAATCCACTCTTGCACACTCACAAGCCACAAAAAAGACAGTACTGAGAGTATCTCCACAGCGAATCATTGTTTTTGAGAAGAATACTGTTCCCTCGTCTGTCTTGTCACTGAAATAGGGCAGCATCAGCCTGAGTTGCTTTGAACACACCGACATGATTTCAGGAGGCATCTTTAGGGAACAGAAATATAAGAAATTATCTCTCAAAGGTGTCGGAACAAAGGCAAAAAAAAAAGTTGAGGACTGTTGAAAGTTTATTGCTGAGGAGACAATGCATAACTATTTAAAGCTGCACAACAGTTGACTGTTGTCAGTGGCTAACGGAGATCTACAGACCTGCCCACAAGCATAAACGTGACATGATGGCTGTAACAGGCAGAGACTGGAACAGTGGAGGATTTTCCAACACTTTCCCAAACTCTCATGACATACTGTATTTCCAAATGAAAAGTTTTGCAGCAACATGCTGATGTTTTCTTTGTTTTTTTCCTATCTTTTTAGAGGTTTTGTTCAACATTTTTTTACCAAATGATGTGTTTGCCAGAATCTCTGGTGATAATCTTTTTACCCTTCATTATTGACTAAAATTATTCCACAGAACAATGTATGATCAGTGGTCTGTAATCATCATGCTACTTACCCGCATAGACAAGACAAGGAATTGCTTGATTAAAAGAAAAAACCTCTATTATCATTTTTGTATTGATTTGGTCTTTGATATATAGTAATTTCTTAAGATTTGACTGCAGTGTGAGAACAGTTTATTTTCTTGAGTAAGATTCTGTAAGAACATTATTGTGAACCGTTTTGTTTAGTGTATGCCTGCATGTCTACAAGCTATGTGAGATTTACTGAAAATTAGTGGAACAAAAACTAAAATGAAAAAAGGATGCCACTTTGTTGTCTGGGTTAGGATGCCAGCCATAGACAGCAATGTCTCCACTTCTGTCCGTGGTCCGTCTCGTGTCTCACATTGTCTCACATTCTCTTTCCGCTATCCCTATTCAATCTGCATGTCTCTAGGCATCAATGAAAGCCGGTATGAGGAAAGGTGGGCTCGGGATTGAAGCGTTTTCCCGGGTCTATTCCTTGGACCGGCGAGTAAAAGAACTGTGGGTGGGAGGTGTGACTTTAAAAAGTACTTTCCCCTTCCTCAAAATCCAAAATCCACAGAACAGGACGACCTCTGACCCTCCAACTGCTCCCTGTGGCGCTGCAGCTGTGGCTACCAAACATGTGCATGTGTGTGTTTGCGTGAGTTCACTTTTCATGAATGGATAAAATGCACAGTTCACTGGTGTTCTCTCTTTTGTTTTTTGTTTTTTGTTACACCTGTTGTATACAATATGTGGCAAAGACTATAATAGTAATACCAAATTCAGCATGTTTCATCGTGCCATATGAACCAGACTGAACATTTAATTTCAATTTAGTGAGCACATTGATATCACAGCTCCGGAGTCTTTGACGTTTTTAGTCCATCAGACTTTTTTTTGGCTCTGGAACCTTTAACTGCAGTACAAATGATATAAGCTTGTTATAAATCTAATGCAAACCGGTCTTGAATGTATTTAATTCCTTATATGCTTCTTGGTAAAATATCTAATTCTCAGTGGAATTTAAACCATAATTATAATCTGGAATGAGTCTCACTCATCATTCGTGCCAGCATCCATCTGCATATGAATACAAACCCCATCTGACTGTTATCGGACTATTCACACCACACATCTGTCCCAGATATAGCGGCTAGTAGGGGCCTTCTGCTGTTTGGCTAGAAAGTTACAGTGTGTGACCTCTAGGGCTGTACTTATCATTGACAGGGTGGACAAAGTGACAAAGACATTGGGGTGGTTTGGTGGACGTGAAAACAAAAGTAACATAAACTTACGTTGAAGTAAGGAACGTTTGGAACAGAAGCTTGCGTAATATTTTCAAGCGACGTTCGGGCTAAACCTGACCGGGTAGTTTTGGTGCCTAACTTTAATCGTGCATTTATTTTTGTTACTGTGGCAAAGAAAGTTTGGTATGCGTATTGCTGTTACTTTCCAAAAGTCAAATGTATTGTTGATAACAGCCTCCTGAACACCACACCAGTAGTTTTTATAGGCCCCTCTAGCCTATAAGCTGTATTGGGGACAGCTGTGGCGATAACTGCCCATTCAATGGTCTGACAACAGTGAAATCGGGTGGAATACGACGCCACATAATGATGGAGATAAAATTGTAAATGTGCGAATGCTTTGGGGGCAAATGCAACGCAGCCTATCTGGAATTTAGCGGTTCGCCTGGAACTGCAGGAAAAGGTGGTGTGTAAAGGGAAGAGACTGGCAGTCATGGATGACCACGCTGATCTCCATATCTTCCAAATACAGCCTTGTTCTCTGGGGTCACCTTGTCTGACTGCTCTGTTGCAGGGGGCTTCATGCATAATCCACCATTTACAGCCATGCACTGGAAGCGCAGGGGCTTACAGACACACAAAGGTTGTGTTTTGCCAGCAAAGCTTGTGTTCCTGCGTTGATCCACACCTAAAACGCCCAGGTGGCAAGTTGAACACAGGAGGTAAGACGGAATTACTTGTTGTCTTACAATAAAAAGGATTTGCATGAAACCTCGGAGAAGAGAGAACCCAACAACATGGATTATAATTAAGCATAATTTGTATTTATTGTTTTACAAAGTGCATGAAGCATGAACCGGCGGAAACAAAATGAGCTTTGCAGGTGTAGCTTGTTTTGCGGTTTAAACAAGATGCGCAAGTTGGAAACATTAGTCAATAAACTTGAGCGTCGTTGGTGACAGATACTTAGGAGAAGATTAGGTAGCCTATAAAACGAATTACCTCTGGCACGCAAGCAATTAAAACATTTTACTAGGAAACAATTTGCATTATCAGCATTAAGTCAAATCCAGTAGTGGGGAAACATTTAAGGACTTCCTAAAAACCTAATTTAATGTTATATAATATCTTATGTATGTAATGTCTGCTGTCAGTTGCAGCAATTGGATTGCAGTCCTAGTATTTTTGTATTTTTTAATGCTTCATGTCCATGATATTATCCTAAAACCTGCAGTACTGGCAGTTACCGGAGGCCTCTAGCAAAGCCCGGAGCTGTTGTGCTTCGCGAAAGGACACCTTACCCCCTCGTTCCAGCGTCTGCACAGCTTTCACACAGACACTCCCTTTGGTTCCTGCTTACGAGTGTGTCAACCGTGCTCGGAAAGCTTTTTATAGTGCAGTATGTGAAGTAGTGATTTCGATTTTCTGACTACGATTTCAATTTGCCATATTAACCTTGTGCAAAAGTGCACAGTCATCTGGAGAGTAGAGGTGCCTTGTCGGCATGGAAACCGCAAAGTGGCTGGTGTTGTCACATGTGGGCCACTTTGTATTTCTGTAAATTTCCTTTTACTGTTTTACTGTTAGTGTTGTATGTTTTAAACGAGTTGCCCTGTGTTGTAAGTATTTTATGTTCGACTTAAGCTGACTTACAGAAAAACCTTTTGCTGTATTTGTCTATCTTAACAGGTCGTGTTTCACTTTATTCAAGTTGAAATGAGAAATGAAGCTCCTGTCTTTTATATTTCAGGAGTGGAAACATATAGCAGGAGAACTGCGTCTATTGTGATACCTGTAGCGGCATTTATATTCATTGTTTGTGACACATAATCTGAGGGATGTTTGTGTCTGAACCCTTTTCACACAAATACTCCCCTTCATGAGGC
This sequence comes from Brachyistius frenatus, assembly GCF_029030835.1. Classification (NCBI taxonomy): domain Eukaryota; kingdom Metazoa; phylum Chordata; class Actinopteri; family Embiotocidae; genus Brachyistius; species Brachyistius frenatus. The sequence continues at coordinate 473,690 of NW_027210664.1, forward strand.
TTTTACAGCATGCAGCTAACGTTTGCTTTGTTGTAGGCAGGAGTGTTTATGCCAAGCGGACACCCCCAAACCTTTTGAATCTGTGATGAAAACGGGATATTTTTAACTCACAGACCCACTCCAGATGGCGTTCCTAATACCCAGGGAGGATCTGGTGTAAATATTCTTTTAGGACCCAGTGGAACTCGTCACTGAGGGACAAACACTGTGATGAATTTTGTTTTGCTGCTGTTGATACAAATCTGTACGCATCTACAATATTTAGAGTTCGCCTTGAAGTCTGTTGAAGCTTAACTTTGCTCCTGTCCTGAATGTTCTCTGGAAAATATTATGGTTTTGCGTGCACACTTTGTTTTAGCTGTAAATTTTATCTCATTGTTACAAATGTGTGTTTACTTCATTTTTAGCCACCTGTAAGGGAATATAGCGATCCAGACTGTGACCCTACTCATTTGCTTTGTTCAGCAGTCAGTTCCTAATCTAAAAACAGTCCCTCAGTCTAGTCTTAGTTTTTAGTATGATGGATAAAAAAAAAAAAAAAGTAAAGCTGGTAGAGAGGAGAATGGTAAACTCGTGCAATTTGGAATTCCAATGGAAACAGAAATCCTGTGTAATTCAGAATCAAATAGCACTGGACACCTTTTATTTTATTTTCCCGTCAATGTTCGTGGAGTCAAAATTGGCCAGCTGGCTCAACTAGCAAAGGAAAAGTTATGATGTCACGAACTTAACCGGTATGCTACTTCATCAGGGGTACAAAATATTTTGTATTTTGTATATTTTTATTGACTGTGGCAGACATCTATCGTTCTTTTCCTCAATGGTGGTTCTAAACTCTTTACAAATTGCCCTGGGTAAACACCCAAAATGACCAATTATTTCTAAAGGCTCTACGTGTTGCCACGGTTACCAATGACCATGCCCTGACCAAAAGGAATGACAGCAATCCTCTGAAAACTTGAAGCTTAACCGAATGATTTAACAAGAGTCTAACCAGCCAAGGCGTCATAAAGTACACGGTTTATAGTGGGCTAAGAAATACGTTTGATTTGTTTCTGTTTTTGTTGTTGCTTATGGTGCATCTCAAGGGTGGAGGCAAGGGGAACAACTTAAACCTTTTATTGCGCTCTTTTTTTTTTTTTCCAGTTCTTTCACTCAAGTTCACCCAGCATTCAAAGACAGAAGATCTGTTGCTCTATTCTGTCTTTTCTATAACTGCTGTATGGGCCTGTGTGTTTACTCCGTACGTCTCTTTGGTGACATTCTGTCAATCTTGTTTCCTTCAAATCAACTTTCAGTCTGCCCCTTTTTTCTTGGCTGGTTTGTGCAGATCCTTTCAGGGGGTAAACAACTTGTTGTTGTGGACTTGTTCTTTTATGGCATAACGTGATATTGGTGCCTATATGTGTTTAAGCATTACAAACTTCAAAGTTTAATTAGACCAAGAAAATCCGGGACACATCTAGGCTCGCAGCTTTAACAACTTTTCACAAAAAATACTTCATGCAGTTATGCAAAATAGGAGCTCATACTGTACCAAATGAATGCCGCAATACAGTGTTCAAAATCTTTAAATATATCTTCCTCCATTTCAGCTTAATTGCATGAGAACTTGACCACAATTAGATCTGTTCACTTACCGCAGTTTTGACCTTCCTTGTTACTGCTTTCCACCACAGATTCAACATCACCAATTCAGGGAATTGCTTTATTTATGTTGCCTTGATTGTTCGTCTTCACCTTAGGAAGGTCTCCAGAATTTATGTTCACCTTCTTTCACCCGTTCATTAACTGTGAGGGGAGAAGAGGAATAGTTCAAATGTTTTCTGATAGCACTGTAGGAAAAGAATTGCATTTTCCAACTTTTAATACAAATATCTCCCTTTATAGGAGGAATATCTCTTAAAGGACACTTTGGACTCGACTTACAAGACTTAAAACGACTCTGCAATGACATGACCATCCTTGCATAAACATTTGCTTTTTCAGTCCCGAGCGAAGTAGTTTGCAAAGGACACTGTTTGCTGAGCTTGATTACAATCGTAGCAAAGGATTAAAAATTACTTTCTTTCTTTTAGCTGGCGCGATAATGAGAGTTTCATCATGCAGAACAGAATTACACTGTAAATGTTTCCACTTACTCATAAATGAAGTGGCCAGTTTAGGGTTTACTATATTCTTCCCTCCATTCCCTCTTCGCCCCTGGCGGTTGTTGAGTTAGAGTACTGCGCTTCTCATCAGTGAACAAGACTGACATGGGTAATGAGTTTCCTCATTTTCTCTTGGTGAGTATCTATTTCAGCAATGAAGGTGCTTTTGGCAAAGTCATTAGAGTTTAACTAGTGTCACAGTGTGCTGGTATTTTCTGCATTCTTGTCTCCCAACCACTCAGGCAGAATCATTTTCAATCATCCCAATTTAAGTAGAAAATACTCATGCTATTGACTACTTACACCTGGTAAATGTATTGGTTCTATACTCGGTACAAAGACTCAAGATTTTTACACTGCATTGTTTTCATTCTGTGAATGTTGCAACCCGGTATCACGGCAAAACGTGAAATAGATGTGCCGGTCCACTACAGCAAAACATGAAATAGTCACGCTTTGGCATCTCTGGGCGTGACAGTTTCACGTTTTCCTGTGGTGGACAAAAATTAAACCTACTGCATGCATCAGAAAAAGAACATGGTTGGGGTTAGGAAACAAAAAAACAACTGAAGAACAACGTTGTCACCTCCTGGATTTGAACCTCTGCCTCCTGCTCATAAAATGTGAAACTGTCACGCCAAACGAGGCTAATGCGTGGCTATTTCACGTTTTGCTGTAGTGGACCAGCACGTTAAGCTTTGTCGTGATACTTGGTTGGAATATTCACACATACAGCATATAGTACCTTCTTCCTGCAAAAATGCATCTATAATTGCCATCTTGTTTTTATCCTTTTTAATTTAGTTCAGTTTTCTTGCGAAAGAAAACAGCTTCGAAACACTCAAGGTTGTGCAAGATACTAATTATATGAATGTGAGCAGAGCAGTGTTGCAGAAACGAGCTATCTCTCCTACAAGTACTGGACTGCCTCTTTTTAATAGGTGCTGCAAGGATTTCCACCGGAGGACTCTCAAATCCCTGCTGTTACAAAGGTGTCAGAAGAGTGTTGATACACAAGTGTTTTCATAGCAGAGAAAACTGAGATTAATGAGGACACAAACACAACAAAATCACAAAAAGTGGGCAATAGACGGTGATTATGTTAGATACTTAAGAGTTGCAAGAAAATACAGAATGGATGAATACAGTGGAGTAGCATGCCTCAAAGGCATCCACTCACAGGATTAAGAAGACTGTGTGGTTGGATCTTGTTACACTGAACACAGACTGAGGCAGCAAGAATCTTAAAGCCAGAATATAAGGGCTTCATCCGGCCCATCTCAGACTGCGAAGGTCAAACGGATATTACAAGTAGACAGTATTAAGATGGAATCATGCAGATCAAAATCTGCAACACTCTCCCCTCGAGACTAACTCATCTCCAGAGTGACAGACTGATTTGAATCAGAACAAATGTTAAAGTTACCTTTCAGGTCTGCGCAACTCCTTCCACACACAATTACTCAAACAGCATAATGCAAGCTCCTCAGAGGCTTTTAAATCAAAAGAAATAAAAGAAATATACTATTTTAATTAATATAGTTAATGTAATATAAATATTTACTTAAAGGTTAAACATCAAATTGTCGATGTGTGTGTAACCGGCGCCAGACTTAGGGGTATCTGGACCGGTAACATGTGATACACAGGTTACACAGCACTGTGGATCTGTGGTTCACTGTGGATCAATGAAGAAACATACGATGAGGTAACGTCTTCATCAAGCCAATGCCATTTTATTCTGACTCTATATCAAAATATGTTCCTATGCTACACTCGTACATTAGTATTAAAAACAATAGGAAAATACAGAAAAGTGCAAATAAAATATGTCATTGGAAAAATAAATGATATTCTTTCTGTTACTCAAATAAAATGTATGACTATCAAAAATATCAGATTCACAACAACTCATACTCCGTTGGCAAAAAGCACAACATGGCAGTTGGTGGCGGCTGAACAGCAATATAAAAATTAACGCTAAACAACATTTTATGGTGAAATTCATTTCTAAACACTGAAAGCTGTAACATTTTAAGTAACATGAAAATACGTATATATGCATATAAAATAATTTCTCAAAGTTACACAAAATTACATTCACAAACCAGCTTTACTACATGTAGGCTAATTGGCATCTTAACCGAGGCCGTTACTCTCGGCAAATTCACTCGGTTTAACTACACACTGCGACATCGCATATCTATCACAGTCATCTCAAAACACAGCAAAGTTGTTCCTGAAATATTCACATTAGTGTGACAGTAAACTTAAAGAGTCGTAAACATATTTTACAGTACCTGTGGATCAATGAAGAAACATACGATGACGTAACGTCTTCATCAAGCCAGCGCGCTACATTGGGCTTGAAGGGAAACTTCACGATGCGTTCAAGTACACTCGGTTAGCGTAGTTTCTTCAGTGGTATCTCCAAAAAATAAGAGGGGTGTCTGTTTCATAATAAAAAAAAACTTTGCCACAGCGTTTTTAACCTATTACATGTGGACAAAAAATGTTTATATTTGTCCCACATGCAAACTGAATGATGAAAACAATTAATATCAAGCTGTCTGAATAGCAATGACAGCATGCTGTATGACACTTCTCCGCTGACAAGTGAAGCACACGGTGCACAAAAGCCAGCATGTTATGTCTTTGTGTGGTAGCTGGGAAACGCACTCATTTTTACAACAATTATAACATTATGTAAGAAGGTGAATTGACATCACTTAGTTTTAATTTCCTCCGACATATTTATTATTGAAATAAATATTGCTGATAAAACTTCTTGTACAAAAAGGGTTTATTGAGCACATTAAGAGGAGGCCCTTCAAAATAAATGGCACAACTCTCAGTTCCACTTCTCACCATCAAAAGGCAGCAAGTGCATGATGTAAGACATAAGTGCATAGAAAAGGACTTTCTTTTCTTTGGCAGAAAGACTCAGAGGGGGACCGGAAAGGAGGGGGTAAAGGGGGGGGGGGGCGCATTAGATGAGAAAGTACTCAAAGAAATAGTACAGTAGGTCTTCAAGCCGTTTTTGATGGCAGAGAGAGATTATGCCGACTGCACTGAGCTCGATTACCAGTTCCATCACCGAGGGTGCACGCAGAAGAAGAGTTTGGATTGAAACTTCCTGCCTCTGAGTGTAGACCAGTCGACTAGTCCTCCTGCATTTTATATTAAACCAGAGGTTGTGTTTTCTCAAACAATGTCATTTTTACACAATTAGATATACAATATCGCTGAAATGAAGTCAGGATGGCTGCTTCTGGTAAAATATTCTGTTGTACTCGGACAGGACGACTTTATTTCTAAGTGTTCTCTAAATGTAAAAAAAAAAAATGTGTCCAATAGAAAAAACATTTCTGTTGCAAAATTGAAACTAAACATATTTCTGCTCTGACATTGTTGTGGTTAATGTTTGCTTTGTGTTAGGGCATAAACATAACTTGTATTGGAAAAATGCTTCATTTCAGGTTCAAATAACTACTTGGTTTGGATTAGAGAATAATCATGGTCACAGTCAAACTGAACCGATCTTGACTTCTTAGAAAACAGAAAGTGAACAGCCGTGTTATGTTTGACAAGTCACTTTTATGTAAATTTCCATATTCCCAATTTTATTCAAATAACAGACTGATAGAATTGCAGAGCCTGTGACAGAGGTTTCCTCTCTCGGAGTGGTTTCTGGTGTTAATCAGTCATCTGTTTATATTTCACACATCTGTGGTTAAAGCTTTTCAAGGGATCCGGCGTATTCCACACATTTACTGTATCTGTAGTGCATGGGAGGAAAGTTTCAGGCAAGGAGGGGCATGGTGGGGGGGTCATGGTAAAAAGGTGAAATACAGATTATTTGTATTTAAATACCACAAGAACCATGGAAGTGGAGGAGACTTGAGGAGTGCATTTTAAATCAGCTTGGCCCAGTTCTTTGGAGGCTGCAGAGTTGCACTTGTACAGGTCTAAAAAAGTTGGAATAAACAGCTTCAAGCTTGCAAAATTTGCACATCCTCACCTTTATGCCAGACTGTCAAGCTTCTTCAGGGTTTTACAGAGGCGACCGACTCACTAAACTAATAAAAATACAAATTCATGTATTTTTATAAATTCGATGGAAGGGATCCAAGACGACGGGCAGCAGACGCAGAATCCCCGACCAAAAAAAATATTTTATCCAAAACACATTACATGGTTCGAACTTTTGTAGCAGTCGGCTTGGTATTAACGTGCACATTTGCATCTCACCGGGATGCTTAACCTGTTTTGTATTGGGTTTAAAAATAGCAGACACACACACACACACAATCCCCGGGGGCAGACACCACGTAGGAAATGGTCTGTGTCTGTTTGTGTTAGTAAAGCACACAGCAGCAGCCGACTGAATGAATAAGAAGAATGAGTGGAGGCCAAGTATGTTTTGTCTGAACAGAGCACAGAGCATATGGTCCTTAGCTCATTCAGTGGGGAAATGAAAAGGTACTCCTACTTATAGTTAATGGACTAGCAAAGACACTGGAGACTGAAACACTACTATTTAGGGAATTCTGGTTGTTACAACTACATTTCCTGCTTCACAACATGAAAACATGTAAACACGTCTCGTATTGATTGTTTTTTGACAATTCAAAATTCGTGAACCTCTGTATTCCACTAAAAGGAGAATAAATAACATGTACACATAGATGTAATATTAGCTTTGTGATTAAACCTGCAGTGCAGAACCTTCATCTCCTCCTTCCGTCAGTGACTAATTAGCTCAACTAATGGGAAGGTGGATATATGATTTTGAATGTCACAACCCCTCGTAAAATGAATTGTTCGAGATCAGAATTTGATCCATTCAGTCCAGTAAGATTTGGAGAGTCCAGAGGAGCCTCGTGAGGGAATGATTTTATCCCCATTCGACTTAGCATTGAGCTAAAGCAGAAGTTAGCCAGCTCGACGTCTCTTGTGCATTTAGTCTGCCCACGGAGCATGGTCAGTATGCATCCATCCAATCGAGTGTGGGAATGTCTCACCAGACGCCAGCTTTAAAAAAAAAAAGCTGTCTACTGAGAGATTTCCATAGTGGTGTTGGGCATGTGCAAGGCTATCTTTAGATTGTGCAGTTTATTATATTACCAAGTAAAGACGATGCAATCATTATTTTGTTTCTTTTTTCCTTTTTGTGTCCTTGTCATATTAAGGCATGAGAGAGTGAGTACGAGCCGGAGTACGGTACAGCCTGTACGCTGACTCATCTGGGCATTTAATGTTTAATGCATCTGTTTCCACTCATGCTTTTTATTGCCAAGAGCAGTAATATCCAGAACCGATGAAACAACGAAAATAGACATATGACAAAGATGTGTATGTTGGCTTGCAAATTATATAATATCACTGTAACCTTTGTTTTATTCAATTTTATTCTCCGTTGATTGATTATATTTCCATTTTCAGTCCTTATGCCTGCTTTCTTTGTTGTAAATATGCGATGTCTTTTAGTCTATTAATCTCATTTTTCAGTAATTTTCTTGCCCGTAAGTAAGCAGAAGTGTGATTACAGGAAGTAAATCCCTTTTAAGAAGGTGTAAAGCTATACTACTCCATGAAAATATGCAGTCCAGACATATTTATATGTCCAGGTTGGAAATTGGATTATCAAACATTTCCAGATTAAACTAGGCACGTGACTAATCCAGAGTGTTTAGTGCTCTTGGCTTTGGTTCAGTTATCAGTCTTCCTGAGTGGAATAATACACTACAGGGGGAGAAAAAAAGAGTTTTCTTTTACATGTTAGGGATCAAACACTTCTGAAGAACAGTGACAAGTTATAAAAAAAAAAAAAAAAATAAACCCTCCATACAAGAGAAGAATTTCAATTCTTTCACACATGGTTTTGAAATTTGTGGACGGATTTAAAAAGTTACTTTGCAGCTTAATTTTTGTGTAATACCTTCAAAGGAAAAAAAAATACTGTTTTTCATTCACCGACTGGCTTTTTCACTCTGTTCTTTTCAGCCCTGTCTCCGGTGTAATACCACAGACAGGGTTGTGTTTGGTAGCTGAGGCGTCTTAAGTGATTTCCACGTAAATGAGCTGTAAATGTACCTCGACTTTATAGTGTCATTGCCGGTGCACAGTTCGTATTGAATCACGGTGAAAATAAGGGCAGCTTTCACCCTCTGTTAAATACCTGAGGTTTAATACCTTTGTACAGTATGACAAGCCCATCAATTAACACTTCTCTGACACGGTGTCAACAAAAAGTTGCTATTTTAAGACCTCAAAAGATTTAATATGTTGTAGGACCTTTTCCTTTATTGTACCAGCTTTGCAGCGAACTGTGACCACTGGGCGTAATTATCCATTCAAACAGATTTTTTTTGGGGAGGTTTCTCTATCAATTACCATCTTAATTATTGCTGAACACTGAGGAGACATGTTCTTAAAGTGCAATAATGACTGCTATGTTTACTTACATGTCTCTGTCTGAAGGTTAGTCGCTGCTGCCGCTCCATAATTAATGGGGTTAACAAAGGTTAGTGGGTACAAAGACGCTCGGCCTCGCACACAGAGATCAGCACATTGGTGTAAAGCGAACCTGTCAGCTTAGCGAGCGCTCGGCGGCAGCGGTGACAGCTTTATTACCATATGCATATGCAGTAGACTCAAAAAACACCCTGGATGCAGAATAACACAAAGTGACTGGTATTAATTAAAGCACCCCTATGTATCGGTGCTATAATCCCTAACCTGCAGCTGTGTTCATTAGAAAGCAAAGCATGTTTCCAGGGCAAACTGAGAAGTAATAAGAGAGTGGACTCGGCGGTGTTGTGTACTCATTCATTTCCATCTAAGATAACTGTTCAGTGGCTACAACAATAGAGGACTTTATTCAATAAGCGCCTTGACAACTTGTCATTGTTGAATCATGACAGCTGTGCTTGCAAAGACTTGTATGAAAATTGAATGTTGTAAACACCATGCCTCACAACCAAACAATGCTTCCAATGCTTAAATGCAAATTAGCAGTATTCCCGACGTTTTCAAAACCAAATTGTCGTGACTAAATTATTGATAAATGATTCAAAAGGAACAAGAGGTTTTGATTTTTATGGAGTCCCTCAACTCATACTGGAGTACTGTTAGTAAAGAAAAGGGGCGCAAAGGAGACTAAACAATGAAGCTGGTTTTGTTCACCGGGGCACAGACGGTTGAACCCAATCCCACATAAACAGTATCAATGCCATCACTTCTTTTTTTTGCCTTGGCGAGCAGTATTGGTCGCCCTCCCATGGGCTATTTCATAGATTGTGCCAGTTTTCTTATGTTTATGCAGAGGATGGCAGCTCCCTCACTTCCCCCACCCACCACTACTCGCTGTTAGTGCTGATGTCTCTGTTTAGTCTGTCTACGCAGCCTGGTGCCACCAGACAGGGTGAGTCATAAGTGGAGTGCAAATGGTGTGTTTTGGGAAAGGCCACATAACAGCAGGGAAGGATGAGGTGTTAAGTGAACACAGCCAGCGTTATCCATCTAAACTGACCACTCACAGAGAGATGCAGCTAACCAGTTATTTTTATTTACCAGTTCTCTCTATTAATTAACGTTTTGAAATATTGTTTGATAAAAGGCACAAAATCTATGTCCCTAATCCCAAATCCCATGATACTGTCTCAGTATTGTTTCCTTTATCTGACCAACAGATGATACAACATGACAGCCATGCCAGCAGCTCTGTGTGGCTGTACTTAGACGCAGTGGAAGCTGAATGCTACCGGCAGTGCACAAACATGCATCCTGTGAAGAGGAAATAACTGTCGACCATGTTTGTGTTCATAGTTTAGCCTTTTAACTTGCTAACAATTCTAATAAGCATTAAACATGAAAATTGGCTGAGGCTGATGGAGATATTGTTACTTTTGCAGCCATTTGGGCATAAAACAAAGTATGAGAATAACTACAATTTTGATTTTGATCATTTGAAAGTCACAGAATCACCAAAGTGATTGAAATGTATCCTTAGGAGGACATAAATGTTTGTAGCAAATTTCGAGATATATCACTCGAATCCATTGATGTCAAACTCATGGCGGAGCAAAAGGAAAAGTCAAAGTTTGTGCCAAATTTGGTGCCAATCCATCGGTTAGATGTGGAAATATTTAATAGGATACGTTTTACAGTCAGAGGCATCCAGGTTCCAGGTTCCTCTCCTGGTGGCGATCATCCTGACTGGGGGGTTATGTAAGGAGGTTGGTATGGTGCTCAGTTTGGGGATGGGTCTCCTGAGGGTCGACACCTTCAGTTGACTGTTTGGCTTGTTTGCTTTGTGTTTGGAGAGAACTTATTTTTGTTTGAGATGTTGAAGGTTTTTTCTTATTTGCAATAGTGTGGAAAGTGTCTGCCTTCAGTCTTCCCCCCTCAGATTTATACTCCATTCCCCTTCTTAGTGACTCACAACTTTTATTTGTTCAAATCTTTTGTTTTTGTATCTGTTTTGAAGCTGTACTTTCCCGACTTTTTTTTTTTGCATTTTTTTTTTAAATGTTATTTCCAGTGCTTCTTGTTAAGTTTCCCAACTAGTGACCCCTGTTTGCCAGGTTTTGTGTTTTTTAGAAACGTAGCACTAAACCACCAGCTAAAAACCTGAAGCAATTCAGCTCGTAATGACATAGACGAGAAGTCCGAATCCTCACATGGGAGCCAACAGTTTTTCCTTTTAGAGATAAATGTTCAGGTTCCGTTAGCTCAAGAAGCGGAAATAAAGTGCCACAGCAAGCAGCACAAAGTGGATGAAGCTCAAACAAGATGGGAAATGAAGCACAGCTGTACAAGAGAGCTCAGTTCAACAACTGAAGGTCAAATTACAACAACAAAAAAGCTGCATTATTGTCGTCCCTGTTGGTGTCAGTTACAGACCACCTCCACTCAAAAGGGCAGAGAGGGTGTAGGAGTCAACTTATATCGCTGTCACTGCGATTCCTTCTACCTGCAGGCATCATAGATTACCTAATGTCCATTTAAACACATCACTACACATTTACTGAAGCTCTGCCTTGGTGTACCTGTTGGATGTAACAGGGAGAGACAAAAAGAGGGTTCACTCCCCATCCATTGGTTAGAAGCTCTGCATTGTACGTCAGTGCTCTGGCTCCCATCCAGACCTTCCATTATGGCGTCACCAGACCATGGCAAGAAAGGACTGAGCCACTCTATTCAGTGAATGGAGAAATAGGTCATTTTGATACCTTACTGAAGCCTCAGTGTGACTTGTAATTCTTGCTACCTTGATTGCTTTTCCTCGGTGTGGGAATGTTGTAGGAAACATTCAGTCCTAAAAGCTTTTAGGTGTTTTTGTTGATTTTTTTTTTTTTTCTTGAGAAAACCAGTCAGCTGTGCAGTAAAAAGTAGATTCTCCCCTCGAGGAAGGTTGGGGGGGGGGGGGGGGTTAAACATAGTGGTATCAGACTTTTAGTGCTGGTGTTTAGCAAATAATGTTTACCATAGTTGTTAACGTGCTAACACGATAATTAACATTTTCTAACTAGCTCTCCCCTATAGATTGAATACAAAAATGGAAGTAGTCTTAAAAGTGAAGCCAATGCTGAAGTGCCTTAAAGTGCCACTGAAGGCCACTAGGGGCTGGCTCCAATAGACTCCCACTCAAAAAGTGACAACTTCTCTCATTAAATACATATTCAGTAAAATGTTATATGGTGTCATTAGACAAAGTCAGTGTTTTGGTGGTCCTTCTGAAAATATTCTATAACTCCATACATATTATTACATAATATATTACATATAATTTGTTTCTTGCTTCAGAAAGGCTCAACACTAGAAATATTGCAGTACATTTCTGCAACTCCACGTCATGTACCATTCAGCTCCAGTGTGCTACAGTCTGTTCATACACATCATAATCAGCAACACCACTTATAGTACGGCATCATTTTTTAATTCAGTGATGGATGAACTTTTGTAAGAAGTAAATATAAAGAGAGTTTCTGTCCAAGTGTGGTTTATTTAAGAAAACAGTGCTTATTACATGACTCAACTGCAGTATTTAGCCCTAATTTATCTTTTTACAACTCTAGTACAAGTCTATTCACAGGACCCACCTAACAGAAACATACATTTTCATGTGGGCCTTGATTAATTACAAAATCCTCGAGTGTCTCCAAAAATAAAAAATACAGATTGATGACTGAGAGATAAATAGATAAATACACAAAGAAATCGAATCAAATTCAATCAGCCAATAAATAAATAGAACAATAAATAACATTCAAAACATCTTTGGCCAAACTCGGGCCACCTCATCGTCCCCACAGAGTTGACATTGGTCTTGGTAAATGCCTCGGCCGGTCAGAGCACAGCACTGTGATGCTGACTGAATTAGCTCAGCCTATGGGGTCTCTAGGAAACAACACTGGATATGTGGCATGAAATAGCAAGTGAAAGAACAATTATATTGAGGCACTTTAAAGGATGTTTTAGGAAATGGCAACATTTCCGTGCGTATGCGTATTCCCCCGAGAGGAAACAAAACGTAAGAAAAGAAACAACATTCAATTGAAAGGAAAATAAATGGCTGCTTTGCTCGTCTGTTAACGTATGTTACCATATGTTCTCTCATTTCTTATTTTATTTTTTTTCAATTTTGGGACTGAGCGTGGTAAAGTACAACAAAAAGATAAAAAAAAAAAAAAAGTGCGCTAAAATTAGAAAATGAAAAGAGATGGCATGGGAGGAAAACAACGGTAAAACATTGTGTGTCGCCAAACCAAAAGAACATTGTTACATATTTGCTTTTTGAGTCTGTGAATAACATCAATGTGTGTTCTCCGTGGTGGTTGAGTCCGACTGAGTTTCCGAGTGTTCCCCAAATATCCCTGCCAGTGTCTTAAAGCGGGGCCCCCAGTCACTGAGGTAATCATAGTCCTCCTCCAGGTCTATTGCCAGGGACTCGATGGAGCTGAGAGACTCGGCCACCGAGCCGTCGCCCTCGTAGGCGTACGTGGCCAAGGAGTCGTAGGGCGGCGCCGAGTTGTCGGTGTCGTGCTCTTTCAGTCGCTGGTTGATGAAGTCTCGGATGTCCGCGCTGTCCTGAGAGACGGCCGGCCGGGGACCTCGCTTCATCTCAGGTTTGACGTCCCTGCGGTACAGGTTCTCTTTGACAACCTTGGGATTGCGAAGCGTCCCCATGTCAAAGGCGTGCGTGTCCTCTTCACCCCCTCCTTCGTCATCGTAGTGGATCACATTATCCCGGATGTCCTCTTTGGATGACATGAGCGTTTCCTTTTTCTTCTGCCGCCTCAAGCCCACGTAGAGAACCACGATCACTAGAGGGAACGAATCAAGACGCGTACATGTTAAACTGCTGGCTGCAGGTCCAAACTAGTCTGATTTGAACACCTGGTGAGGTAAGAAGAGACTCTTTGAAGCTGGAATTTAATGATTTGCAGCTTTAAAACGTGTCAAGTATTTAAATGAAAGCTGGTCTTAAGTTGGTTAAATATTGATGACAAGATGATTTGATTGATGACAAAAGTACCTGCAAAACTAATTCAAGTCCCATCACTGCTTATTAGCTGATCAGCTCATTGTTTTGCATTGCAAACACACTAAGCTGAGATGGTGAACAGTAGCTGCTAGCAGTGAGTGCTAGTGTAGTCATTATGAGCATGTTAGCGTGCTGACAATAGCAATTAACTCCCGGCTCCACCGTGTGCAGCCTCACAGAGCTGCTAGCATGAGTGTCGACTCTTAATTCGTTCCGACATCTGGGTCAAATGTCGCCCATTATTCCAATTACATAGTTAGCTCTCGCTTTAAAAGTGTTGAAATAACCAACCTACATGAAAAACAATGTTTTTCACCCCTATTTAGCCTTTTTTTTTTAAATTTTTATTTTTTTTAATCTCCATGTCTGCAGATGCTGTGACCTGAGAGTTAATGGCTCTGGTGGGTCAAATAGTCAGGTGGATTATAATAGATAGCATAAGAACTGTTAACATTGCTGGAGCAAAAATCGCACTGCTGACAGGATTACCAAAAGCAGCACTTAATTGTTTTATCACACAAACCCATCAGAGGTTACTCGAGGTGATTTTTCAACACACGGCATGACAGTAAATTTCCTTCCTCCCCTCCGTCCCGTCAGAGCAATCTGTCTCCGTGTGTCTATCTCCCCCTGTGTGTCCCTCTCTCTCCGTCTACTGGATGAAAAATGCAATAAAATGTTTTTTTTTCTTTTTCCTCTGGGGTTTTTTAATATACAGTTGCATCTAGGAGGAAGAGCAATGGCCGGGATAAAACTTAAATCATTCAAATGAAAGAGTCCAATAAATACATTCAGAATGAGAAAAAAAACAAAAAGTTTAAGTAGGTCTCTTCCTTTTCAAGCACTCTGTATCTCAGTTCCTGTCTGCCTCCCTTCACTCCCATGTGATTATATCTGCCTTCGTGCAGTGTGCCAGCTCCCCCCAGTGGCACCTTTGAAGACTTTCGAACAGCAAAGCTGTCACCGTGAGGTGAACGCGGCTCCGTTTATTAGGTGCAACAGCAACGCAGATGAAAGGCTCGTTGTCATTTTGCTTAATTTATCCCATCGTTTCCCCCTCACAGGACGAACTCAGCCGTCCTGACAAATCCTGCTCAGAGACTAAGTGGCTCTGTGGAAATGTTCTCGGTGTGAGTTCTGATTTTCTCTGCCGCTTCCCTTCTCGGGGACAGCATGGCGGTTTGGCTTCAGCCCTCAGCCTTGGGGGTGAAGTCGAGTGGGAGCTTTGAAGACATTCTTCTCAGATGCAGTGAACACAGCGACTGTTTGCTTTTATGTTTAATCATATATAAAACAATGAAACCAGAGCTGATATTTCACACGAATACATTCGAGAGGTCGTAAAAAAAAAGAAGGATTAATGACGAGGCGTAGTTGGAGTTTAACAGTGGATTCTTTGTTGGACGATAAATTAGAAGGAGAGAGAGGAAAGTAAATAGAGCTAAATTCAAAGGTCATGGCTCCCCTTGACTTCCAGTGTAAAACGAGAACTTCTTTAACAACCGACCGTCCCGCATTCATAATTCAGAAAACGAGGCCATAAACCCACATTGACTTCCTCCCTGCTATGCAGATGAGCTGGGACATTAACAGCAGAGAATTAAGGAGGAGTTTTACAATCATGACCTTGTGGGAAATGTAAAAAGCTGTAGCTTGGGAAGCAGCCACGGGGCAGCGAGATTGGATATCGTTTTATAGAGCCAAGCGTCCCTCCCTCCGATCTTTTAACATCTCATTGAATGACAAAATTCATATGGGTTCTATAATTAACTGCGGACCCTCCTGGAGAGACGCCAGCCCGACTCCCGTGGTCAGCTCAGCAAGTTTGGAAACAGGTATATATATAAAAAAATGGGGTGAAAAGAATTGTACTCCAGCAAAATAGGAAATCCATCTGCTGGCTCAGATTTACATCAATACAATTAGGTCATGTGTTCAGTCTCTTACTATAAGCTTTAACTATGCAGGAGTGAACATTTTTAAAACCGTCCTTAACATCTAAATCATTACAAGAGACGTTATGGATTTTCCATTCAGGTTAAATTAAGGTTGGGATTCGGCCAGCAGCAAATCTCACATTTTAAATTTGTCTTGAACTGTAGAGAGAGGCTAAATCACCGACAGGTTTGAACAGAAATGTCAGTAGTTTGACATTTCATGAAACAGCAGCCACTGTCTTTTAGACCAACATTTTTTTTTAAAGAAAATCGTTATCACCCTCCTTAAGTCTTGTTGTCGTGATAAGATTGCTAGGCAACCAGTTAGAAAAACATCCAGCACATAAACACCCCCAAAAACTGGATGGTGTCTGGGTTTTTTTGTGGTTTTTTTTTTTTTACATATAAAACAAATGAGACGTTTTTTTTTTTTCTTTCTTTTTTTTAACCTTTTGGATGGAGCCATGCTCGCAGGCATCCAGTGTTTGAGCCAAGATAACCGACTCCTTGCTACAGCTTCATGTTTAACGGACAGATATGAGCATGCTGTCTGTGCTCTCCTCTATCTCTGCTATCAATCAAATATTTCCCAGAATGTCAACTATTGCTTTAAAAAAAAAAAAAAAAAAGGAGCACAAATCTTATTGAGGTCACAAAAGGTCATTTGTAGAGAGTAAGATGTGTTTACAACAGTCGGAAATACAAATATCGTTCTGACCCGTTGGAGCTGAGGCCGAAGTCAGAATTGAGCCAGTAAGGCGATCTGATTTATGATCATCAGTAATACTGAAAGCTAAAATGAGAAATGTCCCGCAAACCAAGGAAGACAAAAAGATCTCACCTAGCAGGATGATGATACACAGAAGGATGGCGATCAGAGCTCCCGTGCTGAGACCCACGGGGAGAAAGATGGCCTCGGCGCTGCAGGTCAGCAGTGAACCGTCCGACTCGCAGCCGCACACCCGGATGGTCAGGGTGCCCGTGCTGCTTTTGGGCGGGTAGCCGTTATCTTCAATCACCACGGGGAGGAAGTAGATCTCCTGTAAACGCCGTCTGAAGCCACTCCGCTTCGTCACGATTCCAGCTGTGTTGTCTAGGAAAAAAACAAAAAATAGGAGAGTTTTTAAAAAAAGACATTCCCCGATTCTTTGAAAACAGTCTCGGATTAAAAGAGTCTTGACATTTGTGGATGGAAAGGCCCCGAGGTAGCGCAGCAACTACTTCTTCCTTGATCTGTACAGGTTACGAAGGCCTTCAGACTAAAGTCAAAGAACGTATTCCTCCCAATAAAACCTCACATCCATCAGACAATTCTCTGATCTACGTTACAAGTCTGGAGGTCCAAGAAGGAGAAAGATGAAACTTTTTCAATGTCTGATAACTCTTTATGTTTGATATCAAATCCTCTCTAAATGTGCCTCTGAGTGAGATGAGAAACGTATGAAAGACCCTTCTCATCAAAGCTTCTCACCATTTTACACCACTTACTCTAAAAAAAAAAAAAAAAGCCCAACCACACCCGGTACAATGTTCCCCCGAAAACCCCCGCGGAGAGAACGGTCGGCCTCTTGTTGTTGTTTATCTCTTTGTGCAGGTAAGCGTCGCTCCGGAGAAACAGCAGATTAGCAGCGATGGATAATAGATAAGGAATAAAAAATAAAAAAAAACATGCAAAGGGAACAACTCGGGGAGACAGCCGGAGGTGTCCAGACAGCGAGTCCAATGGAGGCCGACAACGTATACGAGTGAGAGGCAACGTGTCGGGTTGAAACCCGTCCGCTGCAGCTCCGCTGTCTGACCCCTGTCACGCCGGGTTTGCTGCTGTGACGAGGCCTCGCACTTCCTCTTGACAGGAGGTCAGGCGTTTTAGCACACCTTGCATGTTGTGCACAGCGGCGTGTTTTTTTTTTTTTGTTTTTTTGTTTGTGCTCTCTCTCCGCCCGCCCCCTCGCCGAACCTGTCCGCGGTGCCCGTGGTGTTTGTATTTTCTGTCCCTGCGTATCAAATCTCCCCTGCGTATCTGGAGAATGTGGCTCCACGGCTTCTGGCAGCCGGGAAACGGCAAAGACAGTGTGTGTCCAAAAAGGTAAAAAAAAGTGGATCAGAGGTTCGGACTAGGAGCTTGTCAAGGAGGGCGAATGCATTCGTTTCCCCGGCCTCATCCTGCCATGTCCCACTTTTCACTACCTCGTCTTTCTGGTTAGACTTCAAAGGGCCTCGGCCAGCGCGCTGCAGAGTGTCACATGTGGCCTCATCGTAAGACGACGTCCAGCTGCATGTGTTTCAGTTATTTTTAGCGTTGGTTCAAGAGCCTTCTTATGCGCTCGGAGCAGCAACACTTTCGACCAACGATTGATCTCGAGTCTTTTGTTTTCTTCTTTTTCGAAGGAAGAAAGTGGACAGTAATTGTTTTTATGTGATAATTCTGGATCCATTTTCTGGAATATATTATTCTTACACATCGCTATTCTTGTCATTTAAGATTTGATCGAGATTTGATTTATTTTCATTTGTAAAAAATATGTATTATCTCTGGATATACTGTTGGTTCACACTTAATTGCCAAGTACGTCAAACGTTATAGGAATATAGAAATACTTACTTCCGAAGTCCCGAATGGTGAAATTCTTGTTCTTTATATCTTCTTTTGATGATCTGAAGGAGAACTGTTGACCAGCAGTTGGGAGGTCCTGATCTTTTGCACTGAAGGTTTGAATTACCTGGTTGAAAAAAAAAAAGTTTGATTATAAAAATATATATATCCAATTCTTATTTCACTAAATTTGGCATTTAACTTTTAGAAGCTTTACTTAGTGGTTTACATTTCCAATAATCCTGCCTGTTGGAGTACATTGATAGTCGACCGGTGACCTTTTCATCGACATACTCCCAGAAAACTGTGTGTGAATTTGTAGTTAGAAAGTGAAAATGATTGAAGTTTGAACTATTGCCGACCTGCCACCGCTGAAACAAAACCGCTAATTGGTCCCTTCACTCGTTTTGGTTACAGCCGCTGAGCACTTTGTTGAAAACTTGTTGAAATGTCCAAATCACACTTAACACACACAGTGTGATGGATTAACTTTCACTCAAATCTGCTGGAGCCAGTTCAGTGGTCACGAACGGAGCAGCTGTTTTTATAATGCACGTATATTACAGTACAGCTGCTGTAAGGACAGAACAAGCCGGATCACTTTTACACTTCAGCAAACTGGATCAGTTGCGTGAGAAGTTGTGTAATAGAGTTTACGACAACGACACGTGTGCAACCGACGACTATCTTCTTTGACACAGACTGCTGATTCAGCCCTCTCTGAATGGCTTCCTGCTTTCTTCTGTTTCCCAGATTGTCTCAGAGCTTTTTCTGGAACCGGCTGTCCTGCCGACCCAGCTGTGCAACCAGTCTGTTCTCCCTCACTCGCCGGGCTTGACCTGCCGGAGACGCGATGCCTCGGTCCTGGACTCCCCCCTCCTCCTCCTCCTCCTCCTCCCCCATCTACATGCAGGTGCCACTAATCAGCCCTCCTGGCCTCCTACATCACCCTGACGATCCCTCTCTCTCTCTCTCTCTCTGTCCTTCCCCTCTCGGTATTTACATGAAGGTCCCACCCGGGGAGCGAACCCGACACTAGGTGTGATGAGTGTTCTGTTGTGTTCCCCGCAGCAGATGCACAGTTCACACTATTAATTTGCTGCAATCAAATTAGCTTTGTGATGAATCAATCCAGCTAACACGAACAGTTCTTTTCATTAGTGTTTAATCCGTCAATTTTATAGTATGAAAATCAGTTACGTGGCTAATGTCCATGAAACATTACCACAAAAATGATGTATTAATGGGTTGTCCTGGTGGGAGATCTGAGGTAACATCCCATAGAACTGCAGTGTCCCCGTGGAAACGGACTTTAGTTACATGTCATACACCTCTCTTTCATTTCCTGTTAATGTCTGTGTGCAACAAAAGACTGCCAGCTAAATATCCAATAAAAAAAGGCAAAATATACCAATATTAGGCCCTTGGACAAACGCAATAACCACACAAATGTATTTAGTTTACAATTAGAAGAAAAATGAGGTTCCTTTATATTTTAGAAGCTCACAACAGAATGTTTTAGGCAATTTTATATAAGAAAATAAGAAAATGTAATGATTTAAAATAGTCGAAAACTGCTGTAATGTTGATGCAAATCATTTTAAATCAATGGAAACTCTGATAAATATGTTAAAACCAAAGTCAAATTGACAACCTTTTCCACAACTGATAATCGAAATTAAAAAAAATAAACTGCAGAAAATTCAGCTGCAGAACAACCTGATTCTAATGTTTTTCCAGCCCGTTAAGTGGCTGTTATCAGTTGTCATCAAATTTCAACAGTTTTGCTTTAGCCTGGGGAAAACTGCCCCTGATGTAATTATGGATGGAGCAAAGGAGCAAGACTGGTCGTATAAAGAGAGATGAAGTCTGTGTGAGGAAAGGTTAGGACGGTTGCATGATTCAACCGCAGGACTTTCACCGAGGGAACCGCTGCCTGCTGAGATTTTTGTCAAATTTCTAGGATTTCTTTGTGTTTTCCAAATGTAGTTTGTCTCATATGACCTGTAAACACTTTTTTCAAAGCAAGAGTAAATATTGATTTCGTAGAAAAGTATTTGGTGTACGCTTTTTAAAACTAGAAGATGTATTGTATATTTTTTTACAATACCAACATTAATTGGATTCTGTCATGTACAAATCCCCTTTTTTTATTGCTCTCAAAAGCGCTTCCCACCTCCTTGATCACAAGAGGTGCTGCTGCTCCAGTAACTGCTTATTATTGACTGCCATTGTGTACGTTAAATGGCTTCAAGTGTATTCTGCTTTTTTGTACTCAGCCGCATTGTGAGTTAAGCGAGAGATAAGAGGCGCAGGCTAAATGCTGTAAATGTTAATGTAATTATTCCGGCATAACAAACAGATTCACTCGGTTAGCATTTCAATGCCACGTTATGAAAAGCAAAGCAAAATTACTTTAAACGGTGGAAACACATTATATAGTGCAGGCCCCCCAAAATACACCCACTACGTTAGACCTCCACAGCAGGAGAGGACTTCCGTTGTGTTTTCTTTTATTGAGGCTCTTTCTCATTTCACACTTGACCAGTTGAGTCTGAGTACAGTAAATTATGAAATAGGGAAACATCCTACTGTATAACTCCACCACGAACTCTGATCTTCTTTACTTGTAAATTACAGTTTAATGTCGTAGGACACTCTCCTCCTTGCTGTTCCCACACATTTACATGGAAGATAATTCCTTGGTTTCTTCCTGGTTACAGTTTATTTTCAATCAAGGGTTGCTTCCCAGCATGAGACACCCCCAAAACAAGCACTTTTATATGTTATTGTTTTTCAGCTGTGAGTGCAGACAATCATCAAGGGAAAATGTGTGATGGATTTTTAAAAGAGAGAATCTGCAATTCTTTATCTTCCCCCGCAACACCTGGTGGAGTCAGGCTGTGGAAACACTGAGGGAAAGTGTATATTCTGGAGAGGAAGAGGAAGGGGGAAAGACGGCGTCAAAAGCAGGAAATTAGGTGATAAGAAAAAGGAGGAGTTATGGTAGCGAGAAAAAAAGATAATGATGCATTCGCTGCAGTCATTTTTATACTTTATAGTATATGTATTTTTCTGTATTTCCGTAAAGTTTTGCCTCCAGTAAAACTTTGTTTGGAAAGAGTACAGACCAGCGATGTAAGTGAATATAATGATCTGTTGATACCTTATTTACTATAACCACAACATTTAAAATCCCAAGAAAACATTTCTGAAATAGTGCTTTGAATGATAGATTGTGCCTGATATGGATTTTCTACTAAAGAAAGTTTAATTATCCAGGTCAACATTCTCAAAACAGAATCTACTCATTTTCCCTCCTTCATCAATAATAAATATTGTTCCTTTCCAAAGTTTAACTTCTGAACACAAGGCGTCTAAAAAAAGCCACGAGGTTTGTGCATCGGTGGCTCCGTGTGTTCTCGTAAAGCACCGAACTGTTAGTTGCACATCGGACCTCAACTGGTTTCCAGTTGTGATGTAACAAAAACATGCTCGCAAGTCTATGAGCACAAATAATCTTCCTCAACGAGCAAATAAATGCAAAAAAACAACAACATCCTTCTCTTGTCAAACTTGTAGATCAGTCTGCAGAGTGAAGGTCAAACATCCATGTGAAGTCACCATTAAGATCTATTCTGAAAGAAAACATGTATTTATCTTTTATTACTTGTTTGGATTCCTGTGGATTCAGTTTAATCAGATTAGATTCATAGTGCTTTATAAATCAAATACTAAAATCTAGATTAGTACATGGTAATGCATGGCGCTGGGAGGCATCGGCAGAATGCTGAAGTCAAATGTTTGCATACATTCGGTGTTTACTGTATGTAGAACTCATTTGCAAAAAGCAGCTACTTGAAAGCAAACGTTTTCAGGCCCTTCAGACAAAGTGTCATTTTTTGCACGTGTCTTTGCTCCATCTCGACAGCAACGGCACACGGCAGACTCCCATCCAAGGAAGACAGAGATGCCTTCAAACGGAGGGCACAGCCAGTGTTTTGATTGCAACAGGCCTGAGGAGCAGCAAAACAGCCTCAACGTGATGAGGCGTCTGCTGTGATTTGATAGACTGCCAAAGAAGCTGTTCCCTCACAACGCTAACTGCATATAGATGCTGGTTAATGGGCTAATTTACAGGCACAGGTGGTTTACAATGCGCACGGGCAAATTCTCCGCCGCATCTGAAATGTACTCTCGGCCCGCTGATATGCAAAGCACTGCCTCCGCTTTATGATTGCTTCTGCTGCCGAATCGAACTCGATGACACAATCAGTTTAAGGTTTTCGATTCGTAGTCCGTGCTGAAATCCCTTTCAAATAAAAAAAGGTTTTGTTCAAGTGACCTTGAAGAAATCACTAGAGAGCAATCTACGGTAAGATGTCAATGTGAGAGTTAAACGTGTACTTATGGCGCCCCAAAAAAGCAGAAAATACATCCTCACTTTGTCTCCGCTTACTACAAGTTCAGTAATTATTTATTATTATAAATCAACACCTTTTTAAATAGAATTCTTGCACCTTCAGGTAGTTTTCAGCAGCCACTTTGAAGCCGGTGTGCTCTGTGGGAACATCCACCAGCTCAAACAATCAACACATCCAGCTGTGCTTTTAATTCAGAGAGGAGAGGAGCTGTGAACATACCTGTCCCAGTTTGGCATTTTCACACACAAAGGTCTCGTACGGACTGGCGAGTTCGGGGGGGAACTCGTTGATGTCCAGCACGTGGACGGTGACGGCCACCCGGCTGGTCAGAACTGGACTGTCTGGAGAGAGAGAGAGAGAGAGAGAGAGAGAGAGAGAGGGACACAACATGATGGAATAAATGTAGAAAAAAAAAAGATAACAAGGGCAGTTTTATTTCACAGCACTGACACCATGTGGATGTCTGAAGCACTACCGTCGTATGGCAAAGGCAGAGCTTTGAGGTTTATCACTGTTGCGGTAGGATGGCTGAGTGCTGATGTCCAGTCCCAGTCGTCCTTGAACAGCTGCTCACCTGCTTTTGAGATCTGTGTAAGATGCCGGGAAGCCGCCGGTGCGTCTGCAGTGTGGCCGTGCATTAATTGCATCCGGGATGCTGCTGTTTTATGACGCTTTTTTTTTTTTTTTTTTTTTTTTTTTTTTGATTGATGATGTAAAGGAGAATTGAATAAATACACACCGTGAATTCATCCCATGTGCTGCCCATGAATAAAACATGGATCCGTGGGGGGGGGGGATTTTTTTTCTTGTGCTTTGGGTTTGAGCCATAAGATGCAGCGGCCCGTTTTAATTACAGTTTGAAAGCTCCCTTGAGTGGAATAAACGTGAATCCAGGGTTGTTTGTTACAATGTTTCCTCACAGCAGGGGCACAAAGGGGAAATGTTCTTTGTGTGTGTGTGTGTGTGTGTGTGTGTGTGTGTGTGTGTGTGTGTGTGTGTGTGTGTGTGTGTGTGTGTGTGTGTGTGTGTGTGTGTGTGTGTGTGTCCGTGTGTCCAATTCCCGGCAAAGTAAACTTTGTGGATTTGGTGTGGGAATAGGCTTTGCTCTGCAGTGGGAGGCTTTAGTGTGCGCCTGTTTGTGCGAGTGCCAGTGCAAAGGTACGTATAGGTGCGTGTGTTTTTGTGTGTAGGTGGCGGTTGAGAAGAATGCAGTGAGGTGTGGGTGGGTGGGGGGGGGGGGGAGAGAGGGGGCTGTAGAGTCATCTCAAGGGGATTGGAGAAGCAGCCACGGCTCAGTTAGTAACCCGTCTCTGACCTTGATGGAAAAAGCAATCTTCCCACCGAGGTAAAAATGACACTGAGCACGGGATTTGATGCTTTGCACCGGCTAAACTACTAACATTGATGCTCATCCAGCAAAAAATACTAATCTTTTGTGTCATCCAGGTCCATGATGAGCAAGTCTGAACTTCCAGCATCTCAGAGATTCAATAAAAAAAAGTATAATATAGGTCTTTAAAAGCCCAGTTTACAATTTTCTTCTCATCTCATTTCAATAGCTCATCTCCATAACTGTTGTTGTTATGAGTGATATATCGCCCGGCCCACTAGATGGAGCAGTCGTATAGTGCTTATTTTCAAATCTGACACGCATCACCACTTCAGCCCAATAACGCATGCTCTATTTATTTATTTCCTGAATCAGAATCCTTCCCTGCCGTAGAACGCTTGAATGGTTCCCCATAAAGTCCCCAGCCTCATACTGCCTCTTTTTTTTTTTTACTGCACATTACTGTGTTTCTAATTAAGCTCATTTTAATAAAAAACAAAAAAACAACCACCTCATCTTTGCAAGCAATCAACCACAAATCTATAAAAATGTGAAATGGGAAGCTTCCTCGAGGATATGAGTTCGTTAAAAAGTGCAACTGTAGGCAGAAGAAGTAAGCAAAAACAAAACTCCCCGAGAAGTGTGAAACTTCATTCATAGGCTGATAGTAAGTGTGCCTCCCTAATTGCCTCCCTGCCTGTTATTATTGCAGTTAACAGATCTTGCCTTCTCTTTGACTCCTCAAAAAATTGCAGCTGGGTCTAAGTGCCAAAAAAGCCGAGCGTGAATGTATCCCCGGCTCTTTTTCAGATCGCCTCCTGCTCCACGCTGCGTCTCAGGAGAGCAGCACACACCGCTCTGGTTTTGCTGCATGACTGCAGCGTCTGGAGACGACCGGACAGACGTGGGAAAAGTCTCTTAACTCTCCGGTCGGGATGTCCATCATTGCAGGATAAGAGCGGCTCTAGTCAAGGAAAATGTCGTCCGTGAGTGTGGGCGGATAAATACTAAAAGGCATTAGCAGTAAGGACGCGAGGTAGATGCAGAGACAGGTTAAATACAGACTACGCTGTGATTTACTGTTTAGTGAAAGCTGCTGTGCCAAATGAGGCCTCTCCAGACTGTAGATACAGTGAGTCAGCGTGCAATGACCTCTCCTCAACGGACGCATGATTTCTTTTTCGAGCACATGGCGGTATCTTCGCTTTCAGTATTTATTGCTGTTCTTCATGGTTTAAAACCCGAGTAACGGTCAGACAGCGACCCCAACAAATGACAATAGAATACAGCACCGACGAGCCATAACAAGCTCTCCAAATACCCAGAACACAAAGTTCTGCCAAATCGCCCTCAAGGTCAAAAACAGATTTGAACTCACGCTGGGACACACAAACTCGAGCGAGCCGGCTTTATCTCAATCCTGACTGCACCAGTCCAAATATTATTTTTAAACACTGGCACTGGAAGTATTGTTTTTTTCTTTTTTTTCTTTTCTATCAGTGAGTTAAAACTCTGCTTGTCTGAGGAGGGGAACCGGAGAGGGCGAGATCAGAGCCTGACTCGGCAGGAGGTGATAAGAAAAGAGTAAAACACGTGGGGGAGGCCAAAGTACTCAAAAATGCTCCCTGATGCCGACTTCAACATGCAACGGCCTTGTAAAACTGCCCTCCTCCTCCTCCTCCTTCTCCTTCTCCTTCTCCTCCTCCCCCTCCTCCTCCTCCTCCTCTTACTCCCTCCACGTTTATATCCTTTGAGTCTACCTCATCCTCCAATTTCTTGGCACTTATGCACAAAAGCCACACAAAGAAACGCGCGCACACGCACACACACATTGAAAACAGAATTAGCATGTCACTGCCATGACCTTGAGGGGAAGTGAGTAATATCAGTTTCCAAGGCGACAATGACTCAAGTTTTAACAGCCCATATTTCACAGTCTGTCCTAATGAATATACGGCGTGTGTAATTTTGATTGAGCACCAGCCTGCCTCCGGGATAATGACTTTGACGGTTCTCAGCAGATTTGATGACTTGATGACGATGGATTTGCTTATTTATCCGGAAATTTGCTCCACTTCCTTCATAAAAACATAATTAGCTTGATGACACGTCTTAAAGCCGCACCGCTTCCATCTCGCTCGCTCTCTCGGCTCACGGCATGCTGGGATGCCACTTGCATCTGCTCGCTGTAAAAACTCGGGGAAAGAGGGTTCACAGTTTTTACTGCGGTGTAAGTAAAAGTTGACTCTGGCAAGAAAAGCTCCTTTCCAATGCCAATGTCATGAAATGTGATAAAAAAAAAAAGAAAGAAGAGAAAGAAGGCAGTTAAAAATGAAAACAGAGTTGAAGCAAGTGTGGTGGAGGAGACAATGTCCTGGAGATACATCCTGCCGGGGGGGCCATCATGGTTTATAGTCACATATAAACCTTTCCAGCAAAAATGGGATTGAGTATTGACTCGAGTAAAAGTGTGTTAAATCCTTCACACAGATTATGGCGAGGGTGGGCGGGTGGTGGTGTGTGTGTGTGTGTGGGGGGGGGGCATTAATCACCATTGATCTGGTCGTCATACTCACTAAGTTTGGTCGCCACGACGGAGATGTTGTGCTGGGCGATGTTCTCTCGGTCCAGGAGCTCGTTGGTGGAGATCGTGCCCTCCACCGGGTCGATGTCGAAGTAGCTGTCCATGTCGCTCTTCCAGTCGATGGAATACCTGCGAGGAAAATGTTTGTTTAATGTCCGCCTCCATTTTGCGCCATAAACCCCCAGAATTAAACCACCGTGATTCCTGCCTCTGGGCTCATGTATACAAGCTAGGTGTAATGTAATGGTGGCGTCGCCTTCATTACTCATTCTTGAATGGTCATTTCCAGAAAAATGTGCTGAGGATCGCACGTACATTCCAATCTAATAATGGGGCAAGTGGAACTTCGGCCTTGCTGAGCAAATGCTTTGCAAGAGGTGTGTGTGTGTGTGTGTGTGTGTGTGTGTGTGTGTGTGTGTGTGTGTGTGTGTGTGTGTGTGTGTGTGTGTGTGTGTGTGTGTGTGTGTGTGTGTGTGTGTCGGGGGGGGGGGTAATTTTTGTCGCCGTCAAAACCGAATCAATCTCTCGCGGCTCACGAACAAAAGAAAGGGGATAAAGTGTCGTTCTTTTTGGTGTCGGAGAAACAGATGGTATGATGTCCTCGCTTGTGAAATGCATCTTTGGTCTCATACCCAGTTGCTCTGAATACAAACTATGTAATACAAAAGAGATCTGAAAGCAAAGCACATGCCAGTGACAGCGCCATTCATCACCCCATGCTATTTGATCTTAAAAGGCGATTTTTCATTAATAATTTTGGGATTGTCGGGGAGTTTGGTATGAAATAGTTGTTGTTGTTTTTTTTTATTCCCCTTCACAAATAGGTTAGAGGTTGGGAATTTAGGGCCTTGCTCGTGGGCACTTTAACAGAGCTCGTGCTTAATTTCTCAAGGGGGTTTGAGCCTGGACTTTCCACCTAACGGACAGCCTCTTTTTGACACCATTCTGGCCTCTTTTTTTTTTTTTTTTCTTTCTCACGGTGAGTTATTTGATCTTAAAAGACTATTTCTCATGAATATTTATCGTGCTTGTACAACAGAGCCTCAAACTGGACTTGACTCAGTCATTATGAGAAACAGGCCGCGTATCGACAGCCTCGAGTCTTTCTCTGTAATGATAACTCGAACAAAACCACTTCAGTCGAAATTTTTATGAGCTTTGGTTCCATCAAATTTTCTGTTTCAGTTTTGATTTGTGCACGTCCTCTCTTTAACTGTGTGTGTTGCGCGCAGCCTTGAAGTGAACATGATCGTGTCAAAATAGTTTAGTTGTGAGCCTCTTTGATAAATATTACAGCCAAACTCCCCATCAAGAGTTCAAAAGATCAATGCTTTGCAGTTTTCCCTCAGGGCAAAACGTTTTTTTTTTTTTTTTTTTTTTTTTTTTTGGGGGGTGTTTCGGGTGGTGGTGGTGGTTGGGGAGTATTATTGGATTCAAACTGCTACTGAAGCATACATTTCCCTGTGAGTGTGGCCCAGGGGTCAAAGAGACCAAATCATTACACGAATATTTAACAGTGTCGAAATTCAGTTCAACTCGACAACAAACCCCCTTATCAGCTCACTCTCAGTCTCTCAAACTGAATGGCTAAGATGAAGAAAAAAAACTACATTTTGCATTCATGTGAGACAGAAAACATTCAAAAATAAAACAGTTTTACTTGTAATTGGTCCAATCTCCAAATTAAATAGAAAAAAGCTCATCAACAGCTGTGAGAAATAAATCTCAGATCTAAAGAGTCTACTTAAGCTCAACTCCAAACTGACAGCTGTAGATATGAAAATTAATTACAGCGTTATCTCCTGCTTTGAACTGTGGGGATGTTAATTCACTCCAGTGAACATTACACACAATGCGCAAGGTAATTTAAGAAGGAAAAAAACAACAACAAGGGAGGTAATGTTTCGGTTTATTTTCCACAGGTTTTGATTTTTATGGTTTATGGTCTTTGTGCAGCAGCGTTTTTTAATGTCCACGACCAACGTGGCTCCTCAAAGTCCTGTGATTTGTGACATTACCATTTTAGACGGAGGGCAAGAGTTCAGTCTGTACAACCCATTCAATCTTTGTGAAGCTCTGTAGAATAGGCGAACAATGCAGTATTCATGAAGACCTTTTGTTTCCCCAGCTGGAGATAACTCCACACTATACCGCTAAATAGCAGAATCAGTAGAGTCTATAGTCTAAAAGCATTATTCCCTATGCATGATGGGTCATTGGCTCTATTGTTTTCAAGTGAAGAATGCAAGGCAGCTCTCTGAAGACGCACAAATGAACAATGTCAGCCGTGGTATTGATGAATATTTAAAGTGCTGGAGACAAAGTGGGGATCCACAAAATAGAGGGCATTAGCTTTTTGTTGAACAAACCTTGGCTTCTGCTCTTCCTCTGTTTTCTCTGGGATGAAATATTCATAAAAAAAAACAACTACCGTTCATTGCAACAGGTCATTTTTTTGCTTATATTTTTTGCGTAACACCGCGGCGATTCATCTTCGAAGAACCGTGGCTATAAAACAAAATGTGTCTGAGTAAAAGTAATTAATAGATTTTCGAAAAACTAAAAGGTCTCATACATTTTTAAGAATGCACTTCTTTGGTCTTTGCAGAGGACAATCTATTGTTATCCAGCACGGAAGTTTCATGGTTGAAAACAGAGCAGTGTGTGTGTGTGTGTGTGTGTGTGTGTGTGTGTGTGTGTGTGTGTGTGTGTGTGTGTGTGTGTGTGTGTGTGTGTGTGTGTGTGTGTGTGTGTGTGTGTGTGTGTGTGTGTGCAGTGATCGAGAGAGAAAATGAATGACTTGCCTTGAGTATAAATCGGTACTTGAGCATGCCACGTCTATAAAACTGCGTAGTGATGCTTAAATGTTCCACCTGATAATTACCAAGGAGAGAGGAGAGGCGGTGTGTTTAGGACTCTTTAAGTTTTGGGACATTGTCATAGATCAGGATACATTTTTGAGTTCTACAAAAGGAGATCAAAACCTAAGGAATTGATTTTAATGTTTAATTTAAAACAGCAGGATTAATTTCAGTCCTTTTGATTTCATGATTAAACTAATGTACTTCAATACTGCATTGTATAAGCCATGTTCTCTTTAGATTTGTTTCCAAAGTAAAATTCAGAGCCATTTACTATCCTACTAATTCCGGATGTGGGTTAAAAATAGACGCACAGCTTCCTCAGTGTAACGTGGACCGCTGAATAAGTGCCATGAAAGAACTAATTCATCCACTTGGCTGTCCTTTGAGTCGCAGTGTATCACTCCGCCATTAAGTAATGTCGGTCATCTAAATACACATGCATATATGCATAATATGAATAATGCTATCTGAACGATAAATCTCATCTTTGTATACCTCTGAAAGAGCAAACTCAGTTGCGTGGTAACCACCATGGACGTATTGTAAAAGAATAATTATTTTGAAAACCGATCAAACAATAAGCTCCATAAATCCATAAATGTTTCTTAAATCTGTTTGAGCCTCAGCGGACGGTGAGCAAATCATTTAACCTCATACTTACTCTCATTGAAACAGGTGATCTAAAAATGTGCAGTCAGCACACTCGATGCAACAACTTCAAGACATCAGCTGAAATTTGTTTTTGTTTTTTTTATGCGACATGCCTGCCTCTGAGCAAAACCTGAATTATCCCACTCGTTTATTCCCATACAATATACAATAAATCTTGCATCTGTGCGTTAAAAGCTAGCTGCAGAACTTACTTTTTAAACTGTTATAGTCATTACCAAACTTAAATCAGAACATCTCTTCACTCTTAAAATTTAGACTGATATGCGAACTCTCATTTTATAAGTGCACCTATTGGGTTCAAAGATGCTCGATGAGGCCACTAATAAAGTGTCAATATTGTCTCCACGTTGCACAATATCAGCAGCAAGTGCTGACCTGACCAGCCAGCCAGTGATGCTAACAGGATATTACATGACAGTGTCAAATGTTCTACATGGATTCATTAGTCCTCAAAGTGATGAGTAAAAGTGACAAAACTCTCAAGATTAAAGCTATGATGACATTGATGAATGGGGACTGGAGACAGTGATGAATGTATTAGAGATCTAAAACCTTCAATCACCCGCTGCAGTATCACAGTACTTCTCCCTTTAGCTCTTTTATCCTCATGAGAATAACACGGGACATTCGGTTCAATAGAGCAGCTTCTCGAGATGGAGATGTAGATTCAGGTCAAGGCCGGCTTCATTCATCATATCTATGTGTTTATCACAGATTACAGTCATGCTAACAACAGGTAACAATGGCATGTTTAGGTGCCAAGAATTTCTAAACTGTGTGTAAGACTATGGTGCGGTTTTTGTCTTTATTTTTTTTATCCCGCTTCTGACATACAGTACATTTGAGCAGTTAAAGATTCCCTCCAGGCATGTTTTAAGATGTAATGTATCTAAACACATTACTTTGAATATTAATTTGTGTCTGGTTTTCCTCCAGAAAAAAACAAAACTTTAATATGGTAAAAATCCTTAAAATAACATCTACTTTAACTTGAAAGTTAAACTACTGGACTCAAGATGTAAAGTCCACCCTCAGTGTACCCTTAGAGAAAAAAAACAAACGTGAATTTCACATGTGCAAAAGCTCACGTGACCTCAAACATGTGATTGTGCACATGTGAAACTTGTTTTTTCATTGTGTAAATGAAGATTCCCATGTGAAAACTTTTCCACATATTTTCCCCTATTTATCATATGTTGCAGCGTGTGGTAAACCCGGGTCATACATGTGGAAAACATGGGAAACACGTTTTTTTTTCGGTCAAGGTGTGTACACTGAAGGCTTCAAGTTTCTGCCCCATGCATGTTTACATTGAATATTGGACCAAGACTGGCACCGCTGATGTCACAAATCGTGCTCACAGCTCCACCCTTTAAAATGATCAGTCAGAGAAACTTTTCCTCTTTCAAGCTCCTGATTGTAAAAAAACAAAAAACAAAAAAACCTGCCTGCTAGTTTTAAGCTCTGCAGAAACTTCATTCTGCACAGCGAAGCTCAAATAATAATAAACAAGATGACATTTTCTGAGCGGAGAGAGACTTTAAGAATGAAGGAGAAGAGAGGTTTAATAATGGATTATATTCGGTCTGTGTGCTAACGTTTTGGGGGGAAGTATAATTTATTAGAATGATCAATTTAAAAGGAAATATGCCACAGAACAGAAAGACTGAGAAGGGTGTGATATACATTTTAACCAGAATTGTAATACCGTGCACAATTTAACTCAATCTGTTATTAAGCATTTTGATGGCCTATTTAGTCCCTCTAAGATTGAGAGTTGTAACTGTTTGCTGGAGAAATCAAAAACCAAACTTAAAAATAAGATTTGAGCAAACGTTTGCTTTGTGGAAGTTTAATTTAAATATATTTGAATGTAAGATTTGCTTTTGATCAATTTTGCCATAAATGATAAGAAATGGAACAAAACCGATTAAAGGGCCACTTCTGATATATCATAACAGCATCGCATAACTCCATGTGCAGTTTACAAGTTTGAGACAGAACAGATCAACTTTACCTGACTGGGCTGCTGCTGGCGTCTAAATCCTGCGCAGTCACCGCTCCAATGATGGTGCCGGCAGGTGTGTCTTCATACACATCCATCACATAGGAGGGCTTATTGAACACCGGCGGCTCATCCACATCCAAAACGTTAATCTTCACTGTTGCCGTGTCTTTGAAGGCCCCAAAGCTGTGAAATCGTGGATCCAGATGAGCGTTGGAAGCATCTACCTTGAAGGTATATGCCTTCTTGGATTCATAGTCCAGGGGCTGCACGGAAAAAAAAAAAAAAAAAACGACAACAGCACAGTTGAAGATTACTTTCCAATCATAATTGTGTTCGTACTTCTGCTCCGATTTGCTTTCTCTGGCGTGTTCATCGTGCACGAGCGGAGAGATCCTGAGGAAAATGCTGCAGCTCGACACGAGCGTCAGTGTTGACAGCAGTTTGCCCTCTGCTCATGTTTCTTATTTTACAATTCTTAAGCACAAGTCCCTGCGACTGCTACCGCATGTCAACTCATATCCAACAGTATTTGGGTGATTTCCATTGTTTATGTTGTCACTCAAAACACACTGAAACAGCAGAGTTCTCAGCTTCCTGAAGAGCAGAACCAGAGGAGGCAAAACGCACTTGTAAATAAACACGTGTCGTTACGGACGATGATAGCGTGTGTTTTTTTTAAAAGATTTATGGAGAGCCTCGAAACGGCAGTCAGTCGTTGAAGACGCACAGCGAGTCCTGACCAGGTTAATGTTTCGCACCCTCCGAGGGAGACGAGTCAAGCTGCTCTTATTTGGTTCAGCAGAGAACTTCACCCTATTTACAAGAGTTCTCCGAACGCGCACCGTCGGGGGCTCGCGGCGTCGGTTTCTTCCTCCTTCAAGCCTCTGACATATCAGCTCAGGGTCAATTAGTCAAAAGCGAGGGGGGGGGGGGGGGGGCGGTTTGGGAATCAGCATCCTCGGCATGTCTGAGGCTGAGGTGTACACATCCGACAGCGATGACACCCGCGCTCGTGCTCCCGCCCGTCTCCTGCCCTCTCATGTGTGACCGACCGTACTCGGCGAGCTCGCGGTCGGTCACGCTCCGCCGGCCCGGAGTCACATGAGAGACATTCCTTTCTGTGTATTTCAAATTGACTAACATATAACCGCTGTTGCAGCCAGTGCTATCTCCCTGCCCCAGGACTTGGGCTTCTCCGGCATGTTTGTTTCAGAAGAGCGCCGAGCGAAAACAGCTGGTTAAAAGCCCCGCGAAACGCCGGGTGTAAGAAGAGAGGTGCGGAAAATGTTTTGGTTTTGGGTGCGAGATGGATATGACCAATCATCTGTCCGAATTAAACGCCCATGAATTGGCCATCGAATTAAAGTCCAGGGGCTTGAAGTGATCGGAGGCTGTGCAGTCATGATTTCACAGATGATAGCAGATGCTTCTCAAGCCCTCTGTCTCTCCTCCATCGCCATGGTTTTGCGGTCTTGCAGCTACAGCAGGTGTCCATAAAAAGAACAGAAAAACAAAAACAAAAAGAGAGAGAGAGAGAGAGCTACGTGAAGGCAAGCCAATCTGAAAGCAATCATTGACCATCAACCACCATGATTGGTTTGATTACAGTGTGCCAGATGCAACTGGGTAGGCACAGTTATACGATCCTTTAACAGGAAATACACCCTGTCCCTTTCAATCACTTTCAAGAGGTGACAACACTGAAGGGAAGACCGAGCTCCCTCTGAAGCAACAGTTGCGTCTGATACCTGCATGTATCATAGGTGTCATTCAAATGCTGATTACTACAATCAAACGAAGAGGTTTTCTGCCAAATTACACAGAATAAGTAGCCTTGAACGTCCAGCGGTCGTTATTTCGGTTTACCGAGCTTCCCGCTGGTTCCCGTGAATTCCAGTTTCAAAAAGGAGCTCGGTGTACCCCGTTTCTCAAAGAGCGAGTTTCATCGGCTGCAGTTGAATGCATCAACACTAAAATAAAAGCTCGCGTTCTGAAGCGTGAATAAAGCAACGTAAATAAAGTACAAATACACGGATACCTAAAAAATAGGCCCTCTCGCACTGTACATCATACCGGTGCCTGGACTGATGCCTGTAGACAGCCACGCATAGCTCAGCTCAAATAGGTGCACAGGTGGAGAGGGAGGAGGGAAGGCGATGCCAGGGAGGTGGACAGCAGGAGGTGTACACCAGGCCTCATTAGCCAGAGTCTCACTGGGGATGAGGAGAAGCTCCCGCTTTCCATCTCAACATGCTGCGTCACCACAATTAGGATACAGGCCCGAAATTTCACCCTCTATAACTGTCTAATTTTCATGTAATCCTCCGATAGCCGAAGACGTGTGATGGGGAAATGCTCTTTTCACGCACAGACTTTGCCGCAGTTTTGACACAAATCTTCCGGCGTCTCGGTGTTCCAGCTGACAAATGAGTTTGCGTAAAATAATGCCAGGAAAACAGTACGAGCATGAAAATTGCAATTGAGGAGCAGGTCCATTCAGAAATGTTCAGCTGGTTTGATGAGATATTTTGGAGCAATACCAAGATTTTCTTGTATTTATCCCTGTCGGTGTCCGTTTCAAACAGTCACCTTGTTAGAACTCAAATCTGCTGGCTAATTCTCAATTACAAAGCCAAAAAGCAGCTTTGTATTTGGTCAAATCTGAGCAGAGACTGGTTTGGTCGACGGTAAGCTCTGGAAATCATCGGCACACTTCCTGCTCCGTTACAGAACTTAAAGCTTCAGCAGGAGAGCTATTTGAATGTTTTTTTTGTTGTTTTTTTGCATCGCGTTCCCAATTTGAAATTTTAGAGATTTTTTTTTTTTTTATAATCGCTTAACTGATTTTTTTTTTTAACTGAAGTAAAATCCTTACAGAAAAAAAACATGTGTTTCCCATGTTTTCCACATGTTGTAATATATGATACCATTGGGAAAAGATGTTTTCACATGCAAATCTACATGGGCTAAGCATGTTCAACCATGAAAATGTTCCAAACCCACGTTTCTAATTTTTTTTTTGCACATGTGAAATTCATGTGTTTTTTTTTTCTTCTGTAAGAGTTCTCTGGCTCTGGAGTTACTGTTCTCAAGACGATCTCGCCGCTCCATTACATATTTGATGCGTACGGAGTTGGAGAGATAGTTTCTTTCACTCGGAGAACCAAGGTTACAATGTAACCTTGTGTTCTACGTTGTCTTGAGACCATCTCTCCATCTGCGTACCTATGAAATATGTAGCGGAGTGCAATTTCACTCGGAGAACCGAGGTTACAATGTAACCACATGTTCTCTGCTTTCATAGGGGAGAAATGACCGGTGTTAGTGATGGTTTAACACATTGCTACAAATCACTAACCGCTGCCACTGTGGTGCAAAATCAGCCGAACTGTCACAACATCTCGGTCTGTGAGAGTAATACTTAGCGAAGCAGATGCTTTTATTGCTCGATCATCCTGGAAAATCAGTCAAACTCGTTTTTTTTGTTGTTGTTGTTGTTGTTTTTTATGGCAGCGAGAGGGTGTGTTTAAACATCTTGAAAAGTGTCTGCATTAAATGATTTTGTATATTTTTTCCGACTCATTATAAAACAGTTCAGTTGATGAATGGATCCACTGTAGTCCACACTAGGGTAGTCTTTCATCTTTCATCAGGAGTGAAAGGTTCTGATCGCACAGCTCTCATTAAATTGGACTAACGAAAAGAAAGGACGTCACGAGAGCAAAGTTCGGTTCATTTCCTCGACAAATGGAGGACTGACACGGAACGATGCCCGGACAGATATACGATTAACTGTCAAGCAATTTCCACAGATTGATTTACATATTGCGGCTTGGGCGCAAAACAGTAATGTTAAGAGCTTCAGTGCCTTTTAAATGTGTCTGAGACGCGCGATGGTCCAAGTACGTCTGAAATATCTGTTGTTAAATTGGAATAAAATGGGACCAGGAAGGGGTAATGAGAAACTCAGAGTTAATGAGAAGACGTGCTAATGTGTCAACGCTCGACTTAGGGAGAATCAAATCAGATCTGCAGGCCATAGGGGAAATTTCCCAAGAAGGAAAAAAAAAAAAACGGCCATTCATTCTCAGGCTGCATGTATCATTTTAACTTTTTTTTTCCCTCCCCCCCTTTCTCAAGATGACCTACTTATGCACTCAGAACCAGCTCTGTATGGATAAGTATTACCCACATCCACAAATACATCATCCTTAAACAAGTTGCATGCACCTATGCATGTTCAATTACACATTCGAAGTGTCTCATTACAGCCTCAGTTGTTATGCACATTTTATGGGTTACCGCGGACACAACAAGGAAGTGTATCAACGAAGGAATTTGTAAGGAGGACAGACCGAGTTCCTCTCATGTCAGTGCTGCTGCTCTTCAACATCACAACAGAACACACTTGAAATTCTAGACATGGTGCTGCACCCTTTGATATGTAAATGTGCACCTTCATTGCACTGGCAGTGATACTGAATGAAGGAACTTTTTTTTTTTTTTTTTTTTTCCATCTTGCCAATTGAACCTGTTATGTTCCAAGGGAATTTGTTAATTTAGGACAAGGGACTAATCGCTGCATCACAGTCTCACAGGTACAGTATTAGATTTTACACTTAAAAAAAAGAAGAAAAAAAGTCCTTACATCGTCAGATTCACACGTGTGAACGCAGAACAATGGATGTGACGATCTTGTGCCGAGATATTTTTAAGGGCAAGTCCAAAAACTGAAAAATCTATTTCTCGCTCAGCTGTTATGTCGGTGTCTTGTCCCTCCCTCGGAGCTCTCTTCTCTCTCTGTACAGCGTAAAGTGTTAGTTGCAGCTGTTTTTTTTTTTTTTTTTCTTTCCTGCTCGGTGGTTATTTTTGGGGATAGGAGAAGCAGGATGATATGCATATTTAATAGGTTCTCAGTTTGTTTGTGTGTTCAGTTCAGTATTACAATAGCAGAGTTCAATACTATTCTCAAACCTCAGATGCGCTCACACGCTAATGCAGAGGATAGTTTCCTGCCAATAACTGTGATTTAATCCAGTCTTCCGCCTTGAAGAATCACAGAGAGGACCATTAGCAAACCGATTCCATGTGTATGTGCTAAACACATGCATCACCTGAAGAGGCTGAAGACTGCAGCATTGTTTAATCTGTGATATGCAGCGCAGCCCCTAAATCCACTTAACCGCAGTATTATACATTTACAATACCACTTATGAATCATTTACACCCCCTTCTATGATTTATCTTCTGCGAGCGTGTCAAAGCTAAGCCAAACATGCCTGGAATATCAGACGTTTCTAATTGTAGTAGCGTGAGCCAACATAATTTTCTCCAAACAGTAAATTTTAGGCAATGACTGGATGCTTAATTTCAGACCAAAAACCTTCTGATCCCACATGACAGCAGCCATTATTGAAAGTATAAAGAAAATGCAGGCTGGCTTGCAGTAAGCTCTAATACTCCTAACAACGCTCAGTAAGCTAAACGTTTTATTTTCTCGGAAGCAAAGCCGCTTCCAAGCAAAAAAATTCCACTGAGATTCTGAGATACGCAATTATGTCTGAACTGTTTCAGTCTGGCCTGATATCTCTGTTTGGGATTGAGTGACTTCTTCATAAGGTCACTGCAGTCGTTGAGTGACAGTTCAGCAAAACAA
The DNA here is from genome assembly GCF_029030835.1 of Brachyistius frenatus. Classification (NCBI taxonomy): domain Eukaryota; kingdom Metazoa; phylum Chordata; class Actinopteri; family Embiotocidae; genus Brachyistius; species Brachyistius frenatus. The sequence continues at coordinate 511,459 of NW_027210664.1, forward strand.
AAAAAATCTGCCACGTGGATGAACACTTAGGACCTCGAGCCACTGTTGTGCCATCAGCAGTCGACTGACCACAGAGAGCACAAAGAGCTTATCATCAGCAGTGAAAAAGCGCACATGCCCAAGAGAGCCATTTCATGTCGCTCTGAATACCAGGGGGTCCTAACACTGTGGAGAAGAGATGCCCACTTTATTGTCCTGCCATCAGTCACATCGGTTTGTGTCCTTGGCTGCCTCAAAGCATCTCCATCCCTCCGGTGCTCACAACAGTGGACTGCCATCGGAGAGCCTTTGCCAGCAGCCCTGTCCACACCGCAGTTGAGAGGAGTGACTGTGAAAGACTCGCACTGCCACTCTTAATAGGACGGGGTTAGCCATGGGATGAGCCCCGAGACACCAGTTTAATCTATTACACCCACGCCTCCTCGGGCCACCGGAGAGACGGCACTTCATCGACTCCCAGCACGACCTCACCCTCCCTCGCCCTTTGTCACTCCGTCTCCTCGTTTTCCTCCTTTTGCACTCGTCCGCTCACAACACACGGAATATTGCAGATGTCCTCCCCCCCCCACCCCATCCCCCACCCCAACCCCCCCACCCCCATCCCCGCTCGGCCTCTCTGTGAGGTGTTATTCGCCTGTGTTGGCCACCTGAATCTCCTGCTGCTCTGAGGTATTGTTTCCTCCTTTCCCTCCGGTCTTTTGACTCCTTTCACACTGAGGCCTGAAATAACTCATTCCACCTCCCACTGCAAAATTCAACACTGCAATCAATAGATTAGTTTCAACTCTCGTCTTTGCACAGGACACAGTTGGTCTCGTGCCACTGGATGGGCTCTGAAAGTAAATGGCATTTTTGTTTTGTTTTATTCTATGAAATACTGCAATTACCCCGCAGCAATATATATGGGATATATATATATATATATATACTGTATGTGTGTGTGTGTGTGTGTGTGTGTGTCAAGCATTTTTACAAGATAAGGACATGTTTTTATTTTACGATTAATGTCCTTGTAGCTGTAAACTTTGTTAAACCACTGTCCACTGTGTTTGGTATTCAATCAACATTCTCCACCTTTTTCTGGCCTTCAGTCAACTTTTTCAGTTTGTTCATTACTTTTGTCATTTGAGCATCAGATTTTTTTGTTTTTTTTCCTTCCTAGTAGTATCTCAGCAAGATTGAGCAACGCAGTAGTAACATTCATTCTCGTAATTTACTGTTCAAACAGCCCAGTAATGACATGTCTGATGGAGAAATTAGACTGCAGTCACTTTATGGCATTAGTAAAATTAAGTCCCTAATTGATGGCAGGAAGGATGAAAAAGACTTCTCGTCTCCGCGCTGTCAATTCACTCCGGGGAAAATCTGAATACGGCTATTTCTGAGCGATCCAGGCAATCAGTGGCATTTCTTTTGTTTGTGATCAGTTTTGCACTCTTCTGGTGACAAACTCTTTGTTTTGTATTTAAATGCCATGCTACATTATAGCATTAATTACATGAACATGCTGTTCTTGTAAAGCAGGAAAAAAAATTCCCCCTTTATGCAAGCTGGATGACTCATTGGTCCTTTTTTTTTAGCGTTACCCGATGAATACGAAATCTTAAAAGAAATCGGTTTGCAGCGGTAAAACATTATTTGTATATACGTGCAGTCATCAAGCCCCTCTTGAGTCGGTGCGCTCCATCTTCACTCTAGTCTTTTCCTGTCTCTGTCCGTGGTGCTGAAACATTCAAGCTCGTCCCTGACTCTGTCAGAAATGAGTCCTTTGGTCACTGATTTGCTATTCACTGTATTACCATACGTTTTACTTTATACTGAGCACTCAACTGAGATTCCTGACAAAGGTAGTAGTTATTTTTGCATCTATAAATGTGACATTGTGGGATTGTACATGCAATGGACACTGCACGCTTTGTTCACTTGTGGGAATTTGAAAACTCGGATAATAATGACATTTCAGGCAGAAAACTGGAAGATATTTGTCCCTCAGTTTCTTAAAAACCAACGTGAACGTCCTAACAATCACCAACTAATCCCAATTGAAGACAGCAACAACCTAGCAACCACTAACCCCCTTAAACTGACAGAACCAATGTAGTATTAAAGCTTAGGGAGAAAAATCACTCTGCTATATGCGTTTAATTTTCTTATTCACACCCTCGTACTGGCAGAGCTCCAGTTCCAGGTGTTGGCCCGGCCACCGGGAGCGGGAGGGGTTCGGTGTCTTGCCGTGTCAATCCTGCAATTTATGGACCTGCTCCATTATTATCAGCTCCAGAAAATCACAGCAACCAATCCTGATTAAGAAAGTAACGAGGCATCAAACACCACCTCAGAAAATAGCATCTTAACCGAACGCTAAAGAAAACCTGTTAATATATTTTCTAACTGAACACTTGTGGTTGACAACAATTTAAAGTTCACAAGTCACCTGCACTTCTCTACAGTTGTTTTTTTGAACCCCCCTCTCCGACACTCCGGGGCGATGGATTTGGAAGCGGTGCCAGGAGGTCTGCAGCAAACACTCTTTATTTGATGCACAGTGGCCGCCGGGGGCATTCAGTTTGTACAGCGGAGGAGATAGACCTGTATTAAAATTGATTCCCTGAATGTGAGCTGGCAAATATTATGCCACACAAGCTGTCATTAAACAATGGGTGCTCCTTTAGGCTCACAACAGCACATTTCAATTACGCATATCTGCCATCTTTTCTCCTCCCGAGAGAAGTTAAATAACATGCAAATGGACAAACAGCACTTGATCTGACTGAAAAACGAGTTCACCAAAGCAAAAACCAACAAGGTTATCATGCTGAATCTCTGAATGTCTGGGAGTGCTATTTATGCTTTCCATACATTTTAATGCAGCTGTGTACCTCCACATGCTTTTTCTTGTACAGTACTTTGCTCTGTGTTCACACATTTGTCTGCATGTTTCCCTGGGAATTCATTGGTGGATTTACCTATTGTCTCCCATAATCTTATGTGTTGCAGATGGAATGTGCAAACCCCTTGAATGCCTCTGTGCCCCCCCCCCTCCCCCTGTATCGGCAGACTGGGAAACAGATGATCATCCTTTGAACCCATTACTCAGCCTGATCCTCTTATCATAACCAACCTTCCCGAGTCTCTAATTTGGGGTCTGCCAAACTCTGCTCTGAGCACAATGTGGCTTTCGTCTCTGTCCCGCTGTGTGGTTTTTTTTTTTTTTTTTCTTCTTCTTTTTTTGTGTGTGTGTGTGTGTGTGTGTGTGCGAGGGAGGAAAGTCAAAAGAGAAAGAAGGTGACAGAGAGAGGAGGAGGAGGAGGAGAGGGGTACAGAGAGGGAGGCTGTCTGCACACATTTGCACACCTGTCTCTGGGGATATTCCACCAATCTGAAATAAGACAAGTCTGTGGGAGGGTCAGTATTCTGGGAACACAGTGAACAACTCATAAAGGCTTCATCTCTGGCTACATATACTCCCCGACCACCTTTCCAAAGCACAGCACATTCTTTCTCATCTCTCTCCTTCTGTCCATGTCCTGCTAATATCCCTCTCCTCACGGGTAAGAGCACATGTTTTTTGGTAAATTACCCTGTGTGAGGAGGGGGGTGGGGGGGGGGGGGTGGGGGCTTGGTCAGTTGCAGGGGCTCAGAGTGTCCCCCATCAACACTGGCTTTATGCTGCAGCCTGCCGCTGCAGGGAGTACAACACAATGCCTCATTGTTGTTATGGCAGCATATCAAACACAGGAAGTAAAACAATAAGATGAACCTAACCATCCATCAAGGGCTTACACGATTTAAACAAATAACTGTCTTCATTTACATCAGAATTGCTTGCCTTCTCATTTTGTTATTCAATTACTGTCAATGAGAAGGTCACTATACAATGATCTATAGCTATAAGCACTATTCACACACACACACACACACACACACACACACACACACACACACACACACACACACACACACACACACACACACACACACACACACACACACACACACACACACACACACACACACACACACACACACACACACACAGGATTTACACACAGAGGTTCGCATCGCACGTGTTCATGCACACATGCAACGCAGCGAACTGCGGGAGCTCTTACACGAAGCAAGGAATCAATTACTCACTGAGCTGCATATTTTTGGCGATCAAAGGATCGCACACCTTTGTGTACTTGTGTGCCGGGGCTTGTACTAAAAATGTACCAGTTAATGAATACCTCAGTCTGATACATGAGAGAAACAAAGGCAGATTTGCATTCCTCCAAAGAACACTTTAGACACTTACATCAGAGATAGCCTGAAAGGCACAAAAACAGGTAGAGTTTATTTTTTCTTTCCTGTTAATTTTGCAATCAGATGAAATACTGCATGTGCTATGTGCCTGAATGAAACACGACACAAAAAACATTTGTGTTTTAACTCCTTAAAAGCACTTTGTTGGCAGACGAGGCAGGATTTAATGAGAAAGCCACTTTTTTGGGGGATCTTTCAGAAGTGCATTTGCATATAAAGCTGGGAAGTTGTGGGAGATGTTTTTATTAAGAAAGTTTGAGGTTCTCTGGAGAAGAAAATAATCTAATTGACTGTATTATGTTCTGACATCCAACATAAAAGCTGATTTTATTTCCTGTTGTGTATTACTTTGAGTGAGGAATTGTATGACTGCAACAAAATCCACCAACAGTGATTAAAGTAATGGTAAATAACAAGATTTGCTCTCATCAAAATTATTGCTGGCCTGATGGTGAAGCTGAGCGAGTTGTTAGTGAAGCTGTAGCTCATCTGTTACATTTCCCTGCAAAATATCTGCATGTGTATTTTCAACAACAGTATGTTTTTGAAACAATGACAGAAATCTCTGATGCCGACATGTTTCCCAAAACCTCATTTTACAGTCAGGGGAAATAAGAATATCCATTGCAGAAAAAATGAATCCATCTCATGCATGCATCAGAGCACTGCTTCCAAAAAAATCCTCACTTTCTGACATTTACATTTTTTTCGCCTTCTCAATATTGCAGAGATATTTTGTGTTTTTTGAATTATGCAAACTTAGCATTCCTTTGCACTTTTTTTTTCTTTCGTTCTCCCGCGTCTCAATACCAGTGACAACAAATGCTATTTAAACTCACCACAGGGGTCTGCTGCCTGCCGCCAAAGGGAAACTACAGAATGAAATACGGAGGTGTAAATGTTCATTGGCTGGTGTGAGCGAGAGGAGCACAATAGCACAATGAAAGCTTACACTTCTGCATGTTTGCCTGTGTGTGTGTGTGTGTGTGTGTGTGTGTGTGTGTGTGTGTGTGTGTGTGTGTGTGTGTGTGTGTGTGTGTGTGTGTGTGTGTGTGTGTGTGAGAGAGAGAGCAAGATACATTCCAAATGTGCACATCTGTGCAGTAACTTCCACACATTATGCTGCTTAACTGTTACATGACACACTCGGAGACGCCGAGCCGAACGGCACGTCAGCTGCCGCAGTGATACTGACATGATGTGTTTTAGTAGAAGGCTGGCAGACGTGTGGAGGCGTTTCTGTTATTCAGCGGTGGCTACAAATGGCTGTTAAAGGTTTTTGTTAACTGCGGAAAAACAACATACTGCACCGTGTTGTTTACTAACCTGTCTGGCCTGTAACGCTTGATGCACTCCAGACAGATTTGGAGAGGCGAACAGATTCTTCAGTACACACACGACTGTGATTCTGACTGATTATTACGGCCAAATGTCGGCAAGGAATAAGTCTAATGGGAATTCCATTGACATATAATTCTATTAATGTGCTCTTTGTTCCTGCTAGACTTGACCTGTGATTAGGCGTACCTTTTAAGAGTTGCCCCCCCCCCCCACAAACCTAAATGAGACAAATCTTTTAGTCTCTGCCCATGCAGCACTCATACATGCACATTACCCACTCACTGTCAGAGAGCCCAACACTTTCAATGCCCAAAGAGAAATAATATCCTGCTCCTGCTTTCTACAAAGCCTTGTGGGTTGACGGATGGATATTATTTCAATTTAGTAGGTTTGGATTGACTGTATGTAAGAGTAGACGTAGCTTCCGGCTCTGAAAAATGAGGCCGATGCGGAAGTGCCTTCAGCTGCAATACCACCGAGTGCCACTAGAGGTCGGCTCCAAAAAGCATCCGTCTTCATAGACCCGCATTTGAACCAGTCTCATAAAATTCTCTGTCAATAAAATTTCTTCACGAGTTATCTCGGTGTTGTTGGCTAGAGTTTCTCTTTCTTATTGGTTTTCTGGAGGTGAAAATAATCCCTCATTAATTAGAAAATAAACCTCAAAAAGCTGTGTTTTTGGGGGCGTGTCTGTTTGATTGACAAGCCTGCGATGGAGTCAGTTTACGTCTATAGGTGGGCGGGATGTAGCATCGTCTGGTTTCCAATCAGATCAGTCAGATCCATCGCTCGCTCCTCCCCCAGCTCGTCCAAATATGGTCACTTCCTGCTCCAAACCGCTCCAAACTATTAAGATGGCGCCGCAATGAGGGGGAAACTTTTAATGGGGAGGTTTTTACTTGATAAACCAAAACAACATGAGTACATTATAAAAACTAACATTACGACTGATGTAGAAATTCACTAGTTTTTCAGTGTAGCAGTTACGGAGCTCACACTCCATTACTCCGTGTCCTCTTATCCACGTTTAAAATTGATATGATTATTAATGTGAATGTTTAGAGAACTCCACTGTGGTATATTTGAAATGAAATGAAATATCCATCACTTCTTAATTCGCTCCCAAGGTCCTTAGGACATAAGATCGTGATGGTATTTAAGTATGAATGGGATGAATTTTGGAGCCCAACTTTTTAATTTTTTAATATATAGGCAAAAGTAATAATTGATTGCACAATAAGTCTTATTATAGCCCAGTTTTTTAGTAGATTAGGACCCATTGCACCAGCTGGGCCGCTCTATTTCTCTTTCTAATTTTAGTCTGTGGCTGTAATGTCCTTTTTCCTCACCTCTGGCAGTTGCGGGTCCCCCTTGAAAATGAGATGATAGATCTCAAAGGGTTTATCCTGGGAGTAATAAATTGCTCTAATATCACTCGCGCTTTTGTGCCACTTGCCATTTTGTGAAGTGATATCACGGCCCTGCGAATGCTATATGTGGTAAAAGTTGGTATTAAACAGTGATTTTTTTTCTTTCCTTTTTTTTGCTCGGTGGTTCAAGGCAAGTACAACCAAAGATCAGGACCTTTTGCTGTGGGTCACAATGCAATGGATGTATTAATCCATTTAGCAAAAAAAGAACATATGGCATAGTTAATGAGGCGTGACATGCTGAGCGAAAGCTTTATATAGCACAAGCGCTCAGAGAGACTCGTGCCGTTGGTCCGAGTTCTGCTTGAAGCCAATGGGCAGCAAGGACTCAAACAGAGAGCCACATCACGCGACGGAAAGATCACAGCTTCAGCCCTCACATGTCCTGCTAATACAGCATTGTGCAGCATCACTAATTGTCCCTTTACTTCATTGTATACCTTATTTTATGTATCTGAATATTTTCATTTAAAAGCGACTTCCTCCACTCAGGGATCTTGTTTCTGTCAATGAGGGAAAACATGTAATATTCCAGATGAGAATTTACCATTCATGTTTTTTGTTTCTGAGATTTCGTACCCTTTTGAGAATGATGATCCCCTCTTGGTTGTGTTCATTGGTGGTGATGTCGAACATGGCTCCTCCGTCACCCGGCACGATGGTGTACTCCACTTCGGCGTTTCTCCCGATGTCCAGGTCGTGAGCTTTGATTCTCCCGACCGCAGACCCCACCGAAGACGACTCGGGAACCCTTAGGTGAAAGAAACCTGTCGACAAACAAATATCAGACGGGACTCATTTGTTATCATCACTTGACATCGGATGGAAATACAGAGCGCCTCACATCCTCGGTCCTTTACGTCTTCTCTCGCCCACCCGGTGATGTCTTATCCACCCACAGGCAAAGCAGCCAGATACTTCCTCTGTCTGAAGTCAAGCCCGTGGCTATAGGCATGATATTATTCAACTTAGTCTTGTTTGGACATCAAGGCCGCACAGCACCTTGTAATTGGCCGGCTCAACCTGTAAAGCCATCACAACACCGAGAGTCCAAGGAGCTTTGATTCTACCAACAGCAGAGATCACTGCTGAGGACTTGGGAGGAAATCTACAAACAAACAGACTGACTGAAGATCACGTCCACCTGCGACTGGATGAACTAAAATCTGGCGTTACGCTTCTCTTCACTCTCTGAGGTGACCGTCTGTTTGAACATCACTTTCTGTTTGTGCCAGGGAAATAAAAAACATCTTCCTGTTGCCTTCACCTGGTGACATCACAGAGGTTTGTCGTGCTATTCACCTACACCTAAAAGCATCAAAATAATTCTCGGGACTTGGAAATGTTTCCGGGTAATTACGCCTCTGATTATATCTTCACAATCACATTAGTTCAAGTAATGTCAGGGAATCAGCGTGGGATTCATTTGGAGCTTTCATTTTAAAAGCAGTGCTGTGTCATAAGGCTACACAGCATTTATTTGGGACAATTCATTCTGACTGAATGAGTGAAATTCGGTGAGTGCATCTAATCAGTGAAGCTCTGGTACCTGACCACTGGGTCCATTGTGTCTCTTTAATTATGCAAATTCCTAACATACTGCTGAAACAGCAGAAAAAAAAAATCAGCTAAGACCAATTTAAGAAGATTTATTCTTTGGAATTTCAATGATTTCGGCCTTCATTTGACATTTTAACAAAATACATGAACTTGAGCTGAAGAATGGATGCATCCAGGACGGCACGTTGAAAAGGAAGACGACCTTCTAAGGACGACACTTTCTTTTTTGTTGTTGGAAAATAAATATACTGAAACAAAACCAAAACACGCATCTTTGCTTTGGGTGTCGGAAATATTTCCAAATCAATTTCGCTAATAATCAGTGCAATATTATACAACAAGTAGTTCAGACCCAGAGATCTGATTGGTCAACTGTAATTTGGAAGATGCTCAAATCAGCAAAAGTAGAATTGAATCTCATATAATATGCAATATAATATTGTTTTGAGTTGTTATAGGTCTATTAAATGGGACCCATTTGGCAAAATCAGGTCTCATTTGGTCCTTATTTTGTCGCTCCGAGCGGCGGCTAGGTGCTAAAATTGGTGCTAAAATCTTAGCATCACTGAAGTTTTCACCTCCTTGTATAGTTATTCTTAATTGGAGATGTTATTGCATTCTTCATTTCCTCCATTTTACTGCGGATGGTTGGTAGTTTTTTTGTGTGTTGATCCGAGGGCTGTCAGAGAAAAGCTGCGGCCTCTGGATGATTCTGAGGTGCTATACTGTCAATAAATAAATAATCAAGTTCTTTTAAGGACATGCATTCAAGTCTTTTTAAGGTTGACATCCATTCAAGGATAGGACTTGAACTTTTTTGTTGTTGTTGTTGTTGGTGGTGTTTGCCTCAGGGCCAAAGAGTTGCAGGTTATTACAGGCTACAGCTGTTGCAGCTCTCTCGGACGATTCAGTTGAGCCAGATGCAGGTATGATACACCACTATTAGTAAATTACATCTGCAGGTTCAGAGGATTGACGGTTCACTGATACGTAATCTCTAACGACAAGGGAGGAAAAAGACAGATGTGTGGTGGATTTATACTGTACAGCAGTATGATAATGTAAACTACATCATTTGATTATTATTTATTTTTTTACCACCACACATTTTGCCGCTCCATAGAAAGGAAAAAAGTGAGGAAGACAAAGAGAGGATTTGAGGCAGGGCACAGGAGCCAGCAGGCGCGGCCCAAACCTCTGTTGCTGTGACAGCATTATGGAAATATCATCTTTTTCTCGCAGCCAAAGGAGCTTGACCGTCTGACTGCCTTGTATTTACATTCAGAGGAGGCCACTCAGTGTCACCTCAAACTACCTGAAAGGGCTGCATCAATACAAAACAGTGTTTTTGCTTTCCTGTCGTACCCTTGCTGTTTTGAATGGAATACATTGTGTACACAGTTTAATTTATTTATGCTCGGTATATGTTGAGAAGCTTTCACAGATCAAAGATTTTTAGCGCATTGTGTTGCATGTTTTTGATTCCAGCTTGGGTTTTTAGATGACCTGGTACAATCAAATTAATCTGGTTTAGCAGTTTATATCAAAATACTGACTAAAATACAATGATTTAAATACAGTGACTCAATCCCTGTTGCAGCACCAACATGCCCAAATCTGATCTAAATATAGAACGACGCCCCACGAGCCGAATAACAGCAACCCTGCTTTATTTGCCAGGAGTAGTAGCTGTAGATGCAATCATGCTAAATAAACAGGCCACTGCTTACTGCGCATAATGACAAATAATGAAAACCAATTACAACGAGTAGATATGATGAATACCCCCTGCCCTGTGGTAATTGCACGGTGTTTATATCATTATCTAAAACGTGCGTAAGGTCACCGGCATCGTTATTGTTTGCCAAAAATGAGAGTTGTTAAGCAGGCATTATATTCAAATCTTCATTTTCTATAAGTGGGAACTCACTTTTCGAGAACCTGGGCGGGTTATCGTTGACATCGCTGAGGGTGATGTTGATGGTGGTGGTCCCGGCCAGCCCCCCCAGCTGGCCCCCCATGTCCTTGGCCTGGATTAATACTTGGTACTGTTCCTTCATCTCTCTGTCCATATTGGGCAAGGCTGTCTTTATAACCCCTGGTGTGCAGCGAGATTTATGAGAAATACAGATCATAAAGAGGAGACAGAGATAGTGAGATTAAAAAAAAAAAAAAAAAAAAAGACAAAAGGAAAGAGCGGTAAAAGGAATGTTAGAAACACGTTTGATGCACAATTTACTTACAACATGCACAATATATTTCCACCTAAGTGGCTCAGTCTCGTGAAGTAAGGCTATGAGCACGTGCCAAGGCTGAAATAGAGGTCATCTCACAAACTGGAAACACTTGACATTCAATGGGGAGCTCTGGTGAAGCCATACAATGATTCACTTGAGGATCAGAGACCCTGAGATCAGAGAGCGTTTGTACTGCAGATTAATTGCCAGGTCAGTGGGAGGTTGGTGGGGTAAAAAGAAGCAGGCATCATAGGTGGGTCTACACTTTCCCCTTCCTCTTATTCCATTTTACATGGTGAGGATTTCACATTTTGATCCACAAACTCCCACCGTGTGTAAATCCAAAATCAAAGCCTACGAATATTTTTCAAATTTCTCGTTTTTTTTTGTTGTTTTTTTTGGTGGGGAGGTGGGGGGGGGGGGGTGAGTGTCTGTGTGACATCCACAGTGATTTATGAATGTTGTTGCTGCCCCCTCCTCCCCTTCTCCACCTTTCACCCCCCCCCCCCCAGTGTTTATTTCCCTTGTTTGGAGATAGCTGTACACCCAGCAGGGCCAACATTTGCTTTAAGTGAGATTTCTTTTTCTTTTTTTTCCAGCATCATTTTTGAAATACAGTCACAGTGTGTGCTCTGTAAAGCTCGGGGATGAGCAGCATAATCAGCTACAGATTCCACCATATCTGGCTGTGTGATATGTATGAACCTATTTTCATATGCTTTGAACTGTCCCAGATAGCAAGCCAACAACAGCCCACTACCAGCAAACACCAGTGATGTGAAGGTGTTTCAGATTTAGTAGCAGTCACCTACCAACCCCCTCCCCCCCACCTCCCGTTGCCACGCCACCACCTTATTACTGGCATTCCCCTCCCATGACACCCTATTTAAGCAAAGTGTGTATAAATAAGGTGGAAGCAACCAACACAGTTTGTGTACTCAGCAACAAATCTGTATTGTGATATTTATCTCCTACTGATCTGAGTTTAAGGCACCAGCTGGCAGTTTGCTGACAAACACTGGCAGCAACGACACAGCAGATAACTGTCTTGTAATGGTGTTTAACTGTCTTTTACAAAATGTACAAAAGGGATGCCATGAGGAGCAGCCATATTTAAAATTATAATTGAAATTTTGTATCTGGTTTTCCACACGATCATTTTGCGATTTTTTTTTTTTTTTTTTTTTTTAATATTTGAACCGTCTATGATATTTGAATGCCTGTAGATAATGGTGAATGCTTGATGTTAGAGCTGCTTGATTTATGCACAGTGTTTGATTCAAACTGCCCCTTACTTCATGCCTGTCAAATAAATAATTCAGTCTGTACAGGAGAACACATGTCCTGTTGTGGCACGCTGATTTGTAACGTGCCTCAGGGGTCGATTCTGAGACCTATTTCATTCTTCTGATATATGCTTGCACTGGTACACATTATGTTATACATACTGATTAGAAGACACTCAATCATCTCGCTCAAGAACGATGACCCAGATAACTTTATTTCACTGTAAGATTGCCTCACTGGAATATCCAGGTACACATAAAACAGAGACCTGGTATCACGACAGAGCGTGAAACAGACACACCCATCCAATACAGCAAAACGTCAGATAGCTGCGCTTGCCGATGTCTCGGCGTGACAGCTACACACATTGCTGTCGTGAACGTGCGTGTCTATTACACGCTTTGTCCTGTAGCGATCTCTGGGAAAAACAAAACCTACTGCATGGTTTCAACCGTGTGACTTGAAATGAAACCATTTGCAAAAACACATGGTTTGGGTTAGGGAAAGATAAACAACAAAAGAACAACTTTGTCACCACATAGCAGTCTGTGATTATTTTCACCAATACACCCCTCCTATGTCCTAATGTGGCAAAATATAATTTCCTTTGTAGTTAATATCGAGACCTCTGTTGTGACACCATGGTCACATGATCCTTTGTCAAAAGACATTTACGTGCGTGTCAGTGTCACACCTAAAAAAGCGTGTAACGGACACGCTGGTCAACTACAGCAAAACGTGTGACTGTCCTGCCGAAGCGTAGCTATCTCACGCTTTGCTGTAGCGGACGGGCGTGTCTATTTCACACTTTGCCGTGATACTATGAAAAAATTTGAAAAAAATTTGAAGATGTTTACTCTATAAACTTTAACTAGATTTCCAAATTGCGTTTCATAAATTCACCAAGATAATTACTTTACCTGTTTTGGGGTCAACAGAGAAGTACGGTTGGCCGTGGAGGATGCTATAAACTACTCTGGCACTGTTTCCGTAGGTTGGGTCGTCTGCATCCGTGGCTGTTACTTGCGTCACATATGTCCCTGAAGAGAAAAAAGAGTGGGAAGAATTATTGACTTTGGCTTAATCGCTTTCCTCATGAGACTGAAATCCAAACTCTCTGAAGTTCATCAGTTTACTAAATGATCTCACCTGACACTAATGAATGGTGAATCACAAATGAGAAAAACTACTGCCAATGCTGAACAGTCCAGGCTCCAGACAGAATGCAATGAGGGGGATTGTAAAGGAGAAAAAAAAAAAAAATGTGTTGAGAAGTGGTTCAACTTTCCTGTTGTATGTTTTGATTTGCACATTTGTAGCCTCGCAAAGTGGCTACTTTGAAAATACAAAGCAATGGTTAAAAAAAAAAAAAAAAAAAAAAAAAAAAAAATGCTTGTGCAACCAATTCATTAAACAATGCTACCATTAAGAAAACAAGGGGTGATGGCAGAATAGTACTAGGATGGCAGTCTTCCAAACTCCTGCGGGGACAGAATAATTACTCGTTGGAGGTTTGGCTCATCCCTCTTAACCAGCTGGCAGGGAAACGCTATTTCACTAACACAGTCCTTATTAAATGTATTTAAATTCAACAGATTTAATCAAAAGTTTCTCGTTTGAGTACCCCAAAAAAAACAAAAAATGCCTTGACAGCCTGATGATTTTGGTGTTTCCATGGGCAGATGTATCTGTGAGAAAGACTTGCAGATACGTTGACATGGATGCCGTCACTAACTGACAGCTCTGTTCACATTATGTCAACGCATCAATCACAAACCCACATCTGGGTAGCTTAAAAAAAAACCTGCTATGTAAAATATAACGGCAGGCTGTGTGGGAAGCGTCGTGCAATCAAGAGAGACTGACCACAGGGACACCGTTTACATGGTCATTTTAAGTTCTGCTAAGCTCCCGGTGGCAGATAAAGATCTTGCCCTATATCAAATAGGCTTTTCAGTCTGAGCAGATGGCAACAATGGAATTAAAACATGAGATGAGAGAGATCAGGGTCTCAATCCTTGCTAACAACGTCACACATTCCCGATTAGACATACCAGAGAAGGGCTGCACCGTGTTAACCGCCAGGATACAATAGACGAGATAATACATTAACACCTTCTCTCTCTCTCTCTCTCTTCATCCAAGGAGAAGAAAACCTGCAGCGAAGCAGTCAAGGACTCCGATGTAGAGAAAGTTAAAAAGCCTTCGAGTGTGGCCGACACCTCCGCATTTTTAAAGGCAACAGCAATTACGTGGGTGAGGCTATAAAAACAAAGTCAAATGGATTCTTTTTGTATGATTATAGAAAATCCAATGCATGAGTAACACTAAGATGTACAGAATAACTGCAAAGGTCAGTGCTGTAAACCAATTTTGTAAAAAAAAAAAAAAAAAAAAATGATCTGTCTGACTTTGTTAAATAACACAGATAAATCCAAATGACACAACAATATACAAAGTATACATGTTTTCTTCTCAAATATGAAGGAAAAATATACAAATTACTGCAATCAGACGACTGATTGGATTGGTGGAGGACTTCTGTCACATATATAAATATAACCTTAACAACTTCAAATGATATTAACCAATTTATTAAGCCTGGGACGTTTAGTGGTAATTACATTCTGTTCTAACAACTCCCTGTTAAAGTGTCTTTCTCTTAATGATTCACTGATAAGATAATTGCTAACAATAAGAGATTATTGCATCGGGCTGTTTGGCCATAGATTAGTTGTGTTTAGCAGCTATTATTGCTAAATGATGTTCAGCATCTCTTCGTCTCATTTAGTTTTTTTATTTCGCCCTGCTAACAAAGACCACAGGAGGGATGTAGCGGTTAATGAATCTCATTGATCACACAAGTCTGGCTGGTATAAATATTGATAACGACTTCGGCTGGTTTGATGTTAGAACAATGGTTGCTTCCCTGTGTGGACATCCTCATGAAGTTTGACAACTCACAAATCAGGGAGCAAGACTGGTGCACGGTCATGACGAGCAACATGCAATATTTTATTACGTGCAAAAAACGTACACGTCAGACTTGTTTCAAAATCAGTGAAACGTGTTAATTGCTCATGCACTGTGGCACGCTACAGCTCCAGCACACAAAAGCACAATTAAACTGTGTAAAACATCCAATTGATCATCTGTGGGTGGTGTTTAAAGTTAATCTCGGCTTCCACACAAGATGCTTTTTTTCTTCTAAACTTGCGAGCCTCTTTCTCTTTCTACAGTAAACAGTTACAGTGCAGCTTGTGATTTAGGAGGGCTCACTGGGGCTGGGTCGTGTTGTTCCTGCTTTACTCCAGAGACTGCTGATTTTGGAGTTTCCAGGTCTTTGCTGCAAATTCACATCAAGAGGAACCATTCTCCCAGTGAATTACCTTGATCTGTTCTCCCTGGGGGGGATATGTAAAGACAAAGCCGTGAAATATTCTCAGGGCGCACCGAGAATAAGCTCCTCTCTGAAATGTCAAAATCTGTGGGGGGGAGAGAGGGGGGATGCTTTGCCCCTCTGGTTGTCCCCATGATGCTCCTGAAACTGAACTTTTTTGTTTTCTGCAGTTGAAAAGGAGAAAGTAAAGTTTCCGACCGCAAAGAGTTCTCATCCATCAAAAAAAAAAAAAAAAAAAAAAAAAAAAGGTCTTGGGTTAACTTACCTACTGGTGACATCTCAGGAACGTTGGCTGTGTACGGTCCCTCCAGGAACTTTGGCTCGTTGTCATTGATATCTTGGACCTTGATTACAAATTCTGATTCAGGTTCGAGGGGCCTATTGGTGTTGATGTCCACAGCCTGGGCGCGCAGGGTGTAGTAAGGCTTCTCCTCTCTGTCAAGACTCCTTAAGGCATGGATGTCCCCCGTTGTTTGGTCAATTGTGAAAATGGAGCCAGCCCCATCCCCGGAGAGAGTGTACTTCACCTCACTGTCCCCCCTATCGAGGTCAGTGTGTAGCTGCGAGACAAAAGAGGACAAAAAAAAGACAGGTTGAGTACAAACATTGGCACAGATAATGATTCATTGAAAGCACTGGGGGAGAGCTGACAAGGAAGAGTGCTTCACAAAGACAGTCAAGGAAACTGACTGCGCATCAAAGAGCAAATTCATTCCTCTGCAAAGATCTGCAAAACACTAAGTCATGAGAAAAATAAAATGATCGTGCTTTCAGAACATTTCATAGATTAATGAGGCTAAATCTCTCATAAATAATGTATTCTCTCAGTGCAATTACGCTGCGGTGATAACTCCTCAACATCGCGGACCCATTTCTATCCAGGCGTGACTCAAAAGTCTCTTATGTGAGATAGGAGATGGGAGTTTTTCTCAGAGAGGCAAAGATCAGAAGGATCACCTGACAGCGGAGCTCTTGTGACCAGAGGACTCTCAGCACAATTGGAAAATATCACAGCTCCATCCAGAGAACGTCTTTGTTAAAATAGATCCAGGACTGTGGCAGCTCTCTTTGTACAATAAAAACACATTTGCAGCCGGTGGCAGAAAGCCTATTGACATAGTTGTGTTTAGCTCGCACATCACTCATACAATTCAAAGCTCTTTAAATATTTAAGGGCTCTAATGCAATGTGATCATTACCATATATAGATATGGATTTTTTTTTTCTTCCCGTTCCTATCGATGCCATGAAATTAACTCCAACACTGTTGAACAGAAGTCTAATCCAGGAAGACTTTAAGCACTGAAGCAGATGAAAACAATACATACACCTGACGAAGTTACCTGTTGACATGGTGACGCAAAGATGAATTTTTCTTCTGTCAAATTAGAGCTTCTGTTACTTGCACTGATTTGTCTTTAATTCTGCTCTTCAACGTGAACTTCGGGCCCTTTTTTCTGTGACTGAATGGACTCTGAACTGATTACTGTCCTGTTATCACTCTCTTATTTGTGAACTATCTAATAAGTGACATTGACCGCTATTTTTTTTTTTTTTCTCCAAACACTGAGATATCATTTGCACATGGACGATTTCCCCACTGAACTTTCAGATCCAGCCACGTGACACAGAGGAAATATGAGAAGCGGCCACAAGTCCTCTGCAGATTACGGTTCAGAAACAACACAAGACACGTGCACAAACACACCGGGAGTAATTAATGAGGTTTAAGGGAAGAATTGCCAAGTTCACTCAAGCATGGTGTGGCATTATAATGTTGTCACCCACGGTGCATTATTCATTGCTATTCAAATGAATTACACTTATTTTTAGTACACAACCCTAGTTGGGTTTCTGCTATGAGCAGAGTATCTGAAATATAGATTATTTATTTTCACTACAGATACAATTAACATGTTCCTCCCCCACAAACTACATACTCTGACAATGAAACAAAATATTGATGTATCCTTACTCGGTGCTACATGAGCCACCTAACATGTTGAATTTAGGTCAAACGTTCTGCTGATTTTGGAGAAAGTGTTAAAAATTATGTGAAGATTAATTTATGCAATGCCAGCCAAACTTATTTTGAAATTGTATCATCTGCAATTGGCTTCAGGCAGAGTTGATAATTACCATAATTATGATTGTGTTATGTAATATAAGTGTTATGAATTAATGAGGGTTGTGATGTGTTACTTTAAACCGTGATCACTGTGTCAGCGTAATGCTACATATATTACAACTTTTAGTGATGTTTTATTAGGCTCCTGACAATAAAACATTTTATTGGGATTTTTCATGGGACTGGAACATACAGTATTTCCGCTGGATTATAATTTCCTAAAAGCTAAAATATGATGAATGCGCATTTATGTAACATCTCCCGACATTATGGGTTGATAAGGAGTTGATTTAACAAACAAAAAACAAAAAAATAGATTTCCAAGATGAAGCAAAAGAAGGCTGAAATTATTCTCTTGACCTCGGACATGCTTGTTGTGGTCCATTATGGTGCGTTGAATGCAGAATGGAAGCTTCCATGGATCAAACCTTCAGAACTTCTTCCCTTTACTGTGCTTATCGTAATGATGTTAATATCAAAATAAGATGGCCCTCGAGTGCAGAAAGAAGGGATCAGTTAAAATTGAAACCAGTCAGTTCTTAGTCAATCAAACAAAAATACATCTGAAAACACGGACATCCAAACGAGTAAACATGTTGCAAGTGCTTAAAAAAAAACAACCTGACAGTGAGTTGACAATGTCAGTGAGGCCAGAGAAAGCTTCTCCACAACCACGCTTCAGTTGTTTCATTCACCCCAGGTCTCCTAATTTTTATGGTAATTAATTAGGGGCTTATGATTTTTCACGTGTCCCAAATTAGAATAATAAAAATGCCTTGGGTCATGTGTTTTTCTTTTTCTTTTATCACAACCTGTCTTCGGTGCAGCACCCCCAACTGAATGGAAAATTAAAGCTTATTTAAAAACGTGAACTTTGCTCTTGTCATTTTTAAACCTCGAGTTTGAATGTGTTGGACCACAGCGCACCTACAAGCACCCTCCTGTGTAATGACGACATGGGGTCGCAGGTGAATACTTACATAATCAATTTTATGAAGTGGGCCAGGAGGGATGGTGGTGGTGGTGGTGGGTATGTATGGTTACGTGGGGTTTCCTGTACCCATTTCCAGGGAGAACAAACATTTTCAAGGAAACCTATTTCACCTGTCCACGTTAACAACAGTGAGGACAACCACAGACATGAAGTACAAAATGTGTATATAACAGCTGTACTTGTGCAGTTTGAGATATATAACTCGTATAAATCGGCTGTTTGACATTTTTCTAATTGCCAACGATGACAGAGGTAGAAGAAATGTTGACTAACAGGTCAGCGTGGATACTAAAGCTCAGCCTTACGGACGACTTGACGTTGTTTAACAACACTTCGCGTCCACCGCCTTTCAAACGCTGCTGGCTGCGTTATGATGTTACAACTTCAACAATAAACCACGATGGACGGAACCGAGATGCCAGAGACACACGGTTTGTTCTCCACCAGAACCGAGGTCTTCAGTCCTGAGGGGAATTGCGACGGAGCATCTCCAGGACCGGAGGATGTTGGACCGCCATGGAGCCGGAGGTGTCCAGGAGCAACTAGAGGTAGAACCTGACTCTTTGTTTTGTTGGTTTTCTTGTCCTGTTGTGTTATATTTAGTATCACTGGGTGAAAGGCCGCCGTGCACTTCATTATTCCGAGCTTAGCTGCTGTTTTACACTGGCTCCTGTGAGCACGGACTCGATTATAATTCATAACAATTGATTGGCTGTCAGCATGTGTCGATGTGATTTGGTATAGAATTGCCATTCCATTATGTTCATTTTCTGTGCTGTTTGGCTGCAGGCCGTTGGACCATTATGCTGCTGGGATACTATAATTTGCCTCTTGTGCTTGTGCCTGCACGGAGTTTGTGTGTGGAAGTGGAAAAGTACTTTTTTGTTCATATCTGGACTTGAAGTTTGTTTGAGTTGCGAGCACGTTGGCAGGCTGTATGTGTTTCATGGTTTTGTCTCGCCTGTTGCTGGTTTAGCTTTTGGACTATGTCATCTGACAAACTGGGGGAATGCTTCATACTGTAACGGTTTGTAACTGTAAAATAATTTATCATTGTGGGACTAAGATGCAAATGTGGCTCAGTAATTATTATGCAGCACAAAGCTCCCAGGGCTTCTGTCTCAACCCGTGGGTTTAAGAAAGTCACCTGCAGATGTGATTTATTGATTTCTCTTGTTGACTTGTAAACTGCAGCTACACTAGATTTCGCTTCAGTGGAGAATCTTCGATGGCAAGTGGGACATGCTTGCTATCATAGTTTTAGCACATGGGTGGATGGATTTATTGGCAGCACAGATACAGCGTGCTCCTAATATGTTGCCTGTCTATGTAATGCATAATTATATTATTTTATTTCCTATCATAGGATATCTGTTGTTTTTCTCAGCTTCCTGGGATGAAGCGATTGTGCCATTACCTTTGGCTCTGTACTGCATGTGCACGTGTCGGTGAACTGCTGCAGTGTTCTTGGCAATGGTAGCTTATTTGTTTTTATTTGTTTTAGTTGGACACATGCCTCCTGTAAAATCAACTGGGCAGAGAGCTTCCTCTGTAATTTAACAGCCCCCATCAGCAAAAAAACTGGAAAGTGATTATACGAGCTGTAATGATCATGGTTATCTATTATTGTGGGATTGAGTAAAATAGCATGTCTGGCATTCCTGTGTGTTAGGCTGGAACAGGAATTACTCGCCCGAAACATCCAACATTTCACTGTTATCAGGTTAAACCCTTAAAAAAAATAGTCAGTATAAGTCTTATAAGACCTCATAAATCCTTTTATTTGTAACTTTTAACTCGCAAAATGTAGAGTCTCGAGGGCGTGGATTGTTTTTTTTTTAACAAATATATGCTCTATCATACAAACAATGCAAGTAGCGGATGATTGCATTTTGTTGAGCAAAATGAAAGGGAACCATTTCCTGAGGGCCTTTCGACTGTCAGCAGCGTGGTTTAAGAGCCTTGTTGCCCTCAGGTGCTCCCCAGAAAGTTTTGCTTCCTGGCTCGCCAGGCTTTAATAATACACTGTGTATCGCAGTATACGCTGTTTTAGTCGGATCCTACAACAATAGTAGTTGTTTTGTTTAACCATTATTTATTTATCTTCTTTCCTCTTTTTGTAATCCAGTAATTTGCGGTACATTCACGTGATCTGCAGCATCAGTCGTACTAGATTATCTTGAGTTTAGTATCTCCCATTAGACGGCGTTTTCATTCAAAGGCATCACAAACATGATGTTTCTTTTTTTGCTTTTCGACATACTGGTGAGATCGTATTGGCAGATGAGCTGTTGCAAAAAGCCTAAATAGGATCCGCAGTCTTTTGTGAGTTAAATCTATGAGCAAAACACACTGCTGTTCGAAAACGCGTACAGGGGTTCACAGAGCAGCGCCCAGTATTATGCAATCCGGTACAAATCGCCTGCAACAAACAACTGTTGTGAAAGAATATTTGATGGCGTAGTTTGTGATTGCATCGTGTTTTGAGACGTTCACCCTAACGTGACACTTCACTCCCAGTGGGACAAAATAACAAACACTCCTACAATGATGTCTGGTTTTGTGAAGCTGAATCAACATCTTTTTGACACACAGGAGCATTGTAAACAATTGTTATGAATTGGCTGAGATTCTGCAGGTGTTTGTGATAGTTTCCATCATATGTACCAACCTCTGCGCAAAGATGTTTAACGGCAAATAAGAGGGAAAATGATAAACATTTTCTGTTGGCTCAATAACTCGAGAGCTGTGCTTTTTCAAAGTTCTCCCGTCCCAATAATCAACAGTCAAAACAAAATACTTATTGTAACTGAAGCTGGATTGGGCCATTAGTATACTCTGCACTGTGGGGGGAGACTCATATCTTCATGTATTATTGAATAGATTATCCCTTTGTATTCATGATTTTATGGCTAGTTTACATTTGATTGTCCTTTGACTGACAATAAAAGGAAGAGATAAAAACACCCTCTTTAGCACATTAAATATGCATATTTTTTCACATGTGCATTTTATTCAACACAAGTAGCCAGGAGAGGCACCTGCACATTGATTCCAGAACGGCACAATTAGAGATGAAAAAGAAAAGCAAATGCAGCTATAAAACCGACGGCCACGTTGCCTCATTAATTATAAGTGAAAGTTGACTGATATTAATTAAAATTTCCATTAGGCCAACAATGGTAATCAATTATATAAAAAGATTCATTAATATGGAGACAGACACGGGCTTTGTTTAAACTACAAAAAAAAAAACCACCCCTCCCCACCCCACCGCGTTCAATAGACCAGCGGCAGAATAATAGTCGTCACCATCCCAACAATACGTTAAAGAGAAAATACGTTATTTTCCTGAAGAGAGTAGAAATCCCCTCCTTTCTCGTAACACTTTTTCAAATATTTAACACATAGCAGTCACTGTGTGCAGACTTCAAATGATGGCTAATCTTAAGTAAATCAGCACGTGCGGGATGACTGAATGACATCTTGTGGTGACAGTTCGATGGCATGCACCTGCGTTACGGCGAGAATATCCCTCCCCTCCGTTTTGCCTCATTGATGAGCGTAATTAGTAAGAAGCTCCTGCCCAACGTATCATCTGACGTGGCAACTATAAAAAGAAACGGTTTGTGTGTGTGGAGATGAAATAAGATTCCTGTTACCGTACAAAATCACATTAACGTTCATGCTCTTGGTGGTTCAGATTCTTGCTTAACCTCATTTTGCTCAGATACCATGCCTATTATGGAGACACATAAGCTATTATATTATTTTATATAGGGTTCAAAGCGGTGACCTAAAATGTCCACACTGTTCTCTGTAACCATTTGGCCACCTTGCCCTGTTTGAAGCAGTTGAGACGATGCACATGGGAAGCCAGTGCATCATTAGCGGTGTCATCAAAAGCATCGGCAAGTCCATTATTCAACTTGCTATTAATCAGCTGTGTAAAGGAGTTGTATTGACCAAAGCTGCTCATCTACTGGTAGAAAGAGGGGGAAGCGGTAGCTGATCTTACTGACCGTGGAATAGTCACATACTTCTGCTTCTTTAGAGAGAGTTCTTGAGTCTGGGAAAAGGGTCGGCGTTCCCCTTTCACTTCCAGGATCTGCAGCTCGTGGTCCCTCATCGGCCGAGCAGTAAAGAACGCATATTGATTAATTGAAGTGATTTCAGAGGAGAACGTAACCAACCTCTGTAGAAAACGCTGTAATTGGATTTCTCCAACCGGGTTTATGTGGTGGCTCCTCTCAGGAATGCATATCAGAGCCGCAACTCTCGAGCTGATGGCGAAGCCCACATTGTTCCTCGAACGCTCCGACGATACCCGCGCCGGCGAGAACATTTACAAATCTGGAAAATAAAAGTTAGGGAACATCCTCGTTCTGGTCTTTTAAAGGCTATCGCGTGTTTGTGTGGGTTATGAAATAGAATATTATTGGTATGGTACGCGATACATACATTTTTTATATTGTAAATTTATTATGCTTTATACACAAGTTGAGATGGATCCATATTTAATTGTGGGCATGTACTACATGTCACCCGTCAGAATTCACACTAATGATTGTAAATCATTCAGTGTCCATCAGTGCTTCGTATTCCTACTCCCGTCTTGAGTTTATTTTTATGCTGCGAGTCATTTTTGAGCTCTGAAGCCACCGTTCATTCCTGTAACTCTTCAACCACCGTCCTACTAGCTCGGTAGTGTGATGACACAGTTGGCAGCGTGTTGGCATGTTGTAGGTGGCTTCAACTCGTGTGTGTTGTCAGGGCCAGTGTCACATCACGACTGGTGGTTGCATGTTTTTTTTTGAGGGTAGTTGGCAAGCAGCTGATGGAAAGAAAAACACAACGTCAAAAATGCTGCGAGCTTATTATAGCTGATCGATATTGGCTTGCGAAGCCATTTCTCTGCTGCTGACAGCTCAGAGATTCCTATCTGGGTTGTGTCATGCCTCAGTCAGGTAATAGGGATGGAGCGGAGGGAAAAAAAGGGAGGCCTATACTGATTAGATATGCAACCACAGAAAACGTATGTGTGCAAGAGAGGGAGAGGGAGTGGGGGGTTTGACAGACAGATATAGCCTCGGGTGTGTGACAACAGATAAAAGTCAATGAGTTGCATTCACCTCTGACGCTGTTGAAATAGGTATTCATCAGAACCCAAACAGCTACTTTCACTGTTTATGGACACGTGAAGTTTGATATAAATTCTACCTCGCTCAACAACCAACACGATGCAATAAGCAGCAGCAGCGTTATTACACGTTAACAATTCTTCCCCCAAAAATATGTACTTTCACGTGAGGTTATCTATTTTGCATAGCAAATAGCACCGAGCGCGACTGATGTTTGACATATCACATTCATGTACGCGACTCTTATCGATCTCGGAGACCCCGGTTAAGGCTTGATTCCCTTTTCTCATATCACACTTGATTAAATAATATAGTGATATTGATACAACATACAGAATGCAATTTTCTACCCAGAATCACAACAGTATTGCCCATCAACGTCAACGCACAAATGGAAAACGTTGACCATGGAAGTAAGTGATACTGATTGGGGCATTAGCACACCATTTGGAAATATGATCCAGGCAATTCAGGAGAAAAAGTCCCATTACCCATGGGGGCAAAATATATGAAATGTATCACTTTGGCAGGACAGATGAATGGCATCATTAGCTTTTATTTCAGCTGTTCTTTCCGGAATTTTCCTGCCAACATTCATCATCAACATACATTACAATTGTAAATGTTCTCGTCTTCTTAATATGTTCTAACGAGCAGCTGACTCACCGACATACTTCTTGAATAATCTTCAAGAGGCAGCAATCCTTTCAAATTACTTTGCATGTGACGGTGAATTACAACGGCAACAACTTTCCAGATGAATTTAGAGAGTGATGTATTCGCATTTTATGGGAGTCACATTTTAGGAAATCCACTCATTTACTGCATTTTTCTTTACCGGCATTCAAACCAACTTTCACACCTGTGGGTTTAATTCTTATTAGTAAATAATCACAATAGTAATTGTATGACAGTAAGACGGTGACCTAATTGCTCTTACACGTGTGTGATATTCCTCTGTGATTGCCGTATTGTTGATTATGGCCGTCATGGATAAATCAACAAAACTGTAATTTGGCACATTGCTTGGACTCTTCATGTAAGTCTCTGAATAAACATCTGCACAGCTCAGTGAGAAGAAATCAACTTGCTTGATTTTTTTTTTTTTTTCTCTCTCTCGAGTTGAAGTTAATTAGCTGCTGGCTTGCTTTGCACTCAGTCCCACTGAAGTATTTCACAGCGGTGGCTCTCATTATCATGGCACGTAAACAGGTTTGCTGCTTTTTATAACGCGGTCCTTCCAAGTTTTTAGCTCTACGACAAAGTTACTGAGCATTTAATACACATTTAACAGCGCGGAACACGCTAGTATGGCCTGTAAATTTCATACGGCCAACCGATGGGATGGCTCTTTGTCGTGCCAGGTGTGTAAGTCTTGTTGAAAAAGGGTTTTATGTCCTTCTTATAGGCCCTCATTGAAAGATTAAATTGCAGGCTCCACATCAGTAATAAATCTCAGCCAGGTGTGGGGTGGGACCGTGAGGAAGAGCCATCAATAAAGAGGAAGGGTGGTCATTCCTTGTCAGGCAGGAAGCGAAGGAATAAACAAGTTGTAGGAGAAACGGGGCTGCCCTTTCTATCAAAAGGTGCTTATTGACTTATATGTAAATAAGTGACCTTTTGTCTGCAAGTGTGAGAAACAGGGTATTGAAGCATGCCAGGCCTCCTCATTCTCTGCAATAAAAGCTACGAGGAGACTTCATTTTTTTTCTTTCCTTTTTATAGGACCTAAGTGTGACTATCCAAATTGATTGGGCTTCTTTTCAACCTTCAGTGCATGTGTGGTTATGGGTATAATATTTGCTTTTTGAACTCGATGGCTGGCGCGTTGGTGATGTTTTTTTTTTGTATGGAACTGATTCCCTATCTGGATTTTCTTGCCAAGTGTATAATTTGTTTAGTATCCTTTGAGAGAGTCTCGCAAATTGCCTAGCTGTCATGCTCCCATGACTTGTGTAAAAAGAAAACGTGGTTGTGTCTGGTGTTGCTTTCTGTGGGAGGTAACACAGCGGACTATCTGTGATGGGCTAAGGTGGTGTTTTAGATTCATGGAAATCTACAGAGGGAGTTATCTTTACGTGGCTCCAGTCCCTCATCAATGAAAGGGTAGACATTCAAACGCTCTGTGCAGTCCATCACAGCTTGGTTATATTTTAGCAATCTATCTACAATTTCTGTATCTGATCCTCAAAACCTGTTCTTTTTCTCTTTTTTTTTTTTGTGTGTGATGAATTGAAGCTTTTATGTGTATCATACGATACGGTCGAGGTTGTCTATACCAAACTGAGAGATGTACTGTCTTCGATTACACCTCCACTTGTTGCGAGCATCATAATATTTATCATTCATCAACATGACAGGTGCATTTCCTTTAAGTGGATTTTGGAATTGCCACGTTATTTCATTTGAATTCTTTGGAAAATAGGTCAAACAGCATTATATGACTATTATGTTCAAATGGAGACTGCTATCATGTTAAAAAAAAAAAAAAAAAAAAAAGATTTCCCGGAAAATAGCCGGTGATCTCAGAGTGAGAGGAAGCAACTCGGCTTGATATACAGCTGCACATTTAATGGCAGATTTGTTTTGCAGATAATCACTGCTCAGTGCAGGAAAGGCCTCGGTATTATCTAATTATGAGCGCTCGGGCTCGTTACATTAACCCTCTTAATCCCTCTGGGCTTTGTTGGCTAAACTGCAATGCTGCTGTTGTCAGCAGGAGATTTGGAAACACTTTTTGACATGAAATCAAACCATATGGGCATTGTTAGGATTTTACTGGGGTTGATATGGTATAACTTATTGATAGCAATATGTATTGGTAATCTTACAGAAATACAACCTTAATTTCATAGAATTAAAATAACTAACTGTTATAACTAACCGTTAACTCTCAGTAGCTGATGCAAGTGGTTTAGCAAATCTACCCGTGATTGGAAAGTTAATAACTGTGGAGTTGTTTGACCTGATAACGCGTGTTACTTTGACGTTAATCGAACTAGATGCACTGCTGGTAGAAAAACTAGCTGCTTTGCCCAGAAAACGCCACAAACATTTGGTGTAATTGTCCAATTAGTTTGTCAGCGTTCCACTGTTACATGCAACTGTTCTTCTAGTACGAACTTTTAGCTTTGCTGCAGTGTTTATTTCACATTTCACAAAATGTAAACACAAAATAGTTGGGCAACACTAATGAGCACATCATCATTAGTAAACAACTAGACGTTGGGAAGAAAGTTCATTTAACAGAAGGCGAATGCAAACACTGGAAATTGAACACATGAATGATGTTCAAATACTAATAGCAGCGCGACTCTCTAGCAATGCCTGTAAGGTGAACTAATTGACAGAATATTTGTTCATATTTTTTATAAACTGTCATGAAAATATAATTATTTGTTGTTATTTTTCAATTCGTATTGTTTCTGGCATTGGAGCATTTGAGTTTTACCACATTGCGTTTCACTCAGCAGAGCAGCTTCACAATAAATGTGAAAAGTTAATGTTTTAAAACCTTTTTTCTATATATATATATATATGTCCTTGAATCACCACTTTTTCTTTTTTCAAGTTAAATGTGGTATTAAAAACCCCATTGAACTATTTCGACACAAAATGTGTGCATCCTCCACCGAGGGAACACGGTGGCCTCAAGACTCTCAGGACATCGTGACTCCATGTGAAAAATTAAATCACCGCTTTTCTAAATAGCTGCAGTTCACTTGCCCTTGAGCACTGGCCCTGAGCATTTGCTCCCCCATTAAAGCTGGTAGGGACTGGTAGTAGTGCTAAAGACCGTGCTGAAACTTGTCATGACCTTATTTGCACCTCAGGGAGTTAAGAGGATAATTATGAAAGTATTGTAAGCAGTCGCTCCCAGTTGTGACTGGAGCATTTCTAACATTCACGTCACGTTTAGAGTCCGCCGCCTCAACTTTTCTGGCCATGAAGCTGTTACAGCAACAACATACTGTATATCTATTCTGACATAAATATTAAGATCAATCTGAGTATATTCATCGTTGTTTTTCACGGTTTGTGCTCTCAGATTGGCTTGCATCCATTTAAATGCTATGAAAGCCAGAGTATGAATGAGTTCTCTTTGTTTTATTTTGTTGTCCTACCGCTGGAACAAGTAGAAATGCAGACATGGCATTTATTTCTCCTCATGTTGCAGAAGAAAAGAAATGTTGCTTTGCTTGCACTCATTAATCCAAAATAGACCAGACAGAATGTGAAGATGCACAATTTTTGTTTTTTGTATTTCCTTCCCTGCAGTTTCCTGCACAAGAATAGTATTCACCTGCTTTGTAAGATTACAGATGTGCACATAGAATAGGCAGTTGTGATTATACTTTGAGATGTATGTTTGTATAGATAGTAATACAAATTTAAAATAAAAATGAACTTAGACATGCACCAGGTTGTGAGCAGATGGCCTCTCTCTGCCTCGCTCTGCCCAGAGAACTGCGGCTAAGATTTATATTTGTTGTGGGTAATCTATAATTTAATCACCCAAAGTTTAAACAAATACTTAATCTCTTCACATAAGTCAGTCCCCAAAAGCTTTGTTTCTTTTATTTTTAGTGTGCTGCTTTATATTTACGCAAAAAAGACCACCACCTCAAACAGAAATGCCAAACTGTCGTACGAGGTGTTGGATTTGGTGCTAAAATATGTATTTGAAATGTTAAAAGTTTGTTATTTACAAAGGGTTTAGTGGTCAAATGGATTGGTAACAAGAAACATCAGATAATTGTGTTTGTGTTGATGAATCTTGTAAATGTCCCACAATCTTAGCGAAATCTAAGACTCGGCATGTTTTGACGTTACAAAGATAAATATATCAGCAAATCATTCACAAGGACAACGACATGTTATCTTTCTGGTCACAAATACCTCTGCCTTCCACCACAAACAACCACCGGTGCATTCAGGTGAACGTTGTTTGGCAATATGCAAACTAGTTGATCCGTAACACCGGCACTGACTGTGTACTCCATCATCAGCGGTTGTCCTCCCGTCCTCCTCCAGCGCTCGTAACAGCAGCTACAAAGTCCTTGAAGCTAAAACTATATATTTGTTTGATTCCACCTTATATAGTCACCTGAGTTACTGCCACCGTGTTGAGTCTGGTTCTTGTGCTTTTAATTTTAATTGCACTGCTGCTTATTAAAGAATGCTAAAGTACCTAAAAAAAAAGAAAAGAAGACTAGCTACGTGCTAGCAGTGGTAGAAAAGCATGGTGCATTCATGCATTATGCATACTTTGCATTTTCTTAGTGTATTTCAGCAAATTTTGAGGATTTCAAAAATGCAAAAAAAACGTTTTCTGGGGGCGACCGTTGGCAGAGCGGTGAAGGTGCATACCACATTTCCTGTCCATCTCAAACGCAAAATACCAAAAATCTATTATAATAATGGGACATTACAGCCCTGCTTTTTACTAAATCACCCTAAAAAGTAACATACATATGTCTCTTACTCAAACATGCATGTATTTTTGGGGGGGGCACCAAGTGTGTATTTAGATGAGCAACTGATTCCCGTGTTGCCTTCTTTGTGACTTGAATCCAGCTTTAAAAAAAAAAAAAAAAAGGGGCCCTACAGCTGTCGCCCTCAACTTTTTTTCCCCATTCTGCTTCTGTTGCCTCTATTTAGAGGCTGCTGTCAGATAATTACTTCTTCAATTGGTCCAGAAGGGCACTTCTGCCTCTGAGGAGAAAAACAACAACTCTTGAGTCCCTTCAGCCCCTTTAGCTCTGCAGGTCACGGAATTGAAATTGTGTGCGCGCTCCAGGAGTAAATACATCACCACAATAAGACGTGTATTACAGAACGAGCAGTCATTGTTGACTCACGGTCCATTACAGTCCATTTATGCAACATTACGACGTAATTATGACCTTAAGGCCTTTGTGATTGTACTTGATAACTCCTGTGTCACCTGCGCCCCGTCCTCTCCGTCTCCATGGTATTAACTCTTTTAACATTTGCCGTGTCACAGCTACAATCATTAAGAAGCAAAAAAAAAAAAAAAAAAATGATCTCCCGGATCTCCAAATGCTTTTCATATGTTGAAGAATCAGTCAATTATTTTGAAGCAGTGCAGCGGCCCGGGATTAAGTGATTTAGGAGTGCAGCAGACAGCCGCCTCCCTCCCCCTTCTTTAGCCTCAGAGACTTCCACAAACAGCACGACTTGTCAGGGCTGATTGCGGTGGCACTGGGGCAGATAAGTCAGTCTTACTATTATCCTATGTAAGCTAGGAGTGCCAAATTACAACTTTAGCCTTAAACCCCCACAGAGTTTGCTTACGAATGTCTTAAGCCACAGCGGTGAATAAAAAAAAAATCCTATACTAAAAAGAGCGAGAGCCAGAGATCTGAGGGAGGGGACAAAAGGAAGTGAGTCTGATGGAATATGTGTATATATTTCAGTCTGGATTTAGTTCACGCAGTCGGGTCTCTGCTGTCTTTTTATTGCTGTCAGCATCTTCACCGGCTCATAACTAAGATGGTCTGACAGGTTTACAAGGACTGTGATTCAAATTTATTTCTACCACGCCATCGATTCTCGCGCCGCCTCGACGTCATGTGTGTCCGGCTGCTCTAACATAGAAAGGTTGTGGCACAGCTCCATTTGCATTTATAGATTTTGTTTTTTTCCACCCCTCCACTCCTGGCAATGTTTATATCTTCAAAGAGTATCAGGGACAGTTTTACAACACAAGCATTATTAGATTAAAGTGGTGAGGCTCCAGGGGTGAAATGAAAAGAGGCAACTGGCAGCAATTGCCTTCAGAATCGTAGATCTCCTTGTATATATATATATATATATATGTGTGTGTGTGTGTGTGTGTGTGTGTGTGTGTGTGTGTGCATATATATATTAATTAATTGTTTGTACATTTATTATTTTAGATTACTCTGCTTAAAAAGACAAACTTACCAAGACAATTCTGAAATTGTTTATAAATATTTATGAATAATTCCTATATTTATTGCAGTTTCACTTTAAAATGTTGCCCAACTGAAACCAAAGAAGTTTGAAACTTACTTTACATTAGCACTCCTTTCTGTTTCCTTTCTCCCATTTTATCTCCCTCAAGTTCTTTCGCTCCCTCCATTTACCACCAATTCAATTTCTCCACAGCTCCTTACTATGTGATTTATGACTTCTGCCGCATCATAAATAACTGTAAAAAAAGAAAAGGCTTTTTACCTTCCCCACGTACTGTGGGTCTGACCCCATGTACTCCTCCAGTACAAAGAACTGGTTCCACACCCAGCCCCTTTTGACCCGCTGAAATCCAGCTGCTGCCCCATTCCTCATCGGGCCCACCGAGCTCCTGGCGTGCTCCCCCCTCGTCCTGCTCCGTCCCGGCGGCGGTAAAGGTGGACGTAAAGAAGAGACTGAACCCTCGTTGACAAGAATCCACAGGAACAGCAGCAGGCAGTTCCTTGTTAGCATTGGCGGTCTGTGAGGTTCAGGTTCCCCGAGTTAAAGTCCAGTGACGAGAACTGAGCCACAGTGAAACGATTCGTGATGTTTTTTTTTTTTTTTTTTTTTTTTTTTGTTTATGGGAGATGGGCGAGGTGCAGGGCTGCGCTGGCTGTGGCAAACCCAAAAGCAGTTATTTCCTGGGTCTGTCAGGATCCCACTCAGAGATTTGTGGAGCTCATCACCTGAAGGAAAGAAAACACACAGTTAAAAAAAAGGTTTTCTTTTTGCTGACTCCCTAATAACTGCATCGGCTAATCCTGCTTTATTCTGTACCCTTTTTTTTTAAATTATTATTATTCTTATTACTGGTAGTCCAGTTCTGCCTCACAGCACCTGTGATCCTCCTACAGTTAGTATGAGGTGTTAATAGCTCGCTATTCATAAATACCAATGACTTGGTGGCCTCTATTCTTTTCCCCCTCACTTCCCACCTGCTTTAGCTTTTAACTGCTCAGTGATGGATGACACTTCTTTCAATCTCAAGCATACAAATGGTGAAGTGTTGTAATTATTTGCCTTGGTGATAGATTACCTCCACATCAGACAGTTCACATGGATGCATGCTGTAATTAGTTAAATCACTCGTCTCTGTCGGGAAAACTTTGACTTTATTTCTGCTGTCAATTACAGGCCGCCGCACACTGTGCCACCGGCCTGTCACCGCTACTGCTGCTCCATGATTGCCCGTAGATGTTGAAAGTCATGTATTATTTAATGGTACTTTTAATGAGAAGTCACTGATTAACCTTCATGATTTGCTTCACAAACCGCGTGTCAGTACTTCTGATCAAACCTTTGAGAAAGCTGCTGGAAAATAGAGACGGAAACCCCTTTTTCTGAAAAATCAAGTTGACAATAACGTACATTTGTTCCATCAAGTTGCAAGTAACCATCTGGAGCCAAAGCATGATGCATTGGCAGGTCATATATCAAAATGACATGTGTACTGTAGGAAGTGTCAGTCTGAAGCAGCGCGCTCGCAGTGATTTCTTTAAGATGCGTTGCTTTCTCTCAGACATCCTTCTGCTGAGGAGCACAATTTGACAACCAGCGGCCACAGGAGATTAAGCCCATTGCTTCAGCTTGTCGTTTGACAGACACTCGCTTCACTAAAGTGTTCCCTCATACAATAGATAACTACGATGTAATCCACCTCGCAGAAAAACAATTTCATATGTCATGTTTATATATTACCAATACGTATTATCTTCACGTACTTTGGTAGAACTACAAATGAACTCCGAACGTGCTACGTTACCGTCACGTCAAACCACCGAGTGAGGTTTTGTTTGAATATGTAAAGGACACGGGAAAATTGCGTATCAAAGGAATTTTTTTGAATACATTTTAGACTATTTAAAAACGAGTATTTGACGAGTTTTCAAATATTTTTTCAGCAGTGAAGGCCATTTGTAGTGCAGTCCATGAGAATGTACCCTTCATTTCTGAATAAACCAAAGGAAAAGCAGGTCTTCATTAAGTTGTCATATCAGTAGTGTGCATAAGTGCATTCATAAAAACTAGATTACAAATTGAAAGCATAGAAGTACATCTCGCTCAACCTCGAGGCAAATGAAACTGTTTGGTCTGGATTGACACCAAGATATGCCAGTTATTCACTCAAATGTATTGATGTCAGGTGAGTTATGTAACTTTAAATGAACTTGAATGTAACAGCAATGAAACCGTCTTTAATTAAAGGGATCGTCGTATTGAAGGAGAAGGACCGCCGTTCATTATTGAGCAAACGGCTACTGCGCTGTTGCCGTTCGCACCTCGTTTACAACGTGGCCGTGTTACAAGACACTTAATTGCGCCGAAAACAAGAGAAGGGAACCGCAAACGGTTGGAGTGAAGAAGGGAGCTAATGGTTTCCACACCTGGTTTATTGTTCCTCTCTCCCTCCTAATGCACTTATAAGCTGTACAGTAATGGAAGACAGCGTGCCTCTAATTTCATAACTGGAGCCCTCATTGACTTCATTGTCTTTGATTAATTATACAGACTTGGAACATCAGCTTCAGGGAAAGATTGCTTCAACAAGGTTACACCGCGCTAGCCGGATTCATTCATTCTCTCTGTCACCACAATATCTTAAAAGTCAGAACTGATCTGCAAAGTTCTCCGTGCAAAATTGGCAGGAACCGCCTTGACACGGGTCAGACATGCCTCTCCCGTAGGTCACTCCTCATTTAGCATCGACATAATGGAAAATGACTGTTCCCATAATTCCTGCAAAATCACGCCTCTGCCACTGTTCTGGTCCTGGGAGGGCCCTGATGCATATTTTATGAGACGGGTTCATTAGCATATGTCGGGCTTTGGTTGTGAGCCTTGACCTGCGTGTCTACTTCAGATAACACAATGCAGTCGGCTGACAGTGTTCGCACACGTCACCTTCAATAATCAAAGAACATATGGCTAGCTCATCTGCCGGTGCCGATTACCACCCACAAGGAAACTCCCACAGAAAGTTATTAATCGTCAAGGCTGCCGCAAACACGACAAACAAAGGCACTGACTTCTGGAATGGAGGGGAGAAATGAGTCATCTGGATCAAGTTCTTGTTTTGCACACACTTTAATATCCTGGTAGATCAGTGGGAAGAGCTTTTTAGTTATTTGTCTTTCCTTCTTTAACAGCTGCAGTGTTTTGTAGCTGCATAGTAAATCGATTTCTTGAATGTAGAGCGACAGTCAAATATGAGGAAATCGACAAATGCTCACGCAGCCGAAACGTGCACATTCCACTCTACAAAGCAGCAGCGATACAGAGATGTAATGTAGACGATTCGAAGTCTTCTGGGGCATTTTATGTAAACAATAATGAACATAATGTGTTTGTAAGTGAGAGATAGTGAACATGAGATCATCGACTTGATGATGTGATGTGCAGGACACCTACAGTCATGGGAACAGGAGTCTTGTGATGGCCCCATTTTGCCAGCACCAGAACTGACCTGGGACCTCATCTGCAGTGGTGCAATTTATACTTACAAAAAACAACAACAAAAAAATAAATAAATTGAATTATATATGTAGGTGTTATGAATCATTCTTGGCAATAGAGGTGCAAAGGAATCTCAGAAAGCCCGTAGTACTGTAGTCCTAACCCGTCTGGGCCAGATACTGTTCCGGTGGGGAATTCTTTAATGGCTTCTTGTAGCTCAGACAGAGACAAACTATTCCCTGAAAGCTGCATCCGGCAGTCGTGGAAAGTCAAGAGGATAAAACACAATGATGGTAAATCTCTCAAAAGAACTTGAGGAATCGTTTGTTTGCAAATCAGCGGCGCTTTAGATTTTATTATGTTTTGTCTGCTTCTCTTTTAGCTGCATCTCTAAGAACTTTCACTTTCTCGACTCAAGGACAGAGTTATATTTCTGTTGTAGTTTAACAAACTTGGTATTATCTGATTGGACAAGAGACTCGGTCTCTGCATATACATCAAAGGACATGGAGCATACCACCACAGATGATATTGTTTTCACCAAACAATATTAACCGAAGTCAAAGATTTTCACCACAATGATCAAGACAGTGACCTAATTTAAACTCCAGCCCTGACTGACGAGAAAAATATATGCAGTGAAGCTGAGGAGATGAAGGATAAAGAAGTGTTAGTCAGAGATCCCTGTGTAGACATTGTGGGTTTTTTTTTTTTGCATGGCAAAGGCAGAAGGAGACTAATATCATTGAAAGCCTTCGGGAGAGAGTGGGAGGAGAGAATTGTAGGTGGAAGCAATGTAATGAAAATGGGAGGAACAACACAGCTGGCCAGTCAAGCAAAATTATCAAAGACCAGCTCGTGCGTCGGTTATAGCACAATGGAAATGATGAATAGTGAATCAAGTGGCTGCGTTAGTAGATGCATTTCCAATTTTTAAAGTCTTTTGGGTCAAAACAGAATAACAATAGTTCAGTACTTGCATGGTAGCACTGGAATAAATGCAAATGTTTGTCCTGTTTGTCCATCTGTATGTATCTTAGTTTACACATTGGTTTTGACCACTACGCTACCTCTGGGAAAACGCCGATATAGTCATGAATAACCCTTGAAATTTCAGAGTTGATACCAGTATTGAATGCCTTTATTGTGGTTTTGTTTAAACTCTCGATTTGGACTGTTACAGAATACCTCTATCTTTCACTGAGTTCATTAGACCACCAAGATAGTCGGCCAAAACACAGTCTTTTAATAGTGACAAATGGCAACTACTCTTGTTGCCAAGACTATTTCTGTGATAAATGTGCTTCGATGCTTACTAAAGCGCGATGTCGGCAAAACCAAGAGGTCATCAGTTGAAAGGAGGTTTTGCAGTGGAGTGGGATAAAGTTATTTACTGTATTTTAGTGTCTTGTCTCTGCCTTATCACGGGCTCTACAGTGCAGCGTTTCATTTGCATGCTAGTGAAAGTTAAGAGTGGGCGAATTTGTGTGTGCACAAATTCCAGCGAGTCTCAGTTTTGACACCCAGACAGGTAAAATTAACATAAATCATAGAGCTGCTGTCGGCACTTAAATTCTGTCAGTAACTTTGATGCTCGTCCAAAATTGTACTTTATTGTGTGCTTAAAGTGCACTCTGTGAGCTGCTGTCATTTCATATAAATTTTAAAAAGGTGCACTGACATTTTTCTGCGTATCAATTTCATTTTTTTTTTACATTTTAAAAAAAAACAAAACAATATATTGGTTAAATTTTTCAAAGACATCATAGAACTGAACACGGACACGGTATCACATCAGCCTATGGACACACGATGCAGACAACTGCGGACACTATACACCGACCCACAACCTCTAGAGAGGCGGTGTTGAAAAGTCATCATCAGCAATATAATTAGGAAAAAAAAAAAAAATAGCCACAACAAGTAATCAGTGTGTTATGACAGGCTGGACTGAGTGAGGGGAACTCCTGCAAACGTCAGTACTTTTAATAACCTTCTGTGTTTAGAGATGATGGTTTTTTTCACGCTGCATGTTCTCAGGCCAATTTATCCCCGTTTTCACACACAACAGGGTTAGCCGAAGCCCAGGGTGAAACGGTTCACACGGCACTTCCACGAGCCCCGGGCGGTAATCTGTAACTAATGTTTACACTCGAGAGGGATGTGTCACCGGGCTACGCTTTAACAGTAAAAGCAGCGACTTAGCTGTTGCCACGTTTCACACTGGCACGTCTTAGTCCAGCGTTTATCTGATTTCCAGGGGATAACCCCGTAAACGGGGCTAACGCCGCTCCGGCGGCTAAAGTCGGGTTTAGCCCACTTCGGAATGTTTCAGGATTGCGCCAGTGTGAAATAAGGGAACTGTACAGCTGTAGAGATAATGAGAAATAATACCCAGTTCATCCACACTAACTTTGCAGTTACACTTGTGGCAAAAATGAGACACGTTTGCATCCATTTCGCTCATAAAAAGCAGCCGTTAAACGTGAATGCACGAGCTGCACAATTTGAAGTTGAGTCGACCTGGTGCGGTTACATAATGTATATCTCCGTCGCTTGTTTCGTAGCCGAGCAGTAGTGACTTTGTGCGTGATGACTAGTTTCAACAATATTCACTGGTGGTTGTAACGGAAACACTCTGACAAGTGACTGCCGGGGAAAAAAACAAAAACTGAATCTGGCAATAAAAGTGAACGCGACAAGGCTAAGTTTGTCACAGCAAGAAATACGACAGATGTCAGCTTGTTCTGTTTTGTCTTTTGCATGAAACGTCTGTCTTTCCATCTCTCCTGCCGGAGACAAAGGTGTCAGACCTAAAACTGTCTATTCCATGTCAACAGAAAACAGTGAATGGGCAGACGAACGGAAACCTTTTTTCTTCCACAGTAAAACAATACGCGTCTTAAATTCTCAAATATGTCCGTAATGTTTCAAATAGCAGTAAAGGTTGCTTGGCAACACACAAAAGTATGTGTCTGTATTATTATTATTATTTATTTTAAATACCTTTTATTTATTAATCAAAGCTGACGGTATTAATTTGTTGTACATCGAAAATAATGAAAACAACAAAATGTTTTTCCCTTTAAGTTTCCTATTTCCTTATAAAGCGGCGCTCAGTTATCTCTCATTTGTGTCTTTGACATCTGAAGTTTTGACAGATGCAAATATTCAGAGTTAGGAGACATGTCTGATCTTATTCTAGACAGGCAGCCACTGAGATGAAATGAAGCAGCCCTGTTGCCCCAAGGCAGCCATGAAACACCACTGGTGCTCAGGCAACTGCTGTCAGACAGGCAGACATTTGTCAGGCATGTGGGGCTTCAACCAAGGTTTGACCCCCCGCGACTGATGCTGCACCAAACCACGTTTTACTGGCCCTCCTCTCTTGATGACCGACTGCGAGCTGTGTCCTTTTCCACGTGGTATCTTGCAGCCTCCCCCTTGTGGTTCCCTTTAAACATAACCCGTATCAAAGAGGATCTCTTCAGAGTCAGCGGAGAGTCATCCAGTGTCTCTTAAACCTCATTCAGAAGCAGACGCTAAGTGGCGAAGGCACGTCGGAAGCAGGAGCGGCGGAGTGTCCTCCGGGTCTTCATCGCATCCGGTCACAGTACCGCTGTGTTTTCCTCCGTGTTTTAGAAGAGTTTATAGCCGAATAAATAATTCTTGTGGTTTTATGTGTGCGTCGGAAGCAAACAGACTTCAAAAGATATGTCCCGGTTTAATGTTTACCCATAGATCTTTTTTTCAGTAGCAGTGTGCCTGTCCAAAGGATGTGCGACGCCGGACCTGTTTTCACCCACATCTGTGGAGAACTGGCTTAAAAGGAATCGAGGATTCGCTACAGATAAAGCCATTCACGTACTTCCCACCAGGAGCTTTTAACAGGCTCTGCAGGCCCAGATAGCTGTAATAATAAGTAAACTGCGTGCAGGACAATGTTGCACCAGTTCACTACGAGTTTGTACCTCTTGGCATCCGAACCGGGGCGGAGTGGAGATCTGGAGACACACCGTCACGTACCGCCGGAGTGCCAATTCAAGAATCGTGTAGGAAGCAGATGTTTAATTAACCACTCTGTCGCTGCCTGTAAGTATTTATTTATGGGTGTCTGGTAGACACTGACCTCATGTTTCATGCTGACCTCAGTCAGCTTCACGCAGTGCAGAAAGGCACCCTTTTGTGTTGATTGTTTCTTTGTGAATATTAACGAGCCGTGAAATGTCTGCCGCGGTGCTCATAATTCACAGAATAGATGTGGATCAAGATGAAACATATCATGTCTGTAACGCTAACTAACTCAAACACAGGTTGGATTTCATCCAAAGCTGCAGATGGACAGATTTTTTTGTTTAAAAAACAAAAAAACATTCATGTTTAAAGAATTTTTTTTTTCTTCCAGAGCTACAAAGCCAACGTCTTTTTGTATTTTCTGAGTGGGGGAAAAAAAAAATCCTTTCTCTGGGATGATGTTTCAACTCTTTATTTAGCCTCTTCTCACTATTTTTTCATTATACTGTCATTCAGGAAAAACAAACTTGATTTAAGATGAATAATATAGTTTTATCTGTTTAAATTTGGTCAAATTAGAAACTCTTCCTATCGCAGAGTTTTCCCCAAAGATGGTATATCACCTTGAATATAATCCAGTGATGATGAAAAATAAATTAGCTGCGTGTCCTACTGAACGAAGGTTGCCTCTCTTTTAGAAACTGAACTTTTCCCCCCTGAAGATATGGAAGGCTTAGCTGTAGAGACAAAACTGGCCCGAGGCAATAAAAGAAGCACCACACTGACTCAGCTCTCCCCAGCGTGAACACGTCTGGATCCCCTGCCAACCGAATCTATGATGCAACAGATATCGCGCCAATGAAAGGTTATGATTAAAAGGGAAATATATATTAAAAGGCAGATATGCACCCAGGATCTCAATTTTGAAGTTTTTCTTCTTAAATCTTAGCTATTATGTGGATAATCTGCGGCGTATTGCACGCATACGGACAAAAAAAACACCAAATAAAGTACCCTAAAGGTGGAACGGCTCAATACTAATGCCTGGTGCCTGTTGTTTGAGTCGGAGCTGCTGCTGTTCTCTGATTTGAACCGAATGAATGTGCAATAAAATATGAGGTGTGACTGCATAGACCTGTCGGTGCTCAGCTTGACTACGAACCCACAAGGCAAAGTGACATTAGGGGGAATCTTGCTTTTACCTGCCACTACAGGGTGCGCGGTGCAAACTCAGATTGTGCTTCGCCTCCCCCTCCCTCCCCCCTTCGTCGCCCCCGCTGGGTCGGTTTGAACTAAGGGAAGAAAGACTCTCGGCTGAAATTTCAGAACCCCGTTGTTGTGTTACACGGTGCGCCATTAAATTCTGCTGAAGGCAATGGCAACTATTGACAGACGAGGTAATAGAAGGCAGGTCAGGTTATAACAAGACCGATAGCATCGGGGGCTCGCGCTCGAGCACCTGTTCTCCTCCAGGTGGGCGAAGGGGAACATTTTGGAGTCGCAGACGGCTTGAAATGCCTTTTATTTTCCCTAAACGCTTTGTAAATCAAGAGTCTCCGATACTTTGTGAGGCAGGTGATGTGACCCTTAAGTGTAGGACGTTAAAGCCAGTCACGGGATAAATTCACCATTCACTGGCTTTGAGGGGCGGGGATCGTTTAGCATCGTTTGGGTGTTACCTTTGGTCTGTTAAATATCATTTAGTTGTTAGTTCCCTTCAATTTCTGAAGCGTTTTACTGTAATTGTATAAAACTGAAAGAGTTGCAACATTAAGGGATTCTGTTTGGCAAGAGATTGCCTAATCCCTGTAGACAACCCCCAGCATCCCATGATTGAACGCATTGTGTTTTTTTGTTTTCACAACACTTCTTTGTCCTTATTCACGACTGCATTTTGACAAGACCATAACATCATCTAAATTCAAATTAAATTTTCACTGGGTATTAGATTGTGGATTCATTTATTCCAAGACGGCGTCACATCTGCTCAACTTTCATACACCGGCAGGCAGGAAATCAATCTACACAACTTATAGTTAGAGGATTTAAAATGTGTAAATACCCACCAGTATGGCTCCTGGCAACAGAACAGTGACAGCTGACCAGACAATGCAGATGTTGTTTAGCAGACAGTATGGCATTATTATTTTCCCTAATAGGCTTGATCTCGTGTATTGGAAGCAAACATGTGCAGTTTGCTATCAGCTCCGTTGCTCGTTTCTGGCTGCTGGTGAACGTTACGTCACACTGAAGCTCAGTATTGAGCCAACTTAGTGGTAATTCAGTATTGTGCAGCTGATCCGGCACAGTTAATTAATGTTGTCTTTATCTGATTATCCAGCAGAGCAATTTTCAGCATTACTACATTTAGGCCAAAACCGTTCAACAGTGGTGGTAGTGAAAGGACAAGTTTTCAGGTATTTTGTCTTTCGTGACCTTCATCTGTCATTTGCGCAGCTGGAACAAAAAAAAACAACAACAAGAAAACAACCGACGTACTGCGAGTTGGCCTATTTAATCACAGATGAACAGCTTCTGCCTATTACAGCTGTTGTCTTCTTCTAATTACCCCAATCTAATAAGTGCGTTTACTCGCTGTGACAGACACGTATCCCAAACTGTTATGACTGTCATTATCCGGCCGCAGCTTCTTTTTTTTCTTTTTTTTTTCCAGCCAAAGCACTTTCCCATTTTTGGTTAATTAGACATTGCTGAATGTTAACAGATACAGCTTGGGCGAGCAAGTCACTCTGTGTTCAGATTTACACCCAGGCTGAGCAGATGGCAATAAATTAGATATGAGAGAGAGAGAGACAGTGAGTGAGTGAGAGAGAGAGAGAGATAGGGAAACGGGCCTAAACCATTACTGAACTCCTGTTGAATGGTGGCGGAAGAAGCCAACATGCGCACTTTTGTGGCACTTTTAAAAACGTGCTTCAGTCGAGTCAACAATTGGAGAGCCGTTACTATAGGAACACTTCCACGTCTTACTGATGATGTTGTTTTTCATCTTGTAGTCAACAATCAGATCAAAAAGGTTTTCAGCCACCAAATCCACCGCTGCCTCTCTTGTTGTACTTATCATGCTGATGCAGCGGATAGATAACTCCCACTTCTCACCAAGTATAAAAAAAAAAAAAAAAAAGAAGTCTGTCCCGAGGTTGAAATGAAAAATCTTGCAATCATGCAGTGAATGGATGTGTTTATTTTGAATAGTTACAAATATATGAACATTAAGCTTCTGAATACTGGTGTCCGCTGATGCTTAGATAGGCTGACATCTGCACCTCTGCAGCCGACTGAATGCTCATGACGTCTGCCGTGCAACAAGTGTGTCTCTGACAGAAATTAAAAGAAAGTCAAGCTAAAGGTGGCCCCAGAATAATCTCACAATATTATTATTATGTGTGTTATTTCTGTGATAACAATATTCTTTACGATATGACAAAAGACTGCCTGTGTTTGGCTGCAACACAAACTTTTCTCTGAAGTTTTTAAAACTTAAGTATTGAATAAGTTTATGCTGAATGCCTTCTCTCTAACTTGTGTTCAATTGTTTTTTTGTTTTTTTTAAAAGTTTTTGTATGCCTTTTGTTGACATATTCCCTTCCACAGTAATGACTAGAGTCCACGGGGGTATCCTCACCCGATGAACGCCTTATTATTTGATTATTTGAGACAGCTCTAAAAAAAAAAAAAAAGAAAAAGCGTGTGTGCGTGGAGGGCTGTTGATGCTTAATTAAGTGGCTCTGATGCAGCGGAGCCGTCACTTCTGCGATTGGAGGACGGGGGAGAGAACTGAAAACAAATTAAGCTCTTTTGGTATGCACTATTGACAAACAATGTGGTGCTTATGAATATGAAAATCAGCAGTTGCTGCGGCGTGTGGCGAACACCTCTCCTGACTGAAAGACAAAAGATTCCTAGCACTTGGCATGACTCGAAGTCGTGCGAATATTTAGTTGTGTGGAGATTGTGTGTGGAGAGTGAAGGTGGCAGCTTTTAGGACCCGACGTTGCTAACGGTCTATTTTAAAGGATTGCGTAGGAATAAAAACAACAACTTGAACTTCACATAAACATTACAAATAATGGCATCAACACTTGCAGCGACAAGCAGTTTGGCTAATCTTTACGGTATGTACAGGGGGTCCCGGTTAATTCATCATCATCACCAATGTTTCCTTTGGTGCAATATGTTTCCCCTCATGCTAATGAGTGTGGCTTTTTGCTGCTATTGTTTAACCATGATGGATTGATTATGATGATTCCAGGATACAGCTTTTCATACACATTCACCCCGAGCATTTAACTTCACAATTTTATTCAAAATACAACCACATTAGTCTCTTTTTTTTAAGGACAAGATTCATCACCATGGTTTTTCTATTACCACAGTAATCTAAATGCAAATTTTAACTGTCCCTTTTTTTCTTTTTTTTCCCCCACCAGCATGATGCTCTTGGCACAGCATGTGCACTACAATTGAGATGTGTTTTCTTCCTCTCCTATTCGACCTGCGTTACATCGAAATGTAACATTTGATGAAAACTGCTTATCGCGTCAACGCATTGTGGAAGAAAAGATGTCGTTAATTGAGCCGAAAATAAAGCCTGTCAGTTCAATAGCGGCGCTGTTTGTCGAGCCCCGCAGATGCAGACGGAGAGCTGTGGGAAGCTTTCTGAGGAGAGATTCTTCCAACCAGTCCACAGGGATGATTAAAGAGTAGGAGTACAAACCGTCTTATCACAAGAAGCCATCAGTAGCCGAGTTACAGATTGATACAGGTGGTAATTTTGATCAAATTAGGGTTTCATAACCTGGTCCTTTTAAGCAAAAATGTTTTTCTTCTTCTCACTTTCAGGTGTCACTTTCATTGCACAGTGGCGGGGGGGGGGGGGGGGGGGACACACACTATACACACACTATACACACCCGGTGTGATGCCGCAGCCATCCTGGATACACTGATATGAATTGGTGGCAATGAAAGGCTTCATCATTCCTGCCTGCCTTCTTGCCCCGTCATCAATTTCCCCCGCGTGGATGTAGTCCTGAGTGACACCTGGCGAGGTGCTTTCTGCTATCTCTGCGCTCCTCTTCCTCGGCACTCCAAATACATCCGTAGCGCGCGGCGGCGGCTGAACGTGCCCGTCCTCGCGTACGTGTTGGTGGTCCGATACCGTTAATCCCCCCCCTTCCCCCTAGCGAGTCGCTACTGTGGCGTCGCCGCCTCAATTGTACTCCATCATCGTGGTCAGGGACGTTTGCTGTGGCCCGTCTTATCGTCTCATATTCATTAGAGAAGTCGTGGCCGGGGGAATGTCTGGATCCATATGATTCATTTCTTCACTGTCTCTCACTTTGCGTTCGTTCTTCTGAAATGAACACATCTGTCTCTCATGAGCTTCAACCACTAAGTGAGTCCTGTATCTCAAAGGGAGGGTTTAACCCCCACTAATATTTGTTTTTTACGTTAAAGCTCTCTCTGTTTCCGTGAATACATTTTAGACGTCAAGAATTATACTTTGATGTACCGGTAGTGTTGCAGTTTATTCAAAGTTGAGAAAAGTAGGCCAGATCTTGGCCTCAGCCTGGCAAAACGGAGCTGAACTCTTCCAAGACAAAAAATGATCACCTAAGTTTGACACTTGTTGGGTGACTAAAGCCCTGAGTGCTTCAAAGATTTCAGCTTCCCCGGTGCAGATTTAATAGGCTTACGATGTTTAAATGAGACAGTGAATTTTATCCTCTTTACAATCTGTCGCATTAACAAGGAGGCTTTCAGAAAGGATTATTCAAAACAAATTCTCGACACATTCTTACAAAACTTTAGAGCTGCAACAACTAGTCAATTAATCGATTAGCTGATTGACATAATGTTCATCTTTAAATGTTTTGATAGTCGATTAATCCTTTTGAATCTTTCTTTAATGCAAAAATTCGGTGATTCCAGCTTGTTAAATTGGAATATATTCTGGTTCCTTAAGTCCTTCATGATAATACACTGAATATATTTTGGTCGTAGACTGTTGGTCCAAAACGAGACGCGTAAGGGTGCGCTTTTGGCTTTAGGAAACATTTTTCACCATTTTCTGACATTTTGAAAAACAAATAACGAATCAATTAATAGAGAAAAAAGTCAACAGATTAATCGATCATGGAAAAAAAAAA
Source organism: Brachyistius frenatus (assembly GCF_029030835.1). Classification (NCBI taxonomy): domain Eukaryota; kingdom Metazoa; phylum Chordata; class Actinopteri; family Embiotocidae; genus Brachyistius; species Brachyistius frenatus. Next base: position 555,923 of record NW_027210664.1, read on the forward strand.
CAATGTTAGTTGCCGGATTGCAAAACCCCCGTAGTACTTTAAAAAAAATATATATATTATTTAAATATCACATTTCCTGTGTGTCTGTTAACTGCCAGGGGAAACTCATTTTGCTCAATATCACATGCTCAATTTGGTTTTATCTCCTAAGTAATCCAGTTATTTTTCAGATTTCTGTTTTATGTTCAGTCATCAGGGGTTTAAACAAGCCTTTGAAACGATGTGTGACAGGATAGCACAGTATGTGACCGAAACATCTTTCTTTTTGGCGGTTAGCCTGGAGTTCCTGTGGCTTATTCGGTTGTGTTGAGAAATTCTAAATTGTTGTAATCTTCTCGAACCTGTCAGTAAAAGGAGTTTCCGATACATCCTGGCATTTTTTTCCTTTAAAACAAAGAAGAGAGTCAAAAACCAGAAGACAGGCAGCACCGTGGGTGCTATCAGTGCTGGAAGTAGAAGTACCTGATAAGAGACAGATGAGTTCAAGGAGGCTCTCTCAGTTGAGGCTAATTACACATGTTACAGTCTTTTCTGACTTATTATGCTGTCTGTGCGTTATTGTTGTTGGAAAGCGAAAGGGGATTCAATGTTTCAATTAACATTTTGGCTTTTAGAGGTGCTTCAGAACCGCTCGGGGACGACTGAAGAGTAGAAGGAACATCAGACAGATGCACAGGTTCAGACCTGAAGTACCACTAGATTATTCATGTCTGACTACCACTTGCTCAAAGTGAGTATTGGAAGTAAGAAAAGGTCTTTTCTAATGAAACATGTAGGATTTGTGAGACATTTTTGGCTTCTTCAGACAGAGGATGTGGGAGGGGAGTGACGGTGACCTGATTTCTGTTGGTTTTAATTACATTTGCTTCACATTTAACTCTCCTTTGACATCCTTCCTTGTCGCATTCTTCGAGCCAATTTGTGACTCGAAACAATAAAGGAACCGGCTGAAGGAAGTCTTTAATTACTTTGTGATATCAATGAGCATGTTCGTAATACATTTTAAATAAGAGAAAGTAATTGTAGAGAGATTAGTCTTCTGATGCAGCCAGGTGTGTTTTTTGAAAAGGCTGGAATATATATATAAAAAAAAAAACATCTACTGCATTCGAGTTTCCTTTCTTCTCTGTCGCTGTCCATGGAGCTGAGTTGTTTTAATAAAACTGCCATCATGGGTGGAAGCATCGCCACACAGCTGGCTGCCATCAAATGTCCACACAAGGTTATTTCTTGCAATCAAGCACCAGTGTAAATAGTTTAATACGGTATCAAAATTATTACATTTGGTTAAGTATCAAAGTAACACGTGGAACGATTCAGTTCAAAGAATATACCGTTAAAATATTCTTAATTTTTTCTCAGCAAATATGTGTTTAGTTTTAATCTGCATCTCACAGTAGTCCAATAATATATATTGGCAGACTCGTCTTGTGCGTCCATATCGGAGGAAGTGGGGAGTTTTACAAACATTTTAATCATTTCTGACGATGATTATGTTTGAGAGCATATCTGCCACAGCCCGAAAAAGTCTTTAGAATAAATAAGAACATTTTATTGCAGAGAAACACATGTTTAATTATTTAATGCCTCTAATGGATTCAGTATTCTACGCCAAATGTATGAGCGTCAAAAGGAGGATCAGGAGCTGTCACGTATTCCACCACTGATCTTCCTCATTTGAATTTGCTGAATTTTGTAGGTAGAAAAGATTTCCGACTCGCATGTGTTTCATCTATGCTCCTCTTTTTCTATCCTACTTCATCAAACAACCCATAATTACAAATATGACTGTTTTGACTGCAGAGAGGAATAGAAATGATGCGCCTACCAAAAGATCCAAACGTATCCATGCTGAGGCAACATGGATAAACTGTGATTACGTTAGAGCCTGTCTATATTTTGACAGATTCAAGATAAGGCAACTCCACAGGTATTGCTATTTTTGGCTTACATCTGTTGAAGCAAATAAAGAGAAAGATGCAAAGGAACTGCAGGGAGTCCACTATAATCCCGGCACAGAAAGGGTGCGCATTAACATTTTGATTTATTATGCAGAACCATTGAGTACACGGGTTCAGTGTGTCTTTTAATTACCCTGTGCGACCGAGGACTAAACTATCGATGGGTGTTGCATGGATCGAATGTGTGTCATTTTATTTCGGGACCATCAGGACAAGGCGGTGCCGGCAGCATCGGGAAAAGGAAAACGATCCTGGCCTCCTGACCCCGCGTCATTAAAGATGAATATGGATCGAATAGGTGCACAAGCTGTCTAACGCGTCCCTCCATGGACGGGATGTACTTTGGCACATTTTTCCTGTCATCACTCGGGACCTGTGATCATAACTTAGTGGAGGAGGATATTGAAGGACGTGCTCAACCTCCAGTATGTGGCTCTTCAATTTGAGACGAGTCCTGCTTCAACGAGCCAGACTTGAAACTTAGAATACACGGTGCAGAACACACGACAGGACGCTCGAGTTTACATTATGTGCATTAATAAACAGTTAAACATCAACATCACAGGCCGGTTTAAACTGTAGCTATCAGGTTTCCGTGGCTGATACGCCTTGCTAATAATAAAGGCAATAATGGGCTTGTATCAGCCAGAAACATGCAGCCTTGCAATTATGTATGAACAGATATGTTTTCTCCACTTTGCATGTTGATGGATTTTAGATTATGTGTGGAGGTCGCAGCGTGGCTTGTGAAACAAATGGCCCCTGAGTCAGCGAATTCCTTTCAGCTTAAAGTGTCATAATGTCAGCACAACAAATTTGTGTCCGAGAGGGATCAAGTGAAATCCTCTCGAGACTCGCGTGTGACTGATTTCGTTTGTTTGATGAGTGACAACGAGTCCTTGGGACCAATTGTCACCTCTTATTTTACCCCCCCTCCCCCCACCGCTTTCATTTCAGTCAAAAGGAAAAATGTGCAGGGACCAGCGTGATCACAACAGATAAGAAGACAGAACGCCTGGCTGATCAATAATGTTTTACACTTCGCTCCGAACACACATTAGTTTTTGCAGATGCCTGTACGAGAGATATGAGTGCTTAAAAGTATTATTGTGCTGAAGTTGCTTAAGTGCACTTAAACAACTTCAGCGTGTACAGTTTTTAAAAGGCTAATTTATTGGAATGACTGCTTTGCACATCGTGGCTATATCTGAACTTTGACAATCTGCTTGTTCTGTATTTAATCATCTAGATTTTTTTTTTTTTAGAAGAACCACACACTTCTGTTATCATGCACTTGGCACATTCAGTAGAAAACATATAAGACTACAAGAGTAAGAGGAGATAAGAGTTGGTTGAAGTAATATTAAGGGCTGACTGACCCGCCTGTGCTGAATTAATGTAGTGAGCAAAACTGATTTAAATTGCCTCCTCATCCTTTTCTGGGACATAAAAAAAAAGAAAAGAAAAGCAGAGTTAAAACCTATTTAGTGTAAATGTGCTTTTTAAAGTACTTTTATTGGAAACGATACTCTGACGCAAAAGACACGAATGTGATTTACATTGATTTATGAAATTACCTACTGTGCAATTTACTGATGTGCACTACGGTTCACCTGGATGGAGTAAACCCCTCGGACAGACAGAGCATCTTTATTTTTTTTGGAATGGAAAAGCTAAATGCAAATGTAGGCGAGCTTGTTGAAGAATATCATATCAGCCGTGCTGATTTCTCCTTTATTGGAGTTATGTCCTTGAAATGAAACCTCCAGACGAAGCACTCTGGACCTAATTTCATTAAACGGTATGTTTTGCCAAGTCGGTGAACCTAAAATGATGTAGTTGAACTCTCTGGTCTACAGTCTCTGTCAAAGGAGTGGGGAGGGGTGGCGGCGGCGGTGAATCCACCAGGTTACCGTGCTATGGGCTCCATTCAACCTCAGCTCGTTCCACTGTATCCTCGTTTTAATTTCTCCTCCTCGTCCTCCTACACGTTGTGCATTTTCCGCTCAACCGTGCCGCAAAATAAAACCGGAGAGACGAAAACAAATATTTTTTTTTCATGGTGTTATGGGTTATTAGACACACAGAGTCACATTAAGCTGAGTCTCATTATCAGGGCAAAGAAACCCAGGAAACATTAGGGTTGGAACTCACTGATGTATGGTTATGAACATCGCATTGGTTATGCTAATGGACGTCTGTGTTTTCCATGTGGTTACGTGCTCGCCTCTAATGGTCATGTTCATCATTGTGTGTGTGTGTGTATCTGCATGGCTCTACTGCGTATGAGAATTAGAGAGTGAATGCAGTGTTTCATTGTGCAGGGGTGTTCATGTAAAACAACAGACAAACAAAGCGGAAAAAGGTTTCCTTCAAGCTTTTTCTTTGACATTACAAAGTGTTGGAAACCCAGCGGCCCAATCACATCAACTAACACTAATCGGCCAATATGCACATTATGCACACTGCAAATTTAGTGTAATCATTTTCTAATTAATTAATGAAGATCAAAGGGAAATCAAGCAAAAGAGAATGTGTTTAGGATTTTGCCTGCGGCGGGCCTCAGTGACCCGCAAGAATGTGGTATAAACGATGCGCCTCCTGGAATCTCATCTTCCTCCCCTTTAGCAATTTGCACTGCAAGCTATTGATGTTTGCAGCATTGCACTCGGTCCTGCCGGCTGATATTACTCTCAGATAAGTGGTGGCAAAAAAAGTAAAAAAATCTCCACTTTAACCTGTGCTACCTCTGTGCAAACAGGAGAGGAGCGGCTCTGAGAGTCGGTGGCGTTGAGGTCGGCTGTTCTCTGGGATTATCGTTTGGAAACCTGTGATCTCATTTATTAGCTATACTTCCCTCGCTGGCTGTCATCTTGCTCTGATTGCTGAAAACAATATGAGGCACAGAGCTGACAGGGAGCATTAGGAAAGGCAGGGGCGATGTGCTTTCAATTAAAAAGAAAGTCTTTTTATTTATTTTGATATACATGCATACACTGCCGTCTCCTCGCTCAACGTAGCGTCACGGCCCCTTTAGTCTGACACTCGTCTGAAACTGAAGACTGATTTAGTAAGTAAATAACGAGTTCCTACACGTGTCTTTATTTATCGTCTGATAATCTGCTCCTCGGGGAGTTTTCTCTGAGCACAGTTTGACTGCCACGACCCCCCCTCCCTCCTCCCCCACATCCCCCTTCTCCTCCTCCTGAGATTCCTCTTTTTCAGCCTGTCAAGCCCCCATCTCAAACCACAGATAATCTAATGGACCCTCAGCTGAGCTTCACTATGAGAGTGGAGTGCTCTGACCTCAGCGGCATTCAGAAAGCTGCTTAAGCACCAGTGTTTTTCAACACTTGATTAAAGTGACACGAGCCGTATTCCCGGAGCGTTTAATCAAAGCGTTCTTCAAGGTATGACAGTCAGTATCTCACTGGATTGCACTGCTGCCGCTCCACACTTTTAGTTTTTAGTGGACGCGAGTGAGTTTTGAGAGGCAGCGGTAGTTTTACCTTGTATACATTTCTACCTACGTATCCTGGCGATAAAGAAATCATGTAAAAGGCAGCCGATCTGAGAACTCAAACTTTTAACATTGAGATTCCAGTTTGTTGCATTTGGAAAATTGATTTGCATTGCTTAAAGATTATTCTTTGAGAAGTCTGAAAGGCTACTCTGAGCGCCTGTCACCCAGGGCCCATCAGCATTCGTAATCAAGCATTGCAGTTCAACATTATTAGCCTCAAGCAGTGCTGGCATAATCAGTCAGCCAGGTAATATTAAAAGGTGGGCTCTTTCAGGCTCTCAAGTGACATAACTGCCTTAATCAAACAGTTATCACGCAAGAGGCCAGAGGGAGAGATAATAATGAGAAAGCAATATCCTAGATTAAGAATTAGTCTTTTCTGTAATGGCTCTGTCTCACTAGGTCAATGGTGCATAATGGTATAGCATACAAAACTGCGGTGAGGAAGATTTTGAGGATGCTGCACCGGGGGTTTTATGACTCACACTGATAGAAAGAGAGCGGAGCTGATTTACCCCCATGCACCGAGCGGAGGAATAAACAGTACAGGAGACGGTGTTTTTCCCGCTCATAAACACAACACTTTCCTGCGCCTGATAGTCTGTCTGTGTCACTTTGTGTGCTCAGTTTTAAAAGCTCTATTTGTCATTCTCTGCGGCTCCGTGTGTGTTTCCTCGTTGCATTTATTGGGTTAAAGAGTTAATAGTTGCGAATAGACACTCTCGTATTTAACTGCAAAAAAACCACCATATTTGCACTGGCTGATTTTCTAAAGGATTCATCCGTGTTTCAGATGGTATAATATCTCCGGTCTGTGTGGCACCGGCCCCAAAAGTCCCACAGGGAGGAACTTTTTCTCCCTTGCTCTTTTTCTATTTGTACTTTATTCTTTGCAAGCCGTATTAAAATATTGAATAGATGGAGTCTAATGCTGACAATGGCTATAAAAGGCTTATGAATAACTTCACATACCGCTTTTCATCTCCCTCTGCATTATTCAGTTCCAGTTAGCAAGTAAACTTTGAAAAGCTATTGTCATGTGTTTAAAAACGGGAATAGGTTAATGTGCGTTTCATAAAAAAAAATAAAAAAAGACAACGGGGGAAATCCTTATTCAAAAATACAAACATGCTCATCCATAATTTCTGTGAGCTGCAATGAATATAAAACTATACATTCTTCAAACTGTCCCTGACTGCAGGCTGTATGATATTCTCTGGTATACTGTGATGTTTTACTGTGACTCTTGTCTAAATTTCCACATAGGTGACAACAATGAAATAGATCATCTTTAATGTTAAACATCAATATATTCTATAATTCCAATCAACATCATCTGAATCCACTGTGGAATTAGAGCACAGCATGTTCAAGTTACATCCTTAGCATGTTATTAGTGGCTAGAAATTGCAGGTGCTGGAAAATAAATCAGGTACATCAGTGTGAGTCCCATCTGTGACAGTCGGCTCTGTAAGTGAAAAACCGAATCTTCATGTGGATTTTTTTTAACACGAGGGGAAATAAATTGATTAAAGGTTGCTGAGCAGCTACTGTGAGGCATCATCTGTCTAATGTGATGACACTGCGCTGCTTCCTGTTTCCAGCAGCTTCAACCATCAAATCATGATTTCCCCTGAGCAACTGTTAATTGCGCAATTCATGCTCATATGATAAGATAAGAGATCATCCGTGTGTTTCTTGAATGAATCACATGTATCTACTATTTCAATTTTTTTGGAAGTCTTTTTTTTTAATTTTTTTTTTTAATACTTTTACGATGCATATCAGGTGGAGACTTAATCACCGCTCACCCAAGAAACATCTCTTCTGCAAAGAAATATAATTGAAACATCCTTCAGAAGTCCTCATACTCAACATGAAATGCCTGTTGCTACAGCAGATTATACACCCAGTGGCTGGTTGTAATTCCACTTCATGCTTTTAGTGAAATTAGTGTAATTTTTTTTATTTTATTTTTTTATCTATACCATGATCGCAAACCCCGTCTTAGTGCACCGCAGAGCTCTCAATAGCTTTAGTGTGCATACTGTGACTGTAATATGGATTAAGAGTAAATGTGCCGCATGTCAAAATGCATTAGTAGTTAGACGAGCGTACAAATATTAATTCAGATGATTTACAAGTGGCGTTAACGTGGCAGGGAAGGCAGCAATGCACCAAACATACGCAAAAGTAAGAAGACTATTCAAATGTAAACATGGATGTTGACAATAGAGATCTAAACAAACAAAAAAGTGGCTTTGCAACCTAATAGATTAAACACATTTTTAGACCTTAGCAGTGTTTTGGTAATGCAGATACAATGTGTGTTTGCTTTAAGGAAACTCCTCAGGGCACCTTTAACTTTACTGTGTCCACTGCAAACTGGCTCTGAATTAGTAGGTAAATGTCTGTTGAAATTGTGTTCCCGTACTTTTTTAAACGGGTCCTGGACCGCAGTGAGAAACGGTTCTTTGGAGTAATGGCAGTAGCAACGTAAGCTGTCGCCTTCTGCCTCGGAGATAACCGCACGCGTGAGCTTTGCCAGTCAAACACGCTTGAGTAATGGCAGCAGCAGTTAATGACACCGAAAAGGGACCAAATGTTCAAGTGAAATGTTCAATGTCAAATATAGGACAGCCCTTATCAGACAATTCAGTTGTCAATAATTTATTACCGCTGTGACAGTAAAACGCATTACTCCAGACCTCCGAATTTCCTGCAGATTAAACTGAGTGAATACGACTGTTGCCTTTCTACTGGGACTTTTATTTGGTCGGTCCTGCGTGGATCGTCTTCATCCTGGTGCAAAGATCGAACAGTTGTTTTAAAACGTTGTTTAATCATGTTTTATCATGTAGCAAAAAATGGAAATGAATTCTGGGAATCTGTTAAATAAATAAATACAAATAATCTAGACTTAATTTCTTGGTCTCACTTGCAGCCCTACACACACTTCATTAAAATGAGGCATGGCGCTTTAAAAATTCTCAATAAAACCACCCAGCTTTTGTTACTGCAAGTTATTGTAGCAAAAACTTATCCAATTTTAAGTTAGGATGTTTTTTTTCCAAAACATAACCCGGGTTGATTTATGGCTCTATATAAGGAAGATGATAGGTCTGTCAGTCCGGTGGATTGTGTAGACAATCAGAACCGGGGCAGGCGGAGGCCTCGCTCGCAGAGGGGTGACTGAGCACAATGTTGCTTATCTTCTACACGATGAAGTCAGCGGACCCCTTGCTCATCAGGAACACTCAGCAGGCTAGGTCACAGCTGTCACGTCGACATCCCCCAGCCCCCCCGGGCGGGTTTTGTTTTGAGTTTTGCTTTGTGTGACTCGACGGTTCAGATCCGAAAAGAGAAAAGTAAAAAACAGCTCGTGGAAGTTCAGTAGGAACACGGGCCACTCGTGTCGCGGCGCTCCCTTTCTGAATAGCACTTAAAACCAAGAAAGCTTCAAAGTGACTACAACACCCAGCTGTGGTGACATATGTATGAACACGCGGGGTTAATTCGCTCACACGTGTGCAGCCTTATTGATTTAACGCCGATACGTTTCCCCCGTGTTGTGCTGGATTCCAGGTTTGATATCTCCATTTCATTAATTAAACTTTAAGCCCGAGCACTAACGATGTAAGATACGGTCTCTGGTAAAATACTAACTGGCTGTGTGGAAGGCTGCGGAGGGGGATGTTCTCCGGCAACCCTTGAACACATTCGAAAAAAAAGTCCAATCTTGCGCCGCAAGAAAATTAATAACCGTAATGGAACATTTAAGATGCATTTAGGGGGTGCAGCACACAAGCTGCACCATGCCGACGCCCTGACAAAACCACATTTACACCAAAAACAAAACCAAGCGTTGTCGCCACACGGTAGTCTAGTTTTACACGTAAACCACAAACTTCAACGCTTCAAGCATGGAAAACAAGACCGCCGTTGCCTCATTGACTAAAACAGACTTTGTAGCTGCTTTTTCTTTTGTTCATTTCTCGGTTTAGTTCCTTTTGGACCCCGGCACCAGTCGGACGGACCCGTTTGATGCCGTTGCCACATTTGGTCTGTCTGTTGCGCCGACCAAAGCGTTTTGACTGTCAGCATCCAGCCTCTTCATTTGAATCCTCTCATTTTCAAAATATCGTTCTCTCCTTCTTATTTTTCTGAGTAGCACACTGGAGACGTGTTTCTGCCATCCCATAGTAAAGCCGCCTTCTTGTAATGTTTAATATTTCAGGAGAACTTTGTTTATTTTTCCCTGTGCTTGTAATCAACACACTTTCGGGTGAGAAAAATAGACTCCCACGGAAACCTTATATTCTTGATGCGTACCATGTAAACACAAACAGGTTCTTAGAGCTCACTGTGCTGAATGAACTATTGGTAGATTTCTACCAATATATATAAACATATTAAATCCAGTACATCGTTCATTCTTTTGGCACATTACGTTACCTTTGAGGAAGGATCTTTTCCGGCTTTTCACCTGATCGTAAGTGGTCCAATCAGGACTTGATGTGACCCTGTTGTTAAGCTAAATCTTCATATTTAAAAATGACTTAAGCCCCTAACTAACTCTACCGAACCTTAAACGATGTCAACATTTTGAATTATTGAATGCACTTTTACAGACTTTTACTGTTCTCAATTGTCATGGATATTTTGGTTTCCTTGAGTCCCTTAACTGTAAAGTCATACATACATTTTTTTTTTTTAATCATTCGATGCCACTATAAATAAGAATACTAAGTTACAAAGAGAAGGCTTTTACATTAGAATTGGCCTTGAACGGCAGATTTTGCTGCGGATTAGCCAAACTTTTTACGCCTATCTCTAAATCTGATAACTGTAACAGTTTTCAAAGAAACTCCTGAACTTGCGGTGTTTTTAATCTTAGTCACAACTAAGAAACGCACAACTTCCCGCGGCCTCTGTGTTCAGGTAAACACAATACATTAACCCCCCCGAATCTTCATCCCTCTTTTCACCTCACCCCCCCGCGGCCCTCACGTCCTCTCCCTCGCACACTGTGTCCTATTCATCACAGTTGCTGCACACACTGAAGAAAGTACCATCACGCTGACCTTGAGGAAGTCTCGCTCATAAGAAGACTCACCCAGGCCAAGATCTAGGGTCTGTCAGGATGATTTCTTATTCTATTTAATGGAGGAAGTGCAACGCTTTATCACTCCCCAGGTTCACGGTTTATATAAGGCATAAGGACCGAACCTGTTTGAAATGGGGGGCTGTTAAGTCAAAAAAGCCCACATACAAAACCGATGTCCTTAAGAGTCACAGTGATTTAGGGGGAAATTTAATGTTAGATCGGCACTCTTCTGAATAGTAAACTAAGAAATAGACGACGATGCCCCCCCTCCCCTTCCCTCCTATATCTCCTCAATGACATTTTCCACTGAGGAAGATAAGCATGAATGAATGCAGAGAGGAATCGTCTCTTTGTCCTTACGCTCTCATCTCAGACCAGACTGCACACTCTGATTGTTTTTCTCCAATAAAATATTTTTGATTGGACTGAAATCTGTCCTTTGCAAGATAACATTAACAGCTGGACATGCATCATTAAATGCAAATGGTTGCTTTAAGTTTTGTATGCACTTTCCTCAAAATCCTGTTGTCTTTTTTCTTTACAAAATTAATTCATCAATGACAATGCAAAATGCAGATTTCGCCTCCTCCCATCATATGAAATTCATATCAGATACGATTAACACAGCGTCTCTTTCTGCCGCCCCATAGCTCAAGAAAGGTTTGTGCAATGTGCAAAAACAAACCCAAGTTCAGCAAGTAATAAAATCACTTAAAGGACTAAAGACAATAAAGTTGTATGGCATCTCACAGACTTGTATTTGTGGTCACGGAGCAGAACCTCCATTATATCAGCGGTGGGTGACACGACTAGCAGGCTAACCCTAGTATACACTCCACAGCATGATGATACTACAAATGAGCAGACCGATATTTCACAGATAAGTGAATGCAACTGAGTTTTGTGGTTTGCTCCCGTTCTCCTTCAGTAAGTTATGATGTGATTTTCCTCTCTCGCCATGATAATGAAATGAAGGAGGAGATACTGGGAGGAGCGACTTCCTTGGTTAAATATTTCAAATCCAACTTGAGCACCATATGGCGCCACAAATATGGATAGTTCCCTTTTGTTCTATTAGCTCATAGGCACACCTGTGGTTTTCTTTTCTCTTTGTACAGTATTCACCTTGCTGTGTCCAAGGCCGACGCTACATGAATCTGCTGTGAGACACTGTGATAGGATTACTGTACAGATGGTAAAGAGACTTAAACATTTATGCTGCACTGGTTGCATTTACAGTGGTCTATATGCTTGGGAGAGTAGCTTGTTCAAGTGTGTTAAGCAAAATGTAAAATGTTATATTTTGTGAGAGGTACTTCTCAGAAAGGTTGTGCCTGCTGCACTGGGAAATGATTTCAAGGAGCGCACTTTCTTTGAATGAAATGAGGATGAGGTTTGATGTGGATGAATAAAAGTGAAAATTTTATGTGGCATATAGAGGACAGAATTAATAACGGAAGAGGAAGAGAAATGTGGAAAAAGGAAACGGTATTAGATTGTAACACAGTTATAGCTTTTTACTTCAGGTGATTTAGAAGAGAGACTTAAGTATGTTTTAAGCAGGAATCAGATGTGACTATATGGTGTAATGTTAAAGTTTACTCAGTAATCAGCAGGCTAAAAGGGAACGTTCAGCATTACAAATCCCCTCTTCTCCTCACAAACAAACACACATTTATATATTTTGCCAGAAATCTTAAGAAATAACTCGAAAGATATAAAACCAGAGACGATCACAAATCTGATGTCACCTACTGCAGAATTAGTCCAATTATCCAAGCTAAAGGTTTTCAAATGTGAATTGCTGTATCAGTTGGTCAAAAATAGGAAAATTAAACATGTGAACTTAGTGTATTTTTAATACCAAGCAATTAATATTAAAATAAACTCTATTGATTAATCGATTTAAAAAAAAATAATAATAATAATTCGTGGCAGCCTTAATGTCAACCGCTATAAATAGTACTCTATCTCGTTAGTGATCTTATCATTACTGAAGGATTAACTGATGAACTGCCACCACCCAACCGAAGCCCCCAACTCAAATGAAAATAAACCTGTAATAATTGTATCGACCCGTTGAAGCCATTATCTTCAACATATACGTACAAACGGCCAATGCAAGCTCAGCAGACTGATGTGATTCCATATCTGTTTCTTACCTCACATTTTCCTGCCGGAGTGCCACAGCTACTACTCAGCCCCTTAAAATGAAAGGCCCCCCATCACCCTCTCTAAAAATCATTACAATCTCCCTCTACCTCCAGGGTCAGTAAACTAATAGTCATTCACCTGTGTGACAGGAAATCTTTCCCAAGTTGCCATTGGGGCCGGCGAGGTTGTGTTTAAGGTTATAAAGGCGAGTCCAGCCAGAGATGTCTGTTTATTGTTTGGATGGCTGCTGATGATCGAACGTGTGTCGAATCGAAAGCGTTTCATCACAAATGCAAAGCATGGCAATTACGTATATAACGTATATAACCTGCTAATTGCCCGTCTTTCTGAAATCTATAATTCAGCGCTTGTCAAACATGGCGACGAAGACAAAGAACAACTTTATAAATAGTAGAGTAAATGCATTGGCGAACAACCCCACCTCCCCTCCCCCACCCAGCCAATCACCCACTTGTACTTGTGCCTGTGCATTGCCCGCAGTGATTTATTTATGACCACAACTGTTGCCGCCGACAGTTGGCTTATAATCTGTGGTGGGTTTTCTCAAAGGGATGGCACAAATATGCTCAAATAAACAGAAGCCCCACGGTGTCTTTGGGATATTTTAAGACTTTTCTCTGCAGTCGTCTAAATATGTATAAAAGAAAGTTAATCAAACAATGTGGGGGTGGGGAGGGATTAACTGACCTCACGTTGGAGTTTCCTTGAAGCATCTTTCAAGGAAATGGTTGCGAATTGAAATGCATTGGAGTGAACGTTTTTTTAATTATGTCGAAGAAGTTTCCAAGGCTGTTGTCACTTTCCTTGAGCCCCTCCACAGTAGCTCTCCGTGGAGTTATAATCAACGTTCAAACTCAGTTCAGAGAACGTTTCTTTTTTTTTCCGTTCTGTATTTTCATCGGGGCAAAAGAGTCGTGTCCTGGATTTTTGAGATGGTACCGTCAGGTATAACTGCAGCCTTCCCACTTTCTATTTCCACCGCTTCTTCAGACAACATGTGTATACCATAGGGAACGTTATATTTGTTTGCTTTCCAGAAAGAAAACAAAAAGCCCGAACATCAGTAGGCTGCAGAAACTGCGAGTCTTTACCTCTGCAGGGTATTTCCACCGCCGAGAGGAAGAAACACGGCATCTCCAAATCTGACAAACGAACAGAGACAAATCTATATAAATAATTGCTAAGTGGAGTGAAGAAAAGTTGGCCATCATTCAGAGCCGAAGCCTGCGCAATATCTCCTGGAGATTGAGAGTCATCCATCACGGCAAGACTTTAATTTAAGATGTTTAGGACCCTTGCTGATGATTGTCTGAGAGCCAGGCAGAGCCCGGCCTCCGAGGTCTGCAGGGGTCTCGGCTGAGTGTTGCTCGCTGTGGGAGAAATTGCTGCCTGCCACGAAGCACGTCCATAAAAGTACAATAGCTTCATCTGAGACTGCAGACAGAACGAGCAAATCCACCGGCTGATCAGCATTCAGATCCTTTAAAACTGAGGGAGGCAAGTTTCTGACAGTTCGCTTATTACATTGCATGGCGCTACAGCGATGCACACAAAACAGACAGGTTTTTAGTGCTCACAACACAGATTCACACACACACACACACACACACACACACACACACACACACACACACACACACACACACACACACACACACACACACACACACACACACACACACACACAAAGAGAGAGAGGCGTGCGATCAGACACAGCTCATTTAGAGCGGAATGATGTCAAAATGAGTCCATTGAGTGTGGGCGGAGATTGAAGAGCCCAAGGTAAAGAGAGTCTGGAGACTCCAAATAATCTCGAGTATTGATTCCGTTTAAACCCGAAGGCTCTTGATGGACACTTATTTCAGAATGCGCTGATAGGTGGAACATCCGTATGACCGATCGCTGTAGTTCTGCTTACGGTAAAGGTTGTGGACTATCCATAAATAGCAGCTCACCCTCATCAGACACAGCAGCGGGATCCACAGACAAGATGACAGCTTAGCGGGCTGTAATTTACCACAAATCTCTCGGTCTTTGCCGTCACATTTACATGGACGCAGTGCAGAGGGGTTCACAGTCGTCTGGGCCGGTGGTCTTGCTGTGGCAGATGTATATCCGTCAGTCATCAAGGCAATCAATAACGTGTTTTGCTTTGCCCCACAGGAAGATTTAATAAAAAAAAGAACATAGAAGAACCATTTGTTGAATCAAAAAATAGATCAATTTAGTTCAACCATACAGCAACCCGTCCCCTAAAATTGTAAAGCGGCGATATATTTTTCTCATTTGGCACCTGAGGCTTTGCGTTGAGTTAATTATAAATCAGAAAAATGAATCCATGTGATTTTAAAAAGTGTTCGTTTAAAACAGAACGGTGTGAATTGAAACGGTGAAACAAGGCTGTTTAATGTCATGGTGTCAGTTGACGCTGCCTGCCGTCATTGCAGGGACCTTTCACCTTCCAAGAGCAGCAATAATAACACGCAACAGACAAATTAGAGAAGCCCAACCTTTTTCTCCTATTATAGAAAGTTTAATTTGCAGGTAAATTGTGTTCAGAAAACCATTTTCTTCCCCCTCACTCTGGCACCAGATAGGCAAAATTATTGCCATTATGTGCACCTCAGTTGATTAGTATCACTGTCATCACTTAATATACCACAAGTATATTGCATGTCTCCTCATTTATCCCCTCTAATGCAGTTATAATACCTGAGTGGTTGGTGGCTGCATGCCCTGAATGCTCATTTTCTGCACAGTAGCCTCTGTGTACTCAAAGGGTCCAGCTCCTTTTTTTTTTTTTTTTCCTCCTCTGGAAGTGGACTCCTTGGAGCGTAATTTGATTATTCCAAAGCAGGTGTTTTCAGCTGAATGCTGATAAGAAGACTCAGTGCCTCTGACACTAAAGTGAGTTACATTAGATGTGCTTAAAGTAGTGGAAGGAAAGAGCCTGTTTAAAAAAACAAAACACATTTTGTTATATCTAATCTTGAAGTGAAGATGGGATTGACTCTGAAAAGCTGTGCTAGATTTCACAAAGCATCTCTTTAGTCAGTGATGAACTGATGTTACACACACACACACACACACACACACACACACACACACACACACACACACACACACACACACACACACACACACACACACACACACACACACTGGGAATGGTAAGAGAGAGATCTGCATTACTCCTGGCGCAATAATAATAATAAGCACGCACCGCTTCAAAAGTCCAAAAAGTGCATAATGTCGGCCCATGTGGCGGCCAGTCGCTCACACTCCAGATGCCTTCCTGTGAGAGATGCAAATCTGATGTGATTACACTTTGCAACTTGGGAAACGCTGATGGAACATTGGAAATGTATAAATTCACTGCAGATTGAGCATCGCAGCATCGAGGGGTTCGCATCTCCACATTTTGTGTCCCTATATTCCTTTCTGGCTCGTCCGAATATGCATCTGCTGCAGCGGAATAGGGGGGCAAGGTTGCATCTGTGATCCCATGTTTCTCAGCAAATCGCATCCTGTCAAGCCTCTTTGATACCCTCTCAGATTGTTCTCTCTAATCCCCCTTCCACGCCACAAGAATGGTCTTACCCGCCAATGATGTCGCTGATACACACTGTGTAAACAAAAAGGAATAATCTCTGGGCTGTGATTGAGCCATCAGAGCCGGTGCGCTCTTCTGCTCTCCACTGAAAACACTTGCATGAGCACCGCGCTGTGTAAACAGATGCGGCACATCTGTTACGTTTTAAAGTGAACACATAGACTCGTCCTTGAGGCAACGAATCGCATGTAGAGTGGACTACTAATTTAGAGAATTCATCATCAACTGATTTCTTGTAGTTTGGCGGAATGAGCGCAGCTTAGATCGACTTGGCAAAGCCACCTGACACGCCATGGTGTGATAATCAGCGTTGAACACACTCCAACGCAGTCGAAAAGCTACACAGCCTTTCCTATGCAGATGAACTGAAAAAAACAACAACTCAGACCTACAAATGAGGTCAGCACATTAAGAGTGAACTGGACTGTGTCATGTGTCACTTTAACACTTCCCGGATTCTCATTTTCACTCTTTTTGAGCCATGACAGAAAGAACAAGAGGCTCCACGGCTGCTTGAGTGTCTGCGGTCCTTCTGAGTTAAACAGCTTTTCAACATTGTCAAGGGCACCTCGGAGCCACATTTCATCACACTTAACCAGCTGTTACGGAGAAGTGTCGCAACTGCGTTCGCCGAAGGGGGATGATACCTATAACTTCACCAAATAAAGCCCCTTCTGTTCTTTTGAAGCTCCGTGCACAAGCCCCATTACATGTGAGTCTGCCACTCGGGGCAAGTGCCAGTCGGAGTTGCAGGATATTCGAGTAAAGAATAGCTCGAAGAGAAGACGCACTTACCTTCAGCGGTAACTTTAGAGCAGAGACGAAGCCAGTTTAATCCCAATTATTCACTGAATCAAACTGTCCTCCAAACCTTTGTGCGAGTGCGAGCTCTCTCCCCTTAATTCCCTCTCTCACCCTGCTTCTTTCCCCTTTGCTGCCTCGCTGTCATTATCCCGCTCTGCGTGTTCAGTTGGAGCCCGAGCAGGAACAGAGCCGACGCTCGCGAGTGCATCGACTGCTCCGAGGTACCGAGACGCCGTCGGCTTCGGAATAGCTGGAAGATACCAGAGGAGCTGCAACCAAAGTGAGAGTGTTGTCCGTACGGCTGCAGAAAGACGACTGAGGGAGAGGAGGGGGACGGGGGGGTGGAGGGGTGGGGGCGAGCGACTGAGTGAGCGGCGAAGTGGGAGAAAGAAGCTTGTGTGTGTGTGTGTGTGTGTGTGTGTGTGCGCATCAGAAAGAGAGAGAGAGAAAGTGTGTGTGTGTTTAGGAGAGAGAGAGAGAGAGAATGTGTGAGGGTCTGTGAACGCTGCTGGCTCAGTGGCAAGCGGCAGTCATGATTACGTTGGTGCAACCCCCTCCCTCACCCCCCCCCCCTCCACCCCCCAACCTCCATATCAGGTCCCATGAGCACTGGGGATCTCCATCATCAAGCAGATTAGACTCGACTAACAAGCACCCCACCCTTCCAAACCCCACCCCCTCCCCCCAATGCCACACACACATATACACACACACACACACACACACACACACACACACACACACACACACACACACACACACACACACACACACGCACGCACACACACACACACACGCAGAGCCAGTGGTGTGTGCCGTGGTCACCGGGGATATTCTAATCACAGAGACGGTTGGAGAGGCTTCCTTTGTCCAGAGCTCATGTGGTTGCTGATCCTTTCAGGTCCAAATGAAATTAGACAAGTTGTCCCTCTTTGCAGTCAGAAGTGAGTTAATTAATCTTTTCTCGGTGAGGATGGATATATCCAGTAGGGCTCTGCGTTGGCAACAATCCGAGTACGTATCACAATACACAGGTTTCCGTTCAACACAATCATGTATTGTGAAACTGTAAGCAAGTCGATGTATTCCTTTTTTTTTTTTATCTAATTTTTGAAAAACTGTCATAGTCTACACTACTTCCCGCCATAATATATACTATTTCCTGCCTCCGTTTTTGTTGTTATGTGCCACCTTTTGCATGTAAAATGTTAATTTGATATTGATACAGACTTTTGGAGAATTGATGGTTTCCCAAAACATAATATTGCGGTTCTCGAGTGTATCTATATTTTCTTACAACCACATTATCCAGTAATGATCTGTTGGGGCTTGTGGGTGTTGGAGTAAAGGGTGTGGTTAATGGGAGGGTCTGTTATTCTTGACTGACTCACAGCTGAGCCAGAAATGTGAAGGGGATGTGATGGAAACCAACTTGTTCTGGTAACTGGGACTCGCAGACCAAAGCCAATTTTGGCCAAATCACCAAATTGCATCGCTGACCATTAATTTAGCATTTTGGACAAAGAAGTGAACCTTTACGATGTAACGCTGTTACCTACGCAGCTGTGAAAGTGATGTGATTCAGGTAATTTGCCAGTACATGTTTAAGCTGCACTACAGCTACTAACACTGGAGCCCACTTAATGGCTTCAACAAGTGCTTTTCTACGCTGATGATATCTGATTTTCTATCATTCTCATTGCCGAGTTGTCCAGATACAATAACTTATGTTTCCAGTCTTGTACACAAAATAGACACAGCAGCACAACAGTGAATGTTTTTTTATCCCATGTCAATTACAATTACTTTTATTAACCACTGTTTATGCCTCTTCATCTATTTGGGCATCATTTTTTTTTTAAAAGAAGGTCCAATGCACGTCATGTACACAGAATACATTGTGAATGTTCAAAGAAACCGGTTTTAGCTGCAGCCCGACTTCATCGTTGGTAGGCGGTGTTGGAACGCGTTCATGTGTTCCTTTGTGAAACGCATTCGAGGAAAACCTTCCACGGAGATGAATGTTCTCGAAGGATAGTTGGAAAAAGAACAAGAGTAAAATTAGTAACGGCTCTAATTATTATTATTATTTTTTTTTCATTGAATAACAAATAATCAGTCCATGAAGAGAAAATAGCAATTCAGAGGTAAAGATGATATTAGAAAGAGTTTTTTTTTTTTTTTTTTCCATTAGCGCTCCTACATTGATGTGTACAAGTTCATGGTCAGGTGTTGTTTGCACGGTTTAAATAAACATTAGGATTAAATGAGATTAGGAACATGTCTGAGGCTATCTGATGGCCAGTGTTGGCTGGGTAGTGTGCAGTAATCTAAGTGTGTGTGCGTGTGTGCGTGTGTGTGTGTGTGCGTGTGCGTGTGCGTGTGCGTGTGCGGGGGCAGATTGTCATGGCTGTAAAATGTGTCTTTTACTAGGGTGCCCGCTATAGAAGAAGCGACAAAGTACACGCTTGATGCGGATGGCCCGGAGTGGTTTGGAAGTGGGGGCAATCTTGTTGGAAAAGGGAGACATCAGCTGGTGCCTGCTAATACCCATAACCTCTCAAAGAGAAAGAGCTAATAACGAAACCCAACATCCCCCGCCCCTCTATTTCCAGCAGAGATCCCCACAGAAAAAGAATTACATCATCTAAACATCAAAACTTTACGGATTTCTCTGAAGTCTGGCAGTTGTCACTGACGGTGACCTAAATTCTCTTATTTTCATGTTGTGCATGATTTTAATGCACTGCTTCTCGTCTTCCTCGCTCACATAGAACACAGATGTCATCTTCCTTCTCTCTGGCATATTCAGGAGCAACCACACGATTTTAACCTTTTAAAATTAGACCAGGATATGGTGAGGGAATCAAAGGTGGTACACATCACTCTATGGAAAAGGTTATTGAGGCATTACCATTTAAGTGTATTTCTTTTCAACTGTTTAAAGGTGGACAGCTCTCAGCTCTTTCCCTTTTAATTTGCCTCAAAATGACTTTCTTATAATTAATTTTTAGTACAATAAAGACTTTTCAGGGTATAGACATCGTCTTTCTGAAAATAAATTATTAATTTATATAAGTTAGGCTTATATTAGAACTAGTAATGTAATATGTAGTAGAATTTAAAAGCAAGGTCTCCACGTTGACTCCAAATTGATCAATCATCCCATTTTGATCATCAGGAAGCAAGAAAATCAAGTAAAAACAATAAATCTAATTTTAATAGGTAGTCTTCTTCCACCAAGAGGAAGAAATACAAAGAGAAAACAATGTGACACAAATAAAAGAAAGACTGAATCACTGAGTCAAAATGGCCCTTAAAAAATGTCAATCTAAAAAGCTGAAAGCTGTTTTTGAATGTAGTTATGCAGTATTTTATGCACTCAGCAGTCCTGGCTGACAACCCTGCTCCCAGATCAACTCTGTCCAGATGGCATGGCATGGCCCAAGAGGACTCCATTTTTAATCCTCTTGGCACAAGCTTTGCTAAGCAAGAGGTGGAACGGATGCTCAGAGTCAGGCGTCAATCAGGGCATTTTCAGACCGCCCCACTGCCGTATGGGACTCTCGCACAAGTGTCCTCCACGAGGATAAATACAGGACGGACAAAAGGGGGTGGGGGGGTGGTATTGGCGTCATTCCACTCAAAAGATTGACTGACATTAAATTGAAGGTCATGATGCTTTGTTGGTGGCCAGTCGTGGAGGCGCACCGCTGATATGATTGGCGGTTCCAGCAGTGAAAACACAAGTACTTGTTGAAAATATCTGTGTCATTTGTTTAAAAAAAAGTATATAATGCAGTATTGTGCTTTTTAAAAGCTGCACATGTAAGCGCAAGTTATTTATACGTCTAACGAAAGTGCAATACAAGTGCATCCCAGGAAGACGTAAGAGGCGTGCCATGTCCAAACAAACGACAACAGACAATACAGATACAATGATGACAAGACGGTATCGGAAGAAAAAACAGAAACGATTTTAGATTTTCTTAATGTGTGTGCGTGTGCGTGTGTGTGTGTGTGTGTGTGTGTGTGTGTGTGTGTGTGCATAGGAGTTGAGTGTTATTATAAAAGTGGTAAAAAGCAATTTAAAGAAACACTATTTGAATGCATCGATTAAAAAAAAATAAAACAACAACAAAAAAACATCGCCGAGCAGACGTTACGGAGACAAAGTTCGGGTTAGAATTTGACATGCTAACACGTCAATTACATAGTTAAAAGAAGTAGAAGACATAAAGTCAATAAAAATCGAAAGCCCCCACAAACCTTTAAAGAAATGTAGTGTTTTGGTCAGAAATGAGTAACGTGATTTCTTGATTGAATTATTTCTCACGAATAACAATATCAGAAGACACGGCAGAGAATTAGGTCTGTGAATTGTTAATAAGCTGAGGGAGTATATACGCTGTAAAACTAATGCACAGTAATAATTCAGAATTAATTGCATCTGGTTTATCTTTTAACTTGAATCGGTCACCAGTGGAGTTCAGTGGCAAATTTTTTTATTTTTTTCTTGTCATTACAATTTCATTGGGCAACCACAGCAGCTCCAGTACTGCAGAGCAAACTCGTTTTTCTAACGTACGTCAAATAAGGATGTTGACTTTTTTTCCTGGAAGAAAAATACACAAATTACATTCAAAGTTGTTTCCTTTTAATCCCACATATTTTATCGGAGCATTAGTGGGAAGAAGCGGGGTGGACGGAAAGGGACGTGTTGCGGGACGACAAGGACCCAGGTGTAGCTGTTATTAGAGGCCAAGCTAATGGAATCACCAGTCTGCCTCTCGGCGAATCATGCGGCTCAAGACAAGACAAGCCTGTCCTGAGGGAGGTCTGGCCCAGAAGAGGACATCTGGAGCCTCGGTCTGCCTCCTCCTCTCTGACTCACCGCGTTTACTGGCAGGGGAGACGCAGCCGTTATCCTCTAACAAACACTCCGAAGCAGAATTTCTGCTTTTAAATGGCTTCGGAGATAAATCAATGTAATGAAAATTAACCTGAGTGGCCTATATATTTTAACTGGATACGGTTAGCTCCGTGTATAGAATATACTGTATATCGGTTCATTACCTTTTCTGTATTCTTCCAAGAAAGGACAATGTTGGTATTACCAGTATGTCTTAGAGTATATGTTCCCTCTCTAGCAAAGACATTACCAGTCGATTTATTATATATGGCCTCTGCGCTATAAAGCTATTCATGACATGAATACATTATATGTTATGGCAGAAGCTTTAAAAATAAATGTTTCAGACCAAGAATTCTGCCTACAAATCCTGTGGTTAGACAAAAACAAATCTCCATTCTAGTAAACCAATCTTTTAAAACAATGCTTTGCATTGTGAATTTACTTGTATTTGGTTTGCGAGAACTCATTCACATACGAAGTGTTAAATCAGAGCAGAATAATCTTTCATTAAGCCTGTTCACATAAACGGGCTCTTCACAATCAAGATCCCGAGGCGCAACGAGGAGACTTTTTAAGGAAAACTAAAATCCTGAATACTGATCACAGTAGCACTGCTGCATTGATCTAAATGGAGCTGTAATTAAAAAAAAAAAACAAGCCATGTGTTTCAGAGAGTTGTTTGAACGCAGCGAGCCAGACACTCACTCCGACAATGCTCCTGCAATACAGGTTGCCATTAACAACAATCAGTGGAGGCACTAGGAATGAGACATCCAATCAGTTTCTCAAAGCTCTAATGCCAACCTAATGAAAGAGATTAAAAATGCTTATTTGAGAGGCCGGCGCGTGTTTCCCTCATAATGTTTTTCTTCCTCCAGATAAAGATAAAAGCAAGGTAATACGAAGCGATTTATTCTCGACCAGGATTTTAAGATACTGAAGATGGAATTAATTTTCATGGAGGTAAAAAAAATTTGTTCCTACGGGAGAGAAAAAAGAAGAAAAAAAAAGAAACCACATGCAATTTGATTTAGAGTCACATCAGGATGTCTGCAAAACGTGGATGTCAGAAATTGGCCAGCAAATAAAATGAGGTCACATTTTCAGCAGGTAGGAGTAAAAAAAAAAAAAAAAAAGTGTCTCAAAAGTTTGGATGATTTGACAATTTGATCAGCAATCTTCGCAAGTAATCAGTTCTGGCAGACACAAGCCCACTCCCGTCGGTGCCACGGGCTGCGGCAGAATGAGCCCATATTACTTGGCTGCAAAAGCTAAGGGATGTGTTGTCAGGCAAGCATTTGGCAAAGGTTTGAAGCAAGAGTGGGAAGGAAGGAACACATTAAATACTGTGGAGAGATGAAGCGGCCGGTATATGGGCTCCAGCCTGCAGAGGTGGAGGTATATTGAGCGGATTGAACGAGGACGGCTGAACAGCCAGGAGGGCTGTGGTGCAGAAACTGCCTGGACTCACCGCAGGCTCTGAATTGTGCTCTGCAGCTACAGTATATTACGTTTCCATGCTGTCCACCTGAATGCAGCCCACCGCCTCGCATTTTGTATTTCACTCCGGCTACATAGCTGTGCTAGCAGCCCGGTGCTGTGTAAAGATGTTTTTTTTTTGTTTGTGTTGTTTTCTCATTTTTAAAAGAAGTAATACGTTTAAATATATTTCACAGTTAACTTGCATTGTGCCGTTGTGCATTGGTAATGACCCAAAGGTGCGTAGATGACACAGTTGCTCCAGTGCGGTTTATATTTTTTCCTGGCCGGTCCGATGCGATAGGATAAGTACTGAGGTCTGTCCTATTAATGGTAGCAAGCCAACTTGGATGTTATGATGAAAACGAGAGACATGTAATCTCTGAGGGGAGGGCGATGCCAGCGAAGCGGCTTTTCTGTTTGTCCACAGCACGGATTTAGATCCCTTCATCCCAGCTCTCTCCCACTGCCTTCACAGGGTTATTATTCTCTGGATTCCCACGGTGTGGCCAATCAACAGATGTGTTTAAACTGAAATTGTCTTCCCTCCTGACAAGTACCCCCCCCCATCCCCCTCCTCTCCACACACCCTCCCCTTAACCAGGGATATTATACAGTATCATCCAAAAGAACCTGGCAAATTCCACATGATTGCCAAGACATTGTTAGCGAATGGGATTTTGCGTTTACCTGATGTCGAGTAAATTCTCTGTCTTTCAACTAAAATATCAAGTGGAGGGTTTTAGGAGAGCGTTGTACAGGTTTACTAATTATTAATATAGTGAAAGAAGAAATATTGTAATCATATGGTTGCTTAAGGTAAAGCCAGTAATGTCTAACACGTTAAATACAACAAGATTGTGTGGGATTTTTTTTTTTAAATGGACATTTTTTTAAAATGACATTTTTCCGAGACCACCACCCGTTGTGGTCTAGGAAAAAGCAAAAAAAAAAAAGCATTTGAATGGATAAATGATGCGTAATTATTTATTCTTTATTTAATTTATTTTAATATTATAAAAACTACAATCAATGTGTGTTTATATAAAACGGGACTGCGGGGAAACATAATTGAGGGCCATCTTGTCAAGTCTGAAATTATGGACAAATTGATAGCTTATGGTGTGCAATTTCAGACATTGAACGGTGCTGTTTGATGTGCAACGAGACACTTAAAGCACTCCAAATGTGAAGTTTGTCAGGTTATCAAAATTGATAGTAAACACAAAATGGTTTATCAGAGTATTACGTCAGTCTGACATGAAGCTACTCTCAAGACATGGCTGAGGCTGTGACACATTATCGTTTGTGTTGTATATTTATTGTATTTTTGGGTATTTAAATGTCCTCGGATCAGAACAGTGTTTACTTGCTAGAAGAAAATACAGCAACTTTTGAAGGACAAGCCGTAGATGGAACTCTGCTATCCTCCTTTCAAACTATACACGGGTACATTTGAGTAAAATTTGAAAAAAAAAAAAAATAATAATAAAAAAAAATAACAATAACAGAAACTATAACCCAGGGTCACTTTGCTTAGCAAAGTTTCTGATTTATTGCATTGAAAATTGTTGTTGCATCCATATATCCATATTTCAACATGAACAATACTAGTACTGCATATCGCTAAAGCGTGAACACAACTGAAAATATAGAATTAAGTATGCAAACATTTGACCAATCACAGAACTCTGCGTTATTTTATTTTTTTTTTTTGTTCATTTATTCAATCACACGTAGGGATGCACAAAACAATGGGAGGTGAGGAGGAAGATAACTTGCAGCAAAGTTGAACCAAAGATGCTGTGGTTACATGTTGTGCCTCTTGGACTAATACACCAACAATATGCCCCCCTTTATTTATTCATAAAAAATATTTAAAAAAAAAATACCCTAAAATAATGAGCCTTGCACATGATTCTTGAGTAGCCTGGTATATTACAAACATATAAGGTAGCTCTGCAGCAGTTGCCATACTGAAGCCTAATGTGTTACCGAAGAAGATGATTCCAACAATTCTGTTTCAAAAAATTGGGTCAATAAATTGCTGTCAGTCTAATTCATTTGGCGCTGTGTCATTAAAGCCAGAATGATGCTGTTGTAGCACTGCTGCATCTGCCAGTCTTGGCAAGCAGGTCTTAAATTAATATTTAGCTGGATTGGTTTGAATACACACACGCACACACACACACACACGCACACGCACACACACACACACACACACACACACACACACACACACACACACACACACACACACACACACACACACACACACACACACACACACACACACACACACAAGCACGCCCAGGGAGAGGCAGATAAAGAGAGCGGTAGAGAGATTATTTAAAAATTATAGTACCAATACAAGCAAATGACTTCCTTCACCTTCAGGAACTGTTCTCCACCATGAATAATAAGGGACACTAAAATACTTGGAAACTTAATAAACTTGTATCACCTGCTGTATTTCATTAGTACATCTCGTAAAAACATCAGATTGCGTTCAGCTAGTTATTTTAGTGACTGAATCTGCCAGCTGTTGTTGTTTTATGCTGAGCAACATCTCATCTTGTGACCATAAAACCTTGCGGTTGCAATTTCACAAAACAAGTTTTTTTTTTCTTTCCCCCCCCCCCCCCCCCACACACACACACACACACACAAATGTATCAAATAGCATGGCATTGTGTGGTGTACTGTGTCATTTAGCAGACTGGAGTGGTCCAATCCATTAGGCACAGATGATTTATCAGCGGTCAACACGTGTGGTAAATGAAATGAAGGGAAAGTCCTCGTTTATGTTATTTCTGCAGGGGAATCTGAAGAGGGGAAAAAAAATAAAAGTTTTACAAATGGAGTGGATGCTTGCTAAATTATGCCACTGCATTTATTTCTGTAATCTCTACCAGGGGCTACTGGGACTCGCTGTTGCCTGTGAAAGCATTAGCTAATAGTGGGATATCATTTGAAATGGTCCTTGGCTGGAAACATAAATCACAGTTCATAGTACTTTTCTTCTCTGATGCACATTTTTGCATCATAGTAAGAAGGAAAGAAACTTTGGATATTGGAATCAGCCTCTTGGAGGCAATACAGTGTGTGATCTTGTTACATGCAAGGGAATTCTCAATTTTCTCTTCAAGTTTTTAGATTTTGTGCATTTCATGTGTTGTTGGAAAGTGAAATCACAAGGCATTCTTCACTAATGTCAACAGGCTCATGTGGGACAAATAATGCTGTTCTGCCAGGCTGCTCTTTGTGACTTGGAGATTTTAATCTGCACACATTTTCCTATTTAGACAAATCTTGAAAAAACAAAACATGCGTGTGGACAAAGTAAATTGGCTCTGCTGTGAATACTCTCGGCCTCTGCTGGGGGGCTTATTAGATGTGGCATTGCACAACATCGGAGAGTGGTTGTCATTTTGCAGTATTTCAACACGCACATTTCTGTGACCTGTCATGAGCAGGTCCAGCCTGCCTGGTAAGGGGGTCTGGTCATTATTGGACTGAACTTATGGTGATGTTAAGCCCGGCACCATCGTCGCATGGCTTCTTGCAACAGGCACGGGCAAAAGAGTAGTGTTGGCAGCCTTGGGCACCAAGCTGTTCAACCTTACGCTCACTAATTGCTCTCTGTCAGGGAGGCCAGAATGTGTCAGCTCAACAGTGTTCAACGCTCAGGGAGGAACTGTGCTAATGAAACAAATTTAAGAAGGGGAAAGAAGTGGATTGTATGTGGAGAGCAAAAAGTGGTGATGTGACTGAAAAGATGCAATTTGGGAACATATTAATGATCTCGGATGTGGCAGCCACAAAACATTTGTAATATCTTCACTCACCCAAAACTTAAATATAAAAAAACATGTCAAGACAAGAACTGACAAAATGTTTGTTTTTTTTCACATTTTTTTTTTGTATTTATTATTAAACTAAACAATAATGTTAAAGGTGGACTAAATGGATACATGAACTGATATTGGTTTAAAACAAACTCTCTTCCGCTGCCAAAAAATATCTGTTGATTTATCTGTTTGACTTGCTGTGCTGCCGTGAATGAAAAGTTATTTATATACAGTATTGATCTGTGTCTGTCAGTAATGTTATCTGATGTCACCGGTTCTTGGAAAACATTAATTAATGAGATAAACTCATCCACCAATTAAATTACAAGGAGAACTAGACAAGAAACAGCAACAAAAAAAAGCCGAGATAAACTGCAAACTTCAAGGCGGGAACTGACGTTTATAAAAAGCTAAACTAACGCTGATAATGTAGTTCAGGTGATGTGGATGTAAAGTTGTTCAGGAATGGACAAGTTCCAGGATCTTCCACTAGATGTTAAGTGGGGGAAAAAAACCTGTAGGATAAATATATTAATGTTCTCCAGCTATATAAAATGAAAAGCACCAACTTGTGACTAAAATATCACTGTGGAAAACTTGGCTAAAACTAATAAGATGCAAAGGACTAAAATGTTAATAAAATGAATAGACGTTTTCGTCTAAAGATGAAAACTAAACCAATATCGAGGAGCAAATTTAACACTATGATTCATCTGAACGGCAGGCTATCCACTCACGTAAGTGCAGAAGAGTATCTTTTGAGTCTTTCACCATTACTGCCCTTTGATCACCTCGGCCGTCCGTCGTCGCGGGGAACAAATGGATTATCTCTCTCCCAGCACACAGCAGAGGAAGGCCTTTGAAAAAACTAAAGGAGGTCAGTTTGTGCCGTTTTGACAGTTTCCCCTTTATTACGCTCCATGTTGCCTTCGCGGCGTTCGGCCCGCTCTCGCATAAAGATGATGAAAAGGAAACAGCCCTCTAAGAAGAGACATCCATTCATTTTTAAATAATAAAATCACAATCTATTATTTATGTGCAAAATGTCCATCTTGGGATATCAAATGCACTTTTGAAGTCTGGAAGTGTATATCTTTTCACCTTGTGTGAAGCCAGTCCCAACAATATGAAAGGAGGTGGATCTATACAGAGAATATCAAGCTGAGTGTCTGTTTACTTATTTATCGGTTTCATGCATTTACTCTTTTAAGACTCAGTTCACAGGAAGTGCAGGTTGGACATCTGAGCCTTATGGGTAAAGATATTTCATAAACTGCAATAAGTGCTGTGTGCCAGCAGTAACTTCTTTCTCTTTGAAGACAGTTCAGGAATCCTTCGGGAGTTAACATATTACTTCCTCCACCTTATTGAAATTGGACTGGCAGCTGGTTTCAAATTTATATTACGAGACAAATAATGACTTAAGTGACAAACTTTCTGGAAACGTATCCCACGATGCACGGAGACTACCATAGAAAAGTGGCAGTAGGGTAGTGCATCTTCGTGTGTGTGTGTGTGTGTTCCTCCAAAGTTGTTTCTCAATTCCAAACATCCAACGGCCTTGAGACATCCTTATTGTTTTATTGGCTTTCTCCTGACCTTTTGCTTTGATTGACAAGTTGACTCTTAAGATTTCATCCACCACAAAAAAGAAGAAGAAGAAGAAGAAGAAGAAGAAGAAGAAGAAGAAGAAGAAGAAGAAGAAGAAGAAGAAGAAGAAGAAGAAGAAGAAGAAGAAGAAGAAGAAGAAGAAGAAGAAGAAGAAGAAGAAGAAAGCTTTGGCTGACTTGTTTCCTGCATAGTATTGGTCACTAAGCTCTATTCCCACAGCATCAATACTAAACCCTTGATGTGTATGTGGGACAGTAACTTTTCTGTAAGATTTGGGACTTTTTACGATATAAAATTGTACACATAAAGGCTTTGAAATTACACATAAGTGTGGAGATTCCACTTATTCTGATCGGAGGTAGATATGACATGTCTATAAAGGGACAATGGACATGCTGGTCGTTTCACCTGACATGAAAAATGTAGGCCGCAGTGACAGAAAATGATGGTGTGGAATATATTTGTGGGACAGATGGGGCTTTTTGTTCTGCTAAATCATTTAGTGACAAATGTAGATTTGTTGTATCGAGGGAGCTGCTGTTTTTTTTTTTTTGGTGAATTTCTATCATCTGATAGTATGAATTCGCAAAGCACAGAGGTTGTTCACAGTTCATTAATTACCTGAGGTCCCCTCATAATGATGGCCACATGAGAGCAGGGCTTAAGGCTCACTTCCGCTGATATATTTCCCTAACATGTACATGCATGCATACAGATTTACATACACACACTGAGGATACAAAATGTCGTAATTATGGGGGCTCCTTCCTCATTCACGTCCACCCTTTAAAAAAAAAAAAAGAGAAACCTGTGACAAAAAATATGAATATAAGATGGAGCACCTACATGTAGAAAAGGACGAGCAGACGATGTCCACACATTTCCCTGATCTTATAAGCAGGGACATAAATTCTGTTCAATGTGAGTGTCACTGAAGGGTGAACAGAACTGATTTCTGTCCATCTGTTGTCGAGTCAACACATGCAGCCGGTGTAATCGTCGGTTTAGAAGTCTCTTGAGTTTGCGCGGCTGAATAAGCACGACAGTAATATTCCATAATCTCATACTTCACTCGGCTATGACAGTTGTGGAAATCGGACTTTGGGGTTCCCGCCCTTAAAATGAGATTTTAAATCTGTACGTGAGTCGGCTACGAGATGGCGTTCTGCTCCCTGTGAATAAGCAAAAACAAATTCAACTGCATAAAATGCAGTGTCGGTGGCCCAAACAGGAGGAAATAAACTGTTAGAATTCTCAAAGTGTAGGAAACCTGGCTCTTAAACATCAGGTCTTCTATTTGAGGGGAAGGAACATCCGCTAACAATGAAGTGCTCTTTTTAGAATTCCAAATTTTTCTTAAACGGCCGCCTAAGAGCTGCAGAAAGAGGCATTTTCTTACTCTTTACACTCTGTCTCTCGTGATAAATCCAAATACTAGCGCCTATTACTCATGCCGGAATAGGTCTGTGTTCTTCACTGTAGAGGGATTGAATCGACTCGAGCTTTCAGGGTGAACCAGTAATGCGGAAATGAAAGAAAAAGCGAAAAGTTGCAAATTAAAGTCCCCGCTTCATCTGGCAGGTCCTTTTCAAGAGGAGCTGACAGGGCTTGACTGGGGAGCTGATATCACTCAAGTAAATGATAATTAAATAATGGAAGCCCACGTCCCGCAAATTCCACAGTATGGATTTGGGATTTCTCAGCAGTTTCACCTTCCCTACTGTGCCACACAATCAATATTTGATCAAGGTCCCAGTCATCAGAGCCTACACATCTCTGTTTTGACTTTTAATTCCTTGCCCAGATGTGTAATTCCTTTAAACTGGGATGGCAGCTTTTGCCAATATTTGATTTTCTAATTGTTCAACCACATTCTTTGCCCTTTGAACTGTATAATTTCAGACATGAGTAGCTTCTTTGTACTTTGAATTGGCCATAGATTGTGGTCTATAAATGTATTCAAGGCACGTGCCCACACATCTGCCAATTCAAACAGGAAGTTCATCAGAGGCTTTTGCTGGAAATCACATTGTAGCTGTTCAAAATCAAATCTATTCATGCAAAACTAAATTATAACTGCGATAAAGGATGCACAATTTTGGACAAAGTCAAGACAAGGTTTTGTGAAAATGGGTCTTTTTACATTCAAAGTGCAAACAGATCAACAACAAGAAAACAAACCAAAATGGACCTTGCCTTGACCGTTAAGTGAGCCAATGAGTATTCACTGATTAGAGTTATTTTCAGGAGTCAAGACTAATATCTAGGGGGAAGCTGGTTTGTTTGGTTAGTTTTTTTGTTTAACTGGAACTTCTTCAATTTTTTTTTTTGTAAGTTTTCTTACTCTGTGTAAGGAAATACGGGCTGTGGAAATCAGAGGACTGTTTCTATTCCCTACTTTGACGACACTGGGAATGGGCAATAATTAAAATCTTATTTGCATAATGTTCCTCAAAAACTTTATGGACAGCAAATTTAATTAAACTACCATACTTACACACCATGACCTTGCGGCAACAGCACAAAAAGAAAAAGAAAAAGGAAATGCTATTTTCTTTTTTCCTTTCAAAGGTATGCTAATTATATCATTTGAAAACATTTAACACCCTTTCCTTAATTTTTTGACACACAGTCCATATCTCTCTAGTGGTCACCTAAAATATCAGTATGGTACTTTAAGTTTGGACTGGTAAGCAGGACAATTAGAAAACCTCTCTGGTAAATATTAAGCGGATAGTGTGCATTTGACTAGAAATGAGGGATTAACTACTTAAAATGTTCTGCTTGATCCCTTGACTGGACTTCAAAGTGAAGTTATATTAGAAGAGGAGCGTTTGAGAAGATGAAGTATTATCTGCGGCCCTGTCGTGCGACTGACACTCAGAAGTCACAGAGTGCTTCCAAGAAAGTTTGAACCCCATGAAAGCACACTTGTGATCACAATGGACAAATTGGTGTACAGACAAGTGAATTTGTTAATGGCAGGAGTGATGTAAAAAAAAAAAATCGGTGACCTTTTTAATGAAAACAATTCCTTGATCGTTTGATATATATATATATATATATATATATATATATATATAATGATATAACGAAGCTGAAAAGTCAATAAGCTGAAAAGTGAATTGTTACACTGGTCAGTATCAGAATTACAAGTAATATATTAGTGTAGTAGTCATTTAGGTCCTCCTTGTGACTCCTAAAACACACATCTGTTCACTAAAATCATCTATTTAGATTGTTTTTCCCAATGAATAAACATCTGCTCCTGCCTTAAAGTGGCTTAGATGCAACTCAACTCTTTGGCCTTCATTCAGTATGCATGGATCCCCGCCTCCGTCCCCACCCACCTTCCTGCCTGGCTTGCTTCCTGAGGTATGTGCCATATAAAACCCTGGCTGTGTGAATGTGTTTTTAAGACTGACATTTGTTCTGCAGTTCCAAAGTGGAAATGCTCAGCCATGGTGTTGACTGCTCAATTCGCTCATATGTGTTGTAGCATATAAAAACGAAATGTAAATAGGTTATAACCTTGATTTTCAGTGATGCAGGTCTTTAACACAAGATAACAGTGAACGAATAAGCAAAGGGTATCTGTTCTCTGGATTTCTGGATTTTCTTCCTCCCGCAACTCATCTGAACCAACAATTCTGTCCACAAGCTGACACACACCATGTGTGAATAACCGTATGCTTTTTCTTTGTCCAAGTGAACACACAAGAAGACACAGTTACGAGTAATTTTGAGGGTTTACATCTCCAAATGCCAAAATGAGTCGGAGTCACACACTCACATTGTTATAGTACCTACAGTTGTGAGATCAGGGTGTTTGTATGTGAAGGCAGGATAAAAATAGCAACGCTGTTTTTTCCCTTTGTGTAAATGGCATTTTCTCCATACTGTCCAACTAAGCCTCTTTCCCAGTATGGTGTGTTTACAGTTGGGGTATAGAGCAAGCTTGCCAGTGATGTTGCATAATTGGTGTTGGCGCAGTTTCAGAGGGCACCGGATGCCTTACACACTGTTTGTGATTGCTTCATTCTCGGCCAGAAAACAAATCAGATGCTGGTGATACGTTGCTTTATGTTTCTTGTGCTTTCATGCTTTTTTCATGGACTCCCAATTAATGTGTTTTGAGCTCGGCTAGTTCTATATGATGAATCCTCTTATAAGTCAAGACATTCGTGACTGGTTTGTTGATTTCTAACAGAACCGAAAGGTGTGAGGTTGTGCCACATACCTTGGTTAGCTGCAGACAAAAGACCCGACTAATGACAAGAGCCACATCCTTTCAATTAA
Source organism: Brachyistius frenatus (assembly GCF_029030835.1). NCBI lineage: Eukaryota > Metazoa > Chordata > Actinopteri > Embiotocidae > Brachyistius > Brachyistius frenatus. The sequence continues at coordinate 589,261 of NW_027210664.1, forward strand.
TTCTGAGCAAACACATTTTAATTGCTTTTATAAGCTAAACAGAAACTCTTGCCAGATTTCATTCGTGTTCATATTTTATTCAAAAGTTTTTTCATCATTTCATTTGGTAAGAAATACTTCGGTTCAAGCCGCTTGTAATGATACATGTCTATATGGCAGCATGAATATGAATGTGAATCTTTCTCTACAAACATGCAGCCGCCTGCAGAGCTTAGTTTGAGATTTCTCTTTGTTTAAGGTCGAGACGTCTTATTTAAAAAACATCTAACATTTTAGAAAAAAAAAACTTTTACGAGACAGTTCAATCTCTGGCCTGTTAGAACTTGCTGCATGTGATGCAGTTGGATCAGTTTTCAGGTGTTGTGTGTGGATTTTGTTTCCTAAAAAAAAGTTAATGGACGTTAAATGTGAAAACTAAACTTTCTGATCTTGTTTAGCGATTCTGGTGAGCGGTTTATGTTTTGTTGCATTCTCCTTGTCGCCTTTGTGACTCAGACAAATTGCAATCAGCCACTTTGTCTCTTGCTGTTGGTGTGAGCGCACAATCAGAAAACTTTGAATTTGGTTCCTCCTTCCTTACCGTAGATGTGAGTAGGTTTGGTACCCGGTCATCTCATTCCCATAAAATGTATGCAGTGTTTCCCCTCGGCAGACAGCTATGGCTACATAATTAGTAGTTACTAGACACCCCGTATGAGTGTGATGACCATAAATCTAAAGAGCCACAGAGGAGTCTTGGTTGGTCCGTCTTTGAGGGCCTGTTGACTGCTAAGGGCATTAATCCTTTGAACATGTCAACAGTAAAACCCACACAACATATTGTAATCTCTATCCAAAGTCAACCAGCAGCTTTCACCAAAAGATCTGGGACACGATGGTGTCATGGAGGTCACGTCTGTGTGGCCAGGCTGCTGAAGAGAGCTGAAGGAAGACGGAGCGCTGCTCCATTTGGAGCGAGAGACGTGTTATTCCCTCTTCAGCTATGACACTTTCCTTTCATTCATACCTGCAGTGTTTGCTCACCACAGAGTAGTATTGACTCAGTCCCAAAGGAAGACAAAGAAAAAAAAAATCTTCTAATACTGATACCATCAATTCTCAGAAGTGTTCCACTGTGGAAGACATTATTGGTATCCGCAGTGCTAAGTCAGCTGCGGTAAACATACATCAATGACACATTTTTATTGCCATTTCTTACCTTGCATAGTAATGAATAGATAAATAAATCTTCGTATTTGTTTTAGTTTTTGCTACGTTGAGAGAGAAAGTAAGAAAGCAATAAATTGTCTCCAGAAGGTCGATGTTAGGAAGCCACTTGACTCATTTACATATTTTGAGTTTACGAATGCACCCAGCCCTAACTACATTCTTCAGCCCACAGCGTATAGTGGTATAGTGCTGATATTTTAATTCCAATATGTACAACTCCAAGCATAAATGAAAGACTGGTTGACCTAATTATACAATTGCTATAACTATTCATCTTTTTGAAGCTTCAAAAAGCATCAAATCAAGTTTAGCTGTTTTTGTTTTAATATACCTTCTCAGGGTTTTATGCAAAAGCTCTGATTTTTTTTCATCTAAAATTAAGGTGAACTTAATTTCACACTGTGCCCAATTTATTCTATTACGCGGGCTGCAAGCAGGAGTCATAATATTAACAGCCAATGTCTTGTATAGTCATTTTTGGGTAATTTGCTATTCCTGCTTAGGCGATCACTGGCTCCCTATGAACAGTAAGTTATTCACATGTCTTGGTGTCCGTGAACTCGTTTGTTGCCACCCGTCTTTCAAGTCCGTTTTCTACTGACCAGACTGAAATAAACAACCTCGAGTCAAATTGGCTTCTCAGAATTTCTCCAAATAGTTTTTTTCAGATCATTAATAATTCTATGCTTTATGTATTTTACTGGCTCAGTCCAAGCATCACTGTCGGTGAATCAAGTGTGTCTGTAACTAATGAAATCTCGATAGCAGCTTGAGGAGATCCATGGGCCGATGAAAGCAGCATTTAATCAATTATCAAATAAAAAATATGTGTTTTTCAGCCTGACTTCAGAGACAAATTGATCTTTTTAAAGACGGATCGCCGTTTGGGATGAACTCGAAATTAATTTAAGTATAGAGCTTACAAAATTACGCTTGAATATATATTTTGATAGCAGATTAATATTCACTATTTTGAGTGATTTTGCCATTTTGCAATGCAGGAGTCATTGTAATTGGGGATTGTAGTCCCAGAAAACAAAATTCTCTCTGTTGTCTCCTCCAAAAGTGTTTGACAAATTATAGTGTTGGCTGATGGCAAAGCTGGTAGCTGTTTTCTCAAATGAATGTGGAAAATCTCATTTGAAATTGTGATCAATTAGAGTCTTGAGCAAAATTAGCTGGTTAAAGAAGTTTGCCACACAGCTGTTGTTTACTCTTGACTTCCAGAAGTTAAAGTGGACATTTTCAGTGTATACATGTTCAAAGTTGTGGATTATAAATATGGTTTTTTGGACTGAAAATGACAGGAAACATGTTGCATTTTCTGACCACACGTAACCAAACCATAGGCTTTCAAAACCCAAATTACTGGTCAATAAGAGCTGAAATATTAACAAATACTTCTAAATTAAATGTTTGAATATAAAAAAAATAATACTTATGTTATTCTTGTGTGTAGTGTAAGTCACCAGGGAGTAAGCCCCTGATTGGCCCTATGAGTATCTTATTAAAATATTAAACCTCCAAGGACAAACCTATTCTAAAGCAGGCATTTTTAGGGTTTTAATTATGCATGTACTAGATAACGAGACTCAATGATTGAGCTTATGGCAAGGTTTTACTACCTCAGGTCAAGGACTAGTACACACCCAAGTGCCAGTCCTTCCCCTTATTATTCATCCTGGAAAGTGGGACAAAGTGGAGCTGGTGAGGAGCGAAAAAAGCCTCGGCAGACGAATAGCAGTAAAAAAAAATAATACATATTTTAACCATGATTCATCATTCGACGTGTTGTGGTAAAAATTGAGAATAAGCCACGTCTTGTGTCTGCGAAAATGGGTGTGTTCCAAAGAAATGAGGGCTTGTAACTGAGAACAAAGAGACTGGGTTACACATACAGAGATAAAGAGGTTTCTTATTGGAGTTCTATACAGTAGACTTCTCTGTTGGAGATCTAATTTCAGTAATTAGAGCCATAAAGGAAGTGCAATATCATCACAGTTAGGAGATCAGATTGGACACATCTAAGGCTGCTTTAGATCTTCTATTGAGCTTCTTTAAACAAAGAGAGCTTGGGTAATTAAGTCTGGTAGCTCCAATGGCTTTGGATGAGTCACTGTTGCCAGTTAGGCTTGCAAAAAAAAAGGACAATGGCAGGAACTAGACTCTGCGCCGGTTCTTTAGCCTTATGTAAGGACATCACAAAGAACATGAACCTGCTTTTAAATGCATTATTGTTTGCACCCAGCAGCTAAGCATTATTTCCTGGTGTACATTTTTAATACTGTTGAATAAATGCCATAAATACTGTAAACGAGGGCATGATTTGTGTTTATTATGAATTGCGGCTCCATTTAGGAGATGAGAAAGTTTTTTTTATTTCCAAGTGTGGTTCCCGAAGAAATCCTTTATGCATTCTAATGGTGGCATGACTCGCTCTGGGTTTCCAAGCACAAGCTCTTTCTCCTCTCATCTCCCCGCCCCCCTTGCAAATATATTACTGCAGCACGTTCAAGTTCTCAGACATTCATAATTGAGTAGAATATGATGAATAGCACAAGGGTTGTTCCATTTTAGGCTGACTGGAAAACAGTGTCAGGATCTGCAATGAGCCAAAGCCTTCTTCCAGCCATCAAGCTCCATGTATCTCAATACAGAACACAATTTGCAACAGTTAGTGCATGAGAGGGAATACGAATTTCCAAGCAGCTTGACACTCCTACCATTTGTCTTGCAGTTACGCTGCATACTGAATCATTTCTCTTTACTGGTGCAGCTATTTGTTTGTGTCAATATGAATAAGTGACAGATAAGAAACATGCAGTTATAATTACAAAGGATATAGATGTGGTGGAGGGGCTTTGGTTCTTTTAATGGTCTCTGTAATTAAAACATCAGAAATGTCTAATTCTTGATGAAAACAAAATATGTAGGAATTAAAGTATTTAATGAGTTGGGATGCAACTTGGTAGAAGGACTGGGGAGGTAGCGACCCAATCAAATATCACAACATTTTGGGCTAAATACCCAGATATTGATATTGCTACAACATTATAGAGATTATTATTTACACAATACGATCCTGATATATTTACCAGCCCTACCTGATGGTATAAGTACAGCATATATTTACTATATTTTGTTGAACTGAGCTACAGCTGGTGATTTTGTGTGGCCTTTTTTTTTTTTTTTGTCACATTCTCTCCCAGGTGCTCTCGCTCCCCCTTTACCTGGATAGGTACAACTGTAATTAATTCTCGGGAGTAGAGAGGGAGTTCCCTTTCTGGCCACTTATTAAACACACCCAGACCAGGCGGCAGGCAATATTGCTTTTTGGGACGATTTCTTTTCCCACTTTTTCTTTTCCCCCTCAAGTTTTCTTCTGTCCAGTATGATTTAGCCTTTGTTATACTTTAGTTTGTTATTTCAGTTTGTGCTGGAGATCACCGGCAGTCCAATTTTCGGTCTTTTGGTTTAGTGTAGGTAAGTTTATCTCTTTAGGTGGGGTTAGAGGGGCGAGCTGGATGCGACGGCCCATTGTGTGGTTGGCCCAGTGACTTCCCCTCCTTTAGTTCTGTTTGGCCAGGATCTTCAACCCTCTTTACATTTTTTTGTGGGAAAAGTAAAGCTTTTGTGGTTTTGCATCCAAAAAAACAGTTTTTCAGAGGGTGCGTTTTATGTTTCGGTCTCAATTTAGAGTCTGTTTATTCATTTATTTTAGTTGAGGAAGCCATACAATTTATGATATTCTCTCTTTTTGCTTGCCTGCCACTGATCAGTTTGAACCATACGTTCAACAATTTGCCATCCAAAGAGAAAACTTAATTCTTAAATTCAGGATCGTTTATCAGTTGTGTGGCTGGTAAACTACTAAATGCACAAACTTCAATCAAATCTAATGCGGCGAAAAAAATAAGCTCCAAAAAGGGAAGAGTGAAATCCATGATATGCCAGAATCTTACACTTTGGACACTCACTGTCTTTCAGTTATTCTACTGATTCAGGACCTTTTACACCTTTTGACTGTGACCTTTCAAATAGAAAACCATGCCAAAACAGTCAGGCAGCATGATAATGGATTATCACCTTTCTGATCCACCACCTTGATGCCTGCAGTGAGCTATTTCCTGTCCAGTGCCTCTCCTCACAATGTAACACAAAACTGTAGCTTTTATTATAAAGTAAAACTTTGACACCAAAACTTTTTTGTTTTTTTTAATTGCCTCCTAATTTATTTGTAATTCAAATTAGGCTGCATGATATAATGTGCATTAACATTGTTCAATATTTACATGACAATATGACTTGTGAATAATAAACTTCATATGTGCATATTTGCGATATAGTTCAAGTATTTGGGATTATTACCCGTTCATTATCTATCAGATTTTTAATGCAAGCACCAACAAAGGTGCTCCAACCACGTCGTCTAATACCTTCCTGGTTTTCTTTTGTTTTGTTTCCATGAGATGTTGAGCTTTAAGCATTAGCTGCCTTTGAGCATGAAACATGTAAAAAAAAAAAAAAAAAAAAAAAGTTTGTGCTCTCAAGAAACCTGGGATTACCAACATTAGCTCCAATTTATCTACCCCCATGTCATTTTGCTCAAGCGATCCCATTACAGCTTGTTTTTGTTGCTATTAAGCACCTAATTATGTGTACATTTTGACACACACATATTTTGAGTAGCTATTTTATGGCAAATAATTGATTTACAGTATCATCCGTCTTCGGGCAGCCAAGATAGGCCGAGTGGTGCAACCCCGTCGATCCCCTGTGAGGGACTATTTGATATGGCTTTGTTCCTTGTGCTCGTAAAGTCATCCCCGGTGACAGCTTAGTCTTTTGAACATCAGGGCCTCTAAAGTTTAACCAAAGATTTATTGGTGCGTGATCACAAGATAGGTGCATAAATAAAAAAGCACTGACGGATACATCACCACCCAAGGTCACACACACAATGTACCCCTTCTCAGCTCAGTGTTTATTAGAGAGGGCACTCACTTGATTAAAATATGATTTAGATCGGGATCTGAGATGAGGGACGTTTAGCTCGGTTCATTATTGCTATTCAACATAATGGGAGGTATTTAAAAATTAAGGTTCCGCAGGAGGTGAATGCATCAGTTAGGACTTGCTGTGATCGCCGTGGTGACATGAATGAACTCTATGGTGTAAAACCGCACGTCGACTTGTGAATTGACTTTCATCAGTGAGATGAATCATTTTGGGGTCAGAGTCTCGAGAAGATGACACATCAAAGTGCAGTGTCTTGCGTGTGGATGCGTTTTTCATAACATCTGCTTAAGTGAAGTGGAGAGAAGTGTTTTTTTTGGGGGTTTTTTTTGTTCAATATGGACATGCCATCTTACATTTTCTCCAACATGTATCTTTCTCCGGCTCCCACGATATGATATCTTTTTTGACGTGAAATTCAAGAGAAGCCTGCTTTTTTGTCTGCAGTTTGACGCTTGATCTGCGAATGATATTTGCACCAAGTTTCAAGTTTCTTAAGATCGCAACTAAAAGGACAGCCTTCATATTTCGACCAGGTGGTTTGTTCAACACAGACTGCTTAAATGCAGAAGGATTACACGCTGGAAGGCGAGGAAAAAAAAATCTTGAGGGTGCTTTGATCGCTGGTTCAAAATCCATTACTTGGGCTGAGAGGAGACAAGGGGATCCAGCAGTATAAATTAACATCAAAGGCAGATGGGCTAATGGGGAAAGGTCTACTAACCCCATACCAATGGAAAGTTAGAATAGAGTACTACCACCTACCTGCTTTATGATTTGACAAGAATCAAGAACATTGCTTGAAACTAATGTTAAAATTCATCAAATTTGATATTTCTGCTCTGTTGAATTATTGAGCTTTGACGTGATTTCTTTAATAATCCTTACATTTAACATGCTCTCTATGTAATAATATGTAGTATAAATAATTTCTAAGAGTTTAGATGGTGGCCTGCATTTAAATTCAATATAGCATGGATCTCTAAATCAACCAAGATGTGTACAAATATATGATTTGTGACAATATGTTTGACAAGTATTCATAATCTTAGCTATTTAAGGGAAAACATAAGCCATTAACTCATGTAGCGCTGTTTTTTCCCCCGATGACATTATCTATATATATCTAACTGAATTATTATTGCAGTATCTCAAGGCTTTGCCTTCAACCTAAATAAACAAAACAACAAAAAACTTTAAATCCAGTAGAAACAAGAGGATAAAAGTTAAGAACCTGAACAAGTCTATATAATGTCATGTTGGACTGAAAGACAGCTGCCAGTTTTAAAGACAATGCTTTTGGGATTCCTATGTGGAAAAAACATCTAATTCAAACTCTCCCTGTAAGTTGTTCAGGTTCTCCCATTTTGCTCTGAGAATTTTGGTTCATTTTCACTTGCACCTGCAGCTGTTTCCTTTAAATCACTATGGCGGAAGGACCCAATCCATAGACCCGTGTCTTTTCTCTGGGTTCGCTGGTTGGCGCACAAACTGTTGCTGAAGGACATGGAGTCACTTCAGATTTCAGTGGATTTTTAAAGCGCAGGAAGCATTTACATTGAAAAAACATGAGCACAGGTGTGAATCTATGTTTGGTTCCAGGTCTTCAGGTTTCAACGAAAAAATAGACTTTCCTCCTTTTACTATAGCCAAGAAATACACAGGCTGTACTTTTCATGTTCAGCATCAGCAGAATCACAGGTGATACGCACATAAATATATATATATATATATATATATATATTTTTTTTTTTTTTTGTGTATATATATATATATATTTTTTTTTATTATTTTATTTTTTCCCTTTTACTATCAGCAACAATTCATGATGGATGATTTCTGTGCAATCACCACCTTAGTGCAGCAATATTCAGCTAATCAAGACATACGAGCCACAGCATTCTTTCAAGACCTGCTTTTTCTTTCCAGGGCTGCGACTGGTTCAGTAAACGTGATGACGGATACATTTCCCTCAAGACAGGACCTTTAATTAACTGCCTATTGTCATTAACAGAGGCTGGAAAAAAAAATCCTGATGGCTGATGAGGACATCCAAAAAAACTATTGCCTCCATTAGCTGTCACAATACCACAGCCATACAATAGTGAATGGAAAAAGTGCTTCATGAGAGCATGATGAAGAAAGAGAGCAGAGCATCCTCATGTCATGCATATTCAACCATTCAGTCCAGCACTATCTTGTCCTGATTTTTTTTATTTTTTTTTGTCACTCAGAACTAATGAGTTGCCCTTGGAAATAATTGTCATATCGCTCTCATTAACACTGAGGCTGCTTCTTTTAAGTGCTTTTGCCCTCTGAGCTGTTTCGGAGTTCTGTCACAGCACTAAAGCAGGTGAGGGGGCTTTATATATATATATATATATATATTTTTTTTTTAATATGTTATAAAAGGTTATAAAACCCTTATCACAACAGCAGTCTTTCAGTGGTATACTGATATAGCACAAAACAATGACTCATGTTAACCTGCAAGATGCCAATTGTGCTATTACAGTAATCATTGTTGGTGCTACAGCAAATACCGTTCTGCTGCAAATGCTAAAAAGTTCAAAGGCTCAATTTGGTATGTTTTTCTAGATTCCAAGCAAACAATTACCCCTTGCTGTTCGAAAGAAAACACAGAAGGTTTAAACTCTCAGGATGATCACCTGCGGTTTCAGCACAGCACACCTGGGCTACAGTCTCAACCACGACAACCACCGCGTCGCCCCTCGGAAATGCTAATGAATGCAAGTGGGAGGGGGTGGGTGCGCGGCACAAAAGGGTGAAATCATGTTCCGGTTGTTCCATGTCAGCGTGAGCATCTTCCCGGGTCTGACAGATCGGCCAATTAACCTTATTTACCGCATCTCTCCTCTTCCTCTAACGAGCTCCACTGGGCTTCTTCCCTAATAACTAGCTGCTGAGATCGGGGACCGTCGGTGTGCTGGTTCCAATTGCGTTTGTCCTGCAATTATTAAGGTGACAAGATAGCAGCTCATCTACGCCCTGTGCTGCTCGAGCATGAACACTCACGCTGTTGTTCATGTTGTTTTCCTGTGATTGGTATGCCTCATTGTGGAGCCGCTCGGACTTCGGTTCGCGTGACTATTATTCAGTGTTTCAGTTATTTTATTTTTATTTTTTAGTGGTATTTTGAGTAAATTAAAACGAGCGTACCAAGATTATCTGCCCTGTGGAAATAACACGCAATGGGAACTTTTTTATATACTTTTCTGCAAGCTTGACTGAACAAGTGAGAAACTTTCAGCGCCTTTTTCGTCGTCCTCATCGCCGTTCATTTTTATACAGTATTTTGTACTATCTGGATTGTTTTGGTTAATGCAGAAAATTACTATGGGTACTGTGTAATTTTGCACACAGAAAAAGTATATTTTCTCTCATGGATAAAATACTTTCTTGTTTATAGGAAACACACGTATACATGTCTGAGAAGTTTTTGAACTGAACTTTTCCTTTGTTGTTGTCCTCTTAAAAGTCTCATTCCTAACTTTATCTGTGACAGATTTCTTTTATTTTTCCTGTTTTATGACAAAAGTTCCATCTTGACAAGCAAGGGGGGGGAAAAAACCCGAAAAAAACAACAACTTTGGTCCGGCCACTTGTGATTCATCTATTCAAGTAATCCTGAGTTTGGAGCAGATATACTCTCCGCTCCATGACCTTCACTGGACAAGCATTGGTTTCAGGGCTGTGGTTTTCAGGTCCCCACTGTGTTTGGTGTGGATGCCTGTGGAGACACTAATACAACCCATAGTAGTTTAATATGGTACCCTGAGCAGGTGTTGAGAATCCTCTTCTATTCAACCTTCAAGCCTTCGAGAGGCACTTGTGCAATCTTTTAAGTTGCTATTTTTCATAAAACAAGGGGATCCGTCGTAAAACTCGAGGCGCAGACATTGAGACCACTTAGAGACTATTGTGCGTTTGTGTGTGTGAGTGCGCAAGGGCATTATTTGTCTTCATACCTTTAGTCCGTTTTATTGCCCTAAATGACCCTTGGGCCTTTTTACAACTCTGTAAATAGTCGTTTACCAAGTCAACACGCACAGTTAATGTTAAGTCACCATAGCCAATATATGGCTGTCATCCATAACATGTGAGCATCTTCAAATGGTCTCATGTCAAGTTAATGTTTTATGTTTCACTAAGTGCTGTCACTGCAACAAGGCGGCTTCACTGCTGCAGCAAAGCTGTCAGAAGATGGGATTTTAAGAAAGAGGTTTGTTTACCTCATATTCTTTAATCAACATTCATGTGACTCCTCTGGTTAGAATATCTTATTTCTAAATAGATAAAAGCTTACAAAGATTTACATCACCCAGTCAGGCAAATAGATATCTGTGTCCGTCCACGGTGTGTGAATGTACGGTGCCCTCATCACGTAATAGAAGTATGACAGTCAATCACAAAGCTGATCAACAGTAGATATTCAGCAATTATGTTGATGTTTTAGTCATTATTTAAAAGACATTTCAAGTAATGTGGATCATAAAGGTGCACCGCACCGCGATGTGCACGGAGCACGGGGAAGGTATAATATCTGCAAACAAGTATTGCAAGTTTCTTCACTTGATCAACATCAGCACCTGAGTTAAGGCCGTTTATGTGAACACCGGTTCTGCTGCATCAGCGATTTCTGTGTGACGTGTTCACGGCGCACAACCCCACGAACGTCAAAGAAAAACCTCACCTGGTTGCCCCTCTCAGATGTGACTGAATCCACCTTTTACCCGACTCATTTTTCTCCATTGCTGTAGATTTTCTGAAGGCACTTCAGGGGTCTCCATTGCTGATTTCCACTGTTTGACCCCAAATTTGCTCATCTCCATGGTGAAACCACCAATGATCTCCAACCATTGGTCACAAAATAAACGGGTGTAACTCAGCGTCTGATGTTGGTCAAGCGACGAAACTTGGAACACTATCGTCAAATAGGTCATAGCTTCCATCTGCTCCATACACACAACGCAATGCTTCGATCCGCCCTCGCATGCTGTGGCTTTCTTATCTTTCTGTGACGGTTAACTGACTTTGGATTTTTGAGTTAACTAAGCATGTCACTTTGAATACATGACGAATATCTCAATAAATCGACAGTGAAATAATACGATCAATAAATGTATCCATACCGAGCTCAAAAAGAAACTTTAATGCGGCACTCAAACAATCGATGCCATGAAATATAAAATACCAAAAAGCACTTCACACCTAATCAGGAGCCTATAGAAAAATTGCACTTCGCTTTCAGGTTGCTCGTAAATATATATTTGCAAGCCGTGACAGAGAGTGCACTATAATCCTGGTGGCTCCTCGTCTTCAAAAAGACCGGCGCTTCCCAGGCAGCGCAGGGACATCAGAGAAAATGTGGCATGTCATCTTCCCTAATGCAGCAGGAGCCATCTGATAATCAAGCTGGCAAGCTGCACTCACTTGTATTTGAACTGTAAAAGTTGATGAATCAGACTTGGCTGCACACTCACGAGCCCTCTAAGCCTTCTCCCCTTTGTCTGTTGCTCGGCCAAGATTTGTGTGCCTCGTCCGCCCTATTAGGGCAACAGTGCCCTCCGATATGCTAGCCTTCACCGTGTGCACCGAGGGATCGCCGTCTCTCCATTTTGATGTCACAAAGAGTGACAAACGCTTCCGTAGTGCCTCGGGAAAAAAACGGTCTACAATTTGTTCATAACGGCATTATGTGCCAAGCACAGTGAAAACACACGCACAGCCATGCTTATGCTTTGTTGCACTCGCCCCTTCATGTCAGCTGGATAAGTTCTGTTCTACAAATACATTTAGAGCTGCCAGTGACTTGCAGATTTAACAAAATATTTGATCAAATCAACCTTTTTTTTTCTTTTTTTTTCCCTTTTAAGAAGGATTTTTAATTGTAGCTTGCATTCAAAATGGTTCAAATACTCGCAGTTCTAGTTTTTAGCACCATGTCGCCTACTTTCAGTTCACTATAGTGTGTTAAACGAAGAGGCAAGAGTCAAGTCCTCAAAAGAAAAAGAACAAAAAAAACAAAAAAAAATCCCCCAGCACCTTTTAAAAGCATCGAGATAACTCGGAAAATTTATGATCAAATTTAAAAAGGAGATATTTATGCTCCAAATTCAATAAATTGACTTCACCGGAACAATGACAGAAGTGTGGGTGTTGGGAGTTACTTGAGGCTGTCTGGGACTTGGAGACTATGCTGTTGCTGAAGGGTAGAAGTGCAATCAGGGAACCTTTCCAAGACCACGCTGCCTGTGTGCATATATATAAGACAGTAGCTCTTTTTCCTGCACAGTTACCATGATGAAACTGAGCAACATGGCGAAGACAAAATACCTTTAATATCTTTAAAGGGTGTTGAAATGACTTTAGAAATTGATTTTGAAATCATTATACTAATAATAAAGCACAGTATACCAACCGGTCTTTCATTTAACATTCATAACATACAGATGGAATATTATTAACCTTACAGATGAACGTTTTGAATCTTGGAGGCAAGCAGTCATTAGTAACGGAGGACAAGTTTGATCTTGTTTTTGTCCTCCTGCTTCATCACAAAAATGTTATAGATGTTCTGTTTTGACTTTAACGTGAAATATGTATAATTTATCTGATAGATGCGGCAGATGATGCAGCGTCTGCTTGCCTCCGAGAACTCCAGTTCAGCATGTCACTAAATTAGGAATGCAGTGTTGGTCATACTTAAATCTATTAGTGGCCGGTCGTATCTGCCGTTGCGCTCGCTTTTCATTTGTAGAAGAGAACTTGTACGATAAGCAGGCGACTCGTGTCCCAAAAAGCTTGTCCGGCGATGTTTTCAAGCCCTGAAAGGTACTTCACACAGTACAATTATTATTACAGTACTTTGCATCACGGTACCTCGTCATTATGTGAATTTGTCGGATGGTGTGTCTAATTGGCTCGCCGTACTGAACAAAAGCAGTTTTGTGTCAATTACAGGTTACGGTATCCCGAGGGGATGAGCTGGGAGGAGGCTGTGCGAGACGTCGGTGTCGGAGGATGCTGATGTTGTTCCAATTACTTCCATCATGAGGAAAACACATATTATTCATCACCTGACCTCTTGAACTCTGATCTGCATCTCCTTAATATTGCAGACTGCATTTGATGGACCAAACTGTCAATACAGATTTACTTTTATGTACGAATTCCGCAACTGCTATTGGGAATACTGCAAAGTATGTGTGTCAGTATGAGTCACAGGATTTTTTTTCACAGGGCTTGATGGCAGTGACAGCAGACCATAGAGTAAATACCTCATCAGACACAGAAGAGAGAGAGGGGGTGTCTGTTTAATAATGTCACAGCTCCCTAAACTGTATCAGTAACCTTGACGGTAGAGTGAGTCATAAGGTTGTAATTTGGGAAGGCAGTGTGCCATCTTAACGGTCCTGCCTTATGGAGAGGTCCTGAGACAGCCTGCTGTGGTCTGCCTTCATTTCCTTTGTTCTAATTCCTATTTCTGTCCTCTGGACATGATCCTCATTGTCAGTTGTCGTCCTCGGCGATTGAATAGCCTTGCCGAGCCTCCCCAGAGTCCCCTGCTCCACTGCAGTCTTGGCAGGAGGGGAGCGGTTGACGTTGCCTATCTCAAACCTTTTTTGTTGTTGTTGGTTTTTTTTCCCTGAGACACGCTGCCACTTCCCCGCTGCTCGGTGCTGCATTTTCCCAGTAGATGGTTTGATTTGTGGGAGCATTTACCAGAGCCAAACCGGTTAAATCCTTGTTACAATATTCTCATCCCTGCGGTTTCACCTGATGTGAACTGCCATATTTACTGATTTGGATTAGGGGAAGCGTGATGTACAGCATTGTGCAATATCTCAATGCCCTTTGTTTAATTACCACTGAAAAAAGAGTTTGGACTGTCCAGTCCGTGAAACCTGTTTACAAAAGCTGAAATAAAAAGAAAGACGTTTATCTGCTTTCCATGAAATTAGTCATTCATATTGAGATTAAAGTCTTTCTAGGACAGTCTCTCTGCTGGTATCATCACCTCAGGCATGCATGCTTTCCCTTTGTGTTTTTATCTGAAAAAAAAAAAAAAAATGTTACTTTTCGTCTTAAGCTCTAATTTCCTCACTGACTATTCCTGGAGAATACATACAAGGGATGTAATATTTATTGTCATATCAAGAGTCACTGGCATTTATCCTTTTCTTGTTTTCCATCGCTCACCACCCACTTGTGTGCTGAGTCTTTAAAAAAAAAAGAAGAAGTGTAGAACAGCCAGTGCAGTGGTCAGATGTTGATATGTGCCACTAGCTTATCTCTTGTGTAGCTCAGCACTCCTTAAGAACATGAACTCTTGTTGCCTGTCACTGTTGTCGACTTGTGTAAGTGCAGAGGTGGACAGATTGTGCCTGGCCTTGCGTGCCCGTGGCCTTTTGTTTGGAGTCCCAGTGGACCTCCCTCTCGTGACAGGCCCTGTGTCTGGGTGGAAACCCTGCCGAGCACCCTGCTGGCAGGTTAAGTGCTCTTGCTCATCACCATGGGGACTGAAACAGACAGACAAAGGTGTCTTTCCTCTACCTTTTTTTATTTCTTCCCCTTAATGGTTTCTTTGTTCATGCAGTTGGCTTTTGTGTATGACTAATATCAGAATTTTTGTGTGATTTTTTTTTTTTTTACCTTTATTTATTTAATTTTTGTCATAATCTTTATTGACTGAAGTCCATAATATTCCCAAAGGGGATTTAGGATATATTTTGTAGTTAGTATATATGATGAACTGTATGTATCTCTTCTTATTTATGTTTATCCTGTAATTTTTTTCTAATTCTTACAATATTTGTATTTATACAGTAAAATAGTCAGTGCACAAATAGTTCTTTCTAATAATATTTATAGTTTTATTTATGGCTTACTCACTTTTGCCCATACAGCTACACCTCTCGGGTCGCCTCTTGACAGTTAGTTTCTACATTCAGTTGCAGAACAAAATGTTCAGCTGGTACAAAGTCCGACAAGAAAACTGGCCCATTGATTTTTCTTCGAAACCATATTTTTGTAGCTGCTAGATTATTGGCTGCTGTTACAATAAATACTCACAAACACCAGCTTCATTCATGTATTTGATTTCTACACACAAATATGGAAATCTTTTTAACCATCACTCTATTTGAGTTTTTTCTACACAACCCCTGGCGACACATTATCAACATTTGTAAAAAATAATAATAATCTTGGCTGGAAACCACAGCTGGAGAAGATAAAAAAAAACTGTCCCATTTAAAATTTGGATCATGATATTCATACAGATAACATATCTTGGGCTGTGTTTTCTGTTCCAGTTCAATTTAGTGAACTATATATTGATACTGGAAACGTTTTGTAGTCTGTGTGTTGTCCGAGGAGTATTGACCAATCACGTTTGAGCATGTTTCAGTTGCATACAGAAATCTCAGAACCCATCAGCTATCTTTTTATTATCTTCATTTTAGTGGTTTTATTTTATTGACTGAGTGTAAACCGGCTGCTTGTGAAAACAATCCGGTTGCAGATGTTGTCTCTCAACTCCACTCTCGCGTCTCAAGTTTGACCAGAAAGCATCGATCAGGTGTACCTTTGTGGGAAACCGTGCGCTGCAGTGTTGAACGTACAGCCGGCTTCATGCTGTAAATCATGTGCCCGCTTTGGCTGTTCGGTCTCCTTCCACCTCTGCTGTTCTGTTTCTTCTGCTCGAGGCGTTTGCCGAACGAGCTGCTTTCCTTCTGCCAATTTTTTTTCACCGTCGAAAGTCTAAATGCTTCAAAGCAAAAAAAAGGCTTTAATGAGATAAGTCCCAGAGCAAAGATTTAATTAAGTATGCTCGGTTTGTTTTCTCGAATCTTCTGTTCATCAGCGTCGTACGATCAAGCTGAAGCGCTGCGTTTGAACCATTCACTCCAATCAACTCCAACAGACGTCGTCTCTCTATTGTTTGCTGCTCTTCTGACTCTGGATGTTGCGAGTGTTTAACGAGGGTTTTATCTGTGAGAATTGTGTGCGTTTGACTTTGACACGGCTATACCTACTGGTTGAGGGGTGACATTTATTGAAACGGGAAGAGTTAGAGAGGCCTGAAATGTAGTTTCTGTAAGAGCAGAAGTGAAAGGTAGGCTTTATGGAAGTGAACTTTCCTTTCGAGGACGTTCTTCATTTGCTATTCCATCACCGTTTGTGCTGCGTTTGCAGTTCTTCACCACTGTCATTTGGAGTAACACTCACTGTACTATTATGGATATTCAGCTGTAAACACTTCAAACGCACGCAAACACAGCTTTGCTCCAACTCCTCGCACTCAAATACAACTTCCTACTTCTTCCAACGGCACACCGCTCGACACAATACGAACGGAATTAATTATTGAAACTGTAATTTTCCGTTTTCAAACAAACTTCAGAAAATGAATGATTTGGTTTGTCGCGAAGAAACATAAAGACAATACCAGAGAGGGTGTTCAGCCTGCAGTGAAAACATGTTGAGCCAAGAACAGAAAACAATTCTCGAAAATGGATTCCTGTTGGAAATTGGAGGTTTTTGATAGAGGACAGTGACTCCCCTCCTTACCAAAGTAAACAACGTATTTTATGACTGCGATGAAAACAACGCAGCCGTAAAAAAAAAAAAAAAAAAAAAAAACTTGTTTCCACTCTGAAATACTCTGAATGGATAGGAGAATATTCATTGACCTGCAACCCAAATGTATATTTACCCTTTTTTGTTGTTGTGTGCTCTGTAAGGATGTCGGTATGATTGTCTCCCAGCTGACCTTATTATAAAGGGTGAGAGTCATAGCGAGCGAGAGAGATGGGGGGGGGGGGTGGAGGGGGGGCAGAGGAAAGAAAAGGGTTGGCTGAATTCTTCTCTGCAGGTTCTCCGTCAGGCAGACACAAGAGCAGCAATGTGACTAATGCTGTAAATGTGCTGGCGTGCTTACAATATGGGCTGCTTGAGTGAGCCAAGCCGATCGGCGTTTTTTTTTTTTTTTTTTTCTTAAACGCTGCCTGTCTCCTCACCTACACATCTCAAAGATTCATTGTGAGAAGCAATTTAAACTTTTGTCTCACTTGGTTTTTCATTTTCACTTAAGTGGAGAGGGGGGCTCATAGAAATGGCGTGACACAGGGATGAAAGTATAGGTCATATCCTTTGGAGATATTTGGAGAGATACAGACTAAAAAGCTCGGTTTACAATAATGACGAAACTTTTTGATATCCAAGACCATTACCAAATTGTTTTATGTTTGAACTATTATAGAACTAATAAAATGTCCCACACTGTAGACTTTTGACCCCTTCTGCTTAATATGAGAGCAGCAGTTGGAGCTGCGGGCATGGCTATTACAGCCCGGACACCCTAACACCCTTCAAATGCTCCTCTCATTGGCGTAATGGCAAGTTTAAACATAAGCCTCCAGTTTGCCTTGTCCCCCCGCTGTCACATTAACTCACATCAACCTGACCAAGCATGGAAAAACTTTCCTGTGTGGGAAACATTTGTGCCCGGGCTTTACAGACCACATCTTTTATTTTCAGGAATAACAATTTGTTTCAGAGAACAAGTGTCCTCTCCATTTCCGATGCATGCTAGTTGAAATTCAGGAACCGCAAAAACAAAGTCCTTTGAGGTTGGACCCCGTTCTTCTAATGTGTCATGTGGGTCAAATACAATATATTTCCTGTTATTTAATTTCTTTTAATTACTCACAGACTCAGGTCGGCAACTTTGAAAGAACAATTTGACTCATCGTTATTAGACGATTTGAAGGTTGTATACGCCGAATTGCCTTTTATGCTGGACATTTTGTCTGGTGTCAGTCAAAGTGATACATTATTATATTGTAGAGCCCTCGTGTGAAACAAAACAAAACAAAATTGCAATATGTCTGCAGTGTTTTCATGGCTTGTTGACTCGCCCAACTTAATGCATTAGCTTCACCCTCCGCTTCATATTTCACATCGTCGTTTTGAAAGACATGCCTGCAGTGAGAGGGCTGAAATGCATTAACTCTATTAGGTGTGTGCATTTAATTCCGTGTGGCCTTTTAAGAGGAGGTGTGGAGGTGGAGGGAGGTGGGGGAGTTGGAGGGGGGGGGGGGCTCAGCATCTGTCTGTGTCCAATAGCATTTATTATTTATTCTTCTTTGAGAGCACAAAAGTGTTTTTGGTGACAAGGGGCAATATCTAAATGGGTTTTTTGAGTGCATCTAACCCCCGTTTCCCCTTTGCACACTTGGCGGCACCCTGTCACTGTAGATTTGTTTAAAGAGGTCCATTGGTCCCTTTGTGGCAATTATTGCCTCCTCCGTTTACTCTTTTAGTCTATTAGAATTACTGATCAAAGCGCTATTCCGACCTCAGCAATTGAATTTCATCATAATGTGTGCGTTTCCCTTTTGAACCTAAAAAAACAAAACAATTACTGGTTAAATTAAGGGTGTGAATCACCGGAGGCGCCACAATACTATATTCAAATGACACTAAAGTCAGGATACAATTGAGATTTTAAACATTTAGTGATATGCTTATAATATATATAATTCAATTGTTTTTATTTCTGAAAATGATCTTCCCAAAAGGAAAACTTTGTCAACATCTGTTTTATCTGATAAAATAATGTTTTTAGTCTGCTCTTCTCAATTCTATCATTTTTATGTGCAGCTAAATGAGATTATCAAGCAGATAGACTTGATCATCTACCGTCAGAGAAACCTGTCATCAATTCTGCATGAGAGAAGTACTGCTTAAAATTGTGAACATAGTTATTATTACATGCTGTATACATCATGTATATGTATTCAATAACTATATCTTAGTCTACATATAAAAAAACACTAATTTTACAATGTATATTCAGCTGTAAGTAATGAGTAAAAAAAAAAGCTCCTTGTTAGCCAGCTTTCTGTGACCAGACAGCACAGTCAGTCAGTCGCTGGCGAATATTGTGGAATATTTAGCTGCTGAAGAGCCTGAAATATCCCTTCAGAAGATGCTGACCAGAACAGAGCTGAAAGAGGAGTTGATATTTGAGTTGGGAGTCGCCGGGGAGTCGGAGGCACCGAGCTCCAAAATGAATGCTAATGTATCCGCAGGCTGTGTCAGTGGGCAGTTTATTTGTTAGCAAACAAAACGGCTTCATCTGTGGGCGACTGTCAGCGTCGTGTTTCCACTCGGTTTGATAAACGACAAATAAATTAGAAAATAACAAACGGATATTGATAAAGAATCTCCCTGTGAAATATGATTTTTGTTTTTTTGTACGTTTTTGAGGCTTGTACGCGCTCGGGTGCTCGTCCACAGGCACATCTCCCTCAATGTGACAAATTGCAGCAATTACTCTGATGAAGTTCAAGGATGACACCGTTATGATGATGTAATAATGAGCCCAGCCCACCTGACAGCTTCTAATAGGAAAGTGCCGAAGGACATCTCGGTGATGAATGAGCACCTCCTGGTGTATTGCCTTTTTGTCAAACTCCACTAGAACCTGGATCTAAATAAACCTTCTCTGTGGGCTTCAAAATCCCGAAAAACTCACGCCGGGGATGGAAGAAACTTGTTCGCCGTGGAACTCAATATCCTGTGAGGAGTTGCTTTTAGATGGTCAGATTAGATTTTTAACAAGTTATCTGTTAAATTGGATTTTAAGTATTTATGTCGTCTAATATGTGTCCTTTTATATCGTGAACAGATGCAGTCAGATCGGGGTAATAAGTTGTAACAATACAGGGTTTTTAATAAAGTTTGGGCGTCATAAATCTGCATCAGTTTCATGCAAATGATCAGATTTAATTACTAAAACTATCTAATTAAGTGCTATCATACAGCATAGACCACTGAATCTCATAAAAGAGTATGGGCCCCTTAAATGGCAGCACTTTAAAAGCTCATAAACCTAGTTTTCAATTTCTGTTTTGATATTTGAAACGGATTGGTACCTGAAAATGTACTTATACCATATCCACATACACAACAATAGTTTTTCCCTTTTCTGTGTTGTTTTCAGTCATTTTTCTGATCCTCTCAGCTTTACTGTGACTATTCCGATACAAGCAAGAAATCTCGAAAGTGTTAATCTCCTCCGAGTTCCTCGAAAAATTGCAGTGATATTTCAAGTCCATTAGCCCTGGAGGTTTTTTTTTTTTTTGCTTCAGCTATATCAGAGACACTCGAGACCCCTCGCTGTGTAAGGGGCCTGCAGACACAGCTGAGAGTGTGGGCAAAAGGCAGCTGTTAGCCAACCTCCAGACCCCTCGCTGCTCTTCTAATGGCCCCGCCGGCCACCTCGCCATCACGGTCCCCCGTAAAACAATCTCCCAGGGGAGCAGCAGCACACAGTAATAAGACAGAAATGTGCGTAAATATCCACCAGGAGGAGAGAGCCTCTGACAGCACATCAAATATAAATGGTCTGTCTACTGCTCGGCTAATGTGTTTGTTCATAAGAGAGCACATTAAGACCGAATGGTGTGCGCGGGAAGCTGTGAACTGCCCGAGGATTTGTGTTCTTAGACCGACTGAAGATTGGACGAGATTAAGGTGCAGCGTTGCATTTGTAGTGTTTCTCGGTCTCAACTTACTTAAACATTAAAAAAATAATTGAATGCGTGTGTTTAAAACTAATGCCTTTGTAAGCCTCTGGCATGCAGTGTTGTTGTTTTTATTTTTTGATTATTTATGTACCTACTTCTCGTTAGCTAACAGGCTTGAAATGATAGTAGTGAATCACAATGAACAATTAGCAGATGTGTTGTTCTTTTTTGCTTTGGTAAACTGCAGGATGGTACAGATGTAAAACAGATGTGCATATGCACAACACAAATAATGTTACATCTGTAACAGCTGTCTGCTGCCACATCATTATACCAGACTATACGCTTATTTTTTTCTAATGCAGGCCACATTATCAAAGTATGTTTGTTGAATATGTAAAATGTGCATGGATGAGACAGTAAAAGTTAAATATAAAGTTAAATAAAAGATAAAGAAACTGAAAACTTCCCGTTAACCTCAGGCGCAACCTATAACGCACCATGCATAATGGAAATGGTATAAATCATTAAATACTTTGACTTCCTGTTTTGCCGAGCTTAGAGACCCACACAGATGAATATGTATTATTTAATTTAATTGTTGATTTGTTGTCATCGAGATGAATGCTGTTCACAGGCTGTATTCGCTTTTCTTTGTATAATATCGGCAGTTATACCATAAACATGGGGTGTATTTAGAAAAACAAAAAAAACTTTCCAAATTAACCACACCTCAAATGATAAGCATAGAAAACCAGATTGCGTCATTATTCTTTACATAGACAGCATGTTTATCCCACGTGTTGCAGCATTGGACTTCCACTTCCCCCACAGGAAATAAACGTGCTGTCAGCAGAAATTCTTCTCACACCTCATTGCTTCCATCTGTACGGTAACTCAGGCAGTTTGCTTTTACATACAGATGCCAGATGCGGGCATTACTGCTGCACTGCTACTCCACCTGTTTGGAGAATTGTTGGGAAATGTCTCCCTTCACGTATTTAGGTGCAGTTTCAAAAAGAGGGATTTTTGTATGCGCAGTTTTGTAATGGAACACACACACTACACACACACTACACACACACACACACACACACACACGAGTGTGATCATTCATTAATGAAAAAAACAAAACGATAATAATTATTTCCCACAACAAATATATTCATATTATACTTACTTATAAATCTATATTTCACATTTCTTGTTTTGCCTCACTGACTAACGTGTTGCATATCTTCCAACAAATATTGAATGTTAATTCACACCCTCACTCTTTATCAGATTCAAGGATGTGTCAGTCTGCGTTTTACACATCAGACAGTGTAAATAACATCAGAGGAGAATATCAAAATAACAAAAAGTGTGCTTCAGACCTTGCTGGTTTTTTATCTTTAAAGCCTTGTAGTCAGCGCTGCGAGAAATAAGCAGGGATACTGTCCCTAAAGTGAGCGCTGCACCGCCGCCGCCACCGGGGGGTTCACCTGATAACAAAGAGATTGATAACGGTATGATAATCATCAGCTGCATAGACATGATAAACTGCATGTACTTATCATGCAACATCGGTCCTTGTTTTTCTTTTTCAAGCCGTATTGGAAGTAAACACTGTTTTGGATAACTGATAGATCACAGAGAGACTATTTTTTTAATTTTTTATTCCTTACGTTACATGCAAACCTGTTTAAAATTCCCTTCAGCTGCTCGAGGTTGGGGATAACTTTTATTAAAGTTAAAGCTATATACTTTAATGAAATGACCCAATTATTTGGATTTCCTAACTCTGGAATATAAATGATATGATAAGTGCAACTTTAAATGCCTGACAGGTAGTATATCTCCTCTAATTGGAGGCATTTAAAGATGTGACTCTTTATCTCCTACTAGTGATTACAAGCATGCTCTGCCCTAATCCATTGACTTTAAAATATCGCTTTAAGAGGGTAAGAAGATGAATGTTTATTGCCAGTAATCCCTGACTGTGATATATGAGAGCGGCCCGTTTCCTCGGTTTCCCCAAAACCTTGTATGCAAACCAGTATTCGGCGTGCTGGTGAGATCACACTGTCCTCTTGAAATGTTTTTTTTTTTTTCTCTCCCCAGTAGCTGTCAAGTAATGTTTTCACCTTCATAAAGCATTTCTTATGTGGACATTGACACCTTCTTAGAGGAGCATCAAGGCTGTGTCCGGGTTAGCTGTCACCGAAGTGTAAAGGATGTCATTGTAATCTCTTTATAGCCATAGTGGCCACATGGCTCTGTTACAGGAAATGGCTGAGAGTACTGTACATTTTTCACTCCTGTACAAATTAGATGTTCTGATTTATTGAGACCCATGAGGAACCCTTGTATAAATCACCACAGTTCACATCTTACTCCAACATATAAATGGCAAGAATTGCCAGCTTCTCCGCTCTATGCAAACTATAAATCATTTTGCCTCTTTATTCACGACAGACTTGTGATGAAACTCCTAAGACAACTATATAGACATATTAACTGCGAGGAATTCTTTAAACAAGCCTGTTTTCATTCTGGGTTGTTGGTAAAAACAACAACAACTCCTTTTTATACTTCAGTTTACTTTGCCTTGTGCAGACGTTGTTTTTATGCATTAGGAAATGGCGAACTGACTGTCAAGAGGAACTTTTAATATATTTAAATGACTACTACACTATCATAATACTTGCTATTCAAAGACTGACCTGTCTAGTGCTGTCACAATCATGACATTGTAGTTCACCATTAATTGCCATACAATTAATCATTATTACTGATTTAATTGTCTTTTTGTATTTGTCTGTTTTCATGGCACGGTCTATTAAATAACCACCGCAAAGTAAAAAAAAAAAAATATATATATATATATATATTCAAGCTTTGCATCTATTTATTTCTTCAGTGACAGTAATTGTACAGTGCTCCAAGTGTCATGTGACTATTTTCTTTCCATTATGTTTCTTTTTAAATGCAAACGTCGCCTTCCTCCGGTGCTGCGTTCACAGCATAGTTCATGTGCTTTTAAAAGGTCAGCAACATAATCTTTTAGTAAAAAGAGATCAGTGGTGTGATTGCTATTAAGATCTGAGGCATTATGTTGCGCTCACTGTGCTTCTGAAAAGGACTGATTCATTCTTCCATGGATCTATTCATGGTTATATTTGCTTTGATTCCCTTTTAGCTGAGAATACTCTCCGAAATCAAATGTTAAATGATGCAATGTCTGTAGTTACAAAGGCTCAGTAGAGAGTTGAATATGTTAGCCTGAAATCTTGCATATTTCCTTCTTTTTTTTTCTTAATGAAAATCTGGGCCTTCATTATACGGGACGTGTGCATGTGGTTGCTCAAGGTCATTGAGAGTATAAACTTTCCTTTTGAAGTCGTGTTCAAATTGACTGGGCCGGAGCAGGGAGTTGGTGCGCTGCCTGATCTGCGGACCCCTCGAGAACTCACACTAGTCATCTTCCAGATTGCTGAGGGCGCTTTAATCAAACCCTCCAAAAACGAAACCGCAACCGCGAACATGCATATAGTGACACACACACACACACACACACACACACACACACACACACACACACACACACTTATACATATATAAAGAGAAGGGAAGAGAGAGAAAACAAGCAGAAGTGACTCACGTCTTTACTTTTTGATTCCACTAACCCACGGTACAAGTAATTCTATGCAAATGTGATACAATGCAGTGCGAGTATACACTGTGGTATTGAAATAAGGTTACTTCTAAAAACAAAACAAAAAATACATGAGGTGACAGATTTGGGGTGGGGGAAGCAACACCAAATGCAGTTTTTACTCTTGCGTCACCATCGGGGGACGTTCGTGTTTCCCTCAGGTCGACCATGTGAAAGCTTTCCAGTCAGCTTGTATTACGTGAAACACAACGACTACACAACCCCATCACTTGAAAGCAATGAAATTGCTGACATTTATCATCCCGCTTGGCGAGATGCTAATGCCGGCACCTTTATTTGGATTTCAACCAATTTCATTTTGACATCAGATAAGGATAAACAAGGCTCATTAGCATCAGTCTAATTAGAACTCTGCCATGACTCTGTAATTAGCTCAAAAAAAGCACTTCTCAGATCTCCCAAGTTACATCAAAAGGGAAATCTTTCTCAATTATTATTCAGAATCCCATTTAATTTTCCCTTTGTTTACCTTTTCCGA
This sequence comes from Brachyistius frenatus, assembly GCF_029030835.1. NCBI lineage: Eukaryota > Metazoa > Chordata > Actinopteri > Embiotocidae > Brachyistius > Brachyistius frenatus. Next base: position 614,243 of record NW_027210664.1, read on the forward strand.
GTAACAGTCTCCATATATAGTGGTTGACAGCTAGCATACATACGATTTCCATATTTTCCCGCTCCCTCTTTAACTAGTAGGTTCTCCGTGGGTTTTTTTTTTTTATGGGGATGACACAGTTTGGAAAGACACAAAGTCCTCCAGCAGACCTCATAACGTACAAAGGGAAACAAAGCCTCAATACCACATGTATGTGTTAGTTTTGGCTGAAGTGAACAACCTTGAAATACGGCAGTTTATTGGTATTCAGGGCCCAGCTGTTCAAGTTTTGTGAGTGCCAGGTGTTTTTGCATGGAAAATGTGACCGAGAAATTCAAGGCTTTTGTGTCATTAAAATGAAAAACAAACATTATTTTTGCCTTAGGAAGGCTGAGTCTATTCGACCACTTTCATGGCAATCTACATCTGAGATTACTGATGAAATATCGTGCAAAATGAGATTTTTAACTGATGCAAGTTTTGGCAGAGGAAAAGGTCAGGGCCTCACCAAAATATTCAATTTGTTTTTATTGTTTTCATCAAAGACTGGTTTTAATGGACATTTTGCCAGTTTATTCAAAGAAACTTTGTCAAGGACCAAACTGCTGGTGAAACAGAAAAGTTGTCCTTACAGTGGCGCACGAGTTCTTCTAATAAGAGTGACATGGGTGAGAAATACAGGAGTGCACATCCTATGTCATATCTTATGTCCCGGACTCATTTGCAACAGTGTTTGTGTTTGTGCAGTGAAATGACCCATTTCAGCTTAAGAATTCCTAATGCATCACTGTGATCTGCATAATATATGCTGACTTGAAGCCCCCTAGAGTCAACTTGAAGAATCTATGGATGTATTGTGAACCGTAGTGGAGGCCTTTTGGCACAAACTCGTATATGTTACAAACTCAGTTCTACATGCCCCGCAGTCTGAATTTAAATGAACGATTGTTCGGCCTGAAATACGGCAAATGGGAAGCCTTTGTGCAAAAACAATGTCTTAAGGCCACATCAGTAATGTGATTAAAAAAATAAATAACATAAAATAAAATAGTTAGGTCCACAAAAGTCAATGCATTCTCTCTTAAAATGCGATTAAGTTCACTTGAAATGTGAATCTTTGTTGGCTTCACGATTGCATTAAATTATATTTTCACCTGTTAGCGATTTTATTGCACGAAGCATTTTAATGTAATTTATGACTATGAATAGATGCTACAATTTGCCTGTGTTTCCTAATTGCACATGCGGGTTATCTGTATACACTAGCTGATCAGCGACGAGCTGAATGGAGCAGTTTGGCCGGGCAGGAAGTCAAGACAGAGGAAAAACAAAGAGAATCTGCTCAATTTTCAAAATAAAACACCTATTTGCAGACTCCCGATTGTGCAACACATCACTACATCACGGCGGTCTTTCATCTACGACAAGAAATGTGTTCTCCTCCTGCTACAGGCACAGTGTGTGAAACGGTTACAAAATATTCAGGAGGGGGATTATTTTTTGAAATGACTAAAACACAGCAAGCAGAACTTATGTCTGTAGGCTAAGGCACAAAGTGGGAAAGAACAACGACGAACATAAAACGGACAAAAAAGAAAGCGTTTAACAATGCGAGAAGCAAAAAAAAAAAAAAAAAATCATGGAAATGTGACTAAATTAGGAATAACGAAAGAAACAAAACTGGCAGACAAAACACTTTGCCTCTGAAGCATGCCGGTGGAGTATGACGCCGTGCAGAAGACGGAACAAAGTAACGGCGGCACACGACATGACGGAAAAGTGGAAAATGCAGGTTTCAGTAAAGCGCCTCCTTTCATTGGTTTGTAACTAAACTGAGTCATATTATCTACCTTTGATTTGAATCTAACTAGATGAGCCATCCAAGCACAGCCTTTTGGAAACGATAGGCTATCATTTTGAGTGATTATGTTCTGTTGCTGTGTGCGTTGCAGAATCTAACACATTTTCGCACCTCTATGAATCAACTCTTTGTTTTTGATGTAGTTTTAAAGCAATAAAACAGGGCTTTCATAAATACACTCTTTTTCTTCTTTTTTTTTTTTTACCCTACATCTCTTACGCTTCCTGTTTAGAGTTAGCTTCCACATGTATTTTCCTTACACTCTAATTTGGTGCTCTTTCATATCTACAGTGTGCAGTGATTGTCATTTGAAGCTGTGGAGTGAGTGACCTGCTCTATTAATGGAGAATTATTCTGTCACTCAAGTCTTTGCCTACGCCACAGACATGTCATAGTTTTCAGATGTTGCTCCCAGGGCACACGCACTAAAGCTGTCACAAAATGAATTGTTGAGAGCGGCTCTTTAAATATGAAGTGCCCAGCAACTATTTAAGGGGAGGGGGAGCACGTCATTCAATGATACGTCGCACAAAGTGGAGGGTTTTTGAGACTTGGCATTTGTCAGCAGGCTATTCTGTTATCTGTTGCCTTTTGCAAGAGCCGCTGCACCGAGGCAGACCGTTCAGCCTGCCTTGGTGCAGTGAGTGGTCAGTGTATTTATTTATTTTATTTTTCATAAATAAGACACTTATTTTTTTATATATATATATATTTTTCATTTTTAGACATCCACATCTGTTTTCCCATGCGCTACAGTTCATGCCACAACTAACAACCCCTTAGTCAGGACTGTAAACACCACCATATGTTTCCAGCACTGGATTTCTCACCCGGTTTGCTCTCACCTCACAGTCGACTCTCACTTAGAGGGTGATGTTATAATCTGTCCTCGCAGCAAATTCTGATTTAATGAGAAATATGACTGTGTTAACTGTGTTATTAATACTCCATATTTACCCATGTGTGTATGTGTGAGAATGAGTGGATGAGATGTTAAACTTTAAACAGTTTTAAGAGCAAAAGAGCTACACGAGTGTGCGGTCCGTGTACCCCTCCAAATACTTTTTTCTCGGGGTTTGGGTCAGGGTAGAAAATGATTTTGCATTGGATAGCGAAGAATGCAAGTCACAGTGCTTGTACTCCCACACAAAGTGGTGCTTCTCCTCCTACACGGATGGGTAGGAATTTGTTTAGCCAGGTGTATAAAAAGTCTGCGCAGAACCTCGAATAAAGGCTACTTGAACCCGGACCGGAGTCATATTGACACGTTGACACTTAGAAATACAAAATCTAAAAAGTAAAACGGTGCAGGCGGTTATTTCTTCGAAATTGCATCAGTTGAAAGATAGCATCTGTGTGTAATTATAATGTGACAAGGGATCTTTAGAAAGGTGTTTATCAGGATGAAGGGAAGGCAGGATGGAATCAAAAGTGAGCCGTCGGCCATGATAATACCGACCACATTTGGTGTAATAGCAGGTCTGAATCCAAATTGGTAAAAAAAAAAAAAAAAAAAAAAAAAAAAACTTTGACAAATCTGAGATTTCATTAAGTTCTGAGGTCAAAGACCAGAAAAAAAGTGCTGAAGGCCTGCAGTAGAATAGTCATTAGACAGGTATTAGACAGAGTTAATGCTATACATCAAATCCTTGTCATTAATACCTCATGCATAAGAAAGAAAGATGATACTTATTGAGACGATCAAGCAAATGAACCAGAACTAAATATGAACCCAATTTAAGCTGAATAGCTGATCACAGTAAATCATAGTCATTTTAGCATTTTAATATGCTAAAATACAGCTAATTTTACTCTGGTCTTTTAATATGTGAATGCTAAAAGTGTCAATATCCCCAAAGGCCATAGGGTATTATTTATAGGTCTATATTTTTCTTTCTGTAGCCCCAGTTCTGTGTTGGGTAGGTTTGAATTAAAAATAAGCCACGAATATGAGTGAAAAGAGAAATGATTACGTGTCAAAGGTGGGAAATAGCAGAGCCTCAGGCTGTCATACGGGAACCTTGTATAATCACATGCTTGTGTATAATGTGTGGTTTCACGCTATAGGCTTAAAAACATGAAATAAGTAGATAAGAGGACTGATTAAATCAAATGTCGATCACATCCAAAACGTCACGTTTCATGTTGAACACCATATCTCTAAGCATTCCCCTTATTTGAAATCAGAGGTTGCGTCAGTAAACATGTGAACAAAATATAGTGTGGCAACTCTCCTGTGTGAGGCTGTTTTGTGTGTCATTTCTACTTTAATTGGAGTTGTAATACGTATCTTTACTAAACCAACACAAAATTACCATTCTTATCTGAGTCTTGAATGCTCGTACGCATAAATAATTCTCATTATCACATTATTATTGGCAACTGCATGAGGACGACTTCATTTATTTGGCTATTTCTATCTCTATTCCTTCTAGAGTACATACAGATACAGATCTGATTGTGTTTAATATCATCTTACCTGCACGTGTTGACACATTGACCGCATCATCCCTCTGCAATGTTTATTTTTTCTTCCTAAAAATTTTGGTTTAATCCGTGTAATAAAAAGGACAAACAAATGATAACAGACTCCGTGCCCCGTTTAAAGTAATTTGCAGCTGCTACTGACAGCATGTCCGTGTCCACAGCTACGTGCACTGTAATGTATTAGTAGCCAGCAGGGAACGTGTGTGTGTGTGTGTGTGTGTGTGTGTGTGTGTGTGTGTGTGTGTGTGTGTGTGTGTGTGTGTGTGTGTGTGTGTGTGTGTGTGTGTGTGTGTGTGTGTGTGTGTTTGGGCTTGTGACTTGCTCTTGATCTGAGGCAACCCCGCTGTCAGAGAACACAGAAATGTTGGCAAGAGCTCGTGGTTTAATACATGGAACTGTCAAAATGCTAACAGGCCTGGCACACTTTTTTTTTCTGCCTGGGAAAACATGAACACGTGTGTGTGTGTGTGTGTGTGTGTGTGTGTGTGTGTGTGTGTGTGTGTGTGTGTGTGTGTGTGTGTGTGTGTGTGCGTGTGCGTGTGTCGTCACAAACTGAAACAAAGAAATGTTTTTAAAAAAGGCGGCACATCCATTTTGAGTTGAAGACATGTTGGAAATAATTACTTTAAAAACATGTACATAATGTATTTTCCAACCCCCCCCCCCCACACACACACACACCCCCCTCGCCCAAAAAAGATCAAAATAAGAAGTAGATTGCTTTGAGAACTGTTTACTGCCATCAAGCGTTGTAATGGGCTCTTGACATTTTAAAAGGGGCCATCACCCACGGAGCCGAAAAGCAATTTTTATAATCACTCCTTTTTAACACCGTGGTTGCCAATCTGCTGCCTCATGTTTTATTTTATTTTATTTATTTAAAAATTTGCTGTATGTTTACTGTGGTTTGAACGACTTTACCTTTTAGTCTCCAGTTAAACCTTGCCTGGGGTTAGTGGTGCTCCTGCTTAATTGGCGAGGCTCATTTGTGCTAGTTCACGTTGGCTATATCATTCTCCAAAGTGCCTCCTTCTTCTTCGTCTTCTTCGTCTTCGTCTTCTTCGTCTTCGACTTCTTCGTTTTCGTCCAGCACTACAACGCGGCGCACTGAGAATCAATAATGAATTATTTATTTTCTTTGCCTCTAATTCCACTGGGATAAAAAGTCAATAAGGAACTACTGATTGCAGTAAGTGGGGCATCCATTTGTCCTTTATTTAATAAATGTCAAATGGAGATGGATTTCGAGTCATCTTTCTCTTCCCTCATTTTGATGACAGAAATAAAGTGGTTCAAATAAAATTGATATTTCTGCTATTGCACAAAACATTCAGCAGATGGGACTAGCGACAAAAATGCTCACAGAATCATTACTTGGACTTTTTGACTGTTGTTTGTAGTTGAGTTACAAACGTTATAGGCTTGTGACATTTGATTTTAATTCAAAATAACGAAGAAGATACGAGGGAAATGCTAACCAACAGCGCACTCTCCATTCAGCTGATCAGTTTTGCCTGTAACCGGTTCCACTCTACGCCGATTTTCTTGTAATTAGCTCGACAACTTTTATGAAGGGCACCATCCAGTCACACCATTAACAGAACTGGTTTTAATTGAATTACCTTCTCCTGCAAGTCCTGTATGGGCACCGGTTCCTCTGGAGAAAATGCGATGAGCGAATTCTAAATCAGCCCGTAGAAGGAGAAGGTCCTGTGGTAATATTACATTTCAGTTTTAAGTCTTTGGGATAATGAGCTTAGGTTTAAGAGCAACGAGCCAGACACTAGTGGAGTGACAGTGCTGGAGGAAGCCGAGAAACTCCAGGGATACAACTTCTTAAATCCTCATCTCTTTTATGTCAGAACTTTACTCACACTCGAAGTAAGATACAAGCGTGGAAGCAGAGAGACGTTTAAATGGAACATTAGCAATTTATCACACTTCTCTTCAGTTTAACCGACTGAAGTTTTAAATAAAGAATGACAGCTTCACAGTTCAGTTTGTCTCCGAGGAACATTATTTAAATACTTATTTTTGGATCCAAACGACATATATTGCAGTTTATAATTAAGCAAACTTTGAGTGGAATTAAAAAAAAAAATAGATTGAAGTTTAATGTTCATGTTGAATGTGATGCTGAGATACATATTCAAAATATGACAGGGCAGTTGAGGGTGACATATTATGATTTCACACACTTCTGCATATACTTAAACCTACAGAACTTTTGTCGCCCCCTTCTGCCAGTGAGGGTAATTACAAAAACACTGTTGACATGTGCTTATAGGCTCTGCTGTACTTCATCACTAACTTTTTTGTTAAATAGTGGATGAATTGTTGGGCATCTCAACAACAAAGAGATGACTCGTTTCACAATAAGAATTTGATTCATTTGGACTGATAGTATTTATAAAGTCTAAAAATGAATTGAGTTATTTTATTCCCATTTAAGTTATTCTAGGGCTAAACTGGAAGTTAGCTCTGCCCACAGCCCCCATGAAGCATGCCCAGTATGCAGTCATCTAGCCAGTGCGGGAATGTCTCACCAGACATGGATATAACAAAATCCGCTTTGTGTGTACTCTGTTGGCTTAAATGTTACACTCATTTAGAGGTAAAAGCCCTATACGGCAGTTAAAGTAACGTGATTTTTTTTTTTATTGTAGTCACCAAACAACTGTCCTCCATGCGCACTCAACAAGTGGAAAGTAAAATGTAGTGCACATATGCGCACCCACCCTCCATCAACTCCATCACTTTAAAATGCATCCATGCGTAACATCCAGCATCACTGCTCAAACAGACAATATAATCTCTTTCTAAATCAGCAGATGATGAGATACTTTCACGAGTATTAAACTTTCTGAGGGCATCGGTCTCTTTCTATAAACAGATGTTTCCACTAATCCTTCTATTTTTTTTTTAAACAAATTTCTACCCTTTCTGCTGATTTTTTTTTCTTCCCCTCTTCCACCTCTTTTTGCTCCTTGTTGCTCCTGATGAACTCACCTCTGCAGTAGTTTATTTTTGTTGTGTATGTAGTACTATATGGAAAGAAAAAATGACCACAACACCTCAAAATTTGAACACGCTCGCTATTATCTTACGCTACCTCTGAAGTTTAACGCTATAATGATTATGATAATAATTTGACCAAAAAGAAAAATTAAGAATTAATGGTCAATCGATTTGAGTAAGTTTTTCATGAAAATATGCACAAATTCTCTCATTATAGTTTTTTTTTTTAAAAAGAGACTATTTGCTAGTTTCTTTAGAAGTCCATACTAGTATCTTCATAGTTTGGTTGTGGACTGTAGATCTGGAAAAAATACAACAATTTAAACAGCCATAGTAAGTGGCAAATACTTGGAAATGGAAAACACACCACTTACCGTACACTAGAGGATTTTTCACCACTGAGTGATTTCTAGTGAATCCAAGAGCTCATGAACTGTTACCATGCTGAGTCATGTTTTTTCTTGTTTTTTGGGGTTTTTTTCTTTTTCAATTAGCCTACATGTTGAAAGTCACAGAAGATCCAATTCTCACATTATTTCTTTAATATAACAATAAGCACTTGCTGAAACATCAAGAGTCAAAAGGTTTTGTAGATATCCAAGTCGGCGGCAGAGTGTTTATACAGTCACAGGCAACAATTTCTCCTCCTGATATAGTTTCCCGGTGGGATAGGAAATGGTAAAAACACAGCATTTCATATTTCAACCTACTGTTTTTCTAATTCTGTTGAACACACGAAGGGAAACGGCATCAACAAGAACCGCAGGAACGTACCTATGTTAATGAAGCAACTCCAGAGTTTTTTCATTCGAGGCCACTAATGAGACATGGATTGGCAGAGGGGATTGTGAGGCGTTTGAAATGCTAATTCAATTTAGAAGTGAAATTACAGTTCGGTCACATGACAATTCCAAGACAGTACAGTGAAGACTCCGCTAATATAAATCAAGTCACGAGAGAGGCAGATTTAAAGAACAACAACAAAATGTAGGCCATATTTTATTTATTTTTCCATCGTGGGTCGGTGCATTTGTGAATGATTCAAAAAGCAGGGATAAAGTTCAGATCAGTGGCAGATAAGCTCCTTTGAAAGAGGCCAGATCTTAAGTTTTAAATTGGGTGGTTGCTGGGTCGTTAAAAAGTGGTTCATTTCCATACAGCGCCGAGATAAACACTGAAGAGATCACGGCAGTCCCATTAATTCCTCCAGAAGTGAATCCATTACGGTGTTGGAACATTGCCGCCATGTGCTCCTTCCTTATGTAGCTGCTTTTTGCTGATGCGGGTATATGTCGCCCTTGAAAGACAGTTAATTTTACTGTCAGTTTGTCAATAAAACAATGCAGTGTGTATAATATTACCATGTGTTAGAGGCTGGAAACGCTTTGTGTCAAAATATGTCGAAAATGTGTAAGTGTGATGAGCACGTTTAACAGGATACTGAGCAGCTGATTAAACCAGAACGTACTGAACTCAACAAAACAAAGAAGACCACCTGTCCAGTGATTAAATGTTCAATTAAGCCATCTGTCCGCCTCTCTTTTGTCCCTTTTTTTGTCCTTTTTGAAAATTATTAAATGTTCCTGCTGTCTTACTGCTTTCTTGTCATTTGTTTAGTTGATGCTGATACCAAAATTAGGAAGTAAAAAAACAACAACAACAATTGGATACCAATATATTGTTGCATTGGCCCAAATGTCGTGATCAGAAACTTCAGATCAGATATGGAATCGAGGTAGGATATTTTACAGTTTTACAAAAAACTTTCTGAAATTATGTCATTGAAACTGCAATCTTCACTGGGTCTGGAATAATTATTACTGTCGATTTGAAAAATACACAAATAGAACAGTTCTCCAAGTATCTTTTATCTTTATTATTTGTATGCTCTTTAAAAAAAAAAGTTTGTTCTGCTTGCCGATATTTCTTTGATTGGCTTTACTTTTTATTTAACATTTTACTGTCTATCGTAAGCTTTACAATGTATGTGTTCAGTGTCTGAAGAACGCAATCAGCAAACTGTCTAATGGTTTTAATCGATTAATTAAAAACAATTATTTCCCTTGATTGTTGTAAATGTCATATACAGTTAGAAAGTGTGTCAAATGTCTGAGACTGTTTTTTTGAAAGGTTACTCAATGCAACACGCTCCGGTGCAATTTCTGTTTGGCATTTGTTGCAAAAATAATAGCCTCTTGGAGATGTTTCAAAGTTGAGAGAAGGACATGGAAAGCAAGTTTTGTTTTCTGTGGGTTTAAGTACTTTAGATAAGGAGAGCTAAGATGAACTCTTGATTCTTGTGAAGAAATAGGTCATTTCAAGAAGCCAAAAATATCGGTTGAGATTTGAGAACAGCCAAAAAAGCTCAAACGTGTGTGAATAGAAAAGAAATGGAGGTTAATAATAAATTAAATGAAAGATTGAACATTTTGTGCCTTCAATAAACGTCTGCCCCTGATGTTTACAAAGAAATCCCAAAGTCTACAGAGCTGTCGTCGATGAATGCAAGAGAAAGAGGGGAAGGTGCACTAGACGGAGTCAGCAGCATCTGATTAAAGCGGAGAGAAAGCTGCAGAGGGTTTTTTTTTCTTCTCACAAATGCACACTCTCCTGAAAAGCATACATGCCGGGAAAAAGGTTGGGAGATTTAATAGATGACAATAGCATTCCCGATAAGAAATAACAGCCTCTCCTGCTTATAAATATTAGACTCCCGAGTGCAGCTCCGTCAACCAGAACATCATTTAGCCTGTTTGAAGAGTGTCTGCATTGATTGAGCTCGCCCATTGACAATGCATTCACGGGGCAGCTTCCCACCCTGTCAATGGGAATTTGATGGGAGGTTATGATGACTGATGACGCCGTCTTGTCAAATTAGCCCGCCATCGATGTGACGTTGACAAGTTTGCGTGAATAGTTGTTAAAGGGAGATCACTTTTAATGGGTCCTAATGGTTTCAGGAAGGGTGAACTGTAAAAGGAATAGTTCAACATGGAAACTTGCATCAATGAGGAGATCCATATAACTGTCATGTCTCTGACAGCCAGCAGCCCAGTTAGTTTTAATTCAGCAGAAAGGGTGGAAATTATTGAGCTTTTGGAGATGTAGGAAAAGTAAATGCTGTTGCCTTTGAACAAGACCAGACGCGCTGCTTGACTGATGCTGTGTTTGAAATGCCACACTTCCCTCAGTACACGAACAAATAAAGCCTTTACATGTTTTGATGGGGTAGTGTTGTTTCAAATCGCGCACTGCTGTTCTGCACTGACCGGAAATAAACTCAGCATGTGAACACATCACCCGGCAAAATATCTGCAGCTTTAATTGTTTTATCCAGAAATAAACGTGTTCTCGTGTCCTCCGTTTAAAACACTCAATGAACACACTGATTCTTCTGTCCAGCAGCAGTAGTGGTGTGGTGTTCAGGAACAGCTGCAGCTTCCTCAGATGCCTTATTTTGAAAAGGTTTTACTTTGGTGGCCCCGCCCCCCTCCCTGCTACGTAATCAAAATGGCGACCGTTAAGGGTGGAAAGTGTCCAACGTTTGTTTCACACTTCTTTTTATCCTGGTACTTGCAGTGCACTGCACTTGTAGTGGTACTTGTGTCCGCTCTTTATGCTAAGCTAAGCTAACCAGCTCCTTATTACACATTTGAGAGTGGCATTGATCTTCTGCTCCAAATTTGGGCAAGAAAACACCCATTTCTCAAAATGTCAAGGCATATTTGTTTGACAAAACATCTGAAACCACGTTAGGTTTAAGAATTTAATTTGATGGTTGAGAGAAAATGATTGATGTTGACGGGATCCTTGTGAGATGTTCATGTTCTCGCCAAATGTCACTTGAGCTGAAAAGGGGAACAAAACTGACAGTAAAGCCACGACCAGTACTATATGAGCACCGGGCCCGCTGATCGCTGTGTACCAGGCTCTTAACGGCACCTTCTTACATTTACATCGTGAACTTTTGAAAAACCTCTTCTGAGTTTCAACTTTTCAGTTGACTTACAGATTAAATAACAAGGAAATCACAACCCCAATTGAGGATCAACGTAGTTAGGTCCTCCAGAAATAATGCTCGTCCTCTTGGGAGTCACAAACTCGGCGGCGGTGGAAGCGCCAGAGCCCGTGACACCGCACGTCTCATTTCAGCTGTCGTAACAAGAAGAAGCAGCTACCTGCCATTTTAATTGCATTTCTCACTTTCGACTAATCACAGAAGACACAGTGGCCCTCTGGGCAACCAGCCAGCTGGAGCAGAAGGACACTGTATGTCAAATTTATTCCCTGGCAACACAAAACAGCGGCATAAACAGAGAACACAGCAACTCTAAAACAAAAATGTGTTAATTTTATATTGGGATTTCGGTTGGGATTTGATTTTCAGATGTGTCCTTCGGCACACATTTATAGAGTCTGAAAACATAAAAATCTGAGAGTATTTCAAGAAAAATACATCAGTGTGGTCATTTTATCTTTCAGATAAACACAGAAGTAAGACGGCGAGTAAATTTAAAGTGCGAGAAAGTAATTAAAATTCGCCATCAGGTGACTCCGCTCTTGGTTTTGTTTATCTAATAACTTATTCCGGTTTATGTTTGGGAAACTGTCATAGCCATGAAGCAACAGCGTTTTGGATTGTGTTGCATGTTATTATCTGGTGCTTTGTCATATTTCTCAGTTTGAAGTCAGACATAAACTACTTTTGGACCAATCAGATGTCTCCCTGAAAATATTGCACCGTGAATAAGAACCGAAACATTTCAAGTGCGCTGGTTGTCAGATGAAGCAGTGGATAATCTGGCCGATGTTTTAATTTAAGTGGCATCATAATGGACTTCAGTGACTTTTAAGGTCTGAGATAACTGAACTTTTTTCTTGATTTTCTTTGAGAGGCCATAACAGCCATGGAAGAAGTTCCATTACTGTGGTCAGGAGCCAATAATCAACAAAATGATTAAATTTAGTAAAGCCATTATCTTTCATACCGAATTAGCCCAAGGACAGAAATGATTATTTTTTTTTTTCTATTAAAGAGAAGTCACCGAGCCATGGCGTTAAAGAATAAATAAATAAAAATAGCCACCTGAATCAATGTTTTCTAACATCCGTGTCCATTGAGTACTTCATGCCGCTATATGTATTAATGGAGTTTGTTTGCCTCACAGCACTTTCTATTTTCCAGCTGTGATTGTCACACACTGGTGTTGCTGTCTGTTTGAGATGTGCTGATAGTACAGATCTGAGACAGATACCCGCCGACTGCACGCCTGGGTGGCCGACCCGCGCGGCAGCTACAGAGGGCTCGTCCCCTCCTGCCACCTCATAAATGCTGGCCTTGCAGAGGCGTCATGGGTGGTGTAATCTCTCCGCTGAAAATATGCCCACATGTGCCACTTCCTCTCCTTCGACCGAGAGCACATACGTCGGTAGCGAGTGATCGCAGCTCTTTAGGGTTTAATTACGTTCTCCTCTGTCCTGGGCTATCTTTAGAGCAATTATGTTTTCCAAACAAAACACTGTTGTTGCATTACAGTGTGCAGATTGCCCTCCTCAGAGATGATACAGCAGCTTACACTTAATTAATTGGATGGACAGACAATGGAGGCGAGATGTGTCTAATGTGTCTAAAATACTAGGTATTTTTTTGTGGTTCTGATAATTAATCTTCTAGGAATTTTCTTGCCAGTTATTTTTAAGGCATCTCATTATTTTGCCAACCCAAGGTCACGCTAACGAACTAATAAGTGACTCACCGTTAGCAAGTCTCTCCACTTAACAGTCAATTTATCACGAGTTTCAATTTCCTAATTATGGTTACCATTAGTATTCCACAGCTTTAATCTTGTGGGCGGGATTTAACGCCAGTGAGGCTGCAGCCTCTTCTGGCATCCAGTGTTGGTTTATTATGTGACAGATTCAGAGAACAGTACACACTTAACACCTAGTGTCAGGTACGAAATACAAGAATACAGCGTTGTACCTGTGTTTGAATGTGTTCGGTGAACGACATTTAGTTCTGTTGCAGGCACTTTCTGAAGTTGAGAGACAGCCAAAACGACCTCAAACCCATTCTGACTCTGAAACACAGGAACTGCTTACAACAGCATCTTTGCTCTGCAGTGTAGGTGGGTCTTGAATTCACTTTGATCCTGTTGAGTATCTCAGTGTGCAGATAGGCAGCACTTTCACAATTAGGTTAGATAGGAGTCCACTTACATTTAATAGGAGTAACAGCAAAATCCAGGATTAAGTGAGCAAAAAATATTGTCTCCTTCTTGATGTAATTGCTAAAACTTTTGTCTTTTGCTGTTTGCGAGTAACTTTTTTTGCGTCATGTATAATATTGAAACTCTTCAGATTTCCTTTGTGCTCAAGTTGCATGTTAAATATAAACATTTGCTCAATAATGAGTGATTTTCCGGTACTGAATTCCCAAGCATACTAGGCTGATGTCCTTGTCCACAGTGTCCAATATGAATGAGCAATAACCGGCTCGCTTTCTTGCTTCAGGATATTTCAACGTGACTCACTGATGTAGATGGACACTCTGCTCGTCGCAGTAAATATGATTCATGGCAAAACGCTGTCTAGACATATTTTCCAAAACAGCCTTGATCAGACTGCAGCCATCAAAATGACTTAAAACACTCTGCAGTTTCCTTTTAAATTCTTCTTTATATGACAAAAAATGACGTAATTCCCATCGTCAAAGAGATCTGTCTCTTTACTTAGTTGTAGGATATTTAGTACACTGCTGTTGAAAGAGTTGCAGCAGGGCTGCGTTGTCACGTTGCTCTCTACTCAAAAGCCTGAGGGTACAGTCATATGCTCCACTTCCTGTTCTGAGGTCAGCTTCCTGTTTGTACATCGACAAGGTCACTTTCAGTCTGATGTGAGAACAGTTTTATTTTTCACCCTTAAATTTAAAGAGGAAGAAAATTACACTGCAGAGTGTGTCAGATTTATTGGTACAGACAAGCAGCACAACGTTTTTAACAGGGAAAAGGTGCACGATCCGTTAAAGCAGTTCTGAATAAAAACTAACCACAGCACAATATTTAATTAAAACACATGTATGCCAGGTCAAGGCAAGATGTCTCAACACTTTGGAGGATATTTGTCTTCGCACAGTTCCAGTAATAGCTCATGAATTCATATGTTCCACCTGTAAGGGGACGGCAGAAATGACGCAGTAGAAAGCAGTCGGTCTCTTTCTGATTGGCTTCATATATGGAATATATACGTTTCAGTTTTCATCAGTGCAGCCAGCTCCCCCAGTGTGTTTCCTTTGGACTTACCCTCATAGCCACGTTATGTATTGAACTGTCAGGTAGCTGACCGCACAGCAGTACCGCTGACACATCACATGTCGGCACCTGCAGCCGCTGCGCTCACAGCGTGTTCGAAAGTGTGGGCGAGGTCTGCCACTACATCACTGAGGGGATTTGTGTCTGGTTTATTTTTTGTTGTTGTTGTGACATATTTAAAGGCGCTGGCAGGTGGATGTTATTCTGACATTTTGTATTCATTAAAGCCACTCAACATTTATAATGCCGCATATATGTACAGGAAAGGTTGCACTAACCATTCTGAAAGACAGGGCCATGCAGTTTATAGACAGGTTTTAGTCAGATATATATATTTTAGTGTGTAGGTGCATTTCTTTTTTTAATTTTTGGTGTTTTTTTTCAAAAAAAAAGGGAGCATGTTTTGTTTTTGCATAAGGACGTTTTAATAGTCTGTTCTTAACACCATATTCAGGGAGTTGACATGCAAAGAGGACATGTGTATGCAATGGAGTCTTATCTCTCTCCTTTTCTAATCTTTATAGAATATTTAATTCTGAAAAATGGATTGTGACCTTTTGAGACTGTCCAATTAGGGAAGTGTTCCTGGGTCCTGTTCTTTGAACGCCAGGTGAAGATCTGCAACTGTGAAATTTTGCCAGAACAGACGGAGATAGTGTAAAAAAATTTTAAAAAAATCATACGGCCCAAAACTTCTGTCTCGGTTTAAGTGGAACTTCAGGATAGAAAGGGCTCTGCTTCTTGAAGTTTAAAGAAATGACACAGACGTCCACGACTTGATTGTGTAGTGGGGCTGTGAGCTCTGTCAGGAGGCCTCTGAGTGCACATCAGTACTGCGGCTGAACTTATCCGCTGTGACTGATCCAGTGTGGACGCTGACAGAAAGGCTGCCGCCGGTGTTGTGCTGCTGACACGCTTCTGCTTTCACATCAGCCGCACATCAACAAGGTGTCATCAAAGGAACTCTGTGTGTTTGTTCAAGGACTCCGCCTGCTTTCTGGAGTTCAAACTATAATATAATAAATGCAATATTTATAAGAAAAACAACAACAACATAAACCCAAGTAGTGAATGTATTTGTTGTTGTGAACAATAATAAAAAAAAAAAACTGAATGGAAATGGTATTGAATCAGGATGTTTTACGGCATGTTCACAGAATGTTTCTGCAAGCTATGTTAAAAAAAAAAAAAAAAAGGAAAAAAAAGGATAATGGTACTTTTGAAATTACAAAAGCTTATACAACAATTTTATGAGTGGCCTAGCATGAAATTAGATCCTACTCGAGCCCTAAAACTGCATTATTGAATTTCATCTGTGCAATGATGTCTCTCGCCAGGCCCTGATGCCAGTGTACGGCCAGATGTGATAGGAATGTAACTGATCTGTTATGAGACTGCAGACAGAGATTAACAAATTTAATCAAGATAATCGAATATTGTAAAATAAAGCCAGTGCTGTTGAGCTATATTTCTGTATGTAGATTGTTGCTGGATGGAGCCCCGATTTCAATGTTGTTCTCACCTTTAACTCTGCAAATCTGCCAATGTCTCACTCTCATGCTGATATTCTATTTATTTCAATCAGTATGCCGGGTCATGCTTCTTCCTTCTCCACCCCCCGTCTACCATCTGCCATGACATCCCAGTTTGAAACTGGATGAGCAGAGTGCTCGTATTCGTCCTCACCAGTGGTCACTTTACTGTCGTGCGGTGGAGGGGCGGGGGGTAAGTAGCTCAGGCTGAGGGGTGTTAATGGGTGCAGATTGATGCATGATGAGAGTCCATATTATGCTAATGAAGTGCAACAGTCCCTTTCATATGTTCCACCGAATGAATTGTGGTTAGCACTAATGGCTAAATTTTGCATAGGGTAATGGGAAAAACCAAAACTGTTATCCCACTGCAGCAAACCAACACTGTGGATCAAGCTGCAAGTTCATGAGAAGTGGCAATTATTTATAATGCTGATGCAAGTTTTTTTTTATTTCTTTGGAACTGCATGCTGAATGACTATATTTAACAGTTCAATGCACTCATTACCATTTTATCATAGGTAATCGTTTTCAGAATTGGTCATATTTATGTAAATAAGGTGGCGCCACCTCGTAACAGTGGGGTTAGGCTTGATTCTGACTCCTCTTCTCCTAATCTATTCAAGTTGTCATCAAATCCTGTTTTTCATTGTTGTCCTACAATCTGCAAAACCATCAAAAACAGTAATGAATGATGAGGCATTTCGTCTATTTAAAGTCTACCGATTGCCTGCGTGTAAGCCGCTTATGAAAACTTGGTCAATTGTGGCATCTAGTTAAAGCGTTCCTGTGAGGGGTTTAGGTGACATCCGTAAATCGTAGTGGCTACTGAAAGCTTGCATGTGAAACGTTTAGGGGAAATCTGTACATTGTAGCCTTAGAAAATAACTGCATTAATCTCTGCATGCACCTCAGTGACGTTGTGCGCCACTCACCCCAAGTAAGTTCTCTGATTTTCCTGCATTTTTATATATACATATATATATATTTTTTTTACTAAAGGCATTTTTGACATCCTTGTATAGAAACATCCATCTTGTGTCCGTCTCTCTTTGCTGCAGCGACGTGTAAGAATACTCCAGTGTTTAGTTAATAAGGTAGGTAGGTAGGTAGGTAGGTATATATACAGGAGCAATAATAGAAACAATAGAATAAAATAATAATATAATAGAATTAATAAACTATTTTTGTGACGTTGCACAGTACATACAGTATATATTTACATTAAATATATATATATATATATATATATATATATATATTTATAATAAACTATTTTTGTGACGTCAGCTAAAACACTTGCAAAGCCATCTTCGAACATTTTGCAAATAGTACTTTTTCTGCACATTGTGACTCAATGATTTAAACTGGAGTATGTGTCTGTTGTATCGATAGATAGATAGATAGACGAGACTTTATTAATCCCACAGTGGGGACATTTAGTCATCACAGCAGCATAGAAACACAGTTAGGGGAAAAAAGCTGCACACAATAAGAAACAATTACAAATACGTGTACAATAAAATAAGATAGATAGAAATATTATTTTAGAAAAAGTAAGACCAATGAATAAATACACACACAGACAAACTATATTCAGAAACAAATAGATAAATACAGCTTGGGATGAAGAAAAAAGTGTTGTACTATGATATACAGTACATTATTTTAGGCTGGTGTTGAACAGTCTGACAGCCGCCGGGACAAACGACCTGCAGGTAGCGCTCTTTCCTACACAATGTTTTAGATACTGCACTGCTGATCCAGTATTTGCAAGTTGGTAGTTAAACCGCGGCTTCCGTCTCCAAGTGGAAACCATGCCATCTCTCCCTCTTTTCACCTGATGTTTTGTTTAACAAGACGGAGCCTCGTCTACGTTTACATCTTTCTTCTTTCACCTCTTCCATCCACCATCCCTTGGCTTCTGCTCCTCAAGAGGACACACCAAAGAATGGATTCTATTTCGTTGCAGTCTCCCATTGCTAGTATGTGTTCTTCATTACAGAGTGCTGTAAGGAGCAAAATAAGTTGCCACATGAAAAATGGTAGTACTCTTTTTTTTCCCTAAAGTTTTATAGGTGCAAGAAAATAATTGAAAGGTATGGCTTTTTGCAGTTTGCAGAAATAACCATTGTATACTTGCCACATGTACAGGCATTCCTGTATATGTACTGATATAACATGACACAACTAACGCAGTGTATCAAAACTTTGCTCCACAGGGTCCCTTCAACATGTAAATTAATCCCAAGAAGCTGCTTTTACTGCAATGATATCTCATCTGAAAGCCTGCATAATGCCCCCCGTTGTGTTTACAGCCGAAGCAACAGTAATTCAAAAAGTGCGTTCGACACTGAGAGCTGAAGGGAAACGGGAGCGTCGAGATCAGACATGGCTCTGATAACAGCAGGACAGAGATGTTTTAAACAGCAGACACGGAAGCTAAAAAAGTTGGAAAACTGACATTAGAGGAGAGCATGGTTGGCCATCATGATTATAGAATGGGGGAAAAAAAAAAGATGATATAAGTACCTGTACTTTCACACTTCATTAACCTTTGGCTTTAAAAAAAGGAAAAAAAAAAAAAAAAGTTTCCACTTTCAATAATCCAAACATTTGTAATTTTTATGGAGAAATAACAGTAATGCCAGCACTTTGGTTGTCTATCTCTCATTCTCTCCATCTAGAGTTCTCCGAGATACCTACACAGCACATTATCATCAACCTAAGGACATTTCCAACACTAGTACAACTTTGGAAAAGGAATTTGTTGCCTTACATTTGAAACGAAGCTCTTTGTTTTCCAGCCATGTTTTTTTTTAACGTTGGCAAAATGTAGGTACTTTCAGGAACACGTTTAAAAAATACCTTTATATATACAAACTGCTTTATAACTGCCATCGATTGACCAACGAAGTAGATTTAAGAATAAATGTACCCGTTGTTCAATAGCTCAGAATACATGTTATAAAGTTCGTGCAGAAATGGATGTCTTGGAGGCAAATGGTGATTTGTTAGATGTCCAGGAACATCTAGGAATTAGTCAATCTTTCCATATATATATTCTCACACATTTCCTGTCTTAGTTTTGTCTGATATAAATCGTGTAAGCATGGACCATTTGCCACTTAAATCTGTCTGTATCAAGCACATATGAATAAATGCATGAATCCTGATGCTTTAGTGATTGAAGAACATAATATAATACCCAAGTTTTTTTTTTTTTATCCCCTATTTCTTTGGGCATATATGCATGATTATGTGCTGGACTGTATAGGCGACAAAGAAACCTCTTCAAGGTGAACTCGCTCACTTGAAATATAATTACCAGATGATTTGATGAAATAACATTTGGTGCATCTTGACAACAAAAGTCAAGACGTTTCATTCTGGCACCTTAATGCCCTGCGAAAGTACTACATCTGCTGCCTTCTATTATGTTTCATATTCGTCACAACTTTTGCCAGCATTATACTCGTTGTTCTCGCGCTCGGAACAGAATGTCTTTCCAATTGACATTCAGCACCACCGCGGTGTGTAACTCCTATCCTGAATGTTAAACAGATATGACATGGAGCTTTTATTGTAAATAATTTGGCTCAAGCTTTGGGGTCACCCAACCGAAGAGCGTCTACTTTCTCTTCATATCAAGGCCTTCTGTTGCTCCAGCTGCTGAGCTGCCTGCGTTTGAGACAGGTGTCATCGCGGCTACGTGAAACACCTTCGTTCTTAATGCAATTACCCCCTCCCCCCCAATCCCTTCCCCCACGCCGCCCCCGTCTCGGTAACTTAACCTGCAATGCGGCTGGGAGGCGTCCCAGTGCTTCCAGGAATACTCACGGCCTGTGCTGGAATACTATAGCATGAATGATTACGTGGATGACCTGAACTGACCCACCGTAATGTAGATGTCTTTGAAAAGTGCACCGCTGTAGTAAATCGATGTGTTAAAGTCTGCTATCTTTTTGTGGAAAGGGTTTTTGTTGCAGGATATAACATGTCCCATTAGAGATACTGCAACTGCCATCTCAAAGCCAGCATTAATAGATACTGTTTGGTTGTAATTATCAACAGTTTTCAACTAAGCATGCACATTTTAAACACTTTCCCTTACCACCACATTAAGAAGTGGTAATTGATGAACCCAATTAGGTTCTAGATGCATCCCAAGAATTATTAAAGCAAACAGATGCATATTTCAGTTTTAGATGTTTAAGAAAGCAAAAATTGTAAACACACTTTCATTTGGTCATTATGGATTAATGAGTATAGATTTATGTGAAAAGAAATGCTAGTCAAAAAATATAATGAGGTCTGACTCATTTATTCCTTCCTCAGCCAAAGAAATGTAGCCTATAATGCAGGAAACATTTCAGACAAAGGAAATTCAACTGAAAAATCCAAACTTTTTGAATGATTTATCACCGATGAAACTGTCTGACAGCTCATGACTACACTAAACCAAGATAGATGCCGAAAAGTGAAAGGTATTACCACAGACATTTTGAAAAATATTCACACCACATCACAAGATGGTAGTTATCAAAAAAGCCCTGATACAACCTGCAAATTCAGAACACTCACTCTGCTTCACTGCAGACTGTTAGTCTGACTTATTGGTGATCCTTCTATTCCACTTTATTGACAGTAAATAGACCAGAAAACAGGTGGCTTTAAATACGAGGGGGCTTGTCAGATCCCACTGTGGGGAATTTGGTGAAGAGACTTTTTCCCGGGCATGCTCGAAGACTGGAAGATAAACTCGTGCTCCGAGACAGTGGAGCAGATACGATGAATGAAATGAAGCCCGCTGAAATGCCAAACCTCAGCTGCACAGCACACGCATAACTTGCGCTGAACGATGGTCTGTCAAGTCAAAGAGCGGTCACGGACATTGCTGTGTTACTAAAGAAGCGTGCTACCCGTTTCCACCGCTATCCCTTCCTGCCAAGCAGGCGGACATTAAGACGGCACTTGGCCGGCCTGAGCACAAACTAATCCAGGCTGTCACACGAAGTTGGAACTGGATGCTCCGCGGTTTACGAAAGAACGTTTCAGCCGAAGCAGGAAGAATGAGGATTCGCGTTTACCGCAGCTTACGAGCGGCCGCATCGTGTGCAATTTGGTTGAAACTCATCCCAATAGAGGAAGTGAGCCATTACAATTCTTCAGTTGAGGCATCGTTCCCTGTCTGACAGCGCAGAAGATGCTACTTCAAGACGATGACGGGGCCCCGTGACGCAAGCCATCAGAAGGCTCCAGAAGTGTTTGGCTAGAAAGAGAGAAGCGAGCTAACTACACCTGTGTAGCTGCCTTGAGGGTAGTACCTCCAGGCTGCGAGCTATTAGCATAAGCATGACGCTAAAAAGTCTCTGCCAGAAAAGTTGCGTTGACGGTAGAAAGTACTTTTGCTGCATGGAAATATCCGTCACAGGCTTTTTATTAACATAAATTAAAGTGATTGCATGCCAACAGTATTGTGCTGATTTTTCTTAGCAGAACTAGTAGAAACTGGACGGACATCAGTGATGTTCATGCCGTAACCGTGAAGACGGCTCTTGGTCGAAGGGTAACCGATTGCAGTCAAAAAGCTGCAATGGTCAGATCCTAAATATTTAAAAAGCTGAGATAGCTGTGCTCAGACCCGGTCCTTTCTCTCTTCCCCAAAGACAGACAAGAACATGTGTATTGCTGTTAATTAAAATCAGTGCTGGGCCCCGTGTTGCATGATTAATGACCTCATACCTTGCAGTTGCCCACAAACATTGATGACTCTCTGCTTGTATGTCATGGATAGAAGTTGTGCCGTTCATCACCCCTGTAAGGTCAAGCTCAAAGCTACATTGCGTCCTGTAATTACTAGTCCTTGTTCCTTACGCCATGTTCTCTCATTGGCTTTGATTTTGACAAATATGTTCTTGCCTGTGTCTTCCCTTTGGATGTCGATCAGTGTTCCTACTAGAAATTAAATCAATGTTTGCGTAGAGCGTATATCACATTCTTTTTGTGCTTTTAGATGCAGTTTATTATCTGGAAACAGAATTCAGTTGCAACCAGCTTGACGATAGTACATAATGTGAAACATCACTTGAAACGCAGAGAAAATTAGCATTATTGAAAGTCTGATGTATTTAAAGAAATGTCATGAAACAACACCGCCTTCCTCAAGGTTAAACCAAAAGTCTGAAAATATTCAAAAGGCTGGTTCGGAGATATTCAGCGCGGATGTACATCAGACAACTAGAGCATATTTCTCTGGAAGAAAAGCATTACATACCTTTTAGGCTTTGGAGAATGCCACTGAGCAAATGTGTGTCTCCTGACACCTTGAGTTAATGATCAGCCAGCTTCCAGAGAGGCAATGTATTTTGAGTCACCAGCGAAGCATGACAATAACCTTTAACATTATCATTTACACACATATTATACCACAGGACAGATTGTCTATAGGCTGCCTCGCAGCAATAAGTCATTCTCCGCTGATAGGATACCATTCTCATTTTTTCACGTTCAGGTTTGTGACTTTGAAGAGGTTTGCGGGCCAAAATCGTCCATCTTGTGAAATTTCATTTGAGTTTTTTTTTTTTTTTTTTTTTTTTTTTTTTAGGATGCCTCTCCCAAGGTGAAATATTGTGATTTCGCCACAGGCGTAATGTTCTGAGATTAAAAAAGAGCGAGAAAGTAGGAAAATTAGATCAAGTGAATCTTATCATATAGCTTGTCAAACAACAACAGTTTATGCTGAGATTTGAATTACTGCATGTGTTTTGACCGCGGGGTAACAGTTTCAAGGCCATATTGTTCCAGGCGCCCATGAGAGGAATGAAGTATTTTTGAGGAAATGCAGATTGACAGGCACCTCGAGAATCGAAGCTGCTGGAATACAATGATTTGTTATGAATCGTGCGGGGCCGACTTCACCACGAACAGGCAGCTGCGACGTCTGCTTCCTGTCTGCTTTATTAGAACAGACTGGCTTGGCATGATATTGGCACCATAACAAAGGGGAGAACTTTTACAACATAGAACAGATAGAACTGATGTTGAGGCGTAGTTTGGCACTTTTATCACTGTAGTTAATTCAAGTATAATTCTGCATTGGCACTTGCAATTGCAAGATTTGTGCAGTTTTTGTGTTGTACAGTAAAGCAAAAATCCACTATATCTCTCCTGTAATGAATATTTCGTCTATGAATACTGCCCAACAACTCAACTGTTGCGTTGTAGCTCATCAGGAGTCACTTGTGAAAACCAAACTAGTGTTAAAAGTAGTCAGTATTGCACGTATCGTTGTCACATGGATAGACACATCAAACAACTTCAGTAAAATGTAAAATATGTATCACCACATAGATCCCCAAAACAATATAGGATACTAAACATTTCCATTCACACACTGGTAGCAAATGTATTGCATGACAGCTTTCATATAACTTTTTCATGTTGCTTAGTTTTCAGTACAAACGAAGATAAGTCTTTGAACTAAGACTTAAAAAAAAAAAAGAAAAACGTTTCCAACTTCAGGCCAGCTGCACAGCCGCTCCTCTCCTGGGTTTCAAGACCCATCACAGATAATCACCGGCTGCTTCCACAGTCAACTCTGCCTCTTGTAGATGTACTTAATTAATCCCCTCCCATCCAACAACGGGCTGGGCGTTAAAGACAATCCAGGGAGCTTCATTTTGTGTACAATTAAAGATGCCCTTCCCTCAGTTGTCCTCCTCAATCAATGGCACCGGCGGACAAGCTAGACAAATGTGGTGCAACCTATAGAGACCGCTGGGAAGAAAAAGGGAAAATTTGGATTTATTGGATGACCTTCAGAGGCCCTTGGGAGCTCATCAGGCTAGCTTGTACATTGTGGTAGTCTGACTTATGTTTCCCCCAATACCAAGGTAGGAGCAGTTGTATGTGTGTGTGTTCATCCTGTCAGGTTACTTTACATTCTCACGTGAGTTATTGTGGAAACAGTAAAAAAAATAAATAAATAAATACACTGGGACAAGTAAGGAAACTAAATAGAAAGCAGCAGGCGAGCTGCCGTCCATCACGGTTATATGTGTGAATCTTCAGCTTTTATGCTCAGATGGTTGCCGGGGCAGCGAGCGTGCACATTCTTCTTGGAGAAACAAACATGCTCAGAACATGACCTAAACAACCTGCAAACATCACTTATCATCTTTGTTTTAGTTTTTTTTTTATCCAGCGGAAGAATGAGCTACACTCGGCTGCTTCTTGACTGAACTAAGGATGCAGAACCATCTTTTCTCATACGAGAGCACTTCCTGAAAATCGATCTTCGCTAAATGCAGTTTGGCCGATGACAGTCACACCATCCCACATGTTTAAGGACACCTAGCCGGACTAATGAAGTAATATCAATTCCAATGAACGTGCTCGATCTTTATGTTAATAAAGCACAGGGATCTGTTAGCTGAAGAAATGTTTTTCGTCTTGATGTCGCAGTTTTAAATGCCACTGTCATTACACTTCATCAGCAAATAATACAACCTTGTTGCCAGTTTTATTAATGGCGCTTCCACTGCACATTAACGACAATGAGCTGAAACCAATCCACAAGCGCTCGGCTCTAGATGCTCCCACACTTTCACTCAGTGTGTTCAAAATTCAAGTTTCAAAACGCAATCTATTCATTTTTGTGACAAATTAAATCAAATGTATTTGTTTAGAATTTCAGCTGGTTTGATCAAAATAAAGGAATTGTGCGTCATTAAGATGCCACAAAGCACTTCAGCCAAAGTAGGTAGCACTGTTCCTGATTATCACAAACATTAAATGATAACGCATTGCTTAGAATCACTATTGACAGAAGCATATTTATCCTTGCACTTAGCTTGTATTTTCAAAGTTGTCTTGTCGTGAATGAGAAAGGGAAAACACGGCAGGTTAAAGCTGAATGTTTATTCTAGTAGGTACATTTCAAGTTGCATCTAGACAATGGCCTTGCAATTTGCTGCTGGGTAAATGATTCATCGCACGTACGCACACTTTCAGGGCTGCAGAGGGATGGTTGGTTGGACGGATGCATAGACGGCCATGACTGCAGGAGGATTAATTTGTAAAATATTCCCAGTTTTCTAATTCCCGTCTCTTTTTAAGACTCTACTCGCGGGGTTTAGCAGTAACCTAAAGCTTCCTGTGCTTTCTGTGAAGATCATTTGTCATTAATTTCAACCACATTAGGAACAGGGATGTCAGCAGACGTCACATGTAGTGGCCATGCGGCTGTAAAGAGAGAGAGCGACCGAGTGATTTTCTACCGTAACGGATACGGGGCCGCATTTACGGTGTCACATTTGACATTTTCTTTACACACTGACAGATGTTACTCAGGTGTACGGAAGTGGGAGCGTGGCTGCACAGTGTACAGAACAACTAGGACACGTTCAACTATTTCACCCTGTTGGCACACAGCTCTTGCAGAGAGACCAAAATAGTACAGAAGAGGGAGTCGATCTGCAGGCTGCATTCATTCACCGCCATTTAGTGGGATAACTGTAGCAGCTGAACTCACAGCAGGGTCACATGTTGTAAATGTATTCCACATTTATGGGATTTTTTTTTTTTTTCTTTCCAAGAGCACCAGTAGCATAACCATGTTAGGATTGACTGACCCACACCTATAACAAAAAAAGATCCTGCTGTGTTGCCCCAAGGATATATTCACACCCAGAAAATGATGTGAAACCATGTGAGCAGTGTGCAGCTGCAAAGTTTGGGCCAGGAGAGTAGTCAAGGTGGAGTGAGCTGTGCCAGATGGATTGGTGCAGTTGGAGGGTTAAATAACACAAGTTGCCAGGCGAAAAAAAAAATACCTGTTTCTCATTTGTTCACACTAAATCAGCCAAAGTTGTTTTGGTTCCAATACACACAGTATCACTTTTTTTTTTTTTTTAACTATTTTATCATTTTAACAGTTATACAATTTTTTTGTAAGAGTTTATGCTTTGGCATCATGGTAAATCCAAACGTCATGCCAATAAAGCAAACTGAATTTAATTGAATTGAATCAAAAGGACATTTCCGAGAAATATGGAGGTCCTCCAAGTTGATGGGAACTGCACCCGCCCCGTGTCATAAAAAACAAGTCACACACCAAACCAGAAAAAAAACAACCAGAAAACAGTTTCCTTTATATCTTTATAGGTTGTGCTTGATTGGATGCTATTAACTAACCACATTCTCCATAGAACAAATTAAAGCAGCTGATCAACGAGGGAGCCAAGAGCTGAGATCACCTTCAAATACAATTTCAAATGAATTACTATCATGAGGAATGTAAGCGCACCTGTTTGAAACAATGAATGCTCATGGCTTGCTGTCAGGAACAAACATTAACTTGCATCGGGCTATAACATCGGTAAACGCAGAAAAAAAAGCATCTTCTATTCTGTTTATTTCTCTTATTTCCGTGTTACTGCACACACATCTTTTTAGGGAATTTACAAATTGTCGTTTCTTAGTTAAAAGGTCACAATATTTGACTTGGCTTTTAACGTTCTTCTGTTTGTTTTTTTCCCCAAAAAAGTGCCCGTATTTATTCAAGGCTTTGTGTTGCCGTAGACACGTACCTCCTCTTATCTTCAATTTGATTGAATTATTCAGACTCCACCACTTTTTGCTCACATCATTGTGTTACCTTTTTGTAAATATGTTTAGAAATTAAATGCATATCTCCACATTTTTTTGAGTGCAGCTTAATGGAGAAAAACATCATTTTTATTCATCTGAAATTAAATCTGCAACACAACAAAGTTCACAAAGTGTCTGGGTCTGAATACTTTCTGAAAAAAACGTTTTTCTTTTACCTCTGTTTATTTTAACTGACTCTGTCATTGTTAACACCTTGGATGAATAATAATCATAATAATAACAGTTTATCAAAGGCACATTATGGCGCATAAAACACAAAGTACACAAACCCAAACATGCACGGACAGACAAGATAAATGATTACATCTTAAAAAACTAAACTTTTGCACACTTTAAGTTCCCTGTAGAGCAGTGGAGGAGTTTTATATATAATCCTGCATCATTCATTATTTACCAATGGATTGCAAAGACAACAACATTTGTTTATTATGTTCTTTCAGATGCATCGTTTTAATTATCACTTCATTACTATAGGTTGTAAAATAGTACTCTAAGTTTATGGAAATGCAATCATGGATGAGATACACCGTGGCAGTTTAAGCGATCTTTTTTCTTTTTTTTTTTGCGAGCCAGAGATAATATACTTGACATATAAGGGGAAGTCTTAAATCTGTCTTCCTTTGTTTTGCCCATGGCTGCTCCCATCTTCCTCAATAATGTGATTCTGTCATGCAGCCAAATTAAGATATAACGTGACCTGGGGTTGGCAGAACTTTTTTTTTGCAGAATAGATTATAAAAAACAATCTGATGATGTTTCTTGGGGACAATTTAAGTTTAAATTAGCATACTCCTCGTGGTGTTAAATTTGAAAGGGTTTGAAGAAACTGGTTGTTAATGTGGTGTAACTCTTAAAGTCGAAACTTCGTGTTGGACGGCTTCGTCCTGTATTGCACAAACTGAAGTTACTGAGAGACTTATCGTATATTTCATTTGCATTTTTCTTCATTGGGCTGCGCACCAATGTGCCAGTGGTGCTATCTCATAAAATAAAGACATAAAGGGAATCTTTGAAGCACACACCTTTAGTACCCCCCTTTTGCTCGCTGATAATAAAGAAGAATTATTCCCCCATGTTTGGCGGCTCACTTGGGGAAACGTATCTGCACGTCAGAGGATTGAGAATGGAGGAGCTGGAGTCCTCTAAAAGCCTTTCATTATTATAATTGCTGTGTCTGTCCATCACGTGGGCACTCCCACAAGTACATTGTCACATTGTACAACTATGTGAGACTTAACTTGTGTAAAAATGCACATTTCCATTTGAAGCACGAGTCACATTATGCTTGAAATTCACTCAATTTAAATTTAATATTCAGCTTTTGTGTCGTCCGTGCCGGTTTAACTGACAAGGAAGCATGTAATTTGCATGAAGATTTTTTTTTCCCCTTCAGCTAATGTTCTTCCATAATCAGGGTAAAAATAATACTATCACTTGGTGTTCAGTGTAATAACCTGATACACTCAGTTCTGCAGTACATAATTGAGCATTAGCTCCTTTTCCACCGTGCGGTCTTTGCAGAAGATACCGATCGCTGTCATGTTTCCATATACCTGGACATCTTTCATACTGATATGGACACCGCTTCTGTCAAATGTGTCTGATGTTTGTCTCCATGCCTTCCATTGGAAACCCAGACTGAGCTGCCTTCAACTTAAATGCATTGCTCTTTTTTTTTTATTATTATTATTAATAGCCCGTCCCATATGCCAAACGTATTTAATGGCACTCAAAACTTATTCTTATGTCATATTGGATGTTGAAGTCATTATGGTTGAAAAAAAAAAAAAGAGCGATAAACATTTCATTCCAATAGTAACAATAAGATAAAAAGGTAAAGATGCAGAAAGACGAGACTTGCAACGTGCTGTTGATGCATTACACCACCTCAGTAGATGTGGTTTCCAGTTAGACAGCTTATCAGCGGGCTAAAGAAATGGCTTTGGGACTTTGCTCCAGCGAGGTAGAAGAGTGTGGAGTAAAACATGGTGCCTTACAATAGTGCTGAAGATTCTGTCTGAACTGCTGACACCTGGAGAGTCTGACGTTGCGTTGTATTGTTTTGGATGAATAACGCCGGCGACAAACACATCGTATTGTCTGTGGCCGCTTCACAATAAAACGCCCCTGTAGTGAATGTTCTCATTCACGTCAGGTGTGAGTACGAGGCAAATGATTGTGTCGTGTTAACAATAAGCTAATCTAGTTCTGGGGAAGCTATTGAGGTCTGTCAGTAAACAGGAGGACTTCTGAATAGATTACCACCTACGACACTGACGTTTCTCATGTGCCTGAGTAGCTTATTTGAATCTCATGCAGGAAATGTGACAACAGTAACGGCTATGCAGGAAGAAAAAAAAGGCAACCATAAATTGTATGTATTTACCAATTTTTTTGTCAACAAGGCTAACAGCTGATACACAGTGCCATCCCAAGTCCACCACTGGCCCACCATAGCTCACTCTGTTCAATATTATAGATAGATGTATAAATACAAACAGTGCTGAAATAAGGATTTTATTTGAGTCTGTTTCACAACGTGACACCAATTTAAATGCAGAAAACAACAAAACAACCCGCATTTCTTCGGGCCAGTAATTCAATATAATACGGTATATTGTCAATGAAGAATAACCCCTTTTCTCTTTGATAGGCCGGCCTAATTAATGGCAAGGATAATTAACCGAGTCCCATTTCATTGGACACAAAGTGCATGGCAGCAGCCCCATTATCCTGTTGATAACTGAAGTGTCCTTCCTTTCGTCTCCACTCTTAATGCCATCAAATACCATTACTGATTGTCCAATTTACAGAGTGCTCTGGGATCTCGCTGCTTATTGAGGCACGGAAGTGCATCACAAATAGGAGGTGAATGCTCAGCGAGGTGCAATCAGCATTGTGCATCACACAGCGATGCATTCCACCGTTTTTTTTTTTTATAGGTTGCCTCGTGGCAGTCTGGGGGGGTCAGCTGTAGCAGAAATCCGATATAGGATGCTGTATCTGATGCCCAGAATATTTCACACTCAACAGGGTGTGGTGTGGAAAATGGGAGTTCATCGGAGATAAGCTTTGCTGGGATTCACCCACATGAAATTATTGCAGTGTTGAGCATGTGCGACAAAGAATCCCGTAGAAAGCTACCGTGGTCAGATGGCAGCAGGGGCAATATCCACACGGCAGAGTTTGTAGAAATGGAGGTCAGAGTCGAATAACCCCGGTGGCTCCGGCAAGTGAACCAAGAACAATTTAGAGTTTCCTGATGCAGTCACATATCATACCTATAGTATCAACACCAAAACTGTCAATCATTAGGTACACTTTTACTTTCTTTACACAACATTCATAAACATACAGATCTGTGATCAATGTCAGCGTACAATAAGGTAAAAGCCATCCATATTTTATAATGAAAAGATATAAATCCACATTTTTTTTTTATTTTTTTTTTGGACAGCTTAAAATCTGCAGTCAGTAACTGTTTTGTTTTCGTCCCTCATGTTGCCAGCGAGGGAGATTGTGTCACCTTGAGCGAGGTTTCGTCGGCGTATTCTTCCAGGGGTTTTCTTTTAAGGTGGCTGAATAGGTTTGATTTATTACGACAAAGAGAGCGCACCATTGCTTTACAGAGTTTACAGGTACATTTCACTTTGGAAATATCTGACATTACATAACCAAACCGTTCCCATGACATTTTCTACCTAATTCCATGTACCTTGGAGGATGTATTCATACAGGCTGTTTTGTTGAACTTTGCATGGACTTTTTTGCAGTTTAGCAGTACAGCATAGTGGGCGTAACAAAGATGTTTAATTTTGCAAAAATGTTGTGTCACTTTGTACGAATTATAAATAATTCTCTGTGGGTTTTTCCAGTCTGTAAAACATTTGAAACCTTGTAACGAGGTCTTATTTGCTGCAGTGGGATGGTAAATGGATGACACTTTCATGGCGCCCTTTCACCTTGGAGGTCTCAAAGCACTTTACAATTTGTCTTCCAGTCTATAAATGTTGAAAGAGCTGCCAAAATGTCCTCTGAAATAACCTGAAACTGATAAAAGTAATCCCCCCCCCCAATTCTTTATTCTTGTTTAATAAAAAAAATAAAATAAACAGTGCTTTTGCAAAACGAATAGAAATAGCATATATTTTTGTTGTGCAACCTGGAATCACGGGAAATAGGGAATTACCGTCGTTATCATAGACACTTCTGCACCTGTGAACCAGTAGTTTGGGCCACTCTTCCTGAGAAAATGTGCTGCAAAGGTCTCCGGTTTAAAAGGTGCCTTCTCCAGAGTGAGTGTTTGAGCTGTTTCTGTGGATGTTTGATAGCATTTCAGATCAGGAGTCACAGAAGACCACTTCACCACAGTCCAGTGTTTTGTTCTTCTCTATTCTGGGGTGGTTTTATCTGTGTGGTTTTTGTCATTATCCTGTTGGAGGACCCGTGACCTGTGACTGAGACAGAGCTCTCTGACGCTGACAGTGGAACAAAACATGCTGACCAGAAAAGCCAAGCAACACACTTAACGCTTTCGCTTTATTCTGTGATAGGGATGCATGATTCAGGATCAAATGAGAATCACCATTTTTTATGAATTTTTTTGCTTAGATTTGAGATCACGATTCTCTCACGATCTCTTTTCTGCATAAATATTTGTTGTTTTCATTTGCGTGATACAGAAGACAACTAAAACTATGATAGTCCTTGATGCAATGTATTCTAGTAGAATAATAATGATATTAACATTGAGATTAATCAAGGAAACCTTGTAAATTTCAGATCAGTAATATCAATGAAATGTGACTACTGAGTTTGATAAAATAAAACTGATGACTGAAAATGTTTTTAAAAAAACTACAGAATTCAGATGATTTATCATCGCTGTTGAGCCTGACAGGGAAGATTATGTTGTAATGATTTGCGTGCTGTTTACATACGATGTCTGGTAGTTTTCCTTTAGCTTCCCTTGCGTTTCACCTGGTGTAACGCTGTGTTGTTATTGGTTGAGGAGGAGTAGGAGCGCTCGTTTTGGTGTAACTCATTTTCCAAATGAAAGATTCATGCAAATGCAGAAACCTTTTCATTTGAAAATGAGATCGCGTAGAATGATGATTTAAGGTCACGATTTGATTAGGATTAATAAATAATTAATAGGATTAATTGTGGCGTACCGGAAACATGCAGGTACGCGTTTTATTTTAGGAGCAACGAAGCATTGTTTCAATCAGCGTAGCAAGAAATTCATCCACGACTCTGTACACTGTAATTCAGGGTTTCTGTTATCTGGGCCATCACATGTGCACACACATCAGCAATGGCTATTCTTGGCAGATTAGCTTTTTTTCATTAAATATGCCAATATCCTTCCAGAGCCGCGTGACATGTTCAATACTTTGTTGTTTACGACCTGACAAAAACAAATTGGTCCACAACGGTCACTCAAAGTGGCGGAAATGTGTTTGCTTGACGTCTGCTGTCGACTCAGCATCATTTATGTCCTGTTCCCTAATGGAGGAACTTTGTTGCTGAAGTATAGATACGATTTTAGTCCATCACTGTGATTATTCTTTGTTATGACGATTGACAGTCGCATGGAATATTTCCTCATCATTGCTGGGATTAAAAGGCGGGCGACTTGTTGCCCACTGCAGACTATAACGGGTCTCTGATGTTATTTGTGATAGAAAAAAAAAATGAACTCAACATGAACAGAATCTTTTTGTGTTGATGAAACAGTTGTGTCAGTCGTGGAAGAATTGCCAGTGTGGGTTTTAATTCTTCAGGGATTACGGGGAATCAACACAGCTGCAGTGAAGGAGGTGTTAACAGAAGCAGATGTTATTTGTTTTAATACTTGCTGTGGAGGGGGTGTTGCTGCTGCAGGCATCTTCGCATCACACTGCTGTGTTGCAGCTCAGCCTTTATTAATAAGCGTACTTGGTAAACATGTTGTTGAGGTACAGTTTCACAATACAGTATAGATATGAATTTACATAGTCTCATATAGGTGTTTACTTTCATTGATTTGCAAATAAATGCGTTCCCATGTTTATTGAATCATCTGCTCAGATAGTCAACACCGTAAAACACACTGCTGTTCCATAAATGTGGGAAAGGGAAGCTTTTGTTGTCAGATCCATCATTTTAGTTACAACTAGAAGGTATTTTCTTTCCACAAAGCCAGTAAACATAATTCATATATCATCATAATGAATAAATTATTGATTATTAAATCTGTTGTAGGACAAATGTTTTTTGTTGTTGTTTTGTTTTCATTCAGTTTGTTATGATTGAGATTTAATTAAATTCAAATCAATTCAATTGTATTTAAATCGACAAACAAAGTACTCACATCATTACAGAAAAAAATCCCAACAATTAAACAATTCCCACGACACGTAAGTGATTTAAAATGTTAACGTTGTTGTTCAGTTGGTCAACGAGCATTTCAACTCACGTTCACCCTCTCCTTATCTATGACGTGGACCACAAGCAATATTACAGTAAACACTGTATAAATCTTCAAACATTTTGTGTGTCCATAAATATCACCAGATTTTTGTTTGGGCCATTTTGTGTTAGCTGGAAAAAAAACAAACAGATATTATTGGATTGATTGGGGCACAAGAAAAACACGATGCATTACAGAGACCTTGGCCTAAAGATCATTAGCATTCATAATCTGTCCATGTATGTCAGATGCTCTTGAAATGAATACGCTGCTCCAGCTTGGGTACATCTCATCTTCATGAATATAAAGGTGACCAGATTGCTCGTGTTCTGATTACTTGAAGAGATAACATATGTATGAAAGGGAACATACCTGAAACTTAACCAAGGTCAAGCCTTTCAATATGTAGCATAAAGCAGGTCAGAAAATTGGACCTGCGGTTTAATATCTAACGAGCAGTTCGATGTGGTGAGAGATCACAGGGACATGATGGATGGCGTGTGCCAAGTCGCATCATTTGACTTGTTTGTTGCTCCACCTTTGATATCCTGTTTCCAATAAATCTTGTATTGACACGGCCTTATCGTACCCAAACCTGAAACAGCCGTACTTTTCTTTAAAAGAGACACTTGAAGCAGCGTCGCATCGGGCGCAGATACAACCCAGAGCTTGTAAGCGGTAAATGGGAGCAGCTCTCCACTCCGCGCTGCAGAGAGCGAATCAGGTGGGGAGGCTCGATGCTGCTTTCAAAAGTGCTGATCCTGATGTAATATTGACAGGCGCTGAGCTAGGAGAGGTCTTCGGGTCTGACATATTAAGGTCATATTACCTTCCTCCAGCCATGCTTGCCTCTCCGACTGAGCTCAGCGCCAAAGGTAGCGCTTTGCCAATGCACGAGCCCCACTGCTACAATGCTGATGATTAAAAAGGCATGCGCCTTTAATGTTAAACATGACAAAGGACATTGAGCCAGTATAGGTTGGGGACACGCAGCATGTATAGGAAATCGGTTTAAAGGCATTTCCCAAAACAACCTGTGTGAGAACTGAGATTTACTGCAGTATACCGCATCAATACTTATCTGAAATTAAAACAAAGCTGTGGGATTGATGTTCCGAAAAAAATGTGTTGATTTTCCGTACCCCTCTTTAAGTTAGACAGACAATATCTTATTGAAGTGTCAGGGCAAAATTCAATACATCTTCTTGGCAGCATGAATAATGCATCACATGCTCTTAGGCTAAAAAGGAGAGGAGGTTATAAATATGAAACATATGAGTTGTATTGACAAGGCCGAGCCAAGCTGGCACCCGTCATCAGCAGGAGAGCTTCCCGTGAAACAACAGACAAGCGTCCTCTATCATCTCTGCCCTTTATCGGACCTGTCGAGGTCACATTCGGATGCATATTTTGTATCAAGGTGAACTCTGCTTTTCTTGGGCTTTTGCCAAAACACAACTTTCCGTAATTTCAGTATAATGATCTGATTTTCTCTGAATCTCAACAAAAGATAAAACAAGCATCAAACTTTGGAGGCTCTTGGCATATTGAGTGATGGGCTTCATATCCTTTCTCCACAATGGCTATCAAAAAATGCTCTCGGCATTAAAATGTATCCTCTGTGTCTTATTTTAACATAGAAAACAACCAAACCAGCCTGATGCAGTGCACTATTGCTTTGCCTTATCCTGACTTTCAAATAAACAAAGATAAAACTTGTAAGATGTTTGTTCAATATTTGTTTAATTGGAAAGGGAATAGGACTCTATTTGAATGCAAGGGGCTGCCATGGTTTTTGAGCTGCCTTCAAGAGATAATTGTTACCTGGATCAATGATCTTTCATTGCTCAGCCCAGACGATTCCAGTCACAGAGGCAAAGAGTTGCTTTTCTCATGGGGCCAGATGTAAAGGCAGATTAATGGTCCACAAACCAACTCCAGTTACAGAGATTAGTGCCTATGAAGCCCAAGAAAGTAACACAAATAACTGCCTGTCCTGTGAATAAAAAAAAAACATGTCAATAGTCATATTGTAAATTGCATAGAATAATATTCTTGTCCATTGAAAAATCCATCATACAAGTAGCATGCATGTTGAATATTTTGTTAAGTACACAATTAATGATAAAATAACTGAATTTCATGCACAAATCTACCCCGAACTTCTAAGAGTCTGGGGTGGGTAATCATCTTTGAATAGTCATTCTCGAAAAAAAAATCAAGAGTTCATGAAACTATCGTTTTTGTTTTATTTCCTCTGTTTTTACTGCCGCTTTTTATTAATGCATTACAACTCCCAGAGGGTGGCAGCAATGCACCTAAAAGCTGTTTGCCAGCTGTAATTAAACAGCAGAAGGAGGAGAAAAGGAGCACACTGCTACCAGCCTCCGATAAAATGGCTGTCCGTTTAATATGCTACCATGTTGAGTTTCCACGTTGAGACCTTTATCATCAGGGTTTGAATAATGTAATAAATGAGCAGCAGTCCCCCATGTTAGTGTTAAAGGTTTTGTTGACCCATCCATCCACCCTGTCCTCCTTTAGTTCTTTGATAATGTGTAACACCATTCGACCTTGTCAGTTGACCATTAAACACATGCCGTTTGTGTGGACTTGCTAAAAGGATCAATACTATTGATTGTTTTGTTTTCTTTGTAGGACAGTCTCCTTTTAGCAAACCTCTTTTTAACTAAGCGTTATTACATCCACATATAAACCGGATTAGTCTGTAATCTGTCGTACGAGATAGAAGAGATACAAGTTAATACCATTTTTTTTTTTTACTACTTATCTATGAATTTTCATTATAATTATTCCCCATAGTAACCAATGCCTGAAAAGGATTACTTTTAAATAAATAGATAAAGTCCGTCCTAAAAGGAAACGAACAGGCCGATGCGAACACCTATCTGCTTACTTTGCAGGATGCTACTCGGCATAGTGTTCGTTCACCTTTCTCCCTCCAGGTATCTCCTTTGCATAATCCCTTTAAAGTGAGAAACTGTGTTATTCTTACCCCGCCGTCTCACTTTTGTCACTTTTCTGTCATACCTGATTTTCTCATTGCCCCCCCCCCGCTGCTCCCCTTTCCATCCTCGAGCTGCTTTCTTGACACCATCTTGGTACTCGTATACTTTGCCATTTTTTTTCCTCCCTCAGAGAAAGCCGAAACAAAAAGGAAAAATTTCACTTTTGTAAATGTCCCGGCTGAAGACACATCCGTTGAATGAGAAAGGATTAATCAACCTTGCCATTTGCAATAGCAAAACACAAAACAAACATAATCTATTGTGAAGAGGAGCTCTCACAACTTTTTTCTTATTATTTTCATCATTGATTTCATTATATTAGAGGTCAAACCCACAGATATAGAGTCACATTGAGCGTATGAAGAGGGTATGAGGATAAGTCATTCTCTTGCACACAATACAAGAATAATGAACAAAGATGAATGCGCTTTTTTTAATTAATGTGAATTCTCATTTTAAAGGCTTTTTCAAACTAAACAGTGAAGTAGTTTAGTATGCCGCAGTGAGTCAGACTTGTGGGATGTTGGACAATCTATTATTATTTAGTTGATTATTTGTCTGCTGGTGAAAACGTTTGCAGTCTCGTCGGGTTTGATAATGTAGTGACGTCGTCCTGGGTTGTTGGTATTTCTAACATTTCTTCTACTTTTTGACATTTTATAGCGTAAAATAAGTATTTGACGAATCAACAACATGATTCCCAGATTAGTTGATAATTTAAATAATCATTAGTTGCAGCCATGTTGCAGTTACAGGCACACTGGCCTTTCTGGCTGTCGAACTCACTCACAAATATTGTACCCGGAAGTTTTACCAAAGTATTTTATCCACCTCTGTGCTGTGTCTTTTGAGTTAGGGCAGGTATATGCCGAACAGGCCAAGAAACTTTTGTTCAAAAGGTTCAACAACAGAAATCTCTGTCTTTGGGCTTTGTGTCAAAACAAAATCAAAGCATTGAATCTCATTTTTTTGCCAACCTCGGGGATAAACTTGTATTTTCACACCTGGGCAGAGTTTTCTCAAGATCATAGGAATGATCTGTTTTCCAGTCCGGGTTTTAGCCTTACAGTGATGGCAGCGCACGAACTGTATGCAACGCCTTGAACTGCACAATGGAAAGGCGCTAGTTAGCGAGAGGAGAAGACACTGTTGTATTGTGGGATGTCTGTGTCGAGCTTAGGGCGACCCGCGGAGCATTTTATCTGGCTGTGCAACCTGGCCGGATGGCATTCTCTTGGCATGCCATGCTCGTGACTGGCCACTTGGCTCGTGTCCCGGGGATATTTGGCTCACCGCGCACAACAGAATCACCCCCATCCCCCTAATTCCCTTCTTCACCCGTCTCCCTCGTTTTCTCTCTCTCTCACACACACACACACACACACTGGCCGCTTGCCTAAGGACATCTGCAGTGCTTTGTGTGGCCTAGCGGGTCTCTTTATGCCGGTTTCATGGCCATGGCTAGTAGGAAGACAGTGCCATGATAGCTACAGACAACCACACAATTATACAACACAGTCAGTGAGTCACTGCAAGGTGGGTTTCTTTTTCGCAGTGCACGAGGTCCTAGCAGCTGCGACTTCGCGAGGCACCGGTGTAATTCAATTGTGGGGATGGCCTTGGGTGGTGCAGAATCAGGGGACATACAACAGCTTATTATCCACCTCTCTGACTGTCTGTCAAATTGATAGCTCATTTTTAGTGGCATCTCATTGACATTGTGTTGAATGTCCTGTGTCTGCCCTGCTTAATTGAACACAGAATTACCCTATTTGGACACGCGCAGCAGAATGGAGCTTAACGAACGTGGAAAATAGAAGATGAGATGAGAGCTGACCTCTGGAACGCACTCCATACACAAAAGCTAGCGGCTGCCGTCACAGAGATTATCTAAAGGGGGGCGGAATGAACATTTGGTAATCTGTCAAATGCTGGCACTGCAAAATACACAAACTTGATGGCCATTCCTAATATGCAAAAAAAACCCACGATTGCATTACGCAGTGCTGAGACTGTGAAGGATCCTGAAAGCGGACTGCTTGAATTAGACTTTCAAGGGGTTAAATGTGGGTCAGTAGATCAGGGTTTCACAGCAGATTCAGAGAGGCTCCATGACACATTGTCTTCAGTCTTCAACAGGAGATGGGTACTTGTTTATTTTGGCTGTGAGGTGACAGCAAGGACACGTCGAAAATGTAATCATCCATATAGCCACACAGGGTATATGGTTTTTGCGAGCATTTCATCTGTGCAACCTGGAAATAAAATGTCCATTATCATAAACGCTGAATGGTGCAAGTGGTATAGCGCACCTAATGAAGAGCCATCCTGGATGGGTTGGAGTAATTTCAACAGCTCATGTTGTATGAGCAGCGCTTTATCATTGTTTGGTAGCTGAAGCATCCTCCTAATGAAGCGTGAGTTTATTGAGATGTAGGTTAGATCACTGCCACTGAATGAAAGTGGACAAATGCTCGTATGAATGCTTTAATTTGAAAATACGCCGCATCACTTTCCGCTCCGGGTATTCCTGCGATATCCTTCACACCTCACAAACAGCTGTCATCCATTAAAGCAATGGGATGTGTGCTCATTTGCTTTCTTGCTGAGAGTTGGATAAGAAAATCAATTCCACTCCCAAGTATTTACAGTAACCGCTGTATGAGGCTGCAGCCAAGAGAGAGGCAGCTCAGCTCAACATAAAGAATGGAAGCAGAGGAATAAAGCCAGGATTGTGTGCGTGTGGACCGCTAAGGCTTGCTAATGAACCGGTTCAAATTCTGTGGGATCGCTACAGTAACCCGTGTACGGAAACGACAACGCACCTTTTTTTCGGGAGGCTTTACATGCAACTATTTCTGAACCAGAACCTTTTCACCTCTTGGAGTCGTCGCTCGTCGCGGGACGTACAAAGGAAAAGATGCCAAAATACTCTTTAGAGTTGGATGCTAATGTCCTGTGGGTTCATCACTCCCAGCAAACCCTTGATATTGTTGACGTGTATCTATAGTCTGTGGAAGTAATCCACATCGAAGCACGGTGTCTAATGTTGGACTAATTAAACATCCAAGCATTTGGTTTGACAAAAAAAAAAAACTAAAAACCTTTACTCATAAATGTGGGTTAAGAGAAAAAAAAATGTCCCATGAGTTTTTAATACATTTGAATAAGATATGAGGACATGTTTTAATATTCCTGATGCGATGTGACTGGCAGTCGAGAAGGTAAACATTCCAGGATGTTTTTTTGCTGTTGTTTTTTTTTCACCTTTGAAGTTTTGCCAACATTACTGATGTAAACATCTTTAAAAAGATCCTGTTTTTGTTTTTAAATTGAATCAACACATTTAATGAATGCATATATGAGTGACTCCACAGTCACTTAAAGCACTACTTTAACTCCTGTGCTCTTGGAGATGCTCTCTATTTTAAATCCTACATATCTGTAGAGCTGTTGGTGCATTGGATTCTGTGCGTAGCAGCAAAAACACTTGGGGCGTCTCGCCCACCACATGTTCAAAGATCTCTGCTGCCCTCTGTTGATAGTATGCTATCCAAAGATAACAAACGTTGCTGCCCAAAATGCCTGAATTAAACAATACAGGTGTGAAACAAAGACTTCCATACTTTATAATGTACAGATGGATGCTAACTCCGTGTATTGTATAGTTTTCAATATGTTCGGCAATTAAAACTGCTTTAATGTCAAGTCTGTAGTTCTACCTTTAGTCAGACTGAATATATTTTTAAAAAGAAAGTACCTTATCACTTTTTCTGCAATCTTGTATCATCTAGAAACCTTTATATGTTATTATTTGATTTAAAAATAAAAAATAACAAATAAAATCTGTAGGAATGATGTCAACCAATGGAAGTGTTGCTGCATTAACATGTTGTGGCTTTAATCCTCCAGCAGAGGGAGCCAAATACTAATTATAGCGGTCTCTTGTTCACATGGCGATGCACTATATTCTTCAAGCAAACTACGGAGCAACGTGTTAGAAGATGGTAGGAGGCTACACAGCACAGACACCGATTGCCCGTTGACACTCGTTTAGCATTAAGAAACCTGCATCATGACCCCCATAAAAGTGCAGTACCACGGAGGAGTGAATTGGCTCCAACTATAGACTTTAAATAAACTATTACAGCCCTAATTGACAGACGGATACAAGACGGGCACACGTGCACCTGCATTAGGTGAAACCTGACAGCACAGCATCCCATTGGCAGCGAAAAATGTGCCATTATGCATCATCTCAGGTGATATATGAGCGTGGTTGCATGCCTGCGTACAGTCACCACAACAGAGATAGCGCACACCATTTCTGAACAGCAATTACATTTCCCCTAAGAAAATCATCCAGATGGGTTTGAAATATGCAACAATTTGTTTGGTCATTAAGACGCCTATTCAAAACTGCTTTTGCTTGTAATTATAACAAACTCGGCAGTATGCCATGTCACTGATGCATTCCCTTGTGCTCAGAAGTAATTTTCTTTTCCTCGGGGGAAAAAAAAAACGTGCCTGGTGTTTTTTTGTTTGTTTTGTTTTTATGTGTTCAGCCCACCTCCGTAACTACTAGCCACCAGAGCAATGAGACCATTTAAAACCTGTGAAAGTGGCTCCAAGATTTTCCACCACTCCAAACTGGCTCAGAGCAGGATTTTCTGGAGTCATAAAATGATGTGAATTATGTGTCTGTCTTCTGACAAAATTCATGCTCGTGCTTCAAAGATGGTTCGTCGTCTGAAGAGAACACGTCTGATTACAGAAGGTGCATGAAACCAAGCAGGTGTCATCACATTTCAGGACCCCAGGACTCAACTAAGCTTCACAGTACTGTGTTCTCCTCACACGGCCATGCTGTGACTTCCCTGGCTCACATACATGTGACAGTCTGTCCTAAGGTGTACAACCTGGCCGAATCTGGCCTGATCCAGAGTCCGACCTGAGTTAAAGTGGCCGCACACTGTAAAACATTTGACAATAACAAGAAAGCAGCACCAATAGTGGGAAGAGACTTTGATGTCTATCATCAATAACTGCAGCTGCATGTTGCCAGCTTTACTTTTAAATAACAGCACTTTTTATGATTTGTTTTGAAAGAGATTTTATTTTACAACACATTTTCTGAAGGCCACCTCTGTTAGCGTTGGTATTTCTATTTCTAAAGGTCAGCTAATGGAAAAATCTATTCTGCACTCAAGTGGGGAAGCCGAGGCCGTACGAGTAGCCAGATGGACGGTTATGTAATCAATGCATGTTAAAAATAACGGCTTTTCAGTTACATTTTAGCCACATTAAGGTGATATGCTGAAAGTGTGAGAAATCGTGCCTTGGGTATCTGCTTGTAACTTGTTTGGGGAAATGTTGTGTGAGAGAAAAGGGCTATTTTAAAGAGTCCAGGCACAGGACAAGGAAAAAAAGAAGAAGAAAAGCCTCAGGCGGTCCGCCGGTGCTGTCACATCTTGTCTGCATACCAATATTTCACCTGCATTATTGATTGCAGTACTTTGCATCTTTTAGTCTCTTCCAGCCACAATAGACCCGTAAAAAACATCATGCATTATGAATCGTGACATGAGGCCCGTTCCTTACGAGCCTTGCGGGGGGCACAAAAACATCCCTAAAAATTGAAGTCTTGGAAGTTACGGCATCAACCTGGTGTCTGCAGTCTGTCAGCGGTCGTCTAACGGCAGCTGTGCGCAATCGGGGAGAGCGCCTCAGCTAGTTGGAGCTAAAATCGGGGGTCACAGATGTCGCCTCTTTGCAGCAGGAGAACCGTCTTCGGCAGTGTTTTTTGATTTCCCTAAGACGTGAAGTAACACACCCCGCAGCGCGGCCATCACACCAGAACATATCAGCGATTATTGTCGTCTTTTATGGACATCACTCAAACTAATAAAGCCGTAGTGGTTTACCATCAAGCGTTATCTGTCATGTATTATTCCATGTGACATGGAAATGCCTTTTCTACATCAAATGGGATGCGGTCCACTTAAGCACGAATCATGCAGATATGAGAAGGCTGTAAATTCTCTCTAATCTGCCCAGAAAGCCAATAGGAACCGTCTTCCTGTATGTTTCGGGGCTCAAAGCAGGTCACTGTGGTCAAGACATGAACCATAATGGTAACGCAGAATCAGTGATAACGGACATGCTCAGGGGGGGGCAAAGATACCGCATCGCGCTGAGGTGAAGGTGAAGGAGATTGGGAATCTGGTCGGAAGCGAAGGCCAGACTGGGGAGTGTTTTCGACCGCGCCGGTTCCCCCCGGCTGCAGCCTCCACCGGGGGAGGTCTGTGGGTGCAGGACGAGGGCGACGAGAGAGCCGGGCAAACTCTCGTTTCCTCGGGGGACCTGCACAGGAGCGGCAGGGAAGCGCAATGGAGGGCAACGCCTCTGCCGCCTGAAGCGGCGTTGACTTCAGTCTCAGCATACATATTAACAGAAAAGTCGATCTTTTTTTTAACACAGGTCTTCAACACCTGCACATTCAACCGTGCAAAAAACAAACAAACATACTGGAGGTGTTGGTTTTATGTGGCCTGAGTGAGTGCTGGTGTTGAGTCGGACTTCTTGTCTCTTATTTGGAGAGACAGTCCGTGATGGCTGAACATTGAAAACTTTACAGGGAGCAGATTTATTGCTTGGCTGTTATATTGGATGCATTAGCTGGTACAGGTGTACCTAATCACCTCTTTAACTCTATGCATTGTAATTTATAATAACTTTGCAAATCAAGTGTCTGGTTTTTTTAACGATGATAGATCACTCGTACAGAGTTGAGACAAACTGAGACAAATCTCTTGTACACAAGTATTCAGACATGTCTTCACAAGAGAGTTCGATATATTGGAAATTTCCAGCACTGATGCAGTTCTCCTGTTTCGTGTCTGTTACTCTGGTACGGTGATAGATATGTTAGTGATGCTTGGTAAGAAGCAGCCATCGCTGTGCATGCTGCAGCAGCTTCCCTTCACTCATCTTTGTTTTTCACTTTAGTTGAACCTCCTTCTGTTTTGCCGTCATCTCTATGCAAGAACACTGGGGAAGTATTTTCACAATTTTCTGTGTTAAGAACCAAAACAAATCAACAAAATATATATTTTTATGTATTAAGTAAATAAAATCGGAATAGCTAAACAGACATTTAACAATAGTTTGTCTGCAAATTTTCTGTTTTTTTGTTGAGGTTTAAAACCAAGTGAAGCAACATGATGAGGGCATTGATTTGAGTCACAGCTGCTCACTTAGTACTAGCAAGTACCACTCTGATTAATAGAACATTTGCGGGGATGTGAAATTAACCACATGGAGTTTTGGTATATTGTTAATTGGGAAATACAATTATATCACGGTGAGTAGTTTTGTTGGATTATTACACAAGGCTTTTCTGTACAAATGAAAAAGACCATCCAATACAATCTGATATTTTAGGTATAGCATACAATAAATTAGAAACTTTTCTTTTTAAAGCCAGCATTTAAAGAAGAAAATGGACACATAACACTCAAAATTAAAACAAATAAAGACAAAACTAAATAATAAAAAAAAACTTTAACGGCAATTGTTTTCTTCAAAATACCATTTATAGTTTGAAAAAGAGAGATGTAAAGGACAAAGCACTTTCTCCTGGATCTTAAATATTGTTAGAAATACACACTAAATCATCAGGATATTCATGAATATAACTACTGA
Organism: Brachyistius frenatus; assembly: GCF_029030835.1. Taxonomy (NCBI): domain Eukaryota; kingdom Metazoa; phylum Chordata; class Actinopteri; family Embiotocidae; genus Brachyistius; species Brachyistius frenatus. Next base: position 658,291 of record NW_027210664.1, read on the forward strand.
CAATTTTCTATAAAAAATGTAGAGAAATCCATTTGTGATATTTGTCAAAACTGAAGGCAGCTCCTCCTACGTCTTGGCTTAATTCAGGCAGCTTGTCAACGCATTTTCAAATGTATTTCTGTGGTTATTTATGTACATTATCACATTGCTTCCAGAAATATCAGTAAAAGTTTTAATGAACCACATTTGCACTGGTCTTTATATATGCCGGAAGAGTTCTCAGCATGCAAACTGCATGAAATATTTTTGTTTGTATTTTGTATTTTTTTCACACTGCAAACAACCAACAACAACAACAACAAAAAATCCCTTCAGTATCCACAAAAGCAGGCAATGAACTGGAAATGTATGTTGTTTTTTTTTACATCATTTTATTGAGAAAATAAGTATAAAAATATAAATATAAAACAATATGACTCGGCATTCAAACAGCATGAATTAAGTGTATGACAGTTTCCTACAACATACACTTTCCATTACATGTTACACCTATATGATGAAATGAATTCACAGTTTGACAAATAAACTGCACCAACCATTCACATGAACATTGCTTGTCAAACAAAGATAGCAAATAGTATATAGGATGTCCATCATTAAAAACAGTTTGTACAGTTACAGTATTTAATGGAGTTGGCTGGAAAAGCCTCTGTACTCCTTCCCCACCCACCCCCACCCCTCCACCCCTTCCCCCGAACCCGGTCCAGTACCATGAAACATTGATAGTATACAATACTACTATCTCTCATGTCAATTACAAAACACATTGTCCACACCATTGTTCACAAAAAAAAAAAAAAAAAAAATCCTAAAATTCAAAGGCATCTTCACTGATTATGACCAAAAAACAGTAAAACGTTTTGAGATTGATGCTGCATCTCCGTTCATCAGAAAATTCAACTCACTTCAAGTCTTAATTTCCATTTCGGCATCCCACGTGTGGATTGCGCAGTTTTTTTTGTTGTTGTTTTTTTCCCCCCCGTGTTCGTGTGTTTGTGCATGTGTGCGCGCACGCACATGTGTATGAGAATCCAAAATAGACAACTAGTTAACTAGCAAGCTGGCTAGCAAACCAGACAGATAAACAGATAGATAGCTCGATAGATAGGCGGACAGACGGTCAACTAGCTGGCCAGTTAACTAACTAGACACATAGCTGTCTGGCCGGCTGGCTCGATAAACAGACAGGAAAAAAAGAGGGTCGGCTCGAAAAGAGAGAGACCGCGACGGCTTCCGTCTAAGCCTCTCTGTCGGGGCTCTTCCCGATGTACATCTCGGCCAACTTCTTGAATTGCGGTCCCCAGTTGCCGAGGTAATCGTAGTCCTGGTCGCCCTCTGTGGCGGCCGACTCCAGGGAGCTGAGGGACTCGGCCAGCGACCCGCTGCCCTCGTAGGCGTACGTGGCCAAGGAGTCGTAGGGCGGCGCGGTGGGATCCGTGTCGTTCTCCTGAAGCCTCCCGTTAATGAAGTCTCTGACGTCCGTGTTATCCTTTATCGGTGATGTCCTCCGAAAGGGAAACAGCATTTCGGGTATGATGTCCCTGCGCAGCTTGTTGGCATCCATCACCTCCGGGTTGCGCAGCGTGCCGATGTCGAAGGCCTGAGTGTCCTCCTCTCCGCCCCCTTCGTCGTTGTAGCTGACGACGTTGTCTCTGACGTCCTCTTTGGAGATGATCAGAGGCTCCTTCTTCCTCTGTCTCCTCAGGGCAGCGAACAGCACCACGATCACTGCACAAAAACAGTGGGAAATGCGGTGAGAGAGAGCGTAAGACGTGCGCCTCCTATCATGTGTCATGCATTAAAGAGCACAGGAGAGCAAAGGCGCAGAGGGGAGACACATTTGCTACCAGTGACAAATCCACAACACTGCCTCCGGCATTCACCTCCTATTATTAAAGATTCAGCGAAAAAGCTTTTTTCTTTCTTTTCCCCCCTTGAATGGCACATTCGCTGCAGTCGGAGGATCCTTTTTCATGCTCTCCGGCACGCTTCCTCGTCTCTTATCGTTCTCTTTCACCGGTAAAAAGACGATCGGAGATTGCAGCGTGAGCATGTTTTCAGGGGGCGACACGATGCGGTTGTAAGTTTTTAAATTTGCTTATAATTCTTCAGGGGGAAAAAAAAAAAAAGCAGAAGCAATCTTTTGTGAAGGACGAGCTCGAGTCCTGCTTCACCCGCGCTCCTCTCCCTTCTCCTTTCTTTCCCTTTTCCTTTTTTTTTTTTTTTGTGCGTGTCCTCACAGCAGGCTCCGTAGTCGTCGACTTGCCTCCCACCTGGGCGTTAATTACAATGCCGTCAACGTGGGTTTGATATTAGGCGGGGGTGGCGGTTTAAAAGGTTCTCTTGCGAACATTCTGTGACTGACCGCTGCCATGTTTCCAGGCAGCGCGCAGGGCTGCAGCTCGGAGGGCCAGATACGGCGAGCCGTTCCAGCTCGGCGCCCGGCGATCGGAGTCAAGCAGAGGTGAATTAGACAGTCTGTCAGGGGGTTTCAAGCGCGAAAAGCGTCAGATAATGAGCAGATGTCATGAAATTTTGCTCAAGAGGAGAGCACGGAGTTTAACCTTCAGTGCACTCGAAATGTGAGAGGCGATCTGCCCACCACCCGAGACCGAGTTTGAAATTTGGAATTAAAACAAGCAGATGGAAGAAAAAGCTGGTCCCTGCTAAATTGCTCATATCAGTAGTTTAGTCCAACAATGCCAAAAGTCCAACACCGCATTGTGACAGAAGGAGCGCGGAGTCAAATTCCACTTGTGGGAAGTTAGCTTCTCTTTTACAGGGAAGTAAACGCACACGTGCACGCACCGGTTCACGGGGACAGCTTTTTTTTCCCCCGTTGCATTACCCGCAGCAGTCCTCGACACGCACAATGATTAGTAAGCCTAAAAATACTCATATCAAGTACTATGCTTGCCTAAGCAAGGTGGAGTTCAGTGACAGTTGAAACCCATTACTTATTGATGTGCCCTTGACCATACAGCTCCACACGTCCTCCGCTGTTTGCCGGGTAAAACGATAGGCGCTGCTGTTCCCTGTATGCCGTTACATACTGCATCAGATCAGGAGGAGGGCTGAAGTGGTGCTTTAGTATGTCAGGAAGTAACACGCGACCTACTTTCATGTGGAAATACTGACGGTGTGGTTAAGTGGATGTATTTGCTAATGAACTGTACCGTTTTCTGCCTGAAACCTGTCCTTGTGCTGGAGTCACTTTAGTTACTTCAGATAACGTACATGTCCAAAGATGGACCTCATGCAGACAGTTTGTTTTGTGTAAAACGGATTTGTTTATTTAAGATTGATGTCATCCTTGACACTGATTGGTTGGATTCTACCGAGAGTCAATGCAGTTTTGTTTTAGCTTTCAGTAAGTTTCAAAGATTTTTTTTTTTTCTTAACCAAGACAACAATCTTCTTCGAACAATAACTAAGTATGTTCAGTGATGCTATATGAGTCATCCTGCTAATGGCTCAGACATTTAGACATTTTCTATGAAGCACACAAAGTCCCTTCACCTTATTATTACTAATACCGTAAGATAGCACTCTTCGAAGCCAACATCTCCGTGCATCAACTACATTTTCAATGTTAATATATTGAGATGCTGAGCTGCTGCCAGCCAAAGTGGAGGCCACTGGCAGAATGACATCTTTTCAGCATCGTTTTATCGATTGCAGTGAGTTGGGAGTCCGAGCTTTTAATCGTTGTCCTCTTTGTAACGATGGAGCTCGTAACAGCACAGATATTCTCTCTTTTTTTTTTTTTTTTTTTTTTTTGCTTCCCTCCGTGTAGGCACTCAGCAGCATGAACTTGAGCAAGTGGGTAGCTCTGGTCCACATAATTGACATTTGCACACTGAATTGGCTGCAGCATGAGCGTTTGAATGTTAGACCTGCAGCTTTAGCCTCAGTATTCAGCCATCGGGTGGATGCTTTAAACCTTTGTTCAGGATACTTGTTCGGAAAATTAAAAAAAAAAGTCAAAAGTCAAATGGAAAACAAACATATGCCATATTTATGTCATATTTGTATAATGTTACAACAAAGAGACGAACGTCACAAGAATACCAACAGGGTTCAAATGTACGCGGTCGCACATGCGACGGGGACTCACTGAGGAGAATGATGACACAGAGCAGTATGGCCACCAGAGCTCCAGTTGTGAGACCATCTGAGAAGGGCAGGACCTCGGGGTTACACGACTGCATGTTTCCACGGCTGTCGCAAGCGCACACACGCACGATCAGGGTACTGGTGCTGCTCTGAATAGGGTAGTCGTTGTCGGAGATCACGACGGGCAGGAAGTACATGCTCATCTCACGCCGGCTGAAGCCTCCCCTCCGCGTCAGGATATTGGCAGTGTTATCTGCGGAAAGATGGAGATGGGCAAAGCTCGTCAATGATGTCAGTCAGCGAAATGATCTCACACGAAAGAGTGGCAATCTTCATTTTCCACCTCTCCCGAGTAATTCAGAATGATCCGGCAGGTTATCTGTGCACTGCTTTCAGAGGTCTAAACAGTAGTTCCAACAAAGTGATTTAATAACGAGTAAATCACAGCTTTTTTTTTTTTTGTAACGGTACACGAGTCTTTATTCCACGGACACTGTAGCACGGTGGTGCAGAACTAATCCAAGTGCTTCTGAATAAATATAAAGGTGCTGGTTCTAACCTCTCTAACAGGACTTTTTATATGTTAATACATACATGCGGTACCATATTGAAGAACACGGGCGTCGAAATGCGCTACAGAGATCCCTGCTACGTATTCCAACACTCCCATGACACGGACCCTCCTGCCGGTTTGAGACGAAACTCGGTTCAACTTTATTCTATTTGGGAGGAAAACTTTGAGATTGACGTGATTGTTGCCGAAGAATAGCGAGAAAACGTTGTTTGTGAATGACGTTGTTTTTTTTGTCATGTTCTTGACAGCGTTCCAGCTGTTTTTATGTGGACAAGATTTTTTTTTTTTTTTTTAAACTGAAGAAAAACAGGTTCAAAAACCTTGTTTTGTCTACTACAATAAAAGTTGATTTTTACTGTTTACTGTGAAACGAGAATAAACAGTCAGTAGGCTTACTGACGTATCAACCTATGTATGAAAGGGGAACATGCAGTTCATTTATACATTCCAACAAGTGACTGCAAGGTTGCGGAAAAACCCACCGCCTTTATTGTTTGAAAAAAGCCTTTTCTTCTTTGAATACTTTCTATTATGTGGCAGACAAAAGTAAAACACGTCTGTACCACAATAAAATCCATTGTGGATGACTGCCTGAAGGTTCGCATTCACAATTACTGTCTATTCAATAAAATGTAGCTGAATGTAATAAGCTGACAAAGTCCGTCAACTGTAGACAGGTTAATACGTTAAAAAATAAACGGTATACATTCAATCACAGTGTATTTATTTTTTTGTCAAATTATCTGGTACTTTACAGTTTCATGTCAACAAATAATAATGGTCATTTTTACATTGGTATTTCAGCGATTGCTGTTAAAATGCGGAAAAAAACCCAGGATGTCTCACCTTCCCGGTCAACGATGGTGAAATTTGGATTGGTGGCACTTATACTGAAGACAAACTTGTGTCCAACGAGGGGTTCATCTGTGTCAACAGCACTTATTGTCTGAATCAGCTGCGGAAAACCAAACAAAGCAGCCGTGAAAAAACACATAATTATTCTTCTTAGTGGGGATCTAATGTAAAACACATGATTGGACTAATCTGCAATTAGTGAGGGTGTTTGGATAATTAGGTGAATAAAATTATGAAGAAACGTGGCTGTAGTGTGAAAATACCTCCAACAGTATGACTGCATGTATATCTATAGCATCTTTTTCAACTAATTAATGCAGCATCACTCTGCGGATAGATTAGTAATGTCATTACTATTAAATAGCTTTGCAAAAAAAGTAGGATTAACATAATGACTGTATGAAGCTGTGTCTTTAAAAAACACAATCGCATATAAATGACAGCGTTTGGTGTGAATAACTCGGCAACAAGTCTACGTAGTTTAAGAATTTGTCAACGATAACTCTGCCGCTCTCCTTAAAGGGTAATTATTAGTTTAACAGATCCTCACCTGTCCCGCTTTGACGTTCTCACAGACGAATGTGTCGTAGGACATCGCAAACTCAGGGGCGTTGTCATTGACATCCAACACCTTGATGAACACGGGCACTCGAGTCGTCTGACGGGGATTATCTAAAACAAAAACAATGATCAAGTTTGGTGAGGAGTCAGTTATAGATGATTGATAACAGCATACATTACAAAAACTGTTCCAGTTGTTTAAACGTACTTATTTCAGTGGCGACCACAGAGATGTTGTGCCATTTGGACATTTCTCTGTCCAGAGCTTTCAGTGTTGTGATTGTTCCGTTCACCGAATCAATGTTGAACAGCCTCTCCAGATCTGTATGTCGATCGATGGAGTATCTGCAAGAGGAGTTATGTATGTTATATATATATATATATATATATATATAGCTCCATTCATATATAGCTCCATTCAAGCCGCCAACATAGAGCCCGATATGTGTTATTTGTTCCTGCTCTCGGGTGCACACATGGTACCGTAGTCACGATTCCTCCTGATCTGTTTTCATAAGAGAAACACATTAAAGTATTTCTTTACTTCAAAAAAAAAAGAAAAGTGTTTGACACAATATATTCCTCTGTTTCCCCAAAAAGGAAATATATTCCATCCTCTCCATTGTCAAAAGATGACAAATCTTTCCTCGGGCCAGCTCATTTGTCATAGTCACCTTTTGTGTTCAACTGAAATTTGAATATGCAACACAATACGGCGCGTGGCCCGTCCCGGGAGCAGCGTATCTCCGTGTCAGAGACGGGCAGGCGCCATATGCGTGGAGCGGCAGCGCTGAGCCACGTGAATCGATACAGCAAATTAGGTTTCTTTCACTTTGACTTTGTGCAGGTGCCACGGAGGGCTTACATAATTCTAGGAAATAAATAGTGTCTGTATTCACTTCACACGGCCGTCGCCATCTTCCACTGGGAAATCACCAGCAGGGACCCACGAACAGTATTCCTTTTCCTCCCTCCTCCACACCGACACACGGCGAGGCTGGTGCATTAGATTTAGCCAAGTGGGCTTGTTTTCATCCTGACAATATAAATCTGATAAGAGGAGACTTTGTATTTGTACCATGTGTTGCTCGGTTTTCGTATTGATTTTATACCAGTATAATTAAAGCTGGAACAATGAGTTTTGAAGCAATCAAATTACTACAATATAGTCATTACACACGCTTTGTTGTTCGGGAAATCTTTGCTTAACAGGCCATCGATTCTTTTCCTAAGTTTACTGCAGGGCGAGTACTTTGTTCCAAATTAAAGTGAGTTTGTTTGGAAAGCTGTCTGGCACAGTTTAGACACATCTCGCCGTCTCGCTGTAGCGTACTTGACTGGCTTGTTGTCGGCGTCGGGGTCCCGGGCTGACACCACACCGACGAAGCTGCCAGCAGCCGTGTCCTCGTGCACCTCGATGATGTAAGGGTTCCTGGTGAAAACGGGGGACTCGTCCACGTCCTCCACCGTTACCTTGACCGTGGCGTAGTCCTTGAATTGCAAACCGTGGATGAACCTGGAGTCTAAGTAGGTGTTTTTCACCTCCACTCTGAACTCGTAGTCCCTCTTACTTTCATAATCCAGTGCCTGGAGATGAAAGAACATCAGAAGTCAAGCTGTGGACTTCTCCGTAAAAAATAAAACAGTTGGCCCCCAGGATTTTGAAAGGAAATTCATTGTATTTCATTTGTCCGCCTTTATCTCATTCACACTTTAAATTCTAAGTTACAAATCCAAGTGAGGAATACTGATCGGAAAGATCTTAAGGGAAAACTAGAAAGAGTTTCTCGCAAAAGACTCTTTTATATTATTCATTCTACAGGCTTAGTGTATCTGATTTTACAGCACTGCTCAAAAATAAATTTTGTCATATCTTTCTTACATGAATAAACGCTATCAGGGGGGGCTGCTTCTAATCTTAAACTCTGCTGTTCTGTCTCTCCACTGGACTTAAATGTTCCATATTATAATCAGGAGAGAGACATTTTACATATCAAGACGAGATGAGACAGCTTAAGTTTAATTTGAGTTAAAACATGTATTGATTTTGGACTTTATTTCGACCTGAAAAAACCTGAATATTTAAAATGTTGAGGATTAAACTAGTTTTTTTTAAGTCACGACATGAAATGAAAGTATTTTCATGAAACACCTTCGGGAAGATAGAAAGGCTGCTAATTAAAGTTGTTTCCAAACATGTCACTTCTCACAAGAAGTGTTCTGTCTGATTGCTGACAGCGGCTGTGATGGATGCTCGCTGCAGACCGCAAACGGGTCGTGCAGCAAAGTACATGAAGCAAGAACAAAAAGGTTAAGAAGCACCTTTTTGATGATGATGACTCCTTCCTGTGTGGTTTGGTCAGTGATGATGTTGAATATGTCGTGACCTCCCACGATGCTGTACTCCATCTCGGCGTTACGCCCCACATCTGGATCGTCAGCCTTAATGCGGCCGATAGAGCCTCCGATCTCAATAGACTCCACAGCAGTCACACGGAAGGAATCTGCACAAGACGGTGAAGGAGGGCAAATTCAGCGCACGCTCAGCTGCATCACCAGAACGCGAGAGATTTATCTGTCAGACAAAAGTTCACTCACTCACGAATCAATACAGTATTGGAGAAATGGTCTCTTACGGTTAGCAAAGCGTGGCGGACTGTCGTTGACGTCGGAGAGCGTGATGCTGACCGTGGTGGTCCCTGAAAGACCGCCCATCTGTCCGGCCATGTCTTTAGCCTGGATTACAACCTGGTAGTTTTCTTTGACTTCTCTGTCCATGCCAGGTAGGGCTGTCTTAATCGTGCCTGCAAAGAAAAAATATATATATTTTCGACCACTTTTGCTGCTTAAAAGAGGAACTTCTTTTTGTGAAATTGAATTGCTGTCTTACTAAAAATGAGATAAGATCAATTCTATTTCTGCGCCCAACCATGTCTCCAAGAAAATTACATTTATATCTCTAATTTAGCATGCCACTTGTGTTTTGAAGGTACATCTAGTTGCTGCCTGGTTTATGTTCCCTGGAAATGTTTTTTCTCGAAGTACTACATTTATATTCTGCATGCAAGTCGTAGGATGTCGTCACAGCGGATGGTGGGTGTGCAAAGTGCAGTATTTTTCCGAGTCCTTTGCTGTTTACTTTTTAAATGTTAAAGGTAGGGAAATCGTTGTTGTTGTTGTTTTTTTTATTGGTTAATTCACGGTAGGTTGAACCTGTCTCTCTTGCTTCATGTTAAAACCTTTTTTTTTTAAATTTTTTATATATTTAACCAAGATCATATCCAAAGTGTTGTGGTGCTCAGTATTTTACAGGCTCAGTTTGTGATTGACGGTCCAGAGTCCCAAGACAGAACATAACGAGGCTTTTTAAGCTGATTTGTGTATGTGAAGCCCAGCTGCTGTTGTTTTTTTCAAAGTCACTGTACCTTTTCTTTTTCTACATGATAAATACATTATCCAATGTATAAAAAAAATAGACAGTTTGCAGTTGCTAAAATGTACTTGTAACAGCTTGACTAACTCTGTCTCCGTTTCCAGCTAACAGTGTCACAAACCTATGTAGATCTGCGTTGGAGGCTTAGAGATTACATTAACATTGATCATCCAATCTAGCTGGCTGTATGACAGCCAATCTGCCCACGTGCAAAAATGTCAGATATTACTTGTATCCAATTTTAGACCTGCTTTAAAACCATTTTTAGGCTTTTATAAGTCACAGACTAAATAAAATGTTCATCAGTCGGTGGCTACTGATTCGATCAGAATCAAGCAAAACAACTTCAGAAATCTTAGGATGACATGCACCGCAGTCCTTCTGAAAAAAGCAACTCTTACTTTACTCCCTAAAAAAAAGTCTCATTTTTTTTCAACCAAATAAAAGCATCAGAATTTGACATTTGGGCTGCAATCTGCAATCTTATTGATGTATTCCTGAAGGGAAAAATAAAAGCTGGAGTTTGATTCAGAGCGCTGAGAATCAAGCAAATCCTTACTCTGCTTATTCAACATCTTTCCAACTAACAGATCTGTGTACATAACATTAGGAACTGCCTCCGAAGGATCCCGCTGGGTCTGGCTTACCATTTTCAGAATCCACAGAGAAATAGGGTTGCCCCTGCAGAATGCTATATACAAGCTTGGCACTGTTCCCATACGTTTGATCATCAGCATCAGTGGCAGTTACAGTGACAACAGATGTACCTGCAAAAAAAAAACAAAAAACAACAACATTCAAAGTCGATTTTAATTGACTGTGATACTGCACATATAGAGTCGAAGACATGACCTTGACAGCAGTTTTCAGCATTGCAATACTCATACTGACAACTTAATATCCTAATGTTAATTTGTCTTTTACTGGTAGGCAGTGATTAATCTCAAATTTCCATGTCAAACTCGAGTCAGCAAATTAGTAGAAAGCCAGTGATTCCAAAGTGGCTGCTGAATTTGGCTGAGCTGTGAAACAAAAGTGATAGACTTGCAGACTGCGTGTCCCTACTGGCATCTCAGTGAAAATGATTGCTTTGATTAAACCCCGGTGTTGGCTATGTTTTAAATATCAGCGCGAGGGAAAGGTTGTGCTTCATCAAGACTTCAGGTTCAGTCTTTTCTTAGGTAATGCATCACTGGGCCGCGGGGAGTCTGATAGTTCAGAGTTTTGTTCACAAACCAATTAAATGTCTGATGCAAACAGTATTTTAAAGTGAAAAGTTAAAACTCATTGAATGGCAAAGCAACAAATTAAAATGGGAAATGTTCACAGTTTTTATATTGTTAGCCATTTTAGAAAGTGTTTTTTGGCAATAAGAGACTAGACTCTAACACATGTTAGATGTGTTATTTATGTGCAAATTGAGTCAAATTAATAAACATCTAAGCTTGGAAAGAGCTCAGTTCCTCTCAGGCTTCCTGTCATTGAAACCACTTCCATATTAAGTTCAACATAATCCAGCCAAGCGTTTCAATAACGCCACATTGCAAATACTGTCCTTGGCATTCAGGAGACCTCTGCCGTGTCCTGTTTGGGTCTGACTGTCTCCGTGCATACTAATGAACCCAGGAACATCTGTCCCACTGAGTCCCGGCACTGATAGTATAAGAGGGGTGGGGGCTGCTGATTTTTCATGGCTGGCTGGCTTGATTAACCAGTGTGTTCAGCTTGAACATATAAGGCAGTTTATTAGTCCGGAGATGAGCAGTGGTGACCCTGACCCACCTTTTTTTTTTTTTGTCCAGGAGCCACGCAGCTGGGAAATCTAAGAGCAGTGTGTTATGAATTCCAAGTAGACTATTGTTATTTGTCATACAGGCAATTGGGTTTTGATTTCCCCTTGATTGCTCCCGTGTATTAATTTACGGTCGCATAATTGAGGATTGATTTCAAGTCGCATGCATTATTTTCATAAGCTTTGTTTATATTCATGCCAACTGGTTTATTTATATTACTTGAATGGAATGAAGTGGAGTGCAATGAAGCAAATCCTTAATTGGAACGGCTGTGACAATCTAAACTTTCAATATTTCTGCTGCCTATTAAAAATGGCAAATGGCATTACTTGTTATGAATGCCCAATGAGCCTGACCGAACAAATAACAGTCACAAGGCAGCCAAATAACTTTTGAAAAGCTGAATGCGGCGTCACATTAAAGGTGGTCCGGCTGACAGCTGAACAGCCTTTTCTTCTTCTGCATCGCCTTAAGTGTTTGGACACATTCTATTAACTATACAATTGCATCAATTCTTGAATAAATGAAGAAGGACTAATGATCTTCCTTATAGATTTTGGTGCTGATTATTTTTCTTGATTTATTGTTAAATTCTTTGGTGCATGAAAGAAAGAAAGTGAAAGAAATACAATTTGCCAGAGACCCGGGGTGATATCGGTCCAATCAACAGTTTACAATGATGTAAATCAGAGAGAAGCAACAAGCCTTCATATGCGAGAAGCTGGAACCAGTAAATTAATACTAGCCACTTGTTGTTGTTGTTTTTTTTTAATTTATTAACCAATCTATTCAGTTTTCAAATGAAACCAACCATAACTTACCGACTTCAGACATTTCAGGGACGCTGGCAAAGTAGATCTCCTTTGCAAACTTCGGCTCGTTGTCATTGATGTCGTGAATTTTGATATTAAATTCGGTGTCGGGCTCCAGCTCCGCGTTGGTGTTCCTGTCCAGCACCTTGGCGTTGAGCGTGTACATAGCTTTCTCTTCCCTGTCCAGCCTCTTGGTGGCGTGAATGTCCCCCGACTTCTCGTCGATCAGGAACAGGGTGCCGGCCCCGTCTCCGGTCAGGACGTACTTCACGTTGCCCTCGCCTTTGTCCATGTTGGAGTGCAGCTGAGAAAAGTTGGAGAAAGCTTTTAATTTATGGAAATGAAATGTAGAGCCAGACCTGGAGAAGCTGCAGCGGTCTACTGAATGGGGGGAGAGGAGGATTGTAATTAGAGACATTGACCAGGCTGCTCTCGAGCACTTCAGGCTGACTGGGAGTCCGTCAGGCACATTCAATTTGTCTTCCAATAGCTGCAGATGGAGCCATTTAAAGTTCAAGTCTACCGGAAAATAAAAGAAAGAAAACGTTCCAGAAACTTTGAGAATAGCAATGGCCCTTGAACATCTACAAAACATTGAGTCAGTTGACATTTGCAGTGTTATTACACATTCATATGCACTTTCTTCTAACCCTGTTGCTAACATCTATTATCAATCTGTTTGTAATGGTCATGGTTGCCAATTGTTGGTCTTTTTCTTGCACTGTCTTTTTAAATGAATTTAAAACTATTACATGCTCCAAAACCTGAACGATAACAATTGTGAACGTTTAACTCTCTAGTGCCCTCGCTCATGTCAAGCTTACCAGTTTAGCTGTATTTTGCTATTTTCTACAGATGAAGTATTTTCTTTCTCCCATTCAAATTGGTGTGACGATGTACAGCCGTCGTTTGCATTGACACCAAACTGTAGGTGTGAAGATGAAACAAATTTCAAAGCTGCGATACTCTTGTGAACACAGAAATAATGGTGTAAACCCACAGAGGAATCTGTTCAAGTCTCCCAGTCTCAGTACAGAGCAGAGCCTCGGCGCACACGGTGTCAAGTATGACATGCCCCATTACTCCAGATCAAATTAGTCTTAGATTTTTCTTCCAGATTGTGCCTTTGAAAAATGATAAAAACCTGACCTACAGCAACAACTGCTAAAATTAGTCACCTCTGACCTATCCATCACCTTGAAGCGTCTGCGAGTGTCACTGAGGAGTAATGGTGGCATACTGTGACAGACACTTGATTCAAGCTCATTACTGTACTGGATCTGTCAGCAGATATATTTAGAGCACTATCTCATGGGCTCACATTTTAAATGACAAGTAGTTAGGGACACAGAATGTACGTCAGTAACTTATTAATATTAATGTTTGCATGCTGTGAGGAAACTAATTATTTTTTCCCACAGTAGGAAGAGTGATGTCAACAATACAAGTTTTGGATGGAAATCAGAAATGCATTGCCAGAGTGCTAGCTATTCTCTGGCGGAATTAAAAAAAACAGGGACGCATGTGAAGACAAGATACCGTCAAGTTCAAATGAACAATATACACAGTGTTTGGCACTGGCTTTGAAAATATTTTCATGCAGATGAACTCCATTATCCGAAGTCTATTAAAGAGGAATATCAGCCAGCTTGAATTCTCACATATATTTGTGTTCTGAGACAGACTATTCATTGTTTGTGAATATGAATTCTCTCCTGAGCTGTAGGCCAGTGAACCGAGGATTTAAGACGTGTTGTGTATGCGAAGGCTGCTACTGCTATTGACTATGAATGACAGGCTAATTTTGGCAAGCAGAAGACTGTTTGTATGATTTTTTTTTTTTGCATTCAAATGTGGCTTCATATTTCCAGGGTATGTGCAATTACACCCTTTAAATAAAAAATGTGCAAAGTACAATTCCACAGTCCCCTTTACTCCTCATTTGAAAGTCATTGTTTATGTAGTGCTATATTGTGCTGTAGGAGACATAAGGAACGTATTTCATCGCTGATATTCAGGACTACGACTGTTCAAACGCACTTCGTCTACGCTGACACTGTAATAATTAGGCCAGTGTAATTCAGACTACAAAAATTGCATTTTTCCAAATCTTTTGATTATATTCTCCCAGAGTGTTTATCTGATTATTACCATATTTCCCACTGTTGGCCGTTAATCCTCTAAAAAAGAACCTGAGAAGCAAAAACAACAAACAACGAGCCATCAAAGGAGCATATAACTATGCAGCCGAGCTGTCTACAGGATAATAGGAATTTTAAAGTCTTTGCAAAGCCTTGTATTTTACATATTTCACCCAGTCTATATGGAAGCCTGAAAGCCCTTGCCCATGTACTTCTACCAGTTATTGGGTAAAAAACGTTTTTATCCTTAAGGCCATATAGATCGTTGATGCTGCAAATACGTTATAATATGTTAGTAAGAGATACGCCATCTAAAAATATTAGTGCTCGTCTGTATCGGTGAGGCCCCGTGCCAGCAACACGGAGGGTTCGGGGTTTGATTTCATCTGGGATGTCCCATAGAAACTCTATAAATTCGATGCATTTATAGTAAAGTAGTTCAAGTAGAAACCGAGCTGGAGGACTTTTCATTGAAATATACCAGAAGTGAGTTCTCATATGTCGACGCGCGCTTAACTCTGCATCTAACATGTCGCGTAAATCTCGCACAGCAAGGAAAAAGTGGCATTGATACCCTTGAGAAAGTGTGGCACAAAGTGTTTTTCACACAGCACTAACAAAATCAAATGTTAGCACTGCCACGCTGTATTTGCAGAGATTTAGTGGCTCTCCTTTCAAGGCCTTGCAGCACAAACACAGCCTTTTCAAGGCCTTACAACAGAAGCACAGAAGAGAGCCTTGATGAGTTAAATCGCCTTGCACAAACACTGAGGAATTGTCAGTAAAGCAAGCGAAATCATTGGCAATTCTTGTCAGGTCTCTGGTAAGCATTGCTCGGTGCTGCAAAGAGGAGATAGTAAAATAGAGCGCAGAACGGATACAGAATAATTACTCTTCCTCCTCTCTCCCTCTGTCTCTTAAGATGTAGGCAAAAATGCTTTACTACTGGAGCACTGTACTATAATGTATAATATGCAGGTTAAAGTTGCAGCTTACAGTATCTCTCCCCTGCTTTGTATTTTCCATAACTCATTCAAGTAGTGCAAAATTCATGCAGAAAAGTATTGAACAAGGCCTTGCCAAATCCCAAGGATACTTACTGTCAAAATATTAACACAACAAAGTGAGCTACCTTGAATATTTTTAATTTAGGGCAGCACATTTTGTTTACAAGGCAGAAGACAATACAGTGTACCCAGAATTTAATAGGATTTAGTTCACTTCAAACACACCGCTCAGAATGCTCCAGAATCCAAAGTTTGTGGTGTTATTGCTCAGCATTGCAAGCGTTCACACTTCACAGCCCTGCTTAAGAAGTAGGGCACCACAGCTGCAGACAGTGAGTGCTCACACTCATTAATGGCCCCCGTGAAAGTCAGTGCAAATGAGATTTTAAGGGTTTTTACACTTTGCATTCTGCACACTTCTCCACGCTGAATATTTACAGTCCAAAAAAATATATATATATATATATATATATACTGCTTATTTTGTGTGTGTGGATAATCGCTCAGAATTGTACTTTTAATAATGACGTTATTTTTCCTCCGTCAATCTGAGTCAGCACTATTCAGCGCGCGAGCCTCAAAGCTGCGTGTCTTTTTGAACACCTCGATAAGCAATGCGAGCTGCATTTATTACACGGTGCAGCCGCAGCAGAGCACCACTTCCTTTCCAGTTAAGAAGCAGGTTACACAAGAGTGCAACTGTTCTTTACATCAAACCTGATTGCCATAATCAGGAAATCAACCTCAAGTGACAGTTGGCGAGTGTGTGTGGGTTGATTGGAGAGGTTTGATTGAATGCGAAATAAACAAGGTCTCCCACGGGCCATTAAGTGATCTTTATGTGGAAGACCATCAAGGCTTTGATGGCTCTGTGCTGGGCATGAGTGTTTTTGCATTTGATTTTGCTCCTCCAGCAGCTTTCTTTCTTTCTTTCTTTGTTTCTTTCTTTCTTTGTTTCTTTGTTTCTTTCTCTCTTTGTTTCTTTCTTTCTTTCCCATCCACGTCTTTTTAATTAGCATCATTCAGCAGAAACCCCAAAAAATAGTGAACTGTGTCTTTTGGGCTGCTGGGTCCAGAGAACATTTGGCATTTTTACATGCAAATATTTGGCAATTACACGTCTGAAAAATCACCAGATTGATGAATTGTTGCAGATCTCCTTATTTTCGAGCCTTTAACTTGTGCTTACTTGTTATTTGTCTCTTTGTCACCACCACCGTTTCTCTTTGTAGCTAAAACTCCAAAGCTAAACTGATTAAATTAGCGATACGTATCTTCACAGCTTCTTTCTCTGAAGCAGAATGGCAGCATGTCCCTGCCACCCCCATCTCCCCAACCCCCCTTCACTAATTTATTACAGGCTCATGTTTTTCTGACAGTTTAATAGTGAATATTGGACACAGGAAGTGTTGGGGGAGCTGGTGAATGTGATTGCTGTCATGCCACAGAAGTTGGAGTGCCTGAAAGCATCAAAGAGTTGAAACAAAAAAAGACACTGACATTTCACCGGATCGCCCCGTTTATAATTTGCATTTTTCTTTCCTGCTTCATCACGTAACGAAACGAGTTGAATTTCATTGGCCTTTTTGATATGTTTTCTTTCTCCTCCCTTTTCTTCCTTTTTCTGTTTACTTTTTTCAGCTGTTCCCTTTTCTCTTCGCCACATCAGGACGATGGCTTCTGCAAAAAAAGTTGTCATATCCCCCCTACTCAACCTCGCACAAGACACTTGTTTACTCCGGAGAACGAGGTGTGTGATGAAAGCCAACTTCCTCTGAGAAAATTGGCTGTCGACAGTCACCTCATTTCCCTCCCTCGAGTTGATAACTGCAGCGTTCCCCATCACACCTGTCTTTATAGTGCCAGCACGGGTGAGCTGACAAAAACCTCTCCGAGCTGGGATGGGTGGGAGAAGAGCAGCTTCGTCCCCAAACTCTCTGTCTTTGTGCTTCTAGGGAGAAGAAGCGCGTCTTGCAAGAACTGTATTTTTCTTAATTTGGTCTCCGATTCTGTCTTCTGCAGGTGTTTTTCACACCTGCACTTTTCAGTGCGGCTAAATCGGACTCCGGTTTGTTATCCCCCTCGGAGAAAATTGTATGAACGGGCAAGTGTGAACACAGTAATCGCACTCGTGGTCGTAGCAAACGCCCACACGACCTTTGAGAAGAATCGGTCTTGGCCTAGTTCCCAAACTCACTCTGCAGTGGTTTCCTTCTGGTGAGGAAGTGATTAGACTCAATGACCACATGCAGTCGTCAAATGTGAGCTCAAAGGTTTCCGAACGTCGATGCGCGTCATTGTTCATGCTCAGCGTTCGCTCGGTTGTCTGAAGGCAGCAAGCGTGAGGCAGTTTAACGACGTTTTCTCAGAGTGTGTTGCCCCTTAAGATTTCCAGTCGTGACGAAATCATAATTCTGCTGTTGCTCCAAGTGAAATTGCGTAACATTGTTTGGGTTTTTTTTCGCAGAAAATTGCACTCATCCAGAACACGGGACGTTCTTCCTGTTTGTGTTTTGTTGCTTCGCCCCAGAAACAAGTGACCAACTGGTGGAGCGAACGTTCTGCTTTGCAACGTTTTACATTGATTTTTCTCTGCGTGAAAAGAAACCAAACCGAGGGAGAAGTGGTACACCTGTCTTCAGATCGACTTGTCCTGTCCTTGACCTGATATTGATCATTAAAGTTCAATCTCGTCTCTGTGTTTGTGTTTTTCAGACTGTGCCTTGAACTACAGCATATTTTAAACTTGATTTCAGAACTACTTCAAATATATTCGAATACATCTTTGACCCTGAGAAGTCTGTAGTGGTGGTGAGCAGTGTAAGAGTTTGATTACTGACCAACAGGTGTCGCCGTCTCCTTATTTTACTCGTGTTTATTCTTGTGAGTCGTGTGTGATCTGTCACGATGTCTATCTTCTTACTCGTGGGGGGAATTTGGAACAAAGAAGAGTCTTTTCTTTTTATGGCCATGTGTTTGGAAAGGACTTGCCCACAGGCACTTTCAGCTCCCTCGGCTCATGACTCATGTACCTCACAGCATTGACTGATTTGAGGTGTGATTATGATGCTTGTCTGAAGGAAATGACTTTAAAATTCTCTGTCAATAAAGCCAGACCTTGTTGTTTTTGTTTATCAATGAGGGAGTTTTTATATATTCATGGTATCTGCCCCATAAATAACCAATGGGACTTTGATTTGTTTGATAGTTTCACGTCCCAAACAGTGTGTTTTAAAGTGCTGTGGAAGGCTCGGAGAGGAAGAGGGAGAGTTTGTTTGCACTTGTGTCTGATAGCTCCAGTTAGCTGTGCCTGTAACGGCTAGATTTCTGGCAGCCCATTCATCTTCAGCCAATTACATCAAACTCTGCCTCAACAAGCTAAACCTTCTATAATTAGTCTGCAGACAATGTGTTTGTACACGTTACCTTGCCGACATATTGATGGTCGTTGCCTCCGTATTCCTCGAGCAGAAAGAATTGATTCCACATCCATCCGCGTTTGGACCGCTGGAGAACCTTCCCATCACTCTCTGGCATCCCAAACAGATTCCCAATATTCCCAGGCGTGAAAGGCAGGGCCGTGCTGGGCCACAGGATACAGAGCATCAGGAGGAGCAGAGCCTGATTGGTTATCATGGTATCCAATCAGCTGGGAAGTTGTCCTGGGTGACTCTTGAATTATGGTGATAAGCTTCGGAGAGGATGAACACTGGAAGGTAATGTCATCAGAACAGACATTGTACTCCTTTCTTTGATGTCCTTCAGATCCCTGCGAAAAGAGGAAACTCCAGTCAAGCAGCACATCATGACACTCGTGCATCTCCTTTAAATTATACTTTAAATCCTTGGATGGTACAATGACCATTGAATTGGATTACAGCAGGGCAACACCTGTGCAACTCAGTGCACATTTTCTGTATTCTGTGTCTTTATTTCACTTTGTGCAGCAGTGCTCAATGTTCTTCTTTGTGCTTTATGGAGTGAAATGTGATTTTAAAAGTCATAATTTAGCGATGGTTGGTATCCAAGATTAGTAAACTCAAGGATGACATAAAATGAAGTCACTGTTAAATACAAATTAATGAAGTAAAAACTATTCAAACCTCATTTGGAAACCTAGTTAAATGATCTAATAAGAAGAAACTATGCAAAGCTTAATGCAGTGAAACTCAATAGACAAACTTCTAAGGAAGTGATAAATGATGGTAGAGAAAAAGAAGACGTGGGATATAAAGAATTTCGAGCCATTGCAATATAAATGTATCACCAAAAGAATTCAATAATCCGAGTGCATTACCAACGGAGCTAATGTCAAATTCAAATGAAGTTTAATCACTCAAGCTCCTTGTTTTGTGTTAGTGGTGTGACTTTGACGTATTCATAATGTTATCGGGGTTTATGACATTTTCCCCCCCTAAGAAGCTGTTATTATTATTATTATTATTATAATTATTATTCTTTGTTTTGTGTTTTACCAATTCAGGTGACCTAGCTCACCAACTCTTTTGACCGGTGCATTAACCTTTTTACTTGCATATCCAATTGTATCATTTCATTTCAATCTATTTATGACACCCTTCCCTGTAATGTATCCGTGGATTTTTCAGAGGCCAATCATTTTAGTTTAGCAAACCCAGTGGACTTCAGTCAAACCCTCTTATTATATCTACTTCTCTTCCTGTATTTATTCTAAAAGAGTGAGCTGCCCTTCACTAATTACGAGTTGCATTACTGATGATATGCAAACTCTGATGATATGCTTCAAAGCCGGTGAGCATGTTTGAATAGCTTAATACAGGCATCTGTGGGAGCCGAGTGCCTCTGACACGAGCACAAGACACTTCTCCGACGCACTGTTGGGAGTTATATATTTTATGTTCTGCTTCAATCTCATTCAGTTGCATTGCAAAGCTTACAGAGCAACCTCCTGCTAACATATATAAAAATGGATTATATTGCCGAAGGGAAGTGGGTATTTTTCCATCTCCTCCATCCATTCACTCCCCCTTAAACCACTTCCTCCAAATTTTGAGCTCAAATTCATTTTTGCATCCATCACTGATAGTTAATTTCATAGATTTCAACTCTCCCCCCACCCCCCGAGATGTTACGATGTATTCTAAAAGGAGGAAAATCCAGGCAGACACAAGTTGCGATGCCAAAACCAGCAGAATTGTCCCCGGGTACCTGTCAGGCTTTTGTGCCTGTGAGAAGGTATTTTTGTGTTATTGGCAGACGTCTTCCAATACTTCACCGAGGCTATGTCCCCACCAGGACCTGTCCTGATAGGTAATTTGGGTGTGCATGCATAATTTATGGTCTTTTGGAAGTTAATCCTAATAAATCTTTCCTCTCTCTAAAAGAACCCATTTAGAAGAGTTCCTGCAGAAAGGTGAGCGTATGTGAGAGTTCTCCTGACAAGCATTCACTGTGTACGTCAGGGAACGCCACGTAAAGGCATGTGAGAGTTTAACACTGCTGCTGCTTTTGTTCAGAGCTCCTAAACAAGGACTGTAATGTACACAGACAAAGGATCCGTCACTGTCTTTGAACAAATTACTATTACAGTTCCATTGATGGAAGTGGAGTGCCAAATATAAATGAATGTTATCCTTTGAATAGAAAATCAAAACGTATATCTAATGAGATCTCAACGTAAAACAGTTTGGTACTCTATGTAATTTGATCTCTGTAATCAGCAGTCATTTTCAAAGAACTCCACAATGGTCAGAATATTCTTTTGACTGATAAGTTCCTAATTGATAAACACTGTCATCAGGACCTTCAAAATATAGTAAATAGCTTTCGTGGCGATAAAAGTGACCCAATAAAGAAGCATAGAAAGTAAATATGAATTCTGACTGTGTTTTGAAAGACCAGAGATTTTAATTTTGTCAAAGTACTGCCATTAATACAGGAGATAAAATGTCGATAGCGTTGTAAAATGCCGATCAGTGCTTCATTTTTTATGTTATTTCCTTGCTCACTGTGACATAAGTGTGACACGTGCATTCCCGAAATCAGGAAACGCCGCCTCGCAATTAATCTAGTCTGATGCTTGTGATTGCATTTTCTAATTATCATTCCAGCCTGTCCTTGAGTTTTAATAGCATTCTGGATATTAATCTTTGATGGGGTGTGCCTATTAAGCATTAGGCCAGTGTTTCTTTTCAGAATTCTTCCAAACACTCCATTAAAAGTTGAACGAGACGGCTGAATCCACGCCAGATCCTATAGACTGCAAGCTGAATTATCTCAACACGTTCAGCCTATTAAATAATGAGGTTTAGTCAAAAAAAGTTGTTTATGATTAGATTGTGTTGTAGTCAGCTTATGTGGCTTGGCATTAAAACACACGGATGTGAGTTGGACACATCAGTTAAATATGCTTTTAAGTGTTGTGGAGGGATGTTATTCC